>NC_090442.1:171358172-172007617 GCF_031143425.1 Pleurodeles waltl
CCATATTAAGGGGACAAGCAACCAAGGTGGCCAAATCAATGGCACCTTCAGAGACTAGCACAGCCTCTGTGGTCTCCCTAACAAGACCAACCCCAACTAAATTACCAAAAGTGAGCCCAGCTACTCCCTTGGATTGGCTATTAGTAGGTTTGCTACCACCACCACTGCTATTACTAGGGGCACTAGAGGTTGCAGTCGGGGTTGTGGTAGTGGGAGGCATGGTGCTTTTCTTTGGACAACTGGCATCAGTTGTCCTATGGCCTTTTACTTTACATAAATAGCACCATGGTTTCTTTAGTTGATTAGAAGAGGATTTGGACCCACCACCCCCACCAGAGTGTTTTTGTGGGCCTGATAAAGACTCATTTTTAGATGTGTCCCCACCCTTGTCTGAAGACTTACCATCCTTCTTCTTGCCATCCTTGTCACCCCCTGTATGAACTTTTCTGTTCACTCTTGTTCTGACCCATTTGTCTGCCTTCTTTCCCAATTCTTGGGGAGAGGTCAGATCTGAGTCCACTAGATATTGGTGTAACAAATCAGACACAAAGTTATTCAGAATATTCTCTCTCAAGATTAGATTGTAGAGGCTTTCATAATCAGAAACTTTACTGCCATGTAACCACCCCTCCAAGGCCTTCACTGAATAGTCAACAAAGTCTACCCAGTCTTGTGAGGACTCTTTCTGGTTTCTCTGAACTTAATCCTGTATTGTTCAGTGGTTAAGCCAAATCCATCCAAGAGTGCATTCTTCAAAACTGTAAAATTATTGGCATCACTTTCCTTCACAGTAAGGAGCCTATCCCTACCTTTTCCACTGAAAGATAGCCATAGGATAGCAGCCCACTGCCTTTGAGGGACCCCCTGTACCATACAGGGCCTCTCAAGTGCAGCAAACCACTTGTTAATGTCATCCCCCTTCTTGTAAGGGGGAACTATCTTATGCAGATTTCTAGAATCATGTTCTCTCACAGGATTGCTATCTGGAATACTGCTGCTGCCACCATGGGGTCCAAACCCCAACCTCTGTCTCTCTTTTTCTAAGTCTAGGGATTCCCTGTCTAGAGCCAGCTGTTGCTGTTTAAGCTTCAGTCTGAACTCTTCCACTCTCAAGTTATTTAGTTCCCTTTTTAACACACTGTCATCAGGGTGGGTGGGTTGGGAATGTTTTGACACAGAAGAATGATGAGAATGAACAGAGGGAGACCTGTCCCTAACAGTTGGCACCCTAGCAACCTGGCCTGCAGGAACAAAAACATCCCTACTGTGATGGGAGCTTCTGATACTACCAGCATTGCTAGGTGGTCTGCTAAGGGGCGGATTAGGAAGGGCACCCTCTAACACTTTTACTGGGGGTTCCCCTGAGTCAGAGTGTGAGCTATCTCCTAACTTCTCAATTGAACTGCCAGCTAAGGCCTTATCTTTTTCAATAAGCACGTTAGACAATAATTCTCTAGAGGGGTTCTTTCCTACCACTAAACCTCTATCAATGCAGAGACTTTTTAGGCCCTTAAAGTTAATGTGGTCATAAGCTGTACTGACCAAATTAAGAGGAGTTCCTACATCAGACATGATAGAAAAAGGTTTAGGGACAGATAAAAGAGAGAAAAAGTTTTATGACAACAGGAAAAAAAACTTTTTCATCTTTTTGAAATTTTAGGAGTACTTTTCAGCACTTAGCAGATAGTGTAAGAGAAGAAAAGCAAAACTTTTTGGTTAGGTGTACATACACTGAACTTGTTTTGTATATTTTTCTCTTATGAAAAGTACAAAATGACAAAGTGGTAACTAGTTGCAAGTACTTATCCCACCGCTGCACAACCAATGTAGGAGGCTGGCCTGGCTTGTAGTGGGTACCAAGGGGTACTTACACTCTGTACCAGGTCCAGTTATCCCTTATTAGTGTAGAAGAGGTGTTTCTAGCAGCTTAGGCTGATAGAAGGTAGCTATAGCAGAGTAGCTTAGGCTGAACTAGGAGACCTGCAAAGCTCCTACTATACCACTGGTGTCATATGCACAATATCATAGGAAAACACAATACACAGATATACTAAAAATAAAGGTACTTTATTTTTATGACAATATGCCAAAAGTATCTCAGTGAGTACCCTCAGTATGAGGATGCCAAATATACACAAGATATATGTACACAATACCAAAAATATGCAGTAATAGCAAAAGGAAGTAATGCAAGCAATGTAAAGTTACAGTAGATTGCAATAGGAGCACATAGATATAGGGGCAAAACAAACCATATACTCCAAAAGTGGAATGCAAACCACGAATGGACCCCAAACCTATGTGAGCTTGTAGAGGGTCGCTGGGACTGTAAGAAAACAGTGAGGGTTAGAAAAATAGCCCACCCCAAGACCCTGAAAAGTAGGTGTAAAGTGCACCTATAACCCCCAGAGAGCACAGAAGTTGTGATAGGGGGTTTCTGCAAGAAAGACCAACACCAGCAAAGCAACCAAAGTGGATTTCCGGACCTGAGTACCTGTGGAACAAGGGAACCAAGTCCAAGAGTCGTGACAATGTCGAGAGTGGGCAGATGCCCAGGAAATGCCATCTGAGGGTGCAAAGAAGCTGCCACTGGATGGTAGAAGCTGTGGATTCTGCAAGAACGAAGAGGGCTAGAAACTTCCCCTTTGGAGGATGGATGTCCCACGTCGTGAAGAAGCTTGCAGAGGTGTTCCCACGCAGAAAGACCGCAAACAAGCCTTGCTAGCTGCAAGGGTCACAGTTAGGGTTTTTGGATGCTGCTGTAAACCAAGAGGGACCAGGATGTCGCCACTTGGATGAGGAGACAGAGGGGGCGCCCAGCAAATCAGGGAGCCCGCACAGAAGCAGGCAGCACCTGCAGAAGTACCGGAACAGGCACTTGGAAGAGGAGTGAACCGGAGTCCACCCGAAGTCACAAAAGGGAGTCCCACGACGCCGGAGGACAACTCAGAAGGTTGTGCACTGCAGGTTAGAGTGTCGGGGACCCAGGCTTGGCTGTGCACAAAGGAAATCCTGGAAGAGTGCACAGGACCCGGAGCAGCTGCAAATCATGCTGTACCAAGCAATGCAGTCTAGCGTGGGGAGGCAAGGACTTACCTCCACCAAACTTGGACTGAAGAGTCACTGGACTGTGGGAGTCACTTGGACAGAGTTGCTGAGTTCCATGGACCACGCTCGTTGTGCTGAGAGGGGACCGAGAGGACCGGTGATGCAGTCTCTTGTTGCCTGCGGTTGCAGGGGGAGGATTCCGTCGTCCCACGGGAGATTTCTTCAGAGCTCCTGGTGCAAGAAGGAGGCAGGCTACCCCCAGAGCATGTACCACCAGGAAACAGGTGAGAAAGCGGCAGGATCAGCGATACAAGGTTGTAGTCGTCGTCTTTGCTACTTTGTTGCGGTTTTGCAGGCGTCCTGAGCAGTCAGCGGTCGATCCTTTGGCAGAAGGTGAAGAGAGAGATGCAGAGGAACTCTGGTGAGCTATTGCATTCGGTATCTGAAGAATTCCCCAAAGCAGAGACCCTAAATAGCTAGAAAAGGAGGTTTGGCTACCTAGGAAGGAGGATAGGCTAGTAACACAGGTAAGAGCCTATCAGAAAGAGTCTCTGATGTCACCTGCTGGCCCTGGCCACTCAGAGCAGTCCAGTGTGCCAGCACACCTCTGAATCCAGGATGGCAGAGGTCTGGGGCACGCTGGAGGAGCTCTGGGCACCTCCCCTGGGAGGTGCAGGCCAGGGGAGTGGTCACTCCCCTTTCCTTTGTCCAGTTTCCCGCCACAGCAGGGCTGGGGGATCCCTGAACCGGTGTAGACTGGCTTATGCAGAGATGGGCACCATCTGTGCCCATCAAAGCATTTCCAGAGGCTGGGGGAGGCTACTCCTCCCCAGCCCTGACACCTTTTTCCAAAGGGAGAGGTTGTAACACCCTCTCTCTGAGGAAGTTCTTTGTTCTGCTTTCCTGGGCCAGGCCTGGCTGGACCCCAGGAGGGCAGAAACCTGTCTGAGGGGTTGGCAGCAGCTGCAGTGAAACCCCGGGAAAGGCAGGTTGGCAGTACCCGGGTCTGTGCTAGAGACTCGGGGGATCATGGAATTGTCTCCCCTATGGCAGAATGGCATTGGGGTGACAATTCCATGATCTTAGACATGTTACATGGCCATGTTTGGAGTTACCATTGTGACGCTATACATAGGTAGTGACCTATGTATAGTGCACGCGTGTAATGGTGTCCCCGCACTCACAAAGTCCGGGGGATTTGCCCTGAACAATGTGGGGGCACCTTGGCTAGTGCCAGGGTGCCCACACACTAAGTAACTTTGCACCCAACCTTCACCAGATGAAGGTTAGACATATAGGTGACTTATAAGTTACTTAAGTGCAGTGGTAAATGGCTGTGAAATAACGTGGACATTATTTCACTCAGGCTGCAGTGGCAGGCCTGTGTAAGAATTGTCAGAGCTCCCTATGGTGGCAAAAGAAATGCTGAAGCCCATAGGGATCTCCTGGAATCCCAATACCCTTGGTACCTTAGTACCATATACTAGGGAATTATAAGGGTGTTCCAGTATGCCAATGTGAATTGGTGAAATTGGTCACCTGCCTGTTAGTGACAATTTAGAAAGCAGAGAGAGCATAACCACTGAGGTTCTGGTTAGCAGAGCCTCAGTGAGACAGTTAGTCATTACACAGGGAACACATACAGGGCACACTTATGAGCACTGGGGCCCTGGCTGGCAGGATCCCAGTGACACACACTAAAACAACATATACACAGTGAAATATGGGGGTAACATGCCAGGCAAGATGGTACTTTCCTACAGGGAGGGCAAACCTTATACTAAGTAAATAGAATGTGAGAATCACTCCCATCTCAAACTACCACCTAAGGACGCTTAGGACTGGGGAAGCATGCGAACACCCAAGGTAAGTAAGGTAGGATTCCCCAAGCACCTGTGTGCAGAAGTGTGGGTGTCAATAGGATAAGGTGGGGAAATCGTGGTCAGAGTTTGTGGATTTAGGACCCTTCTCAGAGGACCCCGAGGATGCCCATTGGGACAAGGGAGGTTATATAGTGTCCTCACTTGTGGATATCCAGAACGGTGGAGTACCCACACCAAGTATCCCAGGTGCATAGGTGTGAGGTTGTGTTGGAACCTCCCAGTGAAGTCAATGGGGACCTCCGTTGTCCAGCTGCTGTCCTGACCCGTGGAACAGGCCGGTGGAACCCAGGCATGGATTCCTGAAGAAGCAGACCTCAGGAAAGAGAGGACAGAGTCCAGACCACCCAGAGGTGCCCAGGCAGTGCAGGAGGGCAACACCCACCCTTCCAGAAGATGCTTTCCTTTTATAAGGTGGATGAAGAAATGTAGAACTGGAGTCTAGGCAATGCAGGAAGACTCCTGGAGTCATCTGCAAGCTATCCCATGCCAATTGTTGGACCGCAGAGGGGTCAGTGGTCAGCAGGACCACCAACAAGCCTTGACAAATGGAGGGAAGTGTTGCACAAAAATTGCAAGATTTGTGGGGACCAGCAAGGTCAAGGCAACCTAACTTTTGCAGGTAGGTCAGGGCCAGCCGTCCGCAAGCAGGAGAGCCACCATCAATCAATGGAGCCCCCAGCAGGACCCTCTGGCAGCAAGCACAGGGAGTTGCACGGAGACCTCAGAAGCACAGCAAAGAGAGATGCCCATGTCGCAGGAGTTGCAGAGAAGGTGTCATTTTTGGAGCTGGAGAGTGCTGGAGGCCAGGGCTTCTTGGAGCTATGTGGTCTTTGAACTGAAGAGCCAACCAGCCTTGGCAATGACAACCAGACATGGTGCACAGGGATTCCAGCCAAGCAGCTCCAGCGAGGGACCACAGACTTCTCAGTTGCAAAGAAGACAGGGCAGAAATCTGGAGAGCCACAGAACCACCATCTGTGTTGTAGAGCCATGTAGAGTCAGTGGGACAGAAGAATCCACAAACCGGTTGTCAACGTTGGGGTGCCTGTAGATGCAGGGGAGTGACTCCTTCACTCCAAGGGAGATTCCTTCTTGCTTTCCTAAGTGCAGACAGAGTCCTTGTGACTGTGGATGATGGACTACCACTGAGGTTACAGACATCTTGCAGAACCTGGAAACAAAGTTGCAGTAGGAGCCCTACTACTGGTTACAGTCTTGCTGTCAGTCCCAGAGAAGAACAGCAGTGGTTCCGGTGTCCAAGTTGCAGAAGTGTCTTGTAGAGGACACTTACAGAGGGACCTTGAAGTCTTACAGATGAATCTAGGGTCCCACCCTCAGGGGATCCCAAAAGTAACTCAGGAAGGGGGTTGGACACATTCTGCAGGGACCCCCCTGTCAGCAGGGTTAGGGACATCACACAGCTGGACTAATCAGTCAGATGATCCCGGGAGCCTCTGCTCATCTTTTTTCCAAGATGACAGAATCTAGGGGCCACCTGGCAGTGCTTTGTACACCTCCCTATGGAAGGAGCTGGACAAGGGGGTGGTCTCTCCTGTGTCCTTTGTGTGGTGTCACACCAGAGCAGGAAGCAGGGGCTTCTGCACTGGAGTAAACTGGTTTATGCAAGGAGGGCACCAAATGTGCCCTATAAAGCAGTCTGGTGGCTCCTAGGGGCACCCCCACACTTGCCCAGCGACACTTATTTCTAAAGGAGAGGTGATCACACAGGAAATCCTTTGTTCTCTTCCAGGGGATCCTCATCAATAGTCATAAACATTGAATATTCCTGCCCTCGTGCGGGGACCCCGGAGCATACATAAAATACACACATATAAAAGTATGAAAAATGCACGAAAAATATATATATATAGCATTTTTAGTAGACAATTTTCATACCAAACTCACGTATACGTGTGTACAACAGCAATGCAGACTATATTCATAAACAGGCTAAAAATGCTTTATTTCTATGGATTTATTTATTTTTTTTTTTAAACAGTCCCTTTCAAAATTACAATAAGAGAAAAACTTTCCAAAGCCCCAAAGCTGGACCCAGTGAAAGAAGCAGTAGCAACATCAGTGAAAAAAGAGAAAAAACTGCATTGAAAACAATGGAGCATTATTAGCCAGTAGGCTGCATGCAGGTTAACACAGGAGAACCATAAAATTCTGGCACCGTGCCTTTAAGACCCTGAGCACCTCCAGTATCCCACCATGCCTCAGGGGTGAAGGAGAGGTGACAGTTGGTTCACAGTTAGGTCAGTTTTTTTTCCGGCTTCTTCTGAGAGGATCCTGGAGCATTGAGCTCTCCGTTTTTCTCAGTTTTTCGCAGGAAAATATTAAAAAACAGCATTTTTTTTCTACTTTCACTCGACATTTTACAACTTTGTCTGAGTCAAGAGATTTTTTTCTGACTGGAAAATGCCTTCTCTTTTTGTGAAGTGCCCTTCCTGTGGGAAGAAGAAGGCCCAGTCTGATCCACACTCTCTCTGCATTGTATGTTTGCCTCAGAGTCACTGCCCTGACACTTGCAGACACTGCAAGAACATGTCAAAAACGACTCTGAAGGACAGGGAGAAGATCAGACTTCATGGTCTTCATGAGAGACAGAAGACATAGGGGGTCATTCTGACCCAGGGTCGGCGGGAGCACCGCCGACAGACCGGCGGTGCCCCGCAGGGCATTCTGACCGCAGCGGTTCGGCCGCGGTCAGATGCGATAAACCGACGGTCTCTCGCCGGTTTCCCGCTGCCCTGCAGAATCCTCCATGGCGGCGGAGCGCGCTCCGCCGCCATGGGGATTCTGACACCCCCTACCGCCATCCTGTTCCTGGCGGGTCTCCCGCCAGGAACAGGATGGCGGTAGGGTGTGCCACAGGGCCCCTGGGGGCCCCTGCAGTGCCCATGCCAATGGCATGGGCACTGCAGGGGCCCCCGTAAGAGGGCCCCACAAAGTATTTCAGTGTCTGCTATGCAGACACTGAAATACGCGACGGGTGCCACTGCACCCGTCGCACCTTCCCACTACGCCGGCTCAATTCTGAGCCGGCGTCCTCGTGGGAAGGTTGATTTGCCCTGGGCTGGCGGGCGGCCTTTTGGCGGCCGCCCGCCAGCCCAGGGCAAATCCCAAAATACCCTCAGCGGTCTTTCTACCGCGGAGCGGTATTTTGGTGGGGGAACTTTGGCGGGCGGCCTCCGCCGCCCGCCGAAGTTAGAATGACCCCCATAGTCCTCTTCGCTTCCCAGGCAGCCCACAAGCCATTCTCAGGAGAGACAGGCTAGATCGACGTCAGCAGGTAGGAAGGTACCTGTTTGTTCCCCGTCGACGTCATCGCTGCCACCGGCACTTCGTCATAGATCGCCGTCAACGGCGACCCGAGCGACGTCGAGAGATATGACGTCGAAGGTACATGGCCACCACAGTGGCAGATCTCCCTCAATGGCAACCCACCGATCAACGTCGAGCCAGTACCGGCGTGCCCATTCGCCGTCGAAGGCCTCGCACCCCTCGACGGCATGGAAGACGACGTCAAAATCGCCTCAACGGCGAGAGCAAAGACATCCGCCGTCTACGACCCATCACTCGACGGCGAGGCACACGACGTCGAGCAGGTCACGGTCAAGGGACCGCCAGTCACCGTCGAGGCGCTCAACGTCGAGACCAGAGCAATCCGCGACACTCCTTTCGACGTCGCTGTAACTGTCGACGTCCACACAAGTTTTGCCTATCTCACAAGGAGAAGAGCGTCGACTACCGCCGGTGGATAAGAACACTCCAACAACTCCTGTGGTCTCCATAAGGAGTGGTTCATCTGGGCGGTCGAGAGTTGCATCGTCTGGGCATGTCTCGCCCATCAACTTGTCGCCAAGGTGGTTGGAGAGCCTTAATAGAACAACTGCTTCTCCGGACTCGCAATACTCGAGGATGTACTCACCTTCGGCTTCTCTCCTGAGAACACCATCGCCAACAGCACGGGCAGGACGGGCTCGTTCTGCATCTCGCCAGTCGGCCACTAGGCCTCGGCGCGCCGCTACAACATCTCGGAGCAGGTCACGCTCCCAGAGAAGATCCAGATCACGATCACGCCATCGCAGAAGGTCTCCTTCTTGGTCCACATCGTTGGGGTCTTCAGTAAGAAGGTACTTCCCGACCCTAACGGATTCTCCACCAGCTAGAGTTTCCCCGGTGGACGATATCACAACTTTTAACGAGGTGCTTCTCAGGGGAGCACAAAAGCTGAATATTGAGGTCCTGGAGCCTTCAACCTCGTCATCCGTGATCTTTGAAACCCTGCAACACAGGGCGGTTTCAAAGAAATTGTTCCCGCTGGTGCCTGGTCTTTTACAACCAACCATGGACACCTTTTTAGCACCAGCCAACCTGAGATCAGCTCCTGCTAGTATCTTAAAGAAATACAAGGCACCTGAGCAAGATCCTTTGTTTCTCCGGACTGATCCACCGCCAGACTCAGTCATATTAGCCGCAGCCCGGAAGACGCACTCAGTGGCATCACCCTCCACGGTTCCACCAGACAAGGAGAGTAGACACCTGGACTCTCTGGGGAGGAAGATGTGTGGCACAGCGGCTTCCATGATGAAGGTCTCCAGCGCCTCCGCACTCCTAGGCAGATACGACCGGTCACTCTGGGACTCGCTGAGCAGGTTCACAGAAAAGCTGCCTAGAGAGGACAGGCAGGATTTTCAGGAGATCCTTCAGGATGGAAGTCTGGTCTCCAATCAGGTCATCAGTGTGGCAGCAGATGGGGCTGACTTAGCAGCACATGGTTACGCACATGGGGTTTGTGCGAGAAGGTCTTCCTGGCTAAGACTCACAGGATTGAAGCAGGAAGAGCAGCAGCGTATCCTAAACCTTCCGTTCAACGGAATCTCGCTTTTTGGAACCCACACAGATGAGGAGATAGCGCGTATGAAGGCGGAAGTGGACACTATGAGGGCAGTGGGCCTTGAGAAAAGGAAAGACTTCAGGCGAAGATATAGGCCTTACGACAGCGCCCGTTCCAGCAGAAGGTTCAAGCCCCTCATTGGTCCCAGAGGCCACAACAGAAACAAGGGCGTCCACTCTTCCAATCTCGTAAAGCCACAAGAGACCGAGGGTCAAGCAGCCTCAGCAGTCTACACCCAAAGCTCCTGCAAAAAAATGAGGATTTGCTTCCCTTAACACCGTGCACCACTTCGGTTGGGGGAAGTATCACAGCGTTCATTCACGAGTGGCGTGGCATAACAAAAGACAAATGGGTGCTGAACATTGTGGAGAATGGGTACTCTCTTCTTTTCCGACAACCTCCTCCTCACTTGCCACCAACCAAATGCAATCCGGCTCACATGAGCCTATTATGCACAGAGGCTCACGCTCTTTTACGGAAAAAAGCAATAGAAAAAGTCCCAGTCGCACACAGAGGGAAAGGGGTGTACTCCCGCTATTTTCTGGTAGAAAAAAAGGGTCGAGAAGGAGTTTTCAGACCGATTCTAGACTTACGACTACTGAACAAGTACATAAAAAAGCAAAAGTTCAGGATGCTGGCTCTCCACCAGATTTTCCCTCAGCTGCATCGAGAGACTGGATGTGCTCCATAGACCTGCAAGACGCGTATTTTCATGTCCCGATCATTCCCAAACATCAGAAATTCCTACGGTTCCTGATAGCCTCCCAACACTATCAGTTCAAGGTGCTTCCTTTCGGCCTAAAATCTGCCCCTCGCATTTTCTCAAAATGTGTAGTAACGGTGGCGGCGCATCTAAGGAAGCAGAAAATCTCCATTTATCCATACCTAGATGACTGGCTACTGAAAGGCTCCTCTCCGGAGCAGACGAAAAACCATCTGGTCATTGTGCTCAGTGTTTTCAGATCTCTGGGTCTACAAGTCAACTACCAAAAGTCCACCCTCATCCCAACACAAACCCTCCACTACCTGGGAGCAATACTGAATACAGAGCTCGAAAGAGTGTATCCTTCGGAGAAACAACTGTTATCAATAAGGAGAAAATGTCAAGACCTTCTGAGGTCCCACACACCTGCGGCCCGTCAGGTGACATCTCTGTTGGGCTCCATGGCCTCGTGCATTTTCATTGTCCTAAATGCCAGGCTGCATATGAGGCCTCTTCAAGAGGCGCTGGAAAACAACTGGAACCAGAGCACAGGCCGCTGGGAGGACAGAATGTGTCTTCCGATAGGAGCACGACAATCGTTATGATGGTGGATGCACAGACATCACCTGTCAGTAGGAGTTCCGTTTCATCAGCCATTCCCGTCCGACACTCTGGTAACGGATGCGTCGCTTCAGGAATGGGGAGCTCATCTGGGTTCCCTTCAAGCTCAGGGCCTGTGGTCCAACAACGAAAGAGAGTACCACATCAACCTGCTGGAGCTCAGAGAAGTTCATCTGGCTCTCAAGTCTTTTGCTCCATTGATTCAGGGGAAATCTCTCCTAGTGCAAACGGACAATACAACGACAATGTATTATCTGAACAAACAAGGAGGAACGAGATCCCTGCCCCTATCTTGGGAGTCTCAGGCCATCTGGCATTGGCTCTTAGCAAGGGGAATGTCTCTTACAGCAATTCACCTACCAGGGCAGCAAAACGTGGAGGCGGACTTCCTAAGCAGAACCCTCGAGGACGCCCACGATTGGGTTCTTCACGACAAGGTCGTCGAAGACATCTTCGTTCAATGCGGTCGGCCTCAATTAGATCTCTTCGCAGACGAGGAAAACAAGAAATGCCTAGACTTTGCGTCCAGGTTCTACTGTCCGGGGTCTCGAGGGAATGCCCTGTTGATCGACTGGTCAGGGATATTTCTCTACGCCTTTCCACTGATTCCCCTCATACCAGCTGTGATAAACAAACTCTACAGATCCAGCACCAGAGTGATTCTCATAGCCCTGCAATAGCCTCGTCAGTTCTGGTACACGGATCTCCTCAACCTATCAGAACAGCCGCACAGGAGGCTGCCGTGCAGACCGGATCTCCTTTGCAAGCTGGGAGGCAGGATACTTCACCCCAACCTTCCCTCTCTGAGCTTGACGGCATGGCTCCTGAATTCCTGCAGTATGGGCACCTAGGGCTCTCACAGGAGTGCATGAACATCTTAAAGGAGTCCAGACGACCCTCCACACGGCGTTCTTACGCGTTCAAGTTCAAGAGGTTCTACATATGGTGTCGTCAGCAAGGTCAGAATCCTATACTGGCTCAGGAGGAGGTCATACTTTCTTACCTGCTCCATTTGGCGAAATCGGGTCTGCAAGTGTCATCTATTAAGGTACATTTATCTGCCATTACAGCCTATCGTAAGTCACCTTCTCAGGAATCCTTTTTTACAAGACCAGTAGTCAAGGATTTCTTAGAAGGTTTGAAAAAGGTTTTTCCACCCATTCGAAAACCCTCTCCTCCATGGGAACTAAACATAGTATTATCTAGACTCATGGGCCCTCCTTTCAAACCTATCCACAAAGCTTCTTTGCAACACCTTACGTGGAAGACGGCTTTTCTTGTAGCCATTACTTCTGCGAGGAGGGTCAGTGAAATTCAGGCTTTGTCCTCCAAAGAACCATACACGGTCTTCCATGAGAATAGAGTGGTTCTATGAACTCATCCATCATTCTTACCGAAGGTGGTGTCAGATTTTCACATCAATCAGACTATTTCACTACCAACTTTTTTCCCCAATCTGGATACTCCGGCGGAGAAAGCTTTGCACTCCCTGGATTTGAAAAGAGTGCTAAAATTTTTACTTGGATAAGACCAAACTGATTAGACGATCTCACCACTTATTTGTAAATTACGGTCATTTGAGAACAGGCGGGGCAGCCTCAAAACGAACCATATCTAGATGGATAGTTTCATGTATTGTTACTGCATATCAATTGGCTAACAAACAGTTATTGGCTAGGCCTAGGGCTCATTCGAAAAGAGGAAAAGCAGCTACTGCTGCCCTCCTAAATAATGTTCCAATCTCTGAAATTTGTAAGGCTGCTACATTGAAGTCTGTACATACATTTATTAGGCATTACTGTTTGGACTCAGATGCCAGAGCAGACGCCCAAGTTGGGCAAGCATCTCTGAGAAATTTGTTTGCATAATGTATATCTCTTCCTGCACTTCTATTAGACAGTCCGCAGAGTTAAGGGATGGGCTTGCTAATCTATTCAATGTTTATGACTTTTGATGAGGATCCCCTGGAAGAGAAGGATAAGTTACTTACCTGTAAATCCTAGTTCTCTTCCAGGGGTATCCTCATCAAAGTCATAAACAACCCACCCTCCTCCCCGGACGCAAGTCTCCTAGAAGTGCAGGACACACTATCTCTCTAATCTGCTGGATACGTTGTCACCATAAAAAAGTACTGACCTAACTGTGAACCAACTGTCACCTCTCCTTCACCCCTGAGGCATGGTGGGATACTGGAGGTGCTCAGGGTCTTAAAGTCACGGTGCCAGAATTTTATGGTTCTCCTGTGTTAACCTGCATGCAGCCTATTGGCTAATAATGCTCCATTGTTTTCAATGCAGTTTTTTCTCTTTTTTCACTGATGTTGCTACTGCTTCTTTCACTGGGCCCAGCTTTGGGGCTTTGGAAAGTTTTTCTCTTATTGTAATTTTGAAAGGGACTGTTTAAAAAAAAAATAACTCCATAGAAATAAAGCATTTTTAGCCTGTTTATGAATATAGTCTGCATTGCTGTTGTACACACGTATACTTGAGTTTGGTATGAAAATTGTCTACTAAAAATGCTATATATATACAGGGAGTGCAGAATTATTAGGCAAGTTGTATTTTTGAGGATTAATTTTATTATTGAACAACAACCATGTTCTCAATGAACCCAAAAAACCCATTAATATCAAAGCTGAATATTTTCGGAAGTAGTTTTTAGTTTGTTTTTAGTTTTAGCTATGTTAGGGGGATATCTGTGTGTGCAGGTGACTATTACTGTGCATAATTATTAGGCAACTTAACAAAAAAAAAATATATACCCATTTCAATTATTTATTATTACCAGTGAAACCAATATAACATCTCAACATTCACAAATATACATTTCTGACATTCAAAAACAAAACCAAAACAAATCAGTGACCAATATAGCCACCTTTCTTTGCAAGGACACTCAAAAGCCTGCCATCCATGGATTCTGTCAGTGTTTTGATCTGTTCACCACCAACATTGCGTGCAGCAGCAACCACAGCCTCCCAGACACTGTTCAGAGAGGTGTACTGTTTTCCCTCCTTGTAAATCTCACATTTGATGATGGACCACAGGTTCTCAATGGGGTTCAGATCAGGTGAACAAGGAGGCCATGTCATTAGATTTCCTTCTTTTATACCCTTTCTTGCCAGCCAAGCTGTGGAGTACTTGGACGCGTGTGATGGAGCATTGTACTGCATGAAAATCATGTTTTTCTTGAAGGATGCAGACTTCTTCCTGTACCACTGCTTGAAGAAGGTGTCTTCCAGGAACTGGCAGTAGGACTGGGAGTTGAGCTTGACTCCATCCTCAACCCGAAAAGGCCCCACAAGCTCATCTTTGATGATACCAGCCCAAACCAGTACTCCACCTCCACCTTGCTGGCGTCTGAGTCGGACTGGAGCTCTCTGCCCTTTACCAATCCAGCCACGGGCCCATCCATCTGGCCCATCAAGACTCACTCTCATTTCATCAGTCCATAAAACCTTAGAAAAATCAGTCTTGAGATATTTATTGGCCCAGTCTTGACGTTTCAGCTTGTGTGTCTTGTTCAGTGGTGGTCGTCTTTCAGCCTTTCTTACCTTGGCCATGTCTCTGAGTATTGCACACCTTGTGCTTTTGGGCACTCCAGTGATGTTGCAGCTCTGAAATATGGCCAAACTGGTGGCAAGTGGCATCGTGGCAGCTGCACGCTTGACTTTTCTCAGTTCATGGGCAGTTATTTTGCGCCTTGGTTTTTCCACACGCTTCTTGCGACCCTGTTGACTATTTTGAATGAAACGCTTGATTGTTCGATGATCACGCTTCAGAAGCTTTGCAATTTTAAGAGTGCTGCATCCCTCTGCAAGATATCTCACTATTTGTGACTTTTCTGAGCCTGTCAAGTCCTTCTTTTGACCCATTTTGCCAAAGGAAAGGAAGTTGCCTAATAATTATGCACACCTGATATAGGGTGTTGATGTCATTAGACCACACCCCTTCTCATTACAGAGATGCACATCACCTAATATGCTTAATTGGTAGTAGGCTTTTGAGCCTATACAGCTTGGAGTAAGACAACATGCATAAAGAGGATGATGTGGTCAAAATACTCATTTGCCTAATAATTCTGCACTCCCTGTATATATTTCGTGCATTTTTCATACTTTTATATGTGTGTATTTTATGTATGCTCCGGGGTCCCCGCACGAGGGCGGGAATATTCAATGTTTATGACTTTGATGAGTATACCCCTGGAAGAGAACTAGGATTTACAGGTAAGTAATTTATCCTTCTGCCTTCCCCTGCCCTAATGAGGCTCATCAGCAGGAGGGCAGAACAGTGTCTCGGCTCGGCAGCAGCATGGGGTGGCATGTAGCCCCTGCAAAGCTGTACAGGCAGACATGGGGGATCCCCTAGTGGATCCAGAGAGTACATGGTATCATGCAACTACAACTGGAATCAGTGTAGTTGCATGAGTCCAACATGTTTGATGCTAAACATGCCTTAGTTTGGTGAAGCCATTATGTAGTTGGTCATCTTGTGTTGACTAGTGTCCTCTACATACCTTAAGATGGCTTCCTCACACTTATAAATCCCAGAGACTGGAGTCTGGGATTTGGAGGGGCACCTCTGCTCATCCAGGGATGTCCTCACACTGAGAAACAAGTACCCTGCCCTTGGGATGAAGGACCTACCAGAGGGTGTCTTATAGTGTCAGAGTGCAGTGACCATGATATAATGCAAACATTATGGGGGTCATTATGACCCTGGCGGACTGCGGTATGTTGGAGAAAGGTACTGGCAACAGGCTGGCGGTACCTTTCACCAAAATATGACATTGGTGGTTTGTCTCAAGCCAAACCGCCAATGTACCACTCTCTCCGCCAAGGCAGTAACAGCCGCCGGGCTGGAGACTTCAGTCTCCAGCCAGGCGGCTGTCACTGTTCCACCCACGGGATAATGACCCCGCCTACCGCCATAGTGTAGGAGGCTGGCCTGGCTTATTGTGGGTACCTTGTGGTACTTACAACCTTGTGCCAGGTCTAGTTATCCCTTATTAGTAGAATACTGTAGACGTGTTTCTAGTAGCTTAGGCTGATAGAGGTAGCTGTAGCTGAGCAGCTTAGGCTGAACTAGGAGACATGCAAAGCTCCTCCTATACCACTTATATCATATAGCACTATATCACAAGAAAACACAATACTCAGAGTTAGTAAAAATAAAGGCACTTTATTTTAGTGACAATATGCCAAAAGTATCTCAGAGGATACCCTCACTTAGGAGGTAAGTAATATACATAAATTATATGTACACAAACCAAAATCAGGTAAGTAACAGTAAGAAAAGTAGTGCAAACAAGGTAGAATCACAATAGGATACAATAGGTAGAAATAGGCCTAGGGGCAACACAAACCATATACTCCAAAAGTGGAATGCGAATCACAAATGGACCCCAGACCTATGGTAGGTTGTAGAGGGTCACTGGGATTGTAAGAAAACAGTGAGGGTTAGAAAAATACCCCACTCCAAGACCCTGAAAAGTAGGAGTAAAGTACACCTACTACCCCCAGAGAGCACAGAAGTCGTGATAGGGGGATTCTGCAGGAAGAACAAACACCAGCAGTGCACTGACCACGTATTTCCAGACCTGAGTACCTGTAAGACAAGGGGACCAAGTCCAATAGTCGCGTCAGTGTCCAGGGGGGGCAGGAGCCCAGGAAACCCCGGATGAAGGTGCAAGGATGCTGCCTCTGGTTGGAAGAAGCTTGGAGGTCTGCAAGAAAGAAGATGACTAGGAACTTCTCCTTTGGAAAACGGATGTCCCACGTTACGATGAAGCTTGCAAAGGTGTTCTCATGCAGAAAAACCACAAACAAGCCTTGCTAGCTGCAAGGGTTGCAGTAGAGGTTTTTGGGTGCTGCTGAAGACCAGGAAGGACCAGGATGTCGCCTTTTGGAGGAGGAGACAGAGGGGGTGCTCAGCAACTCAGAGAGCCCTCACAGAAGCAGGCAGCTCCCGCAGAAGTACCTGAACTTAGAAGAAGAGTGGACCAGAGTCCATGCAAAGTTACAAAGGGGGGTCCCACCACGTCAGAGGACAACTCAGAAGGTTGTGCACTGCTGGACAGAGTGCTGGGGACCCAGGCTAGGCTGTTCACAAAGGAAATCCTGCAAGAGTGCACAAGAGCCAGAGTAGCTGCAAATCACGCGTTACACAGCTTTGCGGTCTTGCATGGGGAGGCAAGGACTTACCTCCACCAAACTTGGACTGAAGAGTCACTAGACTGTGGGAGTCACTGGGACAGAGTTGCAGTGTTCCAGGTACCACGCTCGTCAGGATGAGAGGGTACCCAGAGGACGAGTGATGCAGTCTTTTGGTGCCGGCGTTAGCAGGGGGAAGATTCCGTCGACCCACAGGAGATTTCTTCAGAGCTTCTGGTGCAGGGTGAAGGCATGCTACCCCCTGAGCATGCACCACCTGGAAACAGTTGAGAAAGCTGGCAGGATTAGGTGCTACAATGTTGCTAGTAGTCGTCTTGCTACTTTGTTGCTGTTTTGCAGGCATCCTGGAGCAGTCAGCGGTCGATCCTTTGGTAGAAGGTGAAGAGGGAGATGCAGAGGAACTCTGGTGAGCTCTTGCATTCGTTATCTGAAGAATTCCCCAAAGCAGAGACCCTAAATAGCCAGAAAAGGAGGTTTGGCTACCAAGTTAGGCGGATTGGCTACAAAGAGAGGTAAGAGCCTATCAGAAGGAGCCTCTGACATCACCTGCTGGCACTGGCCTCTCAGAGCAGTCCAGTGTGCCCCCAACACCTCTGTTTCCAAGATGGCAAAGGTCTGGGACACACTGGAGCAGCTCTGGGCACCTCCCCTGGGAGGTACTGGTCAGGGGAGTGGTCACTCCCCTTTTCTTTGTCCAGTTTCGCACCAGAGTAGGTCTGGGGGATCCCTGAACCGGTGCAGTCTGGCTTATGCAGAGATGGGTACCATCTGTGCCCATCAAAGCATTTCCAGAGGCTGGGGGAGGCTAGTCCTCCCCAGCCCTTCACACCTATTTCCAAAGGGAGAGGGTGTAACACCCTCTCTCAGAGGAAATCCTTTCTTCTGCCTTCCTGGGCCAGGGCTGCCTGGCCCCTAGGAGGGCAGAAACCTGTCTGAGCGGTTGGCAGCAGCAGCAGCTGCAGTGGAGACCCCGGAAAGGCAGTTTGGCAGTACCCGGGTTCTGTGCTAGAGACCCGGGGGATAATGGAATTGTCACCCCAATACCAGAATGGTATTGGGGTGACAATTCCATGATCTTAGACATGTTACATGGCCATGTTCGGCGTTCCCATTGTTACGCTATACATAGGTAGTGACCTATGTATAGTGCACGCGTATAATGGTGTCCCCGCACTCACAAAGTCTGGGGAATTTGCCCTAAACGAGGTGGGGGCACCTTGGCTTTACCAGGGTGCCCACACACTAAGTAACTTTGCACCCAACCTTCACCAGGTGAAGGTTAGACATATAGGTGACTTATAAGTTACTTATGTGCAGTGGTAAACAGCTGTGAAATAACGTGGACGTTATTTCACGCAGGCTGCAGTGGCAGGCCTGTGTAAGAATTGTCAGAGCTACCTATGGGTGGCAAAAGAAAAGCTGCAGCCCATAGGGATCTCCTGGAACCCCAATACCCTGGGTTCCTCAGTACCATATACAAGGGAATTATATGGGTGTATCAGTATGCCACTGTGAATTGGTAAATTTAGTCACTAGCCTGTGAGTGACAAATTTGGAAGGCAGAGAGAGCATAACCACTGAGGTTCTGGTTAGCAGAGCCTCAGTGAGACAGTTAGGCATCACACAGGGAACACATACAGGGCACATGCTATGAGAAATGGGGCCCTGCCTGGCAGGGTCCCAGTAACACATGGACTAAAACAACATATATACAGTGAAATATGGGGGTAACATACCTGGCAAGATGGTACTTTCCTACACAACCCCCCCCCAAACGAAGGACAATAAGACTAGCCATGACCTGATGAGTCTTCATTGTCTAAGTGGAAATATCTGGAGAGTCCATCTGCACTGGAGTGGGTACTCCCAGGTCTATGTTCCACTGTATAGTCCATTCCCTGTAGAGATATGGACCACCTCAACAATTTAGGGTTTTCACCTTTCATTTGTTTTAGCCAAAGTAGAGGTTTGTGGTCTGTCTGAACAATAAAGTGAGTGCCAAACAGGTATGGCCTCAACTGTTTCAGTGCCCAGACCACAGCAAGGGCCTCCCTCTCTATGGCAGACCAACGCTTTTCTCTAGGGGTCAACCTTCTGCTGATAAAAGCAACTGGTTGATTCTGGCCCTCAGAATTCTGTTGTGATAAGACTGCCCCACCCCTAATTCAGATGCATCAGTTTGAACAATTAATTTCTTGGAGTAACATGGGCTTTTTAGGACAGGTGCAGAGCACATGGCCTGTTTGAGCTCCCCAAAAGCTTTCTGACAGCTAGCTGTCTATATTACCTATTTAGGCATTTTCTTACTTGTGAGATCATTAAGAGGGGCTGCTATGGAGCCATAGTTTTTAATGAATCTCCTGTAATACCCTGTGAGGCCTACAAAGGCTCTCACCTGGGTCTGAGTTGTAGGGGGGCCCAATCCATGATTGTCTGGATTTTCCCCTGAAGTGGTGCAATCTGTTCACACCTACCAGGTGTCCCAGATAAACCACCTTACCCTGCCCTGTCTCGCACTTTGAGGCCTTGATAGTGAGGCCTGCCTTTTGCAGGGCCTCCAAAACGTTCCAAAGGTGGACCAGGTGCTCATCCCAGGTGGAGCTAAAGACATCAATATCATCAAGATATGCTGCACTGAAAGCCTCCAACCCTTGCAGGACTGTGTTCACCAACCTCTGAAAAGTGGCAGGTGTATTTTTCAAACCAAAGGGCATCACTGTAAATTGGTAGCACCCTCCTATAGTTGAAAATGCAGTCTTGGGTTTAACATCTTCTGCCAATTTGATCTCCCAATACCCTGCAGTCAAATCAAAAGTGCTAAGATACTTGGCAGATACCAGTGTATCAGTGAGCTCATCTGCCTTGGGTATAGGGTGAGCATCAGTTTTTGTTACCTGATTGAGACCTCTGTAGGCTACACAAAACCTTATCCCCCTCTTTCCATCTTTGGTGTGAGGTTTTGGTACAAGCACCACTGGGCTAGCCCATGGGCTTTCAGAAGGCTCAATCAATCACTCCCAGATCCCACATTTTCGGCACCTCTTGTTTAATGCAGTCCCTGACATGGTCAGGCTGCCTATAAATTTTACTTTTGACAGGAAAGCTGTCTCCAGTATCAATTGTGTGTTCACACCAGGATGTTGTACCTGGCACAATTGAAAAGAGGTCAGAAAATTGTCCAAGGAGATTGATGCAGTTGTCTTGATGTTCCGCAGTCAGACAATCTGCCAAAACTACTCCCTCCACTAAAGCATCTGCTTCAGTAGGGGAGAAGAGATCAGGGAGAGGGTCACTCTCTTCTTCCTGTTCCTCATCTGTTGCCATGAGCAGGGTGAGATCAACCCTGTCATAGTAGGGTTTTAGGCGGTTGACATGAATCACCCTAAGGGGACTCCTGGCAGTGCCCAGGTCTACCAAATAGATAACCTCACCCTTTTTCTCAACAATTAGATGGGGTGCACTCCATTTGTCCCGGAGTGCTCTTGTGGCCACAGGTTCCAATACCCAAAACTTCTGTCCTGGTTGGTACTGGATCAGAACAGCCTTCTGGTCATGCCATTGCTTTTGCAGCTCCTGGCTGGCCTGAAGGTTTATACTGGCCTTTTTCATGTACTCAGCCATTCTGGATCTTAGGCCAAGTACATAATCCACTATGTCCTGTTTAGGAGCTTTTAAAGGTTGTTCCCAAACCTCCTTCACAAGAGTGAGCGGACCTCTTACAGGGTGTCCAAAGAGGAGTTCAAAGGGGCTGAAGCCCAATCCTTTCTGGGGTACCTCACTGTAAGCAAAAAGAAGGCAAGGTAACAGGACATGCCATCTCCTCCTTAGTTTTTCAGGGAGTCCCATTATCATACTTTTGAGAGTTTTATTAAACCTCTCTACCAGGCCATTAGTCTGTGGATGGTAATGAGTGGTGAACTTGTAGGTAACACCGCACTCCTTCCACATTGCTTTGAAGTATGCAGACATGAAGTTGCTACCCCTGTCTGATTCTACCTGTTTAGGAAAACCCATCCTGGAAAAGATTCCCAGGCGGGCCTTTGCCACTGCAGGAACTGTAGTGGTCCTTAGAGGAATTGCTTCAGGATATCTTGCGACATGGTCCACAACCACCAAGATAAATCTATTGCCTGAAGCAGTAGGAGGGTCAAGGGGGCCAACTATGTCAACACCTACCCTTTCAAAGGGCACCCCAACCACTGGAAGTGGGATTAGAGGGGCCTTTGGAGTGCCACCAGTCTTGCCACTGGCTTGGCAGGTCACACAAGACTTGCAAAAATCTTTAGTGTCCTCTGACATCCTAGGCCAGTGAAACAGGGGGACAAGCCTTTTCCATGTTTTGATCTGGCCCAAATGCACAGTCAAGGGAATGTCATGTGCAAGAGTTAGGAGGAACTCTCTGTACTGCAGGGAAATTACCAATCTCCTTGTTGCTCCAGGTTTTGGGTCCCTTGCCTCTGTGTACAAGAGGTTATCCTCCCAGTAAACTCTACACTGACATCCCCATTTGGCTGTTTGACAGCTTGCTGTCTGAGACCCTCTAATGTGGGACAGGTTTGCTGTGCCACACTCGGCTCTTCCCTGGCAGGCCCCCCTCCACCCAAAAGCTCAGCAGTGTCTACTGCCAGCTCATCTGGTGAAGGTTCTGCACAGGGAGGAAATTCTTCTTCCTCAGAAGGAGAATCATGTGTAGAGGGAGGGATAGTGGGTAGGGATTTACCCTTGCTACCCCTAGCTTTAGGAAGCACTTGGTCCATTGTTCCAGCATCCAAGTTACCCTGTCCTTTTTGCTTTTTGGCCCGAGCCCTGGTTAAAGCACAAATATGCCCAGGAATGCCCAGCATTGCTGCATGAGCCTCCAACTCCACGTCTGCCCAAGCTGATGTATCTAAATCATTCCCTAGTAGACAGTCTACAGGTACATCTGAGGCAACCACAACTTTCTTTGGACCAGTAACCCCTCCCCTCCAGATGAGATTCACAACAGCCATGGGGTGGCTAAGAGTGTTGTTATGAGCGTCTGTCACTTGGTACTGCTGACCAAGTAGGTGTTGTTCAGGGTGGACCAGTTTCTCTATCACCATAGTTACACTGGCTCCTGTGTCCCTGTAGGCCTGAACCTCAACACCATTTATTAAGGGAAGTTGCTTGTACTTATCCATATTGAGGGGACAACCAACTAAGGTTCCCAAATCAATGGCACCTTCAGAGACGAAAACAGCCTCGGTGGTCTCCCTAACAAGACCAAACCCAACTACATTGCCAATAGTGAGCCCAGCTACAACCTTGGATTGGCTATTTGTAGGTTTCCCACCACCACTGCTATTACTAGGGGCACTAGAATTTGCAGCAGGGGTTGTGGTAGTGGGAGGTTTGGTGTTTTTCTTTGGACAACTGGAATCAGTTGCCCAATAGCCTTTGACTTTACACAAATAACACCAAGGCTTTTTAGGTTCATTATTGGAAGAGGATTTGGACCCACCACTTCCACCAGAGGATTTTTGTGGGTCTGATGAAGACTCAGTATTTTTACCTTTGTCCCCACCCTTGTCAGAAGACTTACCAGCCTTCTTCTTGCCATCCTTGTCATCCCCTGTATGAACTTCTCTGTTCACCCTTGTTCTGACCCACTTGTCTGCCTTCTTTCCCAATTCTTGGGGAGAGGTCAGATCCGAGTCCACTATGTATTGGTGCAACAAGTCAGACACACGGTTATTCAGAATATGCTCTCTCAGAATAAGATCATACAGGCTTTCATAGTCAGATACCTTACTGCCATGTAATCACCCTTCCAAGGCCTTCACTGAACAGTCCACAAAATCTGTCTAGTCTTGAGAGGACTCTTTTCTGGTGTCTCTGAACTTAATCCTGTATTGTTCAGTGGTTAAGCCAAATCCATCCAAGAGTGCATCCTTTAATACTGTGTAATTGTTAGCTTCACTTTCTCTAACAGTAAGGAGCCTATCCCTACCCTTTCCAGTGAATGATAGTCACAAAATAGCAGCCCATTGCCATTGAGGGACCAACTGTACCATATGGGCCCTCTCAAGTGCAGCAAACCACTTGTTGATGTCATCCCCCTCCTTGTAAGAGGGGACTATCTTGTGCAGATTCCTGGAATCATGCTCTGTAACAGGATTACTATAGGGAATACTGCTGCTGCCACCATGGGGTCCTAACCACAACCTCTTTCTTTCCTTCTCAATGTCCAGGGATTCCCTACCTAAGGGCAGCTGTTGCTGTTTAAGCTTCAGTCTGGTCTCTTCAACACTCAACTTTTTGAGTTCCCTTTCTAACAAGATATCCTCAGGGTGGGTGGGTTGAAAATGCTTTGACACAGATGACAAATTGGAAACTTCAGAGGGGGATCTGTCCCTCTCTGTCTGGATCCTGGTAACTTGGCCTCTAGGAATAAAGGATGCCCTACTGTGATGGGAACCTCCATTACTACCAACATTACTAGGTGTCCTGCTAGGGGGCAGACCCTGTTCCGAACCCTCCCCACCCTTCTCAGGGAACTCTCCTGAATCAGACTGGGAAGTTTCTACATGTTCTAACCTCTCATTTGATGAGCCAGCTTGGGTCTCATCATCTACAATAAGCATGTTGAACAGAAACTCTTTTGTAGGGTTCTTTCCCATCACTAAACCTCTATCTAAGCAGAGACTCCTCAAGCTCTTGTAATTCAAACTGTCATAAATAGCATTGACAGTTTTGGGAGCTGAATCTACCACAGATATGATAGCAAAAGGTTTAGAGATAGTGAGAAGAAAGAAAAAGTTTCAGAACTTTTTAAAGCACAGAGAAAACAAATTTTTCTAACTTTTAGAAAACTTTTAGAAGTTTTTGAAAACTTTTCAGAACTTTGTAAAACGTTTTAGAGAAGAAAAGCAAACTTTTTTGGTTAAGTGTACATACACTGAACTGTTTGGTATATGATTCTCTTATGAAAAGTACACAATGACAGAGTGGTAAGTAGTTACAAGTACCTATCCCACCGCTGCACAACCAATGTAGGAGGCTGGTCTGGCTTGTAGTGGGTACCAGAGGTACTTACACCTTGTGCCAGGTCCAGTTATCCCTTATTAGTGTAGAAGAGGTGTTTCTAGCAGCTAAGGCTGATAGAAGGAAGCTATGGCAAAGCAGCTTAGGCTGAACTAGGAGACATGTAAAGCTCCTACTATACCACTTGTGTCATATGCACAATATCATAAGAAAACACAATACACCGAAGTACTAAAAATAAAGGTACTTTATTTTTATGACAATATGCCAAAAGTATCTCAGTGAGTACTCTCAGTAACAAGGTAAGTTATATACACAAGTTATATGTACCCAAACCAAAGTTAGGTAAGCAAGAGCGAGAAAAGTAATGCCAACAGTGTAGAATTACAATAGGTTGCAATAGGCAAGCATAGGTATGAGGGCAACACAAACCATATACTCCAAAAGTGGAATGCGAACCACGAATGGACCCCAGACCTATGTGCGCTTGTAGAGGGTCGCTGGGACTGTAAGAAAACAGTGAGGGTTAGAAAAATACCCCACCCCAAGACCCTGAAAAGTAGGAGTAAAGTACACCTACTACCCCCAGAGAGCACAGAAGTCGTGATAGGGGGATTCTGCAGGAAGAACAAACACCAGCAGTGCACTGACAATGGATTTCCTGGCCTGAGTACATGTAAGACAAGGGGACCAAGTCCAATAGTCGCGACAGTGTCCAGGGGGGGCAGGAGCACAGGAAACCCCGGATGAAGGTGCAAGGAAGCTGCCTCTGGTTGGAAGAAGCTTGGAGTTCTGCAAGAAAGAAGAGGACTAGGAACTTCTCCTTTGGAAGACGGATGTCACACGTCGCGCTGAAGCTTGCAGAGGTGTTCCCACGCAGAAAGACCGCAAACAAGCCTTGCTAGCTGCAAGGGTCGCAGTAGAGGTTTTTGAGTGCTGCTGAGGACCAGGTAGGACCAGGATGTCACATTTTGGAGGGGGAGACAGAGGGCATGCTGAGCAACTCAGAGAGCCCTCACTGAAGCATGCAGCACCCACAGAAGTACCCCAACAGGCACTTAGAAGAAGAGTGGACTGGAGTACACGCGAAGTTACAAAAGGGGGTCCCACGACGTCGGAGGACAACTCAGAAGGTTGTGCACTGTAGGAGGCTGGACTGGCTTGTAGTGAGTACCAAGGGGTACTTGCACCTTGCACCAGGCCCAGTTATCCCTTATTAGTGTATAGGGTGTCTAGCAGCTTAGGCTGATAGATAATGGTAGCTTAGCAGAGCAGCTTAGGCTGAACTAGGAGACGTGTGAAGCTACTACAGTACCACTTAGTGTCATATGCACAATATCATAAGAAAACACAATACACAGTTATACTAAAAATAAAGGTACTTTATTTTTATGACAATATGCCAAAGTATCTTAGAGTGTACCCTCAGTGAGAGGATAGGAAATATACACAAGATATATATACACAATAGAAAAAATATGCAGTATAGTCTTAGAAAACAGTGCAAACAATGTATAGTTACAATAGGATGCAATGGGGAAACATAGGGATAGGGGCAACACAAACCATATACTCCAAAAGTGGAATGCGAACCACGAATGGACCCCAAACCTATGTGACCTTGTAGAGGGTCGCTGGGACTATTAGAAAATAGTGAGAGTTAGAAAAATAACCCTCCCCAAGACCCTGAAAAGTGAGTGCAAAGTGCACTAAAGTTCCTTTAAGGACAAAGTAGTCGTGTTAGAGGAATAATGCAGGAAAGACACAAACCAGCAATGCAACAACTGTGGATTTCCAATCTAGGGTACCTGTGGAACAAGGGAACCAAGTCCAAAAGTCACAAGCAAGTCGGAGATGGGCAGATGCCCAGGAAATGCCAGCTGCGGGTGCAAAGAAGCTTCGACTGGACAGAAGAAGCTGAGGTTTCTGCAGGAACGAAAAGGGCTAGAGACTTCCCCTTTGGTGGACGGATCCCGCTCGCCTCGGAGAATTGTGCAGAAGTGTTTTCCCGCCGGAAGGACGCCAACAAGCCTTGCTAGTCGCAAATCGTGCATTTTTCGTTTTTGGACGCTGCCGGGGCCCAGGAGGGACCAGGAGGTCGCAAATTGGACCTGAAGAGAGAGGGGATGTCGAGCAAGACAAAGAGCCCTCACTGAAGCAGGTAGCACCCGGAGAAGTGCCAGAAACAGGCACTACGAGGATGCGTGAAACTGTGCTCGCCGAAGTTGCACAAAGGAGTCCCACGTCGCCGGAGACCAACTTAGAAAGTCGTGCAATGCAGGTTAGAGTGCCGTGGACCCAGGCTTGGCTGTGCACAAAGGATTTCCGCCGGAAGTGCACAGGGGCCGGAGTAGCTGCAAAGTCGCGGTTCCCAGCAATGCAGCCCAGCGAGGTGAGGCAAGGACTTACCTCCACCAAACTTGGGCTGAAGAGTCACTGGACTGTGGGGGTCACTTGGACAGAGTCGCTGGATTCGAGGGACCTCGCTCGTCGTGCTGAGAGGAGACCCAAGGGACCGGTAATGCAGCTTTTTGGTGCCTGCGGTTGCAGGGGGAAGATTCCGTCGACCCACGGGAGATTTCTTCGGAGCTTCTGGTGCAGAGAGGAGGCAGACTACCCCCACAGCATGCACAAGCAGGAAAACAGTCGAGAAGGCGGCAGGATCAGCGTTACAGAGTTGCAGTAGTCGTCTTTGCTACTATGTTGCAGGTTTGCAGGCTTCCAGCGCGGTCAGCAGTCGATTCCTTATCAGAAGGTGAAGAGAGAGATGCAGCGGAACTCGGCTGAGCTCATGCATTCATTATCTAAAGTTTCCCCAGAGACAGAGACCCTAAATAGCCAGAAAAGAGGGTTTGGCTACCTAGGAGAGAGGATAGGCTACTAACACCTGAAGGAGCCTATCAGCAGGAGTCTCTGACGTCACCTGGTGGCACTGGCCACTCAGAGCAGTCCAGTGTGCCAGCAGCACCTCTGTTTCCAAGATGGCAGAGGTCTGGAGCACACTGGAGGAGCTCTGGACACCTCCCAGCGGAGGTGCAGGTCAGGGGAGTGGTCACTCCCCTTTCCTTTGTCCAGTTTCGCGCCAGAGCAGGGGCTAAGGGGTCCCTGAACCGGTGTAGACTGGCTTATGCAGAATTGGGCACCTCTGTGCCCAACAAAGCATTTCCAGAGGCTGGGGGAGGCTACTCCTCCCCTGCCTTCACACCATTTTCCAAAGGGAGAGGGTGTCACACCCTCTCTCAGAGGAAGTTCTTTGTTCTGCCATCCTGGGCCAGGCCTGGCTGGACCCCAGGAGGGCAGCTGCCTGTCTGAGGGGTTGGCAGCAGCAGCAGCTGCAGTGAAACCCCAGGAAGGGCAGTTTGGCAGTACCAGGGTCTGTGCTACAGATTGTGCCAACTATGCCAGGATGGCATAGAGGGGGCAATTCCATGATCATAGACATGTTACATGGCCATATTCGGAGTTACCATTGTGAAGCTACATATAGGTAGTGACCTATATGTAGTGCACGCGTGTAATGGTGTCCCCGCACTCACAAAGTTCAGGGAATTGGCTCTGAACAATGTGGGGGCACCTTGGCTAGTGCCAGGGTGCCCTCACACTAAGTAACTTTGCACCCAACCTTTACCAGGTAAAGGTTAGACATATAGGTGACTTATAAGTTACTTAAGTGCAGTGTAAAATGGCTGTGAAATAACGTGGACGTTATTTCACTCAGGCTGCCGTGGCAGGCCTGTGTAAGAATTGTCAGAGCTCCCTATGGGTGGCAAAAGAAATGCTGCAGCCCATAGGGATCTCCTGGAACCCCAATACCCTGGGTACCTCAGTACCATATACTAGGGAATTATAAGGGTGTTCCAGTAAGCCAATGTAAATTGGTAAAAATGGTCACTAGCCTGTTAGTGACAATTTGGAAGTAATGAGAGAGCATAACCACTGAGGTTCTGGTTAGCAGAGCCTCAGTGAGACAGTTAGGCACCACACAGGGAACATACACATGCACACCTATGAGCACTGGGGCCCTGTGTGACAGGGTCCCAGTGACACATACATATAGGCCCCAAACCTATGAGCACTGGGGTCCTGACCAGCAGGATCCCAGTGACACATAACAACCATACTGAAAACATGGTGTTTTCACTATGAGCACTGAGGCCTGGCTATCAGGATCCCAGTGAGACAGTGAAAACAGTGACAAACACCCTGACATACACTCACAAACAGGCCAAAAGTGGGGGTAACAAGGCTAGAAAGAGGCTACCTTCTCACACAACCCCCCCCCCAAACGAAGGACAATAAGGCTAACCTTGGCCAGTTGAGACTTTATTGTCTAAGTGGTGATAAGTAGAGAGTAGCTCTGCAATAGACTGGTTACTCCCTTTATCATCCACTATATGGTTACTTCCCTGTGGGGATGTAAACCACCCTGTTTGAAGTTTTTTAGCTAAGCAACAATGTGAAGATGTATTTTCAGAGTTTCTATCAGTAAGTTTTAGTTTAGAGCAGTGGGAATTGTCCACTGAACCTATTTGTAGTGATGGAAATGCCAGACAGGGATGCTGTCTCAGAAAAGCCATAGCTGGGCAAAAACTTTGTCCATCTGGCTGGGAGAGAGAACAGGGATGCTGTTTCTCTTGAGTTGGAGCAGGGCAGGGATGCTGTCCTATGAGCTCCACACTAGGGCAGGGATGATGTCCTAAGTGTTGTGAGGTAGTGCAGGGTTTCTGCACTAAAGTTTCTCTGGGAGGGTTGGAGGGATGCTCCATGTTAACTAAAATGGTGCTGTTTTTCTCACCAATGTTAGTTATCCCACAGAGAGGTACTTCCACCTCAGGGAGTCCAGCTTTGCCAGCTGATGATTCCCTTGGAACAGGTGCCACCCCAGGAGAGGTTTCTCCCACCACAGGAATAGTATCCTGAATGGTAGGGTGGTTAGGGGATACTGCGATACCCTTTTTACCTGTTGATGGAGAGGGATCCTGAGTTTTCAGGCCTTCTCTCCTTTGCTTTTTCATTTCACTTGAAATGAGAGGGAACAATTCCTCAGGGATGCCCAGCATGGCTGCATGGGCATAAAACTCTACATCAGCCCAACCTGAGGCCTCTAGGTCATTACCTAAGAGACAGTCTACAGGTAAGCTAGGTGATACCACCACCTGCTTAGGGCCAGTAACTCCACCCCAACTAAACTGAATTATAGCTAAGGGAAGAAACTTAGTGGAGTTATGGACATCAATAATCTTATACTGTTGTCCAATGATGTGTTGTTCAGGAGGCACTAGGTTTTCAGTCACCAAAGTGAAACTGGCACCTGTGTCCCTGTAGGCCAAGGCCTCAACACCATTTATTGAAACTGTCTGCCTGTACTTATCCATTGTAAGGGGACAAGCAGCCAGTGTGGCAAGGCCAGTGCCACTAGGTGTGACAGAAACTGTCTTGGGACTGACTACCCCAGTTTCTACTATGGACCCATAAGTGAACCCAACTACACCCTTTGCTTGACTGTTGCCAGCAGTCCCACCACTAGTACCACTACTGCTAGGGGCACTAGAGCTTGATGTATTAGTGGTGGTAGGCTCAGGGGGTTTACCTGGACAGGACTTATCCCCTGGCCTATGGCCTCTATTTTTACACACAAAGCACCAAGGCTTTTTAATGTGTGCAGGTTGGGAAGAAGAGGAAGAATTTGTTTTATCCCCACCCTCTGAAGAGCGTTTAAGATTTGAAGTGGGATCTTTGGTTTTACCCTTATCCCCATGCTTATCTTGAGATTTTTCACCATCTTTCTTCTTATTGCCATCTTTGTCACCCCCTGTATGAACTTTTCTGTTCACCCTTGTTCTGACCCATTTGTCTGCCTTCTTTCCCAATTCTTGGGGAGAGGTCAGATCATAGTCTACCAGGTACTGGTGCAACAAATCAGACACACAATTATTAAGTATATGCTCTCTCAGGATTGTGTTATACAGGCTTTCATAATCAGTAACTTTACTGCCATGTAACCACCCCTCCAAGGCCTTCACTGAATGGTCAATGAAATCAACCCAGTCTTGTGAAGACTCCTTTTTGGTCTCTCTGAACTTTATCCTGTACTGTTCAGTGGTTAAGCCATAACCATCCAGGAGTGCATTCTTAAGAACTGTACAATTATTGGCATCATTTTCTTTCACAGTAAGGAGCCTATCCCTACCTTTTCCACTAAATGATAGCCATAGGATAGCAGCCCACTGCCTTTGAGGGACATCCTGTACAACACAGGCCCTCTCAAGTGCAGCAAACCACTTGTTAATGTCATCCCCCTCCTTATAAGGGGGAACTATCTTGTGCAGATTCCTGGAATCATGCTCTTTTGCAGGATGACTATGGGGAATACTGCTGCTGCCACCATGGGTATCTAAACCCAACTTCTGTCTTTCCTTCTCTAATTCAAAAGACTGTCTATCCAAATCCAGCTGTTGCTTTTTAAGCTTCAGTCTGGTTTGTTCCACCCTCAACTTATTGAGTTCCCTCTCTAACATTCTGTCATCAGGGTTGGTGGGAGGGACATTTCTAGAAACAGAGCTATGATGGGAATGAACAGAAGGAGACCTGTCCCTTACAGAAGCCACCCTAACAGCTTGGTTTACAGAAACATTACTACCAGTATGGTGAGAATAAATGCTTTTGCTATAGTGTGAGACAACACTATTTATATGGTGTGGCTCATCATCATTACCATCTATGCTAGATTGTCTAGTAATGGGCAGGCTAGGAAGTTTCTTTCCTGAATCTTTTCCTGGGGGAGTCCCTGAATCAGATTGGGAACTATTAGGTACTTTTTCAACAGATGGGGCACCTATGGCCTTATCCTGTTCTCTAAGCATGTTAAGTAACAGTTCCAAGGAAGGATTCTTCCCTACACTCAAACCTCTCTCTATACAGAGACTCCTTGCTCTTTTCCAGCTAAGGTTGTCATATGCAAGTTTGGACAGATCAACAGTTTGGCCTGTGCCAGACATTTTTTAGAGAGAGTTAAAGTGATAGAAAAAGAGAAAAAAGTTTTCAGAACTTTTTGGAAAGACAGAAAAAAACTTTTTAAACTTTTAAGAACTTTTTGAAAGTTTAGAAGTACTTTTCAGCACTTAGAAAAGAGTGAAAAGAGGAAATGCAAAACTTTTTGGCTATGTGTATATACACTGACCTTGTTTTGTATATTTTTCTCTTATGAAAAGTACAATGACAAGAGTGGTAAGTAGTCTCAAGCACTTATCCCACCACTGCACAACCAATGTAGGAGGCTGGACTGGCTTGTAGTGAGTACCAAGGGGTACTTGCACCTTGCACCAGGCCCAGTTATCCCTTATTAGTGTATAGGGTGTCTAGCAGCTTAGGCTGATAGATAATGGTAGCTTAGCAGAGCAGCTTAGGCTGAACTAGGAGACGTGTGAAGCTACTACAGTACCACTTAGTGTCATATGCACAATATCATAAGAAAACACAATACACAGTTATACTAAAAATAAAGGTACTTTATTTTTATGACAATATGCCAAAGTATCTTAGAGTGTACCCTCAGTGAGAGGATAGGAAATATACACAAGATATATATACACAATAGAAAAAATATGCAGTATAGTCTTAGAAAACAGTGCAAACAATGTATAGTTACAATAGGATGCAATGGGGAAACATAGGGATAGGGGCAACACAAACCATATACTCCAAAAGTGGAATGCGAACCACGAATGGACCCCAAACCTATGTGACCTTGTAGAGGGTCGCTGGGACTATTAGAAAATAGTGAGAGTTAGAAAAATAACCCTCCCCAAGACCCTGAAAAGTGAGTGCAAAGTGCACTAAAGTTCCTTTAAGTAGTCGTGTTAGAGGAATAATGCAGGAAAGACACAAACCAGCAATGCAACAACTGTGGATTTCCAATCTAGGGTACCTGTGGAACAAGGGGACCAAGTCCAAAAGTCACAAGCAAGTCGGAGATGGGTAGATGCCCAGGAAATGCCAGCTGCGGGTGCAAAGAAGCTTCGACTGGACAGAAGAAGCTGAGGTTTCTGCAGGAACGAAAAGGGCTAGAGACTTCCCCTTTTGGTGGACGGATCCCTCTTGCCTTGGAGAGTCGTGCAGAAGTGTTTTCCCGCCGGAAGGACGCCAACAAGCCTTGCTAGTTGCAAATCGTGCGTTTGGCGTTTTTGGACGCTGCCGGGGCCCAGGAGGGACCAGGCGGTCGCAAATTGGACCTGAAGAGAGAGGGGACGTCGAGCAAGACAAAGAGCCCTCACTGAAGCAGGTAGCACCCGGAGAAGTGCCAGAAACAGGCTCTACGAGGATGCGTGAAACGGTGCTCGCCGAAGTTGCACAAAGGAGTCCCACGTCACCGGAGACCAACTTAGAAAGTCGTGCAATGCAGGTTAGAGTGCCGTGGACCCAGGCTTGGCTGTGCACAAAGGATTTCCGCCGGAAGTGCACAGGGGCCGGAGTAGCTGCAAAGTCGCGGTTCCCAGCAATGCAGCCCAGCGAGGTGAGGCAAGGACTTACCTCCACCAAACTTGGGCTGAAGAGTCACTGAACTGTGGGGGTCACTTGGACAGAGTCGCTGGATTCGAGGGACCTCGCTCGTCGTGCTGAGAGGAGACCCAAGGGACCGGTAATGCAGCTTTTTGGTGCCTGCGGTTGCAGGGGGAAGATTCCGTCGACCCACAGGAGATTTCTTCGGAGCTTCTGGTGCAGAGAGGAGGCAGACTACCCCCACAGCATGCACAAGCAGGAAAACAGTCGAGAAGGCGGCAGGATCAGCGTTACAGAGTTGCAGTAGTCGTCTTTGCTACTATGTTGCAGGTTTGCAGGCTTCCAGCGCGGTCAGCAGTCGATTCCTTATCAGAAGGTGAAGAGAGAGATGCAGAGGAACTCGGCTGAGCTCATGCATTCGTTATCTAAAGTTTCCCCAGAGACAGAGACCCTAAATAGCCAGAAAAGAGGGTTTGGCTACCTAGGAGAGAGGATAGGCTACTAACACCTGAAGGAGCCTATCAGCAGGAGTCTCTGACGTCACCTGGTGGCACTGGCCACTCAGAGCAGTCCAGTGTGCCAGCAGCACCTCTGTTTCCAAGATGGCAGAGGTCTGGAGCACACTGGAGGAGCTCTGGACACCTCCCAGGGGAGGTGCAGGTCAGGGGAGTGGTCACTCCCCTTTCCTTTGTCCAGTTTCGCGCCAGAGCAGGGGCTAAGGGGTCCCTGAACCGGTGTAGACTGGCTTATGCAGAATTGGGCACCTCTGTGCCCAACAAAGCATTTCCAGAGGCTGGGGGAGGCTACTCCTCCCCTGCCTTCACACCATTTTCCAAAGGGAGAGGGTGTCACACCCTCTCTCAGAGGAAGTTCTTTGTTCTGCCATCCTGGGCCAGGCCTGGCTGGACCCCAGGAGGGCAGCTGCCTGTCGGAGGGGTTGGCAGCAGCAGCAGCTGCAGTGAAACCCCAGGAAGGGCAGTTTGGCAGTACCAGGGTCTGTGCTACAGACCACTGGGATCATGGGATTGTGCCAACTATGCCAGGATGGCATAGAGGGGGCAATTCCATGATCATAGACATGTTACATGGCCATATTCGGAGTTACCATTGTGAAGCTACATATAGGTAGTGACCTATATGTAGTGCACGCGTGTAATGGTGTCCCCGCACTCACAAAGTTCAGGGAATTGGCTCTGAACAATGTGGGGGCACCTTGGCTAGTGCCAGGGTGCCCTCACACTAAGTAACTTTGCACCCAACCTTTACCAGGTAAAGGTTAGACATATAGGTGACTTATAAGTTACTTAAGTGCAGTGTAAAATGGCTGTGAAATAACGTGGACGTTATTTCACTCAGGCTGCAGTGGCAGGCCTGTGTAAGAATTGTCAGAGCTCCCTATGGGTGGCAAAAGAAATGCTGCAGCCCATAGGGATCTCCTGGAACCCCAATACCCTGGGTACCTCAGTACCATATACTAGGGAATTATAAGGGTGTTCCAGTAAGCCAATGTAAATTGGTAAAAATGGTCACTAGCCTGTTAGTGACAATTTGGAAGTAATGAGAGAGCATAACCACTGATGTTCTGGTTAGCAGAGCCTCAGTGAGACAGTTAGGCACCACACAGGGAACATACACATGCACACCTATGATCACTGGGGCCCTGTGTGACAGGGTCCCAGTGACACATACATATAGGCCCCAAACCTATGAGCACTGGGGTCCTGACCAGCAGGATCCCAGTGACACATAACAACCATACTGAAAACATGGTGTTTTCACTATGAGCACTGAGGCCTGGCTATCAGGATCCCAGTGAGACAGTGAAAACAGTGACAAACACCCTGACATACACTCACAAACAGGCCAAAAGTGGGGGTAACAAGGCTAGAAAGAGGCTACCTTCTCACACTGCAGGACGGAGTGCTGGGTACCCAGGCTAGGCGGTGCACAAAGGAAATCCTGGAAGAGTGCACAGGAGCCGGAGCAGCTGCAAATCACACGTTACACAGCTTTGCAGTCTAGCGTGGGGAGGCAAGGACTTACTTCCACTAAACTTGGACTGAAGAGTCACTGGACTGTGGGAGTCACTTGGAAAGAGTTGCTGTGTTCCAGGGACCACGCTCATCAAGGTGAGAGGGGAACCAGAGGACCAGTGAGGCAGTCTTTTGGTGCCTGTGTTAGCAGATGGAAGATTCCGTCAACCCATGGGAGATTTCTTTGGAGCTTCTGGTGCAGGGTGAAGGCAGGCTACCCCCAGAGCATGCACCACCTGGAAACAGTCGAGAAAGCTGGCAGGATTAGGCGCTACAATGTTGCTGGTAGTTGTCTTGCTACTTTGTTGCGGTTTTGCAGGCGTCCTGGACCAGTCAGCAGTCGATTCTTTGGTAGAAGGTGAAGAGGGAGATGCAGAGGAACTCTGGTGAGCCCTTGCATTCGTTATCTGAAGAATTCCCCAAAGCAGAGACCCTAAATAGCCAGAAAAGGAGGATTCGCTACGAAGTTAGGAGGAGTGGCTACCAAGAGAGGTAAGAGCTATCAGAAGGAGCTTCTGACGTCACCTGCTGGCACTGGCCACTCAGAACAGTCCAGTGTGCCCCCAACACCTCTGGTTCCAAGATAGCAGAGGTCTGGGACACACTGGAGGAGCTCTGGGCACCTCCCCTGGGAGGTACTGGTCAGGGGAGTGGTCACTCCCCTTTCCTTTGTCCAGTTTCGCGCCAGAGCAGGGCTGGGGGATCCTTGAACCAGTGTAGACTGGCTTATGCAGAGATGCGCACCATCTGTGACCATCAAAGCATTTCCAGAGGCTGGGGGAGGCTACTCCTCCCCAGCCCTTCACACCTATTTCCAAAGGGATAGGGTGTAACACCCTCTCTCAGAGGAAATCCTTTGTTCTGCCTTCCTGGGCCAGGGCTGCCTGGACCCTAGGAGGGCAGAAACCTGTCTGAGGGGTTGGCAGCAGCAGCTGCAGTGGAGACCCCGGAAAGGCAGTTTGGCAGTACCAGGGTTCTGTGCTAGAGAGCCGGGGGATCATGGAATTGTCCCCCCAATGCCAGAATGGCATTGGGGTGACAATTCCATGATCTTAGACATGTTACATGGCCATGTTCGGAGTTACCATTGTGACGCTGTACATAGGTAGTGACCTATGTACAGTGCACGCGTGTAATGGTGTCCCCGCACTCACAAAGTCCGGGGAACTTGCCCTGAGCGATGTGGGGGCACCTTGGCTAGTGCCAGGGTGCCCACACACTAAGTAACTTTGCACCCAACCTTCACCAGGTGAAGGTTAGACATATAGGTGACTTATAAGTTACTTATGTGCAGTGGTAAATGGCTGTGAAATAAAGTGAACGTTATTTCACTCTGGATGCCGTGGCTGGCCTGTGTAAGAATTGTCAGAGCTCCCTATGGGTGGCAAAAGAAATGCTGCAGCCCATAGGGATCTCCTGGAACCCCAATACCCTGGGTACCTCAGTACCATATACTAGGGAATTATATGGGTGTACCAGTATGCCAATGTGAATTGGTAAATTTACTCACTAGCCTGTTAGTGACAAATTTGGAAAGCAGAGAGAGCATAACCACTGAGGTTCTGGTTAGCAGAGCCTCAGAGAGACAGCTAGGCATCACACAGGGAATACATACACGGCACATACTTATGAGCACTGGGGGGTCCCAGTGACACATAGACTAAAACAACATATATACAGTGAAATATGGGGGTAACATGCCAGGCAAGATGTTGCTTTCCTACATTGTGTAGGAAGGTAGCCTCTTTCTAGCCTTGTTACCCCCACTTTTGACCTGTTTGTGAGTATATGTCAGGGTGTTTTTACTGTCTCACTGGGATCCTGCTAGCCAGGGCCCAGTGCTCATAGTGAAAACTCCTATGCTGTCAGTGTGTTTGATATGTGTCACTGGGATCCTTCTAGCCAGGACCCCAGTGCTCATAAGTTTGTGGCCTGTATGTGTTCCCTGTGTGGTGCCTAACTTTATCACTGAGGCTCTGCTAAACAGAACCTCAGTGTTTATGCTCTCTCTGCTTTCTAAAATTGTCACTTTTCCGGGTCTTGGGGTGGGGTATCTTGGACACCCTGACTGTTTTCTTACAGTCCCAGAGACCCTCTACAAGCTCACATAGGTCTGGGGTCCATTCTTGGTTTGCATTCCACTTTTGGAGTATATGGTTTGTGTTGCCCCTATACCTATGTGCTCCTATTGCAACCCATTGTAATTCTACACTGTTTGCATTACTTTTCTTGCTCTTACTTACCTAATTTTGGTTTGTGTACATATAACTTGTGTATATATCTTATCTTCTTACTGAGGATACTCACTGAGATAATTTTGGCATATTGTCATAAAAATAAAGTACCTTTATTTTTAGTAACTCTGTGTATTGTGCTATCTTATGATATTGTGCATATGATATAAGGGGTATAGTAGGAGCTTTACATGTCTCCTAGTTGAGCCTAAGCTGCTTTGCCATAGCTACCTTCTATCAGCCTAAGCTGCTAGAAACACCTCTTCTACACTAATAAGGGATAACTGGACCTGGCACAAGGTGTAAGTACCTCTGGTACCCACTACAAGCCAGGCCAGCCTCCTACATTGGTTGTGCAGCGGGGGATAAGTACTTGTAACTACTTACCACTTTGTCATTGTGTACTTTTCATAAGAGAATCATATACAAAACAGTTCAGTGTATGTACACTTAACCAAAAAGTTTTGCTTTTCTTCTCTCAAACTTTTTACAAAGTTCTGAATAGTTTTCTAAAACTTCTAAAAGTTTTCTAAAAGTTAGAAAATGTTTTTTTCTCTGTTCTTTAAAAAGTTCTGAAACTTTTTCTTTCTTCTCACTATTTCTAAACCTTTTGCTATCATGTCTGTGGTAGATTCAGCTCATAAAACTGTCAATACAACTTATGACAATTTGAATTACAAGAGCCTAAGGAGTCTCTGCTTAGATAGAGGTTTAGTGATAGGAAAGAACCCTACAACAGAGTTTCTGTTTAACATACTTATTGTAAATGATGAGTCCCAAGCCAGACAGGCCCATCAGATGAGAGGTTAATAGAAGATTCCCATTCTGACTCAGGAGAACACCTTGAGGATGGTGGGGAGGGTTCTGAGCAGGAACTGCCCCCTAGCAGAACACCCTTTAATGTTGGTAGGAATGGAGGTACCCATCACAATAGGGCAGTCTTCATTCCTAGAGGCCAAGTTTCTAGGGTTCAGTCAGTTAGGGACAGATCCCCCTCTGTAGTTTCCAACCTGTCTTCTGTGTCAAAGCATTCCCAACCCACCCACCCTGAGGATAACTTATTAGAAAGGGAACTCAATCCCTATCACAACTTCTGTACTCTCTGGGGGTAGTAGGTGCACTTTACACCTACCTTTCAGGGTCTTGGGGTGGGCTATTTTTCTAACCCTCACTGTTTTCTTACAGTCCCAGCGACCCTCTACAAGCTCACATAGGTTTGGGGTCCATTCGTGGTTCGCATTCCACTTTTGGAGTATATGGTTTGTGTTGCCCCTATACCTATGTGCCCCTATTGCAATCTACTGTAATTTTACACTGCTTGCATTACTTTTCTTGCTATTACCGGCATAATTTTGGTTTGTGTACATATATCTTGTGTATATAAATTATCCTCATACTGAGGGTACTCACTGAGATACTTTTGGCATATTGTCATAAAAAGAAAGTACCTTTATTTTTAGTACTTCTGTGTATTGTGTTTTCTTATGATATTGTGCATATCACACCAGTGGTATAGTAGGAGCTTTACATGTCTCCTAGTTCAGCCTAAAATGCTTTGCCATAGCTACCTTCTATCAGCCTAAGCTGCTAGAAACACCTCTTCTACACTAATAAGGGATAACTGGACCTGGCACAAGGTGTAAGTACCTCTGGTACCCCCTACAAGCCAGGCCAGCCTCCTACATTGGTTGTGCAGCGGTGGGATAAGTACTTGTAACTACTTACCACTTTGTCATTGTGTACTTTTCATAAGAGAATAATATACAAAACAAGTTAGTGTATGTACACCTAACCAAAAAGTTTTCCTTTCTCCTCTTAAACCTTTTTCAAACTGTTGAAAAGTATTCTAAAACATCTAAAAGTTCCTAAAAAGTTAGAAAAAGGTTTTTTCTCTGTTCTTTAAAAAGTTCTAAAACTTTTTCTTCCTTCTCACTATTTCTAAACCTTTTACTATCATGTCTATAGAAGATTCTACTCTTAAAATGGTCAATACTACTTATGAGAATTTGAATTATAAGAGCCTAAGGAGTCTCTGCTTAGAGAGAGGTTTAGTGATAGGAAAGAACACTACCAAAGAATTTCTATTTAACATGCTTATTGTGAATGTGAGTCCCAAGCAGGCACTTCAAATGAGAGGTTAATAGTAGGTTCCCAATTTGACTCAGGGGATCTCCTTGAGGGAGTTAGGGAGGGTTCTGATCAGGATTTGCCCTCTAACAAGACACCCAGTAATGTTGGTAGTAACGGAGGTTACCATCACAGTAGGGAAGTCTTTATTCCTGGAGGCCAAGTTGCTAGGGTTCAGTCAGATAGGGACAGATCCCCCTCTGTTGTTTTCAATTAATCTTCTGTGTCCAAACATTCCCAACCCACCCACACTGAAGACAAGATGTTAGAAAGGGAACTCAAAAAGTTGAGAGTTGAAGAGACCAAACTGAAGCTTAAACAGCAACAGCTGGCCTAGGATAGGGAATCCTTAGACCTGGAGAAGGAGAGAGAGAGATTGGGGGTTGGACCCCATGGTGGCAGCAACAGCAGTATTCATGATAGTTATCCTGTTAGAGAGAATGATTCCAGGAATCTGCACAAGATAGTCCCCCCTTACAAGGAGGGGGATGACATCAACAAGTGGTTTGCTGCACTTGAGAGGGCCAGTATGGTACAGGGGGTCCCTCAAAGGCAGTGGGCTGCTATATTGTGGCTATCTTTCACTGGAAAGGGTGGGGACAAAAGTAAAAATTAGTATTCATCAGGCCCACAAAAATCCTCTGGTGGGGGTAGTGGGTCCAAATCCTCTTCCAATAATCAACCTAAGAAGCCTTGGTGATATTTGTGTAAAGTCAAAGGCCATTGGACAACTGATGCCATTTGTCCAAAGAAAATCACCAAACCTCCCACTACCACAACCCCTACTGCAACTTCTAGTGCCCCTAGTAATAGCAGTGGTGGTGGGAGCAAACCTACTAATAGCCAATCCAAGGGAGTAGCTGGGCTCACTTTTGGTAACTTATTTGGGGTTGGTCTTGTTAGGGAGACCACAGAGGCTGTGTTAGTCTCTGAAGGTGCCATTGATTTGGCCACCTTGGTTGCTTGTCCCCTTAATATGGATAAGTACAAGCAACTTCCCCTAATAAATGGTGTTGAGGTTCAGGCCTACAGGGACACAGGTGCCAGTGTTACCATGGTGATATAGAAACTGGTGCACCCTGAACAACACCTACTTGGTCAGCAGTACCAAGTGACAGATGCTCATAACAACACTCTAAGCCACCCCATGGCTGTTGTAAATCTCACCTGGGGGGGGAGGGCTACTGGTCCAAAGATAGTTGTGGTTGCCTCAGACTTACCTGTAGACTGTCTCCTAGGGAACAATTTAGAGACATCAGCTTGGGCAGAAGTGGAGTTGCAGGCTCATGCAGCAATGCTGGGCATTCCTGGGCATATTTTTGCTTTGACAAGGGCTCAGGCCAAAAAGCAAAAAGGACAGGGTAACTTGGATCCTGGAACAATGGACCAAGTGCTCCCTAAAGCTAGGGGTAGCAAGGGTAAATCCCTACCCACTATCCCTCCCTCTACAGATGATTCTCCTTCTGAGGAAGAACAATTTCCTCCCTGTGCAGAACCTTCACCAGATAAACTGGCAGCAAACACTCCTGAGCTTTTGGGTGGAGGGGGGCCTGCCAGGGAAGAGCCGAGTGTGGCACAGCAAACCTGTCCCACATTAGAGGGTCTCAGACAGCAAGCTGTCAAACAGCGAAATGGGGATGTCAGTGTAGAGTTTACTGGGAGGATAACCTCTTGTACACAGAGGCAAGGGACCCAAAACCTGGAGCAACCAGGAGATTGGTCATTCCCCTGCAGTACAGAGAGTTCCTCCTAACTCTTGCACATGACATTCCCTTGACTGTGCATTTGGGCCAGATCAAAACATGGAAAAGGCTTGTCCCCCTGTTTCACTGGCCTAGGATGTCAGAGGACACTAAAGATTTTTGCAAGTCTTGTGTGACCTGCCAAGCCAGTGGCAAGACTGGTGGCACACCAAAGGCTCCCCTTATTCCACTACCTGTGGTTGAGGTCCCCTTTGAAAGGGTAGGGGTTGACATAGTTGCCCCCCTTAACCCTCCTACTGCTTCAGGCAATAGGTTTATCTTGGTGGTTGTGGACCATGTCACAAGATATCCTGAAGCAATTCCTCTAAGGACCACTACAGCTCCTGCAGTGGCAAAGGCCCTCCTGGGAATCTTTTCAAGGATTGATTTCCCTAAAGAGGTTGTATTAGTGGAAGGAATGTGGTGTAACCTACAAATTCACCACTCCTTATCATCCACAGACTAATGGACTGGTAGAGAGGTTTAATAAAACTCTCAAAGGTATGATAATGGGACTCCCTGAAAAACTCAGGAGGAGATGGGATGTCCTGTTACCTTGCCTCCTTTTTGCTTACAGGGAGGTACCCCAGAAAGGAGTGGGCTTCAGCCCCTTTGAACTCCTCTTTGGACACCCTGTAAGAGGTCCACTAACACTTGTGAAGGAGGGTTGGGAACAACCTTTAAAAGCTCCCAAACAGGACATAGTGGACTATGTACTTGGCGTAAGATCCAGAATGGCCGAGTACATGAAAAAGGCCAGTAAAAACCTTCAGGCCAGCCAAGAGCTCCAGAAGCAATGGAATGACCAGAAGGCTGTTCTGATCCAGTACCAACCAGGACAGAAGGTGTGGGTATTGGAGCCTGTGGTCCCAAGAGCACTCCAGGACAATTGGAGTGGACCCCATCTAATTGTTGAGAAAAAGGGTGAGGTTACCTATCTGGTAGACCTGGGCACTGCCAGGAGTCCCCTTAGGGTCATTCATGTCAACCGCCTAAAACCCTACTATGACAGGGCTGATCTCACCCTGCTCATGGCAACAGATGAGGGACAGGAAGAAGAGAGTGACCCTTTCCTTGATCTCTTTTCCACCACTGAAAATGATGCTTTAGTGGAGGGAGTAGTTTTGGCAGATTGTCTGACTGCAGAACAGAAAGACAACTGTATAAATCTCCTTGGACAATTTTCTGAAATCTTTTCAACTGTGCCAGGCACCACATCTTGGTCTGAACACACAACTGATACTGGAGACAGCATGCCTGTCAAAAGTAAAATCAATAGGCAGCCTGACCTTGTCAGGGACTGTATAAAACAAGAGGTTCAGAAAATGCTTGATCTAGGAGTGGTTGAACCTTCTGAAAGCCCGTGGGCGAGTCCTGTGGTGCTTGTACCAAAGCCTCACTCAAAAGATGGAAAAAGGGAGATGAGGTTTTGTGTAGACTACAGAGGTCTCAATCAGGTAACAAAAACTGATGCTCACCCTATACCCAGGGCAGATGAGCTCATAGATACACTGGCATCTGCCAAGTATCTAAGCACCTTCGATTTGACTGCAGGTTATTGGCAGATCAAATTGGCTGAGGATGCTAAACCTAAAACTGCATTTTCAACTATAGGAGGGCACTACCGACTTACAGTGATGCCCTTTGGTTTGAAAAATGCACCTGCCACTTTTCAGAGGTTGGTGAACACAGTCCTGCAAGGGCTGGAGGCTTTTAGTGCAACATATATAGATTATTTAGCTGTATTTAGCTCCACCTGGGATGAGCACCTGGTCCACCTTTGGAAAGTTTTGGAGGCCCTGCAAAAGGCAGGCCTCACTATCAAGGCCTCAAAGTGCCAGATAGGGCAGGGAAAGTTGGTTTATCTGGGACACCTGGTAGGTGGAGAACAGACCACCACTGCAGGGGAAAATCCAGACAATCATGGATTGGGTTCCCCTACAACACAGACCCAGGTGAGAGCCTTCTTAGGCTTCACTGGGTATTACAGGAGATTCATTAAAAACTATGGCTCCATAGCAGCCCTACTTAATGATCTCACAAGTAAGAAGATGCCTAAAAAGGTATTGTGGAAAGCTAGCTGTCAGAAAGCTTTTGAGGAGCTCAAACAGGCCATGTGCTCTGCACCTATCCTAAAAAGCCCATGTTACTCCAAGAAATTCATTGTTCAAACTGATGCATCTGAATTAGAGGTAGGGCAGTCTTATCACAACTGAATTCTGAGGGCCAGGATCAACCAGTTGCTTTTATCAGCAGAAGGTTGACCCCTAGAGAAAAGCGTTGGTCTGCCATAGAGAGGGAGGCCTTTGCTGTGGTCTGAGCACTGAAAAAGTTGAGGCCATACCTGTTTGGCACTCACTTTATTGTTCAGACAGACCACAAACCTCTACTTTGGCTAAAACAAATGAAAGGTGAAACCCCTAAATTGTTGAGGTGGTCCATATCTCTACAGGGAATGGACTATACAGTGGAACATAGACCTGGGAGTACCCACTTCAATGCAGATGGACTCTCCAGATATTTCCACTTAGACAATGAAGACTCATAAGGTCATGGCTAGTCTTATTGTCCTTCGTTTGGGGGGGGGGGGGTTGTGTAGGAAAGTACCATCTTGTCTGGCATGTTACCCACATATTTCACTGTATATATGTTGTTTTAGTCTATGTGTCATTGGGACCCTGCCAAGCAGGGCCCCAGTGCTCATAAGTATGTGCCCTGTATGTGTTCCCTGTGTGATGCCTAACTGTCTCACTGAGGCTCTGCTAACCAGAACCTCAGTGGTTATGCTCCCTCTGCTTTCCAAATTTGACACTAACAGGCTAGTGACTAAATTTACCAATTCACATTTGCATACTGGTACACCCATATAATTCCCTAGTATATGGTACTGAGGTACCCAGGGTATTGGGGTTCCAGGAGATCCCAATGGGCTGCAGCATTTCTTTTGCCACCCATAGGGAGCTCTGACAATTCTTACACAGGCCTGCCACTGCAGGCTGAGTGAAATAACGTCCACGTTATTTCACAGCCATTTACCACTGCACTTAAGTAACTTATTAGTCACCTATATGTCTAACCTTCACCTGGTGAAGGTTGGGTACAAAGTTAATTAGTGTGTGGGCACCCTGGCACTAGCCAAGGTGCCCCCACATCGTTCAGGGCAAATTCCCCGGACTTTGTGAGTGCGGGGACACCATTACACCGGTGCACTGTACATGGGTCACTACCTATGTACAGCGTCACAATGGTAACTCCGAAAATGGCCATGTAACATGTCTAAGATCATGGAATTGTCACCCCAATGCCATTCTGGAATTGGGGGGACAATTCCATGATTCCCCGGGTCTCTAGCACAGAACCCGGGTACTGCCAAACTGCCTTTCTGGGGTCTCCACTGCAGCTGCTACTGCCAATCCCTCAGACAGGTTTCTGCCCTCCTGGGGTCCAGGCAGCCCTGGCCCAGGAAGGCAGAACAAAGGATTTCCTCTGAGAGAGGGTGTAACTCCCTCTCCCTTTGGAAATAGGTGTCATGGCTGGGGAGGAGTAGCCTCCCCCAGTCTCTGGAAATGCTTTGATGGGCACAGATGGTGCCCATCTCTGCATAAGCCAGTCTACACCGGTTTAGGGATCCCCCAGCCCTGCTCTGGCGCGAAACTGGACAAAGGAAAGGGGAGTGACCACTCCCCTGACCTGCACCTCCCAGGGGAGGTGCCCAGAGCTCCTCCAGTGTGTCCCAGACCTCTGCCATCTTGGAAACAGAGGTGTTTGTGGCACACTGGACTGCTCTGAGTGGGCAGTGCCAGCAGGTGACGTCAGAGGCTCTTTCTGATAGGCTCTTACCTCTCTTGGTATCCAATCCTCCTTCCTTGGTAGCCAAACATCCATTTCTGGCTATTTCGGGTCTCTGCTTTGGGAAATTCTTTAGATAACGAATGCAAGAGCTCACCAGAGTTCCTCTGCATCTCCCTCTTCACCTTCTACCAAAGGATCAACAGCTGACTGCTCAGGATGCCTGCAAAACCACAACAAAGTAGCAAGACGACTACCAGCAACATTGTAGCGCCTAATCCTGCCGGCCTCCTTAACTGTTTCCAGGTGGTGCATGCTCTGTGGGTAGCCTGCCTTCACTCTGCACCAGGAGCTCTGAAGAAATCTCCTGTGTGTCAACGGAATCTTCCCCCTGCTAACGCAGGCACCAAAAGACTGCAACACTGGTCCTCTGGGTCCCCTCTCATCCTGACGAGCATGGTCCCTGGAACACAGCAACTCTGTCCAAGTGACTCCCACAGTCCAGTGACTCTTCAGTCCAAGTTTGGTGGAGGTAAGTCCTTGCCTCCATACGCTAGACTGCATTGCTGGGTACTGTGTGATTTGCAGCTGCTTCGGCTCCTGTGCACTCTTCCAGGATTTACTTTGTACTCAGCCAATCCTGGATCCCCGGCACTCCATCCTGCAGTGCACAACCTTCTGAGTTGTCCTCCGGCGTCGTGGGACTCCTTTTTGTGACTTTGCGTGGAGTCCGATTCACTTTTCTTCTAAGTGCCTGTTGGGGTACTTCTGCTGGTGCTGTCTGCTTCTGTGAGGGCTCCCTTAGTTGTTGGGCGCCCCCTCTGTCTTCTCCTCCAAGTGGCGACATCATGGTCCCTCCTGGGCCACAGCAGTACCCAAAAACCTCTACCGTGACCCTTGCAGCTATCAAGGCTTGTTTGCAGTCTTTCTGCGTTGGAACACCTCTAAAAACGCCTAAAACCCTACTATGACAGGGCTGATCTCACCCTGCTCATGGCAACAGACGAGGGACAGGAAGAAGAGAGTGACCCTTTCCTTGATCTCTTTTCCACCACTGAAAATGATGCTTTAGTGGAGGGAGTAGTTTTGGCAGATTGTCTGACTGCAGAACAGAAAGACAACTGTATAAATCTCCTTGGACAATTTTCTGAAATCTTTTCAACTGTGCCAGGCACCACATCTTGGTCTGAACACACAACTGATACTGGAGACAGCATGCCTGTCAAAAGTAAAATCAATAGGCAGCCTGACCTTGTCAGGGACTGTATAAAACAAGAGGTTCAGAAAATGCTTGATCTAGGAGTGGTTGAACCTTCTGAAAGCCCGTGGGCGAGTCCTGTGGTGCTTGTACCAAAGCCTCACTCAAAAGATGGAAAAAGGGAGATGAGGTTTTGTGTAGACTACAGAGGTCTCAATCAGGTAACAAAAACTGATGCTCACCCTATACCCAGGGCAGATGAGCTCATAGATACACTGGCATCTGCCAAGTATCTAAGCACCTTCGATTTGACTGCAGGTTATTGGCAGATCAAATTGGCTGAGGATGCTAAACCTAAAACTGCATTTTCAACTATAGGAGGGCACTACCGACTTACAGTGATGCCCTTTGGTTTGAAAAATGCACCTGCCACTTTTCAGAGGTTGGTGAACACAGTCCTGCAAGGGCTGGAGGCTTTTAGTGCAACATATATAGATTATTTAGCTGTATTTAGCTCCACCTGGGATGAGCACCTGGTCCACCTTTGGAAAGTTTTGGAGGCCCTGCAAAAGGCAGGCCTCACTATCAAGGCCTCAAAGTGCCAGATAGGGCAGGGAAAGTTGGTTTATCTGGGACACCTGGTAGGTGGAGAACAGACCACCACTGCAGGGGAAAATCCAGACAATCATGGATTGGGTTCCCCTACAACACAGACCCAGGTGAGAGCCTTCTTAGGCTTCACTGGGTATTACAGGAGATTCATTAAAAACTATGGCTCCATAGCAGCCCTACTTAATGATCTCACAAGTAAGAAGATGCCTAAAAAGGTATTGTGGAAAGCTAGCTGTCAGAAAGCTTTTGAGGAGCTCAAACAGGCCATGTGCTCTGCACCTATCCTAAAAAGCCCATGTTACTCCAAGAAATTCATTGTTCAAACTGATGCATCTGAATTAGAGGTAGGGCAGTCTTATCACAACTGAATTCTGAGGGCCAGGATCAACCAGTTGCTTTTATCAGCAGAAGGTTGACCCCTAGAGAAAAGCGTTGGTCTGCCATAGAGAGGGAGGCCTTTGCTGTGGTCTGAGCACTGAAAAAGTTGAGGCCATACCTGTTTGGCACTCACTTTATTGTTCAGACAGACCACAAACCTCTACTTTGGCTAAAACAAATGAAAGGTGAAACCCCTAAATTGTTGAGGTGGTCCATATCTCTACAGGGAATGGACTATACAGTGGAACATAGACCTGGGAGTACCCACTTCAATGCAGATGGACTCTCCAGATATTTCCACTTAGACAATGAAGACTCATAAGGTCATGGCTAGTCTTATTGTCCTTCGTTTGGGGGGGGAGGGTTGTGTAGGAAAGAACCATCTTGTCTGGCATGTTACCCACATATTTCACTGTATATATGTTGTTTTAGTCTATGTGTCATTGGGACCCTGCCAGGCAGGGCCCCAGTGCTCATAAGTATGTGCCCTGTATGTGTTCCCTGTGTGATGCCTAACTGTCTCACTGAGGCTCTGCTAACCAGAACCTCAGTGGTTATGCTCCCTCTGCTTTCCAAATTTGACACTAACAGGCTAGTGACTAAATTTACCAATTCATATTTGCATACTGGTACACCCATATAATTCCCTAGTATATGGTACTGAGGTACCCAGGGTATTGGGGTTCCAGGAGATCCCAATGGGCTGCAGCATTTCTTTTGCCACCCATAGGGAGCTCTGACAATTCTTACACAGGCCTGCCACTGCAGGCTGAGTGAAATAACGTCCACGTTATTTCACAGCCATTTACCACTGCACTTAAGTAACTTATTAGTCACCTATATGTCTAACCTTCACCTGGTGAAGGTTGGGTACAAAGTTAATTAGTGTGTGGGCACCCTGGCACTAGCCAAGGTGCCCCCACATCGTTCAGGGCAAATTCCCCGGACTTTGTGAGTGCGGGGACACCATTACACCGGTGCACTGTACATGGGTCACTACCTATGTACAGCGTCACAATGGTAACTCCGAAAATGGCCATGTAACATGTCTAAGATCATGGAATTGTCACCCCAATGCCATTCTGGAATTGGGGGGACAATTCCATGATTCCCCGGGTCTCTAGCACAGAACCCGGGTACTGCCAAACTGCCTTTCTGGGGTCTCCACTGCAGCTGCTACTGCCAACCCCTCAGACAGGTTTCTGCCCTCCTGGGGTCCAGGCAGCCCTGGCCCAGGAAGGCAGAACAAAGGATTTCCTCTGAGAGAGGGTGTAACTCCCTCTCCCTTTGGAAATAGGTGTCATGGCTGGGGAGGAGTAGCCTCCCCCAGTCTCTGGAAATGCTTTGATGGGCACAGATGGTGCCCATCTCTGCATAAGCCAGTCTACACCGGTTTAGGGATCCCCCAGCCCTGCTCTGGCGCGAAACTGGACAAAGGAAAGGGGAGTGACCACTCTCCTGACCTGCACCTCCCAGGGGAGGTGCCCAGAGCTCCTCCAGTGTGTCCCAGACCTCTGCCATCTTGGAAACAGAGGTGTTTGTGGCACACTGGACTGCTCTGAGTGGGCAGTGCCAGCAGGTGACGTCAGAGGCTCTTTCTGATAGGCTCTTACCTCTCTTGGTATCCAATCCTCCTTCCTTGGTAGCCAAACATCCATTTCTGGCTATTTCGGGTCTCTGCTTTGGGAAATTCTTTAGATAACGAATGCAAGAGCTCACCAGAGTTCCTCTGCATCTCCCTCTTCACCTTCTACCAAAGGATCAACAGCTGACTGCTCAGGATGCCTGCAAAACCACAACAAAGTAGCAAGACGACTACCAGCAACATTGTAGCGCCTAATCCTGCCGGCCTCCTTAACTGTTTCCAGGTGGTGCATGCTCTGTGGGTAGCCTGCCTTCACTCTGCACCAGGAGCTCTGAAGAAATCTCCTGTGTGTCAACGGAATCTTCCCCCTGCTAACGCAGGCACCAAAAGACTGCAACACTGGTCCTCTGGGTCCCCTCTCATCCTGACGAGCATGGTCCCTGGAACACAGCAACTCTGTCCAAGTGACTCCCACAGTCCAGTGACTCTTCAGTCCAAGTTTGGTGGAGGTAAGTCCTTGCCTCCATACGCTAGACTGCATTGCTGGGTACTGTGTGATTTGCAGCTGCTTCGGCTCCTGTGCACTCTTCCAGGATTTACTTTGTACTCAGCCAATCCTGGATCCCCGGCACTCCATCCTGCAGTGCACAACCTTCTGAGTTGTCCTCCGGCGTCGTGGGACTCCTTTTTGTGACTTTGCGTGGAGTCCGATTCACTTTTCTTCTAAGTGCCTGTTGGGGTACTTCTGCTGGTGCTGTCTGCTTCTGTGAGGGCTCCCTTAGTTGTTGGGCGCCCCCTCTGTCTTCTCCTCCAAGTGGCGACATCATGGTCCCTCCTGGGCCACAGCAGTACCCAAAAACCTCTACCGTGACCCTTGCAGCTATCAAGGCTTGTTTGCAGTCTTTCTGCGTTGGAACACCTCTAAAAACGCCTAAAACCCTACTATGCAGGGCTGATCTCACCCTGCTCATGGCAACAGACGAGGGACAGGAAGAAGAGAGTGACCCTTTCCTTGATCTCTTTTCCACCACTGAAAATGATGCTTTAGTGGAGGGAGTAGTTTTGGCAGATTGTCTGACTGCAGAACAGAAAGACAACTGTATAAATCTCCTTGGACAATTTTCTGAAATCTTTTCAACTGTGCCAGGCACCACATCTTGGTCTGAACACACAACTGATACTGGAGACAGCATGCCTGTCAAAAGTAAAATCAATAGGCAGCCTGACCTTGTCAGGGACTGTATAAAACAAGAGGTTCAGAAAATGCTTGATCTAGGAGTGGTTGAACCTTCTGAAAGCCCGTGGGCGAGTCCTGTGGTGCTTGTACCAAAGCCTCACTCAAAAGATGGAAAAAGGGAGATGAGGTTTTGTGTAGACTACAGAGGTCTCAATCAGGTAACAAAAACTGATGCTCACCCTATACCCAGGGCAGATGAGCTCATAGATACACTGGCATCTGCCAAGTATCTAAGCACCTTCGATTTGACTGCAGGTTATTGGCAGATCAAATTGGCTGAGGATGCTAAACCTAAAACTGCATTTTCAACTATAGGAGGGCACTACCGACTTACAGTGATGCCCTTTGGTTTGAAAAATGCACCTGCCACTTTTCAGAGGTTGGTGAACACAGTCCTGCAAGGGCTGGAGGCTTTTAGTGCAACATATATAGATTATTTAGCTGTATTTAGCTCCACCTGGGATGAGCACCTGGTCCACCTTTGGAAAGTTTTGGAGGCCCTGCAAAAGGCAGGCCTCACTATCAAGGCCTCAAAGTGCCAGATAGGGCAGGGAAAGTTGGTTTATCTGGGACACCTGGTAGGTGGAGAACAGACCACCACTGCAGGGGAAAATCCAGACAATCATGGATTGGGTTCCCCTACAACACAGACCCAGGTGAGAGCCTTCTTAGGCTTCACTGGGTATTACAGGAGATTCATTAAAAACTATGGCTCCATAGCAGCCCTACTTAATGATCTCACAAGTAAGAAGATGCCTAAAAAGGTATTGTGGAAAGCTAGCTGTCAGAAAGCTTTTGAGGAGCTCAAACAGGCCATGTGCTCTGCACCTATCCTAAAAAGCCCATGTTACTCCAAGAAATTCATTGTTCAAACTGATGCATCTGAATTAGAGGTAGGGCAGTCTTATCACAACTGAATTCTGAGGGCCAGGATCAACCAGTTGCTTTTATCAGCAGAAGGTTGACCCCTAGAGAAAAGCGTTGGTCTGCCATAGAGAGGGAGGCCTTTGCTGTGGTCTGAGCACTGAAAAAGTTGAGGCCATACCTGTTTGGCACTCACTTTATTGTTCAGACAGACCACAAACCTCTACTTTGGCTAAAACAAATGAAAGGTGAAACCCCTAAATTGTTGAGGTGGTCCATATCTCTACAGGGAATGGACTATACAGTGGAACATAGACCTGGGAGTACCCACTTCAATGCAGATGGACTCTCCAGATATTTCCACTTAGACAATGAAGACTCATAAGGTCATGGCTAGTCTTATTGTCCTTCGTTTGGGGGGGGAGGGTTGTGTAGGAAAGAACCATCTTGTCTGGCATGTTACCCACATATTTCACTGTATATATGTTGTTTTAGTCTATGTGTCATTGGGACCCTGCCAAGCAGGGCCCCAGTGCTCATAAGTATGTGCCCTGTATGTGTTCCCTGTGTGATGCCTAACTGTCTCACTGAGGCTCTGCTAACCAGAACCTCAGTGGTTATGCTCCCTCTGCTTTCCAAATTTGACACTAACAGGCTAGTGACTAAATTTACCAATTCATATTTGCATACTGGTACACCCATATAATTCCCTAGTATATGGTACTGAGGTACCCAGGGTATTGGGGTTCCAGGAGATCCCAATGGGCTGCAGCATTTCTTTTGCCACCCATAGGGAGCTCTGACAATTCTTACACAGGCCTGCCACTGCAGGCTGAGTGAAATAACGTCCACGTTATTTCACAGCCATTTACCACTGCACTTAAGTAACTTATTAGTCACCTATATGTCTAACCTTCACCTGGTGAAGGTTGGGTACAAAGTTAATTAGTGTGTGGGCACCCTGGCACTAGCCAAGGTGCCCCCACATCGTTCAGGGCAAATTCCCCGGACTTTGTGAGTGCGGGGACACCATTACACCGGTGCACTGTACATGGGTCACTACCTATGTACAGCGTCACAATGGTAACTCCGAAAATGGCCATGTAACATGTCTAAGATCATGGAATTGTCACCCCAATGCCATTCTGGAATTGGGGGGACAATTCCATGATTCCCCGGGTCTCTAGCACAGAACCCGGGTACTGCCAAACTGCCTTTCTGGGGTCTCCACTGCAGCTGCTACTGCCAACCCCTCAGATAGGTTTCTGCCCTCCTGGGGTCCAGGCAGCCCTGGCCCAGGAAGGCAGAACAAAGGATTTCCTCTGAGAGAGGGTGTAACTCCCTCTCCCTTTGGAAATAGGTGTCATGGCTGGGGAGGAGTAGCCTCCCCCAGTCTCTGGAAATGCTTTGATGGGCACAGATGGTGCCCATCTCTGCATAAGCCAGTCTACACCGGTTTAGGGATCCCCCAGCCCTGCTCTGGCGCGAAACTGGACAAAGGAAAGGGGAGTGACCACTCTCCTGACCTGCACCTCCCAGGGGAGGTGCCCAGAGCTCCTCCAGTGTGTCCCAGACCTCTGCCATCTTGGAAACAGAGGTGTTTGTGGCACACTGGACTGCTCTGAGTGGGCAGTGCCAGCAGGTGACGTCAGAGGCTCTTTCTGATAGGCTCTTACCTCTCTTGGTATCCAATCCTCCTTCCTTGGTAGCCAAACATCCATTTCTGGCTATTTCGGGTCTCTGCTTTGGGAAATTCTTTAGATAACGAATGCAAGAGCTCACCAGAGTTCCTCTGCATCTCCCTCTTCACCTTCTACCAAAGGATCAACAGCTGACTGCTCAGGATGCCTGCAAAACCACAACAAAGTAGCAAGACGACTACCAGCAACATTGTAGCGCCTAATCCTGCCGGCCTCCTTAACTGTTTCCAGGTGGTGCATGCTCTGTGGGTAGCCTGCCTTCACTCTGCACCAGGAGCTCTGAAGAAATCTCCTGTGTGTCAACGGAATCTTCCCCCTGCTAACGCAGGCACCAAAAGACTGCAACACTGGTCCTCTGGGTCCCCTCTCATCCTGACGAGCATGGTCCCTGGAACACAGCAACTCTGTCCAAGTGACTCCCACAGTCCAGTGACTCTTCAGTCCAAGTTTGGTGGAGGTAAGTCCTTGCCTCCATACGCTAGACTGCATTGCTGGGTACTGTGTGATTTGCAGCTGCTTCGGCTCCTGTGCACTCTTCCAGGATTTACTTTGTACTCAGCCAATCCTGGATCCCCGGCACTCCATCCTGCAGTGCACAACCTTCTGAGTTGTCCTCCGGCGTCGTGGGACTCCTTTTTGTGACTTTGCGTGGAGTCCGATTCACTTTTCTTCTAAGTGCCTGTTGGGGTACTTCTGCTGGTGCTGTCTGCTTCTGTGAGGGCTCCCTTAGTTGTTGGGCGCCCCCTCTGTCTTCTCCTCCAAGTGGCGACATCATGGTCCCTCCTGGGCCACAGCAGTACCCAAAAACCTCTACCGTGACCCTTGCAGCTATCAAGGCTTGTTTGCAGTCTTTCTGCGTTGGAACACCTCTGCAAGCTTCTTCACGACGTGGGACATCCATCCTCCTTAAGCTTCATCGCAACGTATGACATCCATCCTCCAAAGGAGAAGTTCCTAGTCCTCTTCTTTCTTGCAGAACTCCAAGCTTCTTCCAACCAGTGGCAGCTTCCTTGCATCTTCAGCTGGTATTTCCTGGGTTCCTGCCCACTCTCGACACTGTTGCGAATATTGGACTTGGTCCCCTTGTCTTACAGCTACTCAGGTCCAGAAATCCACTGTTGTTGCATTGCGTTCTTCCAGGGGGTTACAGGTTGTATCTGTAATGTTGTTGGATCTGTTAGTGTGTATGGTGTTGTGGGTGAGGGTGGGGGGTGGGGGGTGGGGGTGTTGCGTGTTGTGTTTGTGTGTCACTCACTTTTTCCTCCCCCCTCCCCTGTGTGCTAGGTGCAGTACTCACCGTCGTCATCGCCAACGCCTTCTTTCAAATTCCTGGAGTATTAGCACATACACCAGCATGGGGAGGACCTGCAGTTCGGGCTCCATGGCGTCCTGGTTCTTTGTTGAGTGTCGAAAGGTGAGTGGTTCCCCTTCAGTGTACTGTTTCTGCCGTGCTTTTGATGTCATTGGTACCGCCCCGGAAAAGCTGGCGAATTGGTGCCTTGTAATACGGTGGGAGGTACATTGTCTTCCGCCTGTCTGTTGTTGGTGACCGCCGTGGTATTTGTTGCTAACGCCCTGGCGGTCGGAGTGTTAAAGTGGCTGTCTATGTTGGTGGTTTCAGCCGTGGTCATGATCCCATTTTTTTGGTCCGCCAGCCTATTATCACCGACCGCCAGGGTTGTAATGAGGGCCTTAGTAACTTTGCACCTAACCTTCAGCAAGTGAAGGTTAGACATATAGATGACTTATAAATTACTTAAGTGCAGTGAAAATGGCTGTGAAATAGTGTGTGCACTATTTCAAGCAGGCTGCAATGGCAGTCCTGTGAAAGGGTTTGGCTGAGCTCCTTATGGGTGGCAAAAGAAATGCTGCAGCCCATAAGGATCTTCTGGAACCCCAATGCACTGGTTACCTAGGTACCATATACAATCGCCTTATAAGGGGGGGGTCAAGTGTGCCAATTGAAATTGGTAAATGAAGTCACTAGCCTGCAGTGACAAATTTAAAAGCAGAAAGAGCATAAGCACTGAGGTTCTGGTTAGCAGCACTACTGGCAACACACACATTAGGCCACATACTATGAGCACTGGGGTCCTGGCTAGCAGGATCCCAGTGAGACAGGCAAAACACATTGACATATAGGTTTTTAGCTATGAGTACTGGGGTCCTGGCTGTCAGGATCCCAGTGACACATTAAAACCACACTGACACACACTCACAAACAGGCCAAAAGTAGGGGTAACCATGCTAGAAAGAGGCTACTTTCTCACAAACGGTTTCACCTACATTTAATGTAACATACGTGAAAAAGATGGCACCAGTTATTCCTCTGTTGACCAAGTTTGTGTGTGTGTAAATGTTTTGCTTGAAACATGTCCTGCAGCAATATTCTGAGAATGTGTGTGTTCAACTGTCCACTATTTACCAGAAAAGTCTGGAAGTATTAAATGACACAAGGGTTTTATGCATTGTGCATATTCTAGAATGTATGTTCTGCAGAAATTTAAAAAGCTATGCTCTTTCCTTCTTTGATAACTCATATCCAAAAAACAGGGCACTGAGAAAGGCAATCTTTGTTTTCCTAGAGTTAAATTTGTAGCCTATTTCAGCAAAACCCACCACAGTGTGGTCCATCCATCTCAGGTGTTTGATGGGGTTGTCATCTGTCAAGTAGATGACATCTACATAGGACTATGCATCAGGGTCAATGTCATGTAGTATGGCTATTACACATGCTGAGAACAGTCCAGGACTATTCTTACACCCTTGTGAGAGTCAACAAAATGTTTTTGCAAGCCTAATGTGCTGAAGGAGGTCAAAGCCCGGCTTTCAAATACTATATTTTGGCAGAAAAAAAAGTTAGAAATACCTAAGGTTGTTTTGTATTTTCTGAGTACTAACTTGTTAATATGTGCTGTATTGTGTGCATTTTGTATAGCAAATGTGTATGGGTGACTACTTAAGTGTCTATAATCTAAGACTGTTCTTTACGTTTTACGTTTACGTTTATATGAATGGTCCAGCTTAGCTACTGGGAACAAAGGGTTGTTCATTGGTGATACGCAGGGTTCGCTTACCACCTGGTGCTCAAGTTGTGAAAGTATTTCCCTCACTGGTGCTTTTGCTTCATGTTTAATCGGGTTTTGTGGTTGTGGTAGTGGTGTTGATCTTATCTGTATTATGTGGGAAAGGGAGTCTTTATTCCATGCTACATAGTTGCAATACAGTGCCAGGGCTTGTGCCAATGTCCAATCTACTGCATAAGCCTGTCCCAATTCTTCAGGGACAAGGACCTAGAAAGAGGGCTCAGTGACATCTTCCACTATTGGGAGATCACAGACAAAATCTGGAGGCCAATCTTTTTCTGTCAATAAGATGTCGTAATACAATTATATTTTACCCAGGAATATAGGGGGTTATTACAATTTTGGAGGAGGTGTTAATCCGTCCCAAAAGTGACGGTAAAGTGACGGATATACCACCAGCCGTATTACGAGTCCATTATATCCTATGGAACTCATAATACGGCTGGTGGTATATCCGTCACTTTACCGTCACTTTTGGGACGGATTAACACCTCCTCCAAAGTTGTAATAACCCCCATGCTCTTAATTGTGCACTCTATGTCTCCCTCAAGGAGTAATTTTATAATTTTGTATACCCTATCTGTGGGGGAGAGATGCACATGTCCGCTGTTTTGACTTCTAAATAGTGGTTAGTTGCTGTCACATCCAGAAGCTTTTGGAGATTCTGGCGAACTATTGTGACCTCTGCTGCTGAAGGGCTCTGATTATGCATGGCATTTCTGGCCATAAATGCTGCCACATTTTTCTTTTTGAGCTGTGCTTTCTGTTGGGGAGGTTTCTCTTCCTTTTTTATGGAAGGTTCAGATGAGCGTTGTGAATCTTTTCTTTGTTTGACGTACTTGTTTCATTGTTCGGAACACCCTCCTCTCTCACTGTGTTCATCCAGTGAGTCCTGAAAGGAACAAGATTGGCTTGTGTCAATATATTGATATCTATCAGGAGTTTTTTCTCAAATTGTAGCTTTTTTCTGAGGTCTCCGGTCGCAGAGATTCTCCTCTTTGTTTTACATTTTCTTCATTTTATTTTTGTTTATCCCTGTGTTTTTTTTAGAACCCTCTGGTGCTTGCTTGGTAGAATAGTTATTGGATTTACCTTGTAATTGTGGTTTACCTGGTCTAGCTCCCATACTATCCTGGCCTATACTGCTGTCAGTTTTTATGATAATCTTTGGCAGCCTACGTTCTTGACTCTGTACGGGAATGTCCCAGAGCCGCTGGAATACTGCCAATGCTACTGCTTCCCCTTTAAGGTTACTCAATATTATTCAGGATACGGTGGCAAAATTGCCCAATAATTGCATCCCCAAATCTAGGGGCGGGGCAGCCTCATATTCATCTTAAATTTGTTTTAACACTTCCGGAAGATTCACAAGTGTCAGTGTATTGTGTGCGGTAGTGTAGAGTGCAGCTAACACTGCACCCCAAGAGGCGCAGTTGTCCACTGAGGGTACTATCCCAAATGGCAAGCACATTGTGAGAATTCTGTGCTTATCTTGGGGTCCTGTATGGAGAAACATTGCTTCCAAAGTGCTCTTTGTGCTAACCAAAACAGAATCTCTTCTCTTTGAGTGGGTAATTTACCCATAATTGAATGCATAGTAGCAGGATTAATGCCTGCAGCGCTTGCTGGGGCGTTGTTCAAGGTCCGCATTGCAAATTGTATTAATCATCTGTATATTTCTACGAAATTGGTGCATAGGCGGTGGACCTTTGCTACCACCATTTTACCTGTATTAGGATGTAGTATATAGGTAGCCAATTCTGGCCATGCAGGTCTGTTTTTACTTAAAGGACGTAGTCTAACATTCTGTGAAACGTGTGGTAGGGTGCCATCAAGCCAATTTTGATATTCTTGATACGTGTTTTGTATTTGTAAATACGTGTATGGTCTGTATTGTGTGGGTGCATTTGCTGGAGTGTAATGGTGAAATGTATGTGTATTCCCATCTGCTGTGGAAAAAAACAAAACAAAAACAGTTTTATAGCTTTGTGAGGCTCAACTACAAATGTAACTGCTACTCCTTCAGCTGTGAGGCCATTATTTTTTAAGTGTGTTGTGAGTGGGAAGCTCATGTTTCCTGTAATTACGACCCTGTTTAGGTCCGCCACTTTTACAATGGTATTTATTTGTTCAAAGATAGAAACACCAATTGGGGAATCCTTTTAATTGTTCAGGCTTGAACAACCTATAGCATCTAATAGTTGCTGCCTATCTAGCTGAGTAGGATTTTCCCTAATACCACAGACGTTTCCGTATAAGGTAGTTAGGTTGCCTTTGCATGAAATGAGACTGAGATATTTGGGAGATCTTAAAATTAGTGCTTATCCAATGTTGGCGGTGTTATGATGTAGGCTCTCGCTATGGTAATGAGACTCCTGGACATTTGGCAGAAGCACCACAAATTATGAGGGAGTGAGTCCATTCTCACACCATGTGACAACTGTTACCCTAACCCTTCTGGTTGGCTAACAGCACCTCACCAATACTGAAAGATGGAAGTGATTTGTGGCAGTCTATTGCATGACACTCAGACTCCTCAGGGAAGTCACAGTGGAACAGATCATGCCCCTTTCTTTCACATTTACAAGTCTCATTTGTGCAAAGATGAACAGAAGCAGGTTCTTTGTCCAATATACGTTTAATTGAAGCAACTGCACTCTACATAAAAAGACATGAATTTCGATTATGAGGATCATAAAACACAACACTATTATAACGGTTACAAGGAAAGTGAAACACAGGCAGAGTCCCAACATACTGTCATGATAGCGTCCCTAATATCCCTACCTACCCTACTAAATTTCTACATGAGAGTGACAGCAGTGTTAGCCCTAATATGCCCATCTACTCTTGGGAAGGAAGTACAATCCCCAAACCTGTGTAGAGGTAGTGAAGAAGACTGTTAGTCTGCTGGCAGTACTCCCACATAAATGAAAGAGGAAGCATGAAGTTTCAGCAGGAACTGCAAACAACATGCAGCATGAAATGGCAAGCTGGCTGGAATGTCCCCTCTGCCTTATGTCCAGACAGTCTGTTGTTTTCTAATAAAACAGGGTGGTGTTCTAAGAACTGTCTAGACATGATAATCTGTGTTGTCTATGTCAGGTAGACATTGCTCTCTCTGCACCGGCAATACCCGGTAAACTATTGTATTTAGCTTTGGAGTGAGCACAGAATGAGATGTCATGCAGAGAAAAGAATAACACTTCTGTGTGGAAGGGCACCTGCTATAAAATCATAAAACATTGCCACTAAAATGAGCCCTTTGGCAAAATAATAAGAAAAACAAAATTGCAAGAAAACCTTGAGAGGGCACAGGCTTCTGACTGAGGCTAAAATAAATGTGCCTACATAAGACGCTAAAGTAACCTCATCTTGGCCACGCCCCCCTGAGATGAAATGTAAAATGGCATAAAAATGTATACGCTTCCAAATTCCTTGAACTGAACATTACCAAATGTAGAAGCATTCAAAAGGTGCTTCTTCAAGGATTTTTTCATTATTTCTATTAGGTAGTTTTTAGAATGCCATACAAAAATACATCAAGAACAAATTTGATACCTATGCTTACTCAAGTAAATAGATCTTCATTAATACTTGATCTCCTACAAAGGTAAATTAAGTCATGAGACAATGATCCAAAAATGCATTTGAGTGTGACTAATAGATCTATGGGAGATTATCATAAATGTTGGGTAAAGTGACTTAGTTTGACCTTAAAATGGCAGATCAGAATTTTGTCTAGCCCATTATTTGTATAATTCCTTTTTGAGTAGACATATCCAAAGTATCGAGCCCAGTTCATGTTTCCCTCCCAATGTTTCAAACATGGAATGTCTAACAATCTCCAAGGTTGTAATATCATGCAACAAGTTATTTGTCTAAAAATAAAGCTGAAGTAGTGTTCTGCGCCTGAAAAACTGTCTTGCTCCTAATATAGCCAAACTCAATGGTGTAATGATTGGGAGAAATAATATTATTCAATCTGTCTGAAAAAACCCAGCTCATACCTAAGTACCTTAAGACGTGAACAGGTTGTCATTACGTGTCGCCAGTCCCCGGCCTCATTTTGTTGGCATATGAAACAAGTTTTGGGAGTAGATGGGTAATACTTCTTTATAATTTTAGGGTCTTAATACAGTAACCACTTCGGAAAAAAAATCATCCTTCTCAAACTTGCTGCTCTAAACAGTTTATCACTAAATTGTCAGATACTGCCCTAATCTTGCCCCAACTGCGTAAAGTCAGTCTGAAGCCTGTTTCCTTCTTAGCTTTATCCATGAGACTCAAAAGGAGAGACATTTGCTTTTTGAGGCCTAGAGCCCTACCTCAGCACTCCACGCTTGTCATGATTTCATCATGGTTCTCGTGCTGTATAAGGCTAAAAAGAAATGTTGTATTAGACTTTGATCAGATGTAATTGATTTAATCTCAGGATCAAATATCTTATTAATGAAGTTCTCTCACAAGGGATCTCCACTGATAATCATAAGCACTGAATAGTCCTGCTCAGTTGCGTGGACCCCAGAGCAATTCCATACAATAGATATATATAATTGTAGCTTTCGTAAGGCTACGAATAGTCCATAATTTGTTAAAAAAATAGTGTGTAGCCTATAAAAAAGACTGTATTAGTCAATTGCTTTTATTTTCATTAAAAAAGATTCCACCATACATTTAAAAAACTGGCAAAATTACTAAAAGATGTGCAAGTTTGCCCATGAAATATCTTTCACAAACCTTTTTCTTTATGAAATGGTGAATTAAGGACATGGCAATATAACCATTTAGGGTGCAGTTCTGTAGATATGAAAAGTGATGCTGCACATTTATGGGCTCACAGCCCACCAATATCCCATAATTTACTGTAAATTGCAAACAATTGATTAGTCTTACATATATATTTTGTTTTGTTTAGATAACATTTTAAGACCTTTCTCACATTCAAAGTATGGAGAGATCTTTCTGCTGGAGTAGATCAATCTTGAAAGAAAGTCAGCAAAGTAATGGTTTAGTTAATGTAAAAATCGGAAACAACTTTGGGCAAGAATTTTGGATGAGTTCTCATAATCACCTTATTGCTATGAAATATTGTATATGGTTCATGAGAACACAAAGCTTGAACCTCACTAACATTTTGTGCTTATGTGATGGCAACTAGGAAATACATTTTCCAAGAAAGGTGTTGTTATGAAACTCTATGAATAGGTTTGAAAGGTTTGCCATGAGATATGAAAGTATTACATTTAGTTCCCAAGGAGAAAAAAGACGGCCTACCTCCTTGATATCCTCTAAGAAGTCTTTAATAGCTGGGACTTAAAAAAAGATGATTCCTGCAAAAAAAACAAAGACCATCGTCATTGCCTCTGTACCCCTCTTCACAGCATACTCCTCTTAGAAGGATATCTAAGGCTCCTTTGACACAGTCTGTCACATCACCAAGTAAAGTGTCAAGACTTTTGCCATCTCGCATTTTGGATGGCGATGATGATGATTCAGATGAAGATAGAGCATTTGTTGTGGCCAGGAGTCCGTCTAAATTACATGTGAAATGTCAAGAGTACTCTGATGATGACTCGTATTATGATCAGCAATACTACGAACCAGTTCCGCATCAACAGCAACAAGGGATGGTATGTTTGCCTTCTGGTCAGGTTTCTGACCTACAGGCCATGCTGGCAGATTATAAGGAACACTTCTGTCCACAGCTTGCAGCAGATCCTATTCCAGTGGTTACGGCACCATGTACTCCGGGACCACGTCCAGTTCTTCCTGCTACTCGACAGATTCATTCTCAAGTTCCACAGGGTCCACAAGCCCATGCTTCGTCAGATGAAGCGGCTTAGGAAGGAAGGTGAAGTGCTTTCAGAAAAGGATGAGTGGGATGACTATGTACTTCCAGCACCTCCCTCACCAGAGCCAACTTCTGTTGATTCCCCTCCGGAAGATATTGATTCTTTTCACAATTTATTAGAGAAAGTGGCTGCACATTTTGAGCTTCAAATGCCAACCACACAGCAAGATTGCTTCTTGTACTATTTTAAAGATCGTCATAGGAAGGTGGTCAGAGCAGTCCCTATTATAGATCATGTGTGGAATCAGGGATTGAAAATTATGCGTAACCCTGCTACGGTGCCAGCAGTCTTGCCAAAATTAGATAAAAAATATAAAGCAACAGGTGATGCCCCTGCTTGCCTTGTGGGACATCCAAAACCAGACTCAGTGGTTTATCAAGCAGCCCAATGATGCTCCAGAAGCCCTTCGGCACCTCTATCTGCAACCCCAGACAAGGATCGTAGGCGCCTTGACAACATTGGAAAAAGATTCTCTTCCATGTCTGCCATTGTGGTGCGCGCTGCAAACTCCTTGGCGCTACTGGGAAGATATGATAGGCAACTGTGGTCGGACATTGCTCACTCTGTAGATGATATTTCAGATGCTAGCAAGACCAAGGCACGGAAGATTCTCATTGAAGGACAGCGCACATCTGCAGGAGTTATTAATTGTGTATTAGACATTACCGCAATGGGGTTTTGGCTTCTGCCTGGATCTGCAGTATTAAGGCGCCAGGGTTGGCTTAAAGCCACAAACTGTCAATCGGATGTCCAGAATGAGATTCTCAACCTTCCCTATTATAGACAAGACCTTTTCGGCAAGCATGTGGACAACACTCTCCAGGCAGTCGAGGCAGACACTGATACTGCTAGGTCTTTAGGATCACTGCAGTATAAGCGCACACCCTTTCATGGGGCCAGAGGTAGGGGGCAGTCTTCCTTTGGAGGTGGTTACCAATCATTCAGGTACCCAAAATATTCCTCTCATTTTCAATCTTCCAGACCCCAATATCATCAGAGACAACCCCCGGCAGCAGCATACAGCAGGCCTCCTCCCAGAGGAAAGTCAGGGAGGCAAACCAAAGATACCTCTCGCAGGCAATGACAACCTTCAAGGGCTGGCTGCCTCTCCTTCCTTAAAACATCACCTGCAACGTTGGCGTCAGATAGCAAACGACAAGTGGGTCCTGGACATAATAAATTACGGTCATCTGCTAGAGTTCATATGTATGCCCCTTGAGACTCCGCTTTCCTGGGTACATCAACAGCATCTTCGTCTTCTTCTCCAGGAGATAGATGTCATGTTATCCAAAGGAGCGATAGAGGCCATACCTCATTCTCAAAAAGGAAGAGGTTTCTATTCTCACTTCTTTCTAATCAGGAAAAAATCTCGTCTGTAGAGATGGGAACATTGAAGGGTGTTTTGCAGCTTCTCGACAGAGGAGATTTTATGGCTTCCTTATACCTGCAGGATGCCTACTTTCACATACCCATTCACCCGAAACACAGGAAATGTTTTAGATATCTGGTAGCCGGACGGCACTTTCAATTCAAAGTGCTAACTTTCGGACTCAAATCCGCTCTCTGGATTTTTACAAAGTGCCTAGCCCCTGTTGCAGCATATCTACAATGCCACAGACACCAAATATTTCCATACCTGGACGACTGGTTAGTGAAGGCCTCCGACATCCAGTCGCTACGTTATTCTCTCAAGACGATTTTACGCCTTTTCAAACAGTTAGGTTTAACTCTCAATCGGGAGAAGTCCCATCTTCAGCCTACCAGGAGAATAGTTTTCCTGGATGCTATATTGGACACAACTCAAGCAAAGGCATATCCAGTGGAGGAAAGACAACGCAAACTAATCAAACTATCAGTGGCACTTCAGAAAAGAAAGTCTCTTTCAGTTCAACAGTTCAAGTCATTACTGGGGATGATGTCCTCGTGTATCAATCTCATTCCCCACTGTCGCCTTCGGATGTGTCCACTGCAAGAGGAGCTCGACAAACAATGGAAGCAGACACAAGGTTCCTTCGGGGACATCATACGGATGACAACAAGGATGTTAGATTCCCTAGACTGGTGGTTAACACCGGCAAACATCTCCAGGGGATTAGGATTTTTAGTTCAGATCCCTTCGTTAACGATAACAACGGATGCTTCGATGGAGGGATGGGGTGCATGTCTACAAGACCTCCAAGTAAGTGGCAAGTGGCCCCCTTCTCACGCTACTCTTCACATCAACCTCCTCAAGCTCCGAGTTGTGTACCTCGCACTGCAGGCTTTCCTGCCAAGAATCTGAGGCTCATTCGACCACCATGCACTACATCAACAAGAAGGGACTCGGTCTCATCTGCTGTTCAGAGAAGCGCAGACCATTTAGACCTGGTGCATTCAACACTCAGTGCACATAAAGGCAGAACATCTTCCAGGAGTAAGCAACACCACAGCAGACTTGCTAAGCAGGCTAGGAGCATCTTCCCACAAATGGGAACTGGATCAGCGGACGCTGGATGCAGTATTCCTCAGATGGGGAAAACCAAATTTGGACCTGTTTGCGATGTCTCAGAACGCGAAATGCCGGTATTATGCAAGCTGGCATCACCAACCAAGGTCGTGGGGAAATGCCCTTTCTCTCGTAGGGGATTTCCATGTATAGTCATAAGCACTGAATAGTTCCGCGTGCCTGCGGGGACCCCAGAGCACTGATGTGAAGTATATTCTTAAGTGCAAATACCAGCCCTTTGAAAAAAAAGGTCTGTCAAAAAACACTTAAGAATAACACTGTGCAGCCTATGTGAACAGCTACACAGGCCAAATTGTTAAAAAGAAAACAGTTGTAGTGTAAATTCACGTTTAAACATCTATTTATTTTAGAAATGTAATAACAAATACATTCTCATATTTTATTTACACCTCTCATAAGAATAAAACAATGCAGGGCAGTGTAGCCCATAGGCTGCCATTATACAGAATGTAAATAGAGCTGTGCCTTTAAGAAAGTAAAGTCTTCCTGTTTCCCATCATGCACAGCAAAAGGCAGTTGCCTCAGTTCTTTTTTCCGGCTCCTTCTGACAGGACCCTGAAGCATTGAGCTCTACCTCACAAAGCCTTTTTTTGACAGAAATTCATTCAAAATCTTTTGAATTTCAATTTCACTTGACGTTTTTAATATTGAGTGATCATTTCCTACTCTTTTCTGTTAAATTCTGACAGAATTTTGAGGTTTTTCTAGTTCAGAAATGCCTTCACTTTTTGATAAATGCCCTTCTTGTGGCAGAAAAAAGGCTAAAACAGATCCACATCGGGTCTGTATAATTTGCCTTCCATCCAGCCACAAACCGGAATCGTGTGACATCTGTAAAACTTTCTCCAGAAGAACTCTTCGTGATAGGGAGAAAATCCGACTTCAGGCAAGAGAGGACAGGAGAAAAAGTGGTCATTCTACCACAGAGCGAGGAGAAGGTCAGTCTTCTACCAGGGCTCATCCTGTTTCCTCTGTAACTCCTACCAGACCTGCTCAAAAACGGCACAGGTCTCCGACGACGTCGAGGGCATCGACGTCGAGACAGGGAACGGCGCCAACATGCTCGCCGTCGAGGACTGGTTCACCGGCGAGGAAGAAGCACCTTTCGCCGTCGACAGTCATTTCGCCGTCGAGACGGCGTGGACGCTCGCCGTCGAGAGGATCTGGGTCGCCGTCGACACGGCGAGGACGCTCAACGTCGAGGAGATCTGAGTCCGGTTCGCCGTTGACACGGCGAGGGCGATCGGCGTCGAGGGAGAGTGCTCGCCGTTGGAGACGTTCGCTGTCACCACATCGACGTCGAGGGTCGTCGTCGAGAGGTTCTCAACGGCGAGAGGAATCGACGTCAAGAGGCACTCGCCGTCACCGCACTTCGACGTCGAGGAGTGTGTCAATGTCGAGGCAACAATCAAAGAGACCTAGAAGGGTTTATACCACGTCAGAATCCTCGGCCTCACTCATCCTGCTTCCAGCATCTCCACAGCTCTCTCCTCAACAGTCGCCGTTGCCGCAAACACCAGTAACACCTACGGCTCCTCTTCCGGCTCCTCCTTCAGAGTCTGTTCTGAGGACTCCAACGCGATCCATAAGGCATTCTGGACATTCCTCTAGATGTTCATCTTCCTCTCGGCACCACCGTCATGAGTCACGGCAGAGATCTCAGCATTCACATCATAGACATTCTTCTTCGTCTACATGGGACTACTCTCCAACCCTATCGGACTCACCGTCCCCGAGAGTGTCCCCCATAGATGATGTGAATACATTCCAGGAGGTCTTAGTGCGAGGGGCGACCAAACTGAATATCCCGTTGGCGGTACCTGCCCCATCGACATCAGTAATCTTCGAGACCTTGCATCAGAGGACATCTTCGAGACCCTTGCTTCCACTGGTTCTGGGTCTCATTGAACCGGCAATGGATATTTTTCTTACACCGGCCGCATCGAAGTCTGCTCCTTCCAGACTTATTAAGAAGTATCGTCCACCGGAACAAGATCCTTTATTCTTGAGGTCGGACCCAGTACCGGACTCGGTGGTTATAGTAGCGGCAAAGAAATTGCACTCTACATCACCGTCTTCCTCCTCACCTCCGGATAAAGAGAGCAGAAAGATCGATGCTGCAGGTCGAAAAGTATGCTCTACTGCAGCCATCACAATGAAAGCAGCCAGCGCCACTGCTTTATTAGAGAGATACGATCGGGCCCTCTGGGACTCTCTACTGCAGTTTACAGAGCATCTTCCTAAGGACAAAAGGGAAGATTTCCTGGAAGTCGTGGGTGAGGGAGCCATGGTTTCTAACCAGGTAATAAGTGCTGCGGCTGATTCTTCGGTACTGTCCGCACATAACTACGCTCATGGAATAGCGCTGAGAAGACATGCATGGTTGCGATTAACATCTCTCAAACCAGAAGCACAGCAGAGAATACAGAATTTACCTTTCTCAGGCTCCACTTTGTTCGGCTCTCATGCCGATGACGAGATGGCCAGGATGAAGTCTGAGCTAGATACTCTAAAAGCGGTAGGCATGGAACGCCCGAAAGAACAACGAAAGGTATTCCGTCCATATCAGCGAAGACTTTTCACCCACAGGTATCAGACACCACACTGGATGTCTTCACGCCCCCAGCAGCAGCAACAGCAGCAGCATCAAAGGGTCTTCTCCACACAACGAAGGTCGACAAGGGGTCGTTCAACACCACAAACTCAGGCAACTCGACAAGCTCCCGCGTCTAAGCCCTGAATTATCGCTTCCCCCTCCTCCGTTATCCACTCCGGTAGGGGGAAGTATCTCAAATCATCTGGACGAGTGGCTACACATCACATCAGACGCCTGGGTATTGAATATTGTGCAACATGGTTACGCTCTCAGATTCACCAGTCCTCCACCATCTGTTCCACCCAAACCAGACAGCCACCACCTCGAAGCTCTTCAGTTAGAAGTCACTATTCTATTACAAAAAAGAGCCATAGAACCCGTCCCGATCAGCCAGCAAGGGAAAGGGATTTATTCGAGGTATTTCCTTGTGCCAAAAAAAGACAAGCAAGAGTTTCGTCCCATTCTAGATCTAAGGACAGCAAACAAGTGGATTCGCAAAGAGAAATTCAGGATGCTATCCTTGCACCAAATTTACCCACATCTTCGTCAGGGCGACTGGGTCTGTGCGATAGACCTTTGCAACGCTTACTTTCATATTCCGATGACCAAGAAACATTGAAAATTCCTAAGGTTCACAGTCGGAAAAAGTCATTACCAATTTGCGGTTCTACCCTTCGGCCTCAAATCAGCGCCGAGAACTTTTTCCAAATGCATGGCGGTGGTAGCCACCCACTTGAGGAAACATCGAATATTTGTCTACCCCTATCTAGACGATTGGCTCATAAAGGCCTCCAGTTATCTAGAGGCGCAACAACATTTCAAATGGGCTCTACAGCTGTTACAGAATCTAGGTCTTCAAGTCAATCTCCTGAAGTCCACAGCAACGCCTGTTCAGAGGTTGCATTACTTAGGGGCCATTATAGATACCAATCTAGGAAAGGTGTTTCCTTCGGAGGAACGACGATTATCGATTCTCCAAAAGTGCAAACAACTACAGGAAACTCCACAGACCACAGCAAGAGTAATAGCTTCTCTACTGGGCTCGATGGCGTCTTGTATCCATCTTGTTCCCAATGCTCGCCTCCATATGAGACCCTTACAGGAAAACCTGGAGGATCAATGGTGTCAACTGATGGACGATTGGGAGAACAAAGTCCTCCTTTCTCCCCACGCCCTACAGTCCCTCAAGTGGTGGTGTTTACCCAACAATCTCTTGGTGGGGATTCCGTTCCAACAACAGCCTCCAGCTCAAACCATCGTAACAGATGCGTCACTGCTCGGATGGGGAGCGCACATGGAACATCTTTGAGTCCAAGGCAAGTGGTCACAGAGAGAGAGTCTCTATCATATCAACCTGCTGGAGCTTCGCGCAGTCCACCTTGCGCTCAAAGCCTTCCTTCCCTCTCTGAGAGCAGAAACTCTCCTTCTCCAGACGGACAACATGGCCACTATGGACTACGTAAACAAACAAGGAGGCACCAGGTCCAGGATTTTATCCATAGAGGCTCAGACAATCTGGCATTGGCTTCTAGCCAGGAACCTGTCGCTAGTGGCAACTCACCTGCCTGCCATCCAGAATGTTCAAGCAGATGCTCTCAGTCGCGTAATGGACGAGAACCACGAATGGGTGCTACACGACGACGTCGTTCGTTCCATTTTCGCACTATGGGGTACCCCCTCTATAGACCTATTCGCAACCCCAGAAAACAAAAAATGCCAAAACTTCGCCTCCAGATATTACCATCCAGGGACACTGGGGAATGCCCTGTGGATAAGCTGGTCAGGAGCATTTCTTTACGCCTTTCCACCGCTTCCCCTGATTCCGGCGGTCCTCCAGAGGTTATCCAATGCTCAGTCCAAAATGATCCTAATTGCTCCGGAATGGCCACGCCAATGGTGGTTTCCAGACCTTCTTCACCGGTCACTCAAACCACACATCAGGCTGCCTTATCGTCCGGACCTGCTCACGAAGTTCAGAGGGCAGATATCTCATCCCAACCTCTCATCGTTGAGTTTGGCAGCATGGCTCCTGAGCTAGTGCAATATGGACACTTGAACCTACCTCAGGACTGTATGGAAATCCTGAAAGAAGCAAAGCGTCCTTCCACACGATCGGCTTATGCAAGCAAGTGGAAGAGATTCTGTGTGTGGTGTTTAGACAACAACATTGACCCGGTATCCTGTGGAGAGGAATCTATCCTGCCATACTTGCTAAGTTTGGCAAAATCGGGCTTACAACTGTCATCAATAAAGGTACACTTGGCGGCTATAACGACATACAGAAAGAGCCCTTCACAAACTTCCTTTTTTCAGATTCCCATTATTAAGGACTTCCTGGAAGGTTTAAAAAAGGTCTTTCCTCCCATTAGAAAGCCATCTCCTCCATGGGAACTGAATGTTGTCCTATCGCGTCTGATGCTACCTCCATTCGAGCCAATGCATAAGGCATCACTTCAACATCTCACATGGAAAGCTGCTTTTCTGGTGGCAATCACTTCAGCGCGTAGGGTCAGCGAAATCCAGGCCCTTTGCGCTCAAGAGCCCTACACGGTTTTTCATTCTGCGAAAGTGGTAATGAGGACTCATCCAAATATTTTACCAAAAGTCGTCTCCGACTTTCATGTGAACCAAACCATTTCATTGCCAACATTCTTTCAAAATCCAACTACTCCTGCTGAGAGAACTCTGCACTCTCCGGATGTAAAGAGGGTTTCGAAATTTTACTTGGACAGGACAAAATGCTTACGTAAATTGCAACAGCTCTTTGTTAACTATGGCCCAGTTAGAACAGGGTTGGGCACGTCTAAGCAATCTTTATCCAGGTGGATTGTTTCATGTATAATGTTATGTTATCAATTAGCGAACAAATCCCTTGGTGGTAGGCCAAAAGCCCACTCTACTAGAGGGAAGGCAGCTACTGCAGCCTTGATGAGAAATGTCCCTTTGGCAGAAATATGCAAGGCTGCCACTTGGAATTCGGTCCATACCTTTACCCAGCATTACTGCCTTGATACAGACGCTAGGGCAGATGCGCAGGTTGGACAGGCCTTGCTTAAGAATTTATTTGCATGACTCATGTTTTTTGTCAGTATTCTTCTGTCTACTCCACCGCGGTTATGGGGATGGGCTTGCTACTCTATTCAGTGCTTATGACTATACATGGAAATCCCCTACGAGAGAAGGAATGGTTTCTTACCTGTAACTCCAGTTCTCTCGTAGGGGTATTTCCATGATAGTCATAAGCAACCCTCCCTCCTCCCCGGTGGAGTTGACATAGAACAGGTTGCCATAAATATTATCGATGTTGGTACTCCAACAAATGTTTTGTTCCTTCATGTCAGGTTACAAGCCTTCAAAAAGAACTGAGGCAACTGCCTTTTGCTGTGCATGATGGGAAACAGGAAGACTTTACTTTCTTAAAGGCACAGTTCTATTTACATTCTGTAAAATGGCAGCCTATGGGCTACACTGCCCTGCATTGTTTTATTCTCATGAGAGGTGTAAATAGAATATGAGAATGTATTTGTTATTACATTTCTAAAATAAATAGATGTTTAAACGTGAATTTACACTACAACTGTTTTTCTTTTTAACAATTTGGCCTGTGTAGCTGTTCACATAGGCTGCACAGTGTTATTCTTAAGTGTTTTTTGACAGACCTTTTTTTTCAAAGGGCTGGTATTTGCACTTAAGAATATACTTCACATCAGTGCTCCGGGGTCCCCGCAGGCGCGCGGAACTATTCAGTGCTTATGACTATCATGGAAATACCCCTACGAGAGAACTGGAGTTACAGGTAAGAAACCATTCCTTCAATAGCATGGTCAGGGATTTATGCTTACGCTTTTCCTCCGATACCTCTAATTCCACGGGTGATCAGCAAGGTCAAATCCGAGCCATGTCAGATACTCCTAATTGCTCCAACCTGGCCGCGTCAATCGTGGTACACAGAACTACTGTTGCTGTCGTCATGTCCTCCCATCAGGATAACACTGATTCCGGAACTATTGACCATCAATCTGGGCCAAGTGAGGCACCTGGATCCCAAGTCTCTCAGATTATGTGCATGGCTCCTGAATTCAGTGAGTTTGGAATATTCCTGACGACTGCAGACCATTCTGGCTAAAGCTCGTGCGAATAGCACTAGTAAAACGTATCAATTAAAATGGAAACAATTCTGCTTGTGATGTGTTGCTAATCGCATTCACCCACTTACATCCACTCCAGAGAAAGTCTTGCCTTATATCCTTCATCTGGTGCGCTCTGGTCTTGCCTGTGCATCTATTAAGGTTCACTTGGCAGCTATCTCCAGATATAGACGACTCTCTAAGGGGCCATTCCTCTGGTCTCAGAGGCTCATCAAACAATTCATGAAAGGTCTCTTCCGGTCTTTTCCTCCAGTTAAAGCACTGCCTCCAGCTTGGCAACTAAATACAGTCTTGGGTCAGCTAATGAAGGAGCCATTTGAACCCATTCATAAGGCAGACATCAAATACGTCACCTGGAAGGTAGCGCTTCTATTGGCCTTAACATTTCCTCGCAGAGTCAGCGAAATTGAAGCATTTACCATCCAAGAAACGTTTCTGAAATTTGTTGGTGATAGAGTCATCCTAGGAACCAATCCTAAGTTTATCCCTAAGGTTCCATCAGACTTTCATATTAATGGGCCAGTGGTGCAAAAGACTTTCTTTCCACAACCTCAATCTGGAGCAGAAAGATTGCTTCATCCTCTTGATGTCAAAAGATGCCTTAAGATCTATCTGGAAAGAACGAGTTCGATTCGAAAATCAAACCAACTCTTCGTGGCATTCAGTGTGCCCAGAAGAGGGCATCCTGTCACTAGACAGACTATTTCTAAATGGATTTCAAGCACGATAGCTTTTTGCCTTCAAAGGGCTGGTCGACCCCTGGACCCCAAGGTGCGTGCACATTCCACTAGGGCAGTCTCCACGTCCTGTGCACTCTTTTCGGGCTTGTCCCTGCCTGAAATCTGCCGAGCAACGACGTGGAGGATGAGACACGCTTTCACAAAGCATTACTATTTGGATGCTGAGACGCTCCAGAATGCAGCAGTAGGTCAAGCAGTCCTTAGGCATGTGTTCCGATAAGGGTAGCTGTTTCTTTCCCACCATCCGCTCTTGCTATAATATCACATTTTCTGTTTCACACTAAAGGACATCATATGCATGTGGATTTATATTTGGGAGTGGTGGCTCCTATTTCTATGCATTTAGTCATTTTAAGGCAGATGCTATCTGTTATAAGGTAAACAGTGTTTTATGAATAAAGAAAATGTGCTGGTTACTGTTTGCTAGTCTTATTCAAGCATGTGAATCTATGAAAGTTCCAATATTGGAATAAGAAATAAGTTACTTACCTGTAACTGTAGTTCTCCAGTATTGGAAGCTTCAATAGATTCACATGCGGCCCACCCGCCTCCCCAGATGAGCTCACCTTCTCTCTTTCCTCAGTGTTCTTCATTATTATAGCACTTGTGATCGGACAATCTGAGGGAAGGCAGCTCCTCACAGAAGGTTCTATAGGGTGCAGCAATCTGATTGGTTCAAATTTGAGTTTGGGTCTATTTTACAAAATGATTGTGTTAAATTGTTGAATTGAGGCCTAAAGCATGTAATGTAGTTGTACATTCTAGGCCTCTGTTGTATATTCCACCGGGGACTCCCATCTCAACGACGGGGAAGTATTCAAGCATGTGAATCTATGAAAGCTTCTGAAACTGGAGTACTACAGTTACAGGTAAGTAACTTATTTCTTCTTATTCTTCCTAGATTGTGTAGTCCATGCACCCAAAAGTTTGCCGACATGTTCATTCTCCTCATAGTATTTTTGCTCAATATGATTTTGATTTAGGAGTTGGCCATAGTATAATAATCTCCTTGTTTTTGTTTATCCTGAATCAAGCTATGTTGATTTAATGGAGAATGGAAAGTCTGCAAATTAATAGTTGCATTTTCAACCATCCTTAGAAAAGTATAGCAAATAGCTTTTCTTTCTCTTGATAGCTTTGCTGAGTAAGCACTAGCATGACCCCCTAAAGGCGGCCTTGATAGTATTCCCATATGATGGGGAGTGATGCAGTTGCATGATTAATTTAAAAATGAAAAAATTGCCTCCCCCACTCTGTAAGTTGCTGACTCCCTCTCCCACGACAGCCTCTCCCACAGCCCCGGGGTCCACAACCTCCCCGGGGCTATAATGAAATATGAGTGGGGGTCCACGCCCCCGCAACCCTCCGGATCACCACCTCCCTGGGGCACATGCTAAATAATGTTTAGGAAGTCCATTTTGGATCCCTACTAGCCCCGGAGACAAACACCTCCACGGGGCTATGCCTACATTGAATGAGGGCCCCACGGCATCCCTTGAGAAGCCACTGAGCAGACCCCCCAGGCCGGCTCTTGCTATGTTCCGGGGTGCCCACCCGGGGACACATCTGTTTGCTGTGGCTTGGCTGCAGCTTTGAAGCTGCAGCCGAGTCAGATCAAACACTCCAGTTTCTGACAGCAAGACCTGTCAAGAAGGTCCCGCTGTCAGAAAGTGGAGCTTTTATCTCTGTTCCCTGCACAAAGGTATGCGTGCAGGGAACAGAGATGAAAGGTTTGCCTTAGAAACCGTGGAACTGCTACTTAAAGTAGCTACTTGGTTGCTGAAGCAATGGGGCTGCGGAGGAGGCCTTGAGGCATCTTCCACGGTCCCAGATAGTCCATAAAGGGATGGTTTTGCATTAAAAAATATAAAAATATAAACATGTAGGGACCGCAGGGGAATTATTAAGTGCCCCCGTGGTCCCACATAGCCTATAAGGGGCTAAAAAAAAGAAAGAAAATAAAAAAATTAAAAGCTCAATGTGAAGGTCACAGACCTTGACACTGAGCATTGCAGGTTTGAGTCCAGCCAGACTCGTCTTCCTCTTTTTTTAACTAAAGATGTTTAAAGCTCATACTGAAAGGTGATCTTACTCTTTTTCAAATGACAAATAAATTTTTCTTTAAAAAAAATATCTCATTCTCAGTATATCATATATCCAATGCCTAAAAACTGTCTGTATCTCTCCCCCTCACTCTCTCTCTCATTCAGTCTTTCTCCCACTCAGATAGTTACGCACCCACTCAAAGACTCACTCAGACTCTCACACATCCACTCACAGACCCACTGACACCCTCAAGCACCCACTCACAAACCCACGCACACACTGATGTACCCACTAAAACACTGATGTACGCACTCTCACACCCAGACTCTCTTACAGTCACTCTCACTCCCAGATACACCCTTTCACACCTATTCTCATACCCAGAGAGACCGTGTCCAACTCCCACCATGGACGCCCAAAGGGCTGTGCAGAGCATGTGGTTGGGTGGTTAGGTTGGCCGCATGGTCTGGCTGCAGGCCAGGTCTTGCAGGCAGCTTTTGTTGCGCATGGGTGAAAGCAGTGCACAGTGCAACGTTGGGTGCTTTTAGGGGGTTGGCTTCAAGGTCTGGCCACAGGCCAGGCCCTGTGGCAGATGGTTGGATTAACGTGTAGAAAGGAAAATTACTATACATTTAAAAAAAAAGAAATTTGCTTAAAAACCCAAAGGTTACAGTGACATTATAGTTAGGTTCAAAACCAAAGAAATTCACCAGCGGTGGCGTGAGTTATAGTTACCTTAGGGCACGAGTTATAGTTATTTGAGGTAACTGACTAGATCTGGTGAATTTCTGTGGTTTTGTGTATTTATGTGAACCTAACTATAACGTCCCTGTAACCTTTTTTTTTTTTTGTGAATGATTATATATTATATATATATATATTATATGTATGTATATATATCTATGTATCTACATCTATATATCTATCTCTATCTATATATATATATATATATATATACATATATATATATATATATATATATATATTTATATATATATATACATATAAGAGAGAGTTGTCCTGAACAAAAGCGCACTCGCAACTGGTAGAGAATTCTTTGGCATTTTCATTATTTCAGACCTTGTATTTTCAAACATCTCTGGACACGTGTTTCTGGGTTAATCCCTTCATCAGCAGAGAACAAACATTTCCATCCTTTTTCAAAGGCCAACTGCATGGCTGAACAGCAGATTTAATTGCAGACACCTGATATCAATTAAATACCAGTTTTTTTCCCAGTGGACCTCAAGTGAGCTGCAAAGTGCATCCTGGTAAAGGTAGTCCTGCACATTTTAAAATGATATCCCAAGTGGGTTGCTGAAGCCAAACAAAATAATACAACATAGTTCATTACCCCAGTTGGTAAATTCAAAGTAAGAAAATCGTTTTTGCTGCCAATGTTCCAACCTTCTGCTCTGAAAGTGACCATCCATACAGTCACACATAGAACTGCTCCTCTATGCAATGGTGCTGCCTCCACGGCTGGACAGGACGTTAAATTTATACAAGAGAGAGTTGTCCTGAACAAAAGCGCACTCGCATCTGGTCATTATGGAATGTAGCAGAGTCAGCAACTTACAGAGTATTCTTTGGCATTTTCATAATTTCAGACCTTGTAATTTCAAACATCTCTGGACACGTGTTTCTGGGTTAATCCCTTCATCAGCAGAGAACAAACATTTCCTTCCTTTTTCAAAGGCCAACTGCCTTGCTGCTCAGCAGATTTAATTGCAGGCACCTGATATCAATTGAATACCAGTTTTGTCCCAGTGGACCTCAAGTGAGCTGCAAAAATCTAAATTGGGCAGGCAGACGGTAAAGGCAGCAGGCTTGTTCTTAGTATGTATTGTGTGTCTTCCAGAGTCCATGTGTCCTGACTCCTCTCCTCATCACCAGAAACTTACTACAAGCACACTGAAGGACAGAGAAAAGATAAGACTTGATGAACTCAAGGACAGAGGAACAGCTGGGTCATTAAGGCCCTAATTATGACATTGGCAGTAAGTACCGCTTACCGCCATGCTGACTGCCGCCAACATACCGCCGACGCAGCGGATCACCGCTATTCATATTATGACACACACATAGCAATCTGTCACTATATAGGCACACACACACAAGTCCGCCAGCCCAAAGGTTGGTGATAAACTGGTGGTAGCAAAACCCACACCATTATGCCAACAGAACTACGCCCACAAAATTATGACCCACGAATCACCACAGCGGACATTCAATGGCGGTAAACCATTGGTGGTACATACCAACTCGCTCACAATACACACACATACAAAAAAACACCACATTGGACAATTCAAACTACACACACCTGACACACACCCACACCACTATAAAACACACACACACATTACCCACAACCCTTTACGAATACAAACAAGTGCCACAAGAGAGATAGCAAGACCACAGACAAGACCACGGTCACACACCACCATCACCTATACACCATCCACGCACCTTACATCACACACCCCAACACATCACCCTACACACCCTCACCCACACCACTCACACTACACCCATGGCACCACAACGACACCCCAGGTTCTCAGAGGAGGAGCTAAGGGTCATGGTGGAGGAAATCATCTGATAGAGACACAGCTATTCATATCACAGGTGCAGCAGACATCCATTGCAAGGAAGATGGAGCTATGGCGGAGAATCGTGGACAGGGTCAACGCCGTGGGACAGCACCTCAGAACAAGGGATGACATCAGGAAGAGGTGGAACGACCTACGGGGGAAGGTGCGTTCTGTGGCAGAAAGACACCAACTAGCTGTACAGAGGACTGGCGGTGGACCCCCACCTCCTCCACCACAACTAACAACATGGGAGGGGCAAGTCTTGGCAATCATGCATCCAGAGGGCCTGGCAGGAGTAGGAGGAGGACTGGACTCTGGTAAGTCAAATCTCTATTACTATCACCCCCCTACCTGCATGCCATCACAACCCCCCACCTTACCCTCACTCCCATCACTTCACCATCTCCCACATACCCCACCATCACAACCCACTCATCCCAATGCCAAGTCCTGCATGCAATACTAATGCATGGACACCCATCACAGACCTGCATGGACACCTATCACTAAAGCATGCACACTAGAGGGAAACAGCTATCCCACCAAATAACAACTCACACAAGGCAAAGCTGCCCGGGTAAAAACAACCTTAGAGGGCAACACACCCATGCACATGATGTCACACGCAGAAACAATAACACTGCGTTTACATCCCCACAGGTCCCCCACCCAGTGTCACCGGAGAGGAGGTGCCAGCAACATCCAGTCGCCCCCTTCCCAGAAGAGGCCCACAGTGATGACAGCAGCTCTGGACGCCTGGGTCTGGATGATCAACCTGGCCCATCAGGGATCTCCGGACAGTCGGTTACCCAGGCACAGTCCCATACCACCACAGAGCCTCCCCCCTGGGAAACACCAGCACAGTACCCACCCAGCTGGCCGATACCTCTGTCTCCAGGACACGTCAATCAGCAGTGTGTCCACCACTACAGGGACCCCAGGCCACCCCACAAACACAGGACACCCAGGGACCTGGGGTCAGTGGTAGTGGGCATACGGTTCAGGGGACAGAGGCACAGGATGTAGGAGGCTGGCCTGGCTTGTAGTAGGTACCAGAGGTACTTACACCTTGTGCCAGGTCCAGTTATCCCTTATTAGTGTAGAAGAGGTGTTTCTAGCAGCTTAGGCTGATAGAAGGTAGCTATGGCAAAGCAGCTTAGGCTGATCTAGGAGACATGTAAAGCTCCTACTATACCACTGGTGTCATATGCACAATATCATAAGAAAACACAATACACAGATATACTAAAAAATAAAGGTACTTTATTTTTATGACAATATGCCAAAAGTATCTCAGTGAGTACCCTCAGTATGAGGATGAGAAATATACACAAGATATATGTACACAATACCAAGATTATGCAGTAATAGCAAAAGGCAGTAATGCAAGCAGTGTAAAGTTACAATAGATTGCAATAGGAGCACATAGGTGTGGGGGCAACACAAACCATATACTCCAAAAGAGGAATGCGAACCACGAATGGACCCCAAACCTATGTGAGCTTGTAGAGGGTCGCTGGGACTGTAAGAAAACAGTGAGGGTTAGAAAAATAGCCCACGCCAAGACCCTGTAAGGTAGGTGTAAAGTGCACCTACAACCCCCAGAGAGCACAGACGTCGTGATAGGGGGATTCTGCAAGGAAAACCAACACCAGCAATGCAACAACAGTGGATTTCTGGACCTGAGTACCTGTAAGACAAGGGGACCAAGTCCAAGAGTCACGACAGTGTCGAGAGTGGGCAGGAGCCCAGAAAATGCCAGCTGAGGGTGCAAGAAAGCTGCCACCGGTTGGAAGAAGCTTGGTGTTTTGCAAGAACGAAGAGGACTAGAAACTTCCCCTTTGGATAATGGGTGTCCCACGTCGTGAAGAAGCATGCAGAGGTGTTCCCACGCAGAAAGACTGCAAACAAGCCTTGCTAGCTGCAAGGGTCGCTGTTAGGGTTTTTGGATGCTGCTGTGGCCCAGGAGGGACCAGGATGTCGCCACTTGGATGAGGAGACAGAGGGGTCGCCTTGCAAGTCAATAAGCCATCACAGAAACAGGCAGCACCCGCAGAAGTACTGGAACAGGCACTTAGAAGAGGAGTGAACCGGAGTCCACGCGAAGTCACAAAAGGGAGTCACACGACGCCGGAAGACAACTCAGAGGGTTGTGCACTGCAGGTTAGAGTGTCTGAGACCCAGGCTCAGCTGTACATGAAGGAAATCCTGGAAGAGTGCACAGGAGCCGGAGCAGCTGCAAATCACGTGGTACCCAGCAATGCAGTCTAGCGTGGGGAGGCAAGGACTTACCTCCACAAAACTTGGACTGAAGAGTCACTGGACTGTGGGAGTCACTTGGGCAGAGTTGCTGAGTTCCAGGGACCACGCTCGTCGTGCTGAGAGGGGACCCAGAGGACCGGTGATACAGTCTTTTGTTGCCTGCGGATGCAGGGGGAAGATTCCGTTGACCCACGGGAGATTTCTTCAGGGCTCCTGGTGCAGAAAGGAGGCAGGCTACCCCCAGAGCATGCACCACCAGGAAACAGTCGAGAAAGCCGGCAGGATGAGCGATACAAGGTTGCTAGTAGTCGTCTTTGCTACTTTGTTGCGGTTTTGCAGGCGTCCTGAGCAGTCAGCGGTTGATCCTTTGGCAGAAGGTGAAGAGGGAGATGCAGAGGAACTCTGGTGAGCTCTTGCATTCGGTATCTATAGAATTCCCCCAAGCAGAGACCCTAAATAGCCAGAAAAGGAGGTTTGGCTACCTAGGAAGGAGGATTGGCTACTAAGAGAGGTAAGAGCCTATCAGAAGGAGTCTCTGACGTCACCTGCTGGCACTGGCCACTCAGAGCAGTCCAGTGTGCCAGCAACACCTCTGTTTCCAAGATGGCAGAGGTCTGGAGCACACTGGAGGAGCTCTGGGCACCTCCCCTGGGAGATGCAGGTCAGGGGAGTGGTCACTCCCCTTTCCCTTGTCCAGTTTCGCCCTAGAGCAGGGCTGGGGGATCCCTGAACCGGTGTAGACTGGCTTATGCAGAGATGGGCACCATCTGTGCCCATCAAAGCATTTCCAGAGGCTGAGGGAGGCTACTCCTCCCCAGCCCTGACACCTTTTTCCAAAGGGAGAGGGTGTAACATCCTCTCTCTGAGGAAGTCCTTTGTTCTGCCTTCCTGGGCCAAGCCTGGCTGGACCCCAGGAGGGCAGAAACCTGTCTGGGGGGTTGGCAGCAGCAGCATCTGCAGTGAAACCCCGGGAAAGGCAGTTTGGCAGTACCTGGGTCTGTGCTAGAGACTCGGGGGATCATGGAATTGTCTCCCCAATGCCAGAATGGCATTGGGGTGACAATTCCATGATCTTAGACATGTTACATGGCCATGTTCGGAGTTACCATTGTGACGCCATGCATAGGTAGTGACCTATGTATAGTGCAGGTGTGTAATGGTGTCCCCGCACTCACAAAGTCCGGGGAATTTGCCCTGAACAATGTGGGGGCACCTTGGCTAGTGCCAGGGTGCCCTCACACTAAGCAACTTTGCACCTAACCTTCACTAAGTGAGGGTTAGACATATAGGTGACTTATAAGTTACTTAAGTGCAGTATAAAATGACTGTGAAATAACGTGGACGTTATTTCACTCAGGCTGCAGTGGCAGTCCTGTGTAAGATTTGTCTGAGCTCCCTATGGGTGGCAAAATAAATGCTGCAGCCCATAGGGATCTCCTGGAACCCCAATACCCTGGGTACCTCAGTACCATATGCTAGGGAATTATAAGGGTGTTCCAGTATGCCAATGTTAATTGGTGAAATTGGTCACTAGCCTGTTAGTGACAATTTAGAAAGCAGAGAGAGCATAACCACTGAGGTTCTGGTTAGCAGAGCCTCAGTGAGACAGTTAGTCATCACACAGGGAACACATACAGGGCACACTTATGAGCACTGGGGCCCTGGTTGGCAGGGTCCCAGTGACACATACACTAAAACAACATATATACAGTGGAATATGGGGGTAACATGCCAGGCAAGATGGTACTTTCCTACACAACCCCCCCCCCCCAAACGAAGGACAATAAGACTAGCTATGACCTGATGAGTCTTCATTGTCTAAGTGGAAATATCTGGAGATTCCATCTGCATTGGAGTGGGTACTCCCAGGTCTATGTTCCACTGTATAGTCCATTCCCTGTAGAGATATGGACCACCTTAACAATTTAGGGTTTTCACCTTTCATTTGTTTTAGCCAAAGTAGAGGTTTGTGGTCTGTCTGAACAATGAAGTGAGTGCCAAACAGGTATGTCATCAACTTCTTCAGTGCCCAAACCACAGCAAAGGCCTCCCTCTCTTTGGCAGACCAACGCTTTTCCCTAGGGGTCAACCTCCTGCTTATAAAAGCAACCGGTTGATCCTGGCCCTCAGAATTGAGTTGTGATAAGTCTGTCCCTACCCCTAATTCAGATGCATCAGTTTGAACAATAAATTTATTGGAGTAACATGGGCTTTTTAGGACAGGTGCAGTGCACATGGCCTGTTTCAGGTCCTCAAAAGCTTTCTGACAGCTAGCTGTCCACAATACCTTTTTAGGCATTTTCTTGGAGGTGAGGTCATGAAGTGGGGCTGCAATGGAGACATAGGCGGTCATTCTGACCTTGGCGGACGGCGGAGGCCGTCCGCCAAGGTACCGCCGTCAGAACACCGCACCGCGGTCGAAAGACCGCGGCGGTGATTCTGACATTTGCCCTGGGCTGGCGGGCGGCCGCCAAAAGACCGCCCGCCAGCCCAGGGCAAATCAACCTTCCCACTAGGATGCCGGCTCAGAATTGAGCCGGCGGAGTGGGAAGGTGCGACGGGTGCAGTTGCACCCGTCGCGTATTTCAGTGTCTGCTAGGCAGACACTGAAATACTTTTTGGGGCCCTCTTACGGGGGCCCCTGCCGTGCCCATGCCATTGGCACGGGCACGGCAGGGGCCCCCAGGGGCCCCGCGGCACCCCCTACCGCCATCCTGTTCATGGCGGGCGAACCGCCATGAACAGGATGGCGGTAGGGGGTGTCAGAATCCACATGGCGGCGGAGCGCGCTCCGCCGCCATGGAGGACTCTGACGGGCAGCGGAAAGTCGGCGGTACACCGCCGACTTTCCGCTTCTGACCGCGGCTGAACCACTGCGGTCAGAATGCCCAGCGGTGCACCGCCAGCCTGTTGGCGGTGCAACCGCGGTCAGTCGCCCTGGCGGTTTTTACCGCCAGGGTTAGAATGACCACCATAGTTCTTAATGAACCTCCTGTAATACCCAGTGAGGCCTAAGAAGGCTCTCACCTGGGCCTGAGTTGTAGGGGGAACCCAATCTATGATAGTTTGGATTTTCCCCTGAAGTGGTGCAATCTTTTCTCCACCTACCAGGTGTCCCAGATAAACCACTTTCCCCTGCCCTATCTGGCACTTTGAAGCCTTGATAGTGAGGCCTGCCTTTTTCAGGGCCTCCAAAACCTTCCATAGGTGGACCAGGTGATCATCCCAGGTGGAGCTAAAGACAGCTATATCATCTAGATATGCTGCACTAAAAGCTTCCAACCCTTGCAGGACTGTATTTACCAACCTCTGAAAAGTGGCAGTTGCGTTTTTCAAACCAAAGGGCATTACTGTGAATACTGTGAAATGCTTTAGCATCCTCTGATAACTTGATCTGCCAATACCCTGCAGTCAAATCAAAGGTGCTTAGATACTTGGCAGATGCCAGTGTATCTATGAGCTCATCTGCCCTGGGTATAGGGTGAGCATCTGTTTTTGTTACCTGGTTGAGACCTCTGTAATCTACACAAAGCCTCATCTCTCTTTTCCCATCTCTCCAATACCCACACCTTCTGTCCTGGTTGGTACTGAATCAGAACAGCCTTGTGGTCATGCCATTGCTTTTGGAGCTCTTGGCTGGCCTGAAGGTTTTTAATGGCCTTTTTCATGTACTCAGCCATTCTGGATCTTAGGCCAAGTACATCGTCCACTATGTCCTGTTTGGGAGCTTTTAAAGGTTGTTCCCAACCCTCCTTCACAAGTATTAGAGGACCTCTTACAGGGTGTCCAAATAGGAGTTCAAAGGGGCTGAAGCCCACTCCTTTTTGGGGTACCTCCCTGTAAGCAAAAATGAGGCAAGGTAACAGGACATCCCATCTCCTCCTGAGTTTTGCAGGTAGTCCCATTATCATTCCTTTGAGAGTTTTACTAAACCTCTCTACCAGTCCATTTGTTTGTGAATGATAAGGTGTGGTAAATTTGTATGTTAAACCACATTCCTTCCACATAGCTTTTAAGTATGCAGACATAAAGTTGCTACCCCTGTCTGATACAACCTCTTTAAGGAAACCCACTCTGGAAAAGAGTCCCAGGAGGGCCTTTGCCACTGCAGGAGCTGTAGTGGTCCTTAGAGGAATTGCTTCAGGGTATCTTGTGGCATGGTCCACAACCACCAAAATAAACCTATTGCCTGAAGAAGTAGGAGGGTCAAGGGGGCCAACTATGTCAACCGCTACCCTTTCAAAGGGGACCCCAACCACAAGTAGTGGAATAAGGGGAGCCTTTGGTGTGCCACCAGTCTTGCCACTGGCTTGGCAGGTCACACAAGACTTGCAAAATTCTTTAGTGTCCTCTGACATCCTAGGCCAGTGAAACAGGGAGACAAGCCTTTCCCATGTTTTGATCTGGCCCAAATGCCCAGCCAAGGGAATGTCATGTGCAAGAGTTAGGAGGAACTCTCTGTACTGCAGGGGAATGACCAATCTCTTGGCTGCTCCAGGTTTTGGGTCCCTTGCCTCGGTGTACAAGAGGTTGTCCTCCCAGTAAACTCTATGTGAGTCACTGACATCCCCATTTTGCTGTTTGACAGCTTGCTGTCTGAGACCCTCTAATGTGGGACAGTTTTGCTGTGCCACACTCAGCTCTTCCCTGGCAGGCCCTCCTCCACCCAAAAGCTCAGCAGTGTCTGCTGCCAGCTCATCAGGTGAAGGTTCTGCAGAGGGAGGAAATTCTTCTTCCTCAGACTGAGAATCATCTGTAGAGGAAGGGATAGTGGGAGGGATTAACCCTTGCTACCCGTAGCTTTAGGGAGCACTTGGTCCATTGTTCCAGGATCCAAGTTACCCTGTAATTTTTGCTTTTGGCCTGAGCCCTTGTCAAAGCAAAAATATGCCCAGGAATGCCCAGCATTGCTGCATGAGCCTCCAACTCCACTTCTGCCCAAGCTGATGTTTCCAAATCATTGCCCAGTAAGCAATCTACAGGTACTTCAGTGGCTACCACAACTTTCTTTGGACCAGTAGCCCCCCCCCCCCAGTTGAGATTCACAACAGCCATGGGGTGGCTAAGAGTGTTGTTATGAGCGTCTGACACTTGGTACTGCTGACCAAGTAGGTGTTGTTCAGGGTGCACCAGTTTCTCTATTACCATGGTAACACTGGCACCTGTGTCCCTGTAGGCCTGAACCTCAACACCATATATTAGGGGAAGTTGCTTGTACTTATCCATATTAAGGGGACAAGCAACCAAGGTGGCCAAATCAATGGCACCTTCAGAGACGAACACAGCCTCTGTGGTCTCCTTAACAAGACCAACCCCAACTAAATTACCAAAAGTGAGCCCAGCTACTCCCTTGGATTGGCTATTAGTAGGTTTGCTCCCACCACCACTGCTATTACTAGGGGCACTAGAATTTGCAGTAGGGGTTGTGGTAGCGGGAGGTTTGTGGTTTTTCTTTGGACAACTGGCATCAGTTTTCCAATGGCCTTTGACTTTACACAAATAACACCAAGGCTTTTTAGGTTGATTATTGGAAGAGGATTTGGACCCACCACCCCCACCAGATGATTTTTGTGGGCCTGCTGAAGAATCAGTTTTACTTTTGTCCCCACCCTTGTCAGAAGACTTACCATCCTTCTTCTTGCCATCCTTGTCACCCCCTGTATGAACTTTTCTGTTCACTCTTGTTCTGACCCATTTGTCTGCCTTCTTTCCCAATTCTTGGGGAGAGGTCAGATCTGAGTCCACTAGATATTGGTGTAACAAGTCAGACACACAGTTATTCAGAATATGCTCTCTCAGAATAAGATTATACAGGCTTTCATAGTCAGAAACTTTACTGCCATGTAACCACCCTTCCAAGGCCTTCACTGAACAGTCAACAAAGTCTATCCAGTCTTGTGAGGACTCTTTTCTGGTGTCTCTGAACTTAATCCTGTATTGATCAGTGGTTAAGCCAAATTCATCCAAGAGTGCATCCTTCAAAACTGCAAAAGTGTTAGCATCACTTTCTCTAACAGTAAGGAGCCTATCCCTACCCTTTCCATTGAAAGATAGCCACAATATAGCAGCCCACTGCCTTTGAGGGACCTCCTGTACCATACAGGCCCTCTCAAGTGCAGCAAACCACTTGTTGATGGCATCCCCCTCCTTGTAAGGTGGGACTATCTTGTGCAGATTCCTGGAATCATGCTCTCTCACAGGATTACTATCAGGAATACTGCTGCTGCCACCATGGGGTCCTAACCCCAACCTCTGTCTCTCCTTCTCAATGTCTATGGATTCCCTATCTAAGGCCAGCTGTTGCTGTTTAAGCTTCAGCCTGGTCTCTTCAACCCTCAACTTTTTGAGTTCCCTTTCTAACATGTTGTCTTCAGGGTGGGTGGGTTGGGAATGCTTGGACACAGAAGATAAACTGGAAACAACCGAGGGGGATCTGTCCCTAACTGACTGAACCCTAGCAACTTGGTCTCCAGGAATAAAGACTCCCCTACTGTGATGGGAACCTCCATTACTAGGTGTCCTGCTAGGGGGCAGATCTGGTATAGAACCCTCCCCACCTCCCTCAAGGAGATCTCCTGAGTCAGAATGGGAACCTTCTGTTAACCTCTCATTTGATGTGCCTGCTTGGGACTCATCATTTACAATAAGCATGTTAAATAGAAACTCTTTTGTAGAGTTATTTCCTATCACTAAACCTCTATCTAAGCAGAGACTCCTTAGGCTCTTGTAATTAAAATTGTCATTAGTATTGACCATTTTAAGAGTAGAGACTTCTACAGACATGATAGTAAAAGGTTTAGAAATAGTGAGAAGGAAGAAAAAGTTTCAGAACTTTTTAAAGAACATAGAAAAAAAACTTTTTCAAACTTTTTGGAAACTTTTAGAAGTTTTAGATAACTTTTCAGAACTTTGTAAAAAGTTTAAGAGGAGAAAAGCAAACCTTTTTGGTTAGGTGTACATACACTGAACTGTTTTGTATATTATTCTCTTATGAAAAGTACACAATGACAAAGTGGTAATTAGTTACAAGTACTTATCCCACAGCTGCACAACACATGTAGGAAGCTGGCCTGGCTTGTAAAGGGTACCAGAGGTACTTACACCTTGTGCCAGTTCGAGTTATCCCTTATTAGTGTAGAAGAGGTGTTTCTAGCAGTTTAGGCTGATAGAAGGTAGCTATGGCTAAGCAGCTTAGGCTGAACTAGGAGACATGTAAAGCTCCTACTATACCACTGGTGTCATATGCACAATATCATAAGAAAACACAATACACAGAATTACTAAAAAATAAAGGTACTTTATTTTTATGACAATATGCCAAAAGTATCTCAGTGAGTATCCTCAGTATGAGGATCAGTTATATACACAAGATATATATACACAAACGAAAATTATACAGGTAATAGTACGAAAAGTAATGCAAGCAGTGTAAAATTACAGTACATTGCAATAGGAGCACATAAGTATAGGGGCAACAAAAACCATATACTCCGAAAGTGGAATGCGAATCACGAATGGACCCCCTATGTGAGCTTGTAGAGGGTCGCTGGGACTGTAACAAAACAGTGAGGGTTAGAAAAGTAGCCCATCCCAAGACCCTGAAAGGTAGGTGTAAAGTGCACCTACTACCCCCAAAGAGCACAGAAGTCGTGATTGGGGTATTCTGCAGGAAGAGCAAACACCAGCAATGCAACAACAGTGGATTTCCGGACCTGAGTACCTGTAAGACAAGGGGACCAAGTCCAATAGTCGCGACAGTGTCGAGAGTGGGCAGGAGCCCAGGAAATGCCAGCTGAGTGTGCAAGGAAGCTGCCACCTGTTGGAAGAAGCTTGGAGGTCTGCAAGAAAGAAGAGAGCTAGGAACTTTTCCTTTCCGTCGCGATGAAGCTTGCAGAGGTGCTCCCACGCAGAAAGACCGCAAACAAGCCTTGCTAGATGCAAGGGTCGCGGTCGAGGTTTTTGGATGCTGCTGTGGCCCAGGAGGGACCAGGATGTGTCCACTTGGAGGAGGAGACAGAGGGCGCGCCCAGCAGGTCAGGGAGCCCTCACAGAAGCAGGCAGCACCCACAGAAGTACCTGAACAGGCACTTGGAAGAAGAGTGAACCAGAGTCCACCCGAAATCACAAAAGGGAGTCCCACGACGCTGGAGGACAACTCAGAAGGTTGTGCACTGCAGGTTAGAGTGTCAGGGACCCAGGCTTGGCTGTGCATGAAGGAAATCCTGGAAGAGTGCACAGGAGCCGGAGCAGCTGCAAATCACATGCTACCCAGCAATGCAGTCTAGCGTGGGGAGGCAAGGACTTACCTCCACCAAATTTGGACTGAAGAGTCACTGGACTGTTGGAGTCACTTGGACAGAGTTGCTGAGTTCCAGGGACCACGCTCGTCATGCTGAGAGGGGACCCAGAGGACCGGTGATGCAGTCTTTTGGTGCCTGCGGTTGCAGGGGGAAGATTCTGTCGACCCACGGGAGATTTCTTCAGAGCTCCTGGTGCAGAGAGCAGGCAGGCTACCCCCAGAGCATGCACCACCTGGAAATAGTCGAGAAAGCCATCAGGATGAAGCGATACAAGGTTGCTATTAGTCGTCTTGCTACTTTGTTGCGGTTTGGCAGGCGTCCTGAGCAGTCAGTGGTCGATCCTTTGGCAGAAAGTGAAGAGGGCGATGCAGTGGAACTCTGGTGAGCTCTTGCATTCATTATCTGGTGAGATCCCCAAAGCAGAGACCCTAAATAGCCAGAAAAGGAGGTTTGGCTACCTAGGAAGGAGGATTAGCTACCAAGAGAGGTAAGAGCCTATCAGAAGGAGCCTCTGACGTCACCTGCTGGCACTGGCCACTCAGAGCAGTCCAGTGTGCCACAAACACCTCTGTTTCCAAGATGGCAGAGGTCTGGGACACACTGGAGGAGCTCTGGGCACCTCCCCTGGGAGGTGCAGGTCAGGGGAATGGGCACTCCCCTTTTCTTTGTCCAGTTTCGCGCCAGAGCAGGGCTGGGGGATCCCTGAACCGGTGTAGACTGGCTTATGCAGAGATGGGTACCATCTGTGCCCATCAAAGCATTTCCAGAGACTGAGGGAGGCTACTCCTCCCCAGCCCTCACACCTATTTCCAAAGGCAGAGGGTGTTACACCCTCTCTCAGAGGAAGTCCTTTGTTCTGCCTTCCTGGGCCAGGGCTGCCTGGACCCAAGGAGGGCAGAAACCTGTCTGAGGGGTTGGCAGCAGCAGCAGCTGCAGTGGAGACCCCGGAAAGGCAGTTTGGCAGTACCCGGGTTCTGTGCTAGAGACTCGGGGGATCATTGGGGTGACAATTCCATGATCTTAAACATGTTACATGGCCATGTTCGGAGTTACCATTGTGACGCTGTACATAGGTAGTGACCTATGTATAGTGCACGCGTGTAATGCTGTCCCGCACACACAAAGTCTGGGGAATTTGCCCTGAACGATGTGGGGGCACCTTGGCTAGTGCCAGGGTGCCCACACACTAAGTAACTTTGCACCCAACCTTCACCAGGTGAAGGTTAGATATATAGGTGACTTATAAGTTACTTAAGTGCAGTGGTAAATGGCTGTGAAATAACGTGGACGTTATTTCACGCAGGCTACAGTGGCAGGCCTGTGTAAGAATTGTCAGAGCTCCCTATTGGTGGCAAAAGAAATGCTGCAGCCCATAGGGATCTCCTGGAACCCCAATACCCTGGGTACCTCAGTACCATATACTAGGTAACTATATGGGTGTACCAGTATGCCAATGTGAATTGGTAAATTTAGTCACTAGTGACAAATTTGGAAAGCAGAGAGACCAAATCCACTGAGGTTCTAGTTAGCAGAGCCTCAGTGATACAGTTAGGCATCGCACAGGGAACACATACAGGGCACATACTTATGAGCACTGGGGCCCTGCCTGGCAGGGTCCCAGTGACACATAGACTAAAACAACATATATACAGTGAAATATGGGGGTAACATGCCACACAACATGGTACTTTCCTACAGAGAGTACCAACAACTCATACCCGTTAAAATGGAAAATAATTTGTTTGTGGTGTCAGAAGGATCCGCTATTGGCACCGCCGTAGCAAATACTACCCTATCTCCTCCATCTGGCATCGACAGGCTTGGCACATGCATCCATTAGGGTGCACTTGGCGGCAATATCTTGCTACAGGAGTTCGCCTACAGCTCCATCTCTGTGGTCATCTAGATTAATTAAGCAATTTCTCAAAGGACTCTTTCGAGTTTTTCCGCCAGTAAGGCCTCCTCCACTCCCTTGGCAACTCGACACGGTTCTTTCTCAACTTCCAGGTGGGTCAGTGAGATCCAGGCGTTCACTATTCAGGAGTCTTTCCTCCAATTTAAACAAGATAAAGTCATACTTCGCACAAACCCCAAGTTTGTCCCAAAGGTGCCATCAGACTTTCATATGAACCAACTGGTGGTTCTAAAATCTTTCTTTTGAAACCCAATGTCTCCGGCGGAAAGAGCTCTCCATTCGTTGGACGTCAAAAGGAACCTTAAGTTTTACTTGGAGAGAACCAAGGGCCAAATGTATGAAAAAGTTTTGCACTCGCAAACGGTGCGAATCGGTAAATTCGGCTGTTTGCGAGTGCAAAACAGTGGTCTGCAATGCATGAAAGGCATTCGCAGACCACAAATAAGAAATCACTATAATTGCGATTTCTTGCGTTGCGACCTGGAAATTGCAAGTCGCAATTTGCGATTCGCAAATTCCAGGTTGCAAGGCAATGCTGCAAAAAATCGCAAATTGCGATTTTTGGCAGAATGGCATTTTGCACATGCAAAATACCATGGACTGCAACCAGGTGGTAACCTGGTGCAAAATTTAAAAATGCATTTAAAATGCATTTTTAAATTGAACATGTAAAGCACACATGCCTTTATGGCATGTGTGTACTTTACATGTCCCTCAAAACATTTTTGGGGTGCAGCAGAGGGGGCCATAGACCCCCAGCACCCTGGGGATTAGCCTTTCCAAAATTGCGATTTCTGGTTAAAAATTTGCAGCTGTATTGCACTTTGCGATTCGGTAATAGCATTTGCGATTTTTAAGAAATCGCTATTACCGAATCGCAAATGTGATACATGGCACTTTGCGAGTCGGTTATAGCGATTCCTTAAAAATCGCTATTACCGAATCGCAAAGGGCCGTGATGATACATCTGGCCCCAAGAGTTTTAGGAAGTCTACTCAATTATTTGTCGCGTACAGTGCTCCTAGGAAAGGGCAAGCCCTTTCTAAGCGAAGTATAGCCACATGGATAGTAGCGGCTATAAACGTTTGCCACCAAGCAGCTGGATAACCTTTACAATCCTTAGTGAGGGCGCATTCAACGAGCACTGTCTCGGTGTCCATGGCACTGTTTGCAGGTGTACCCCTGCAGGACATTTGCAGAGCAGCCACCTGGAAGACAAGTCACACCTTTACGAGACACTACTGTCTGGATGCCATTCCTAAGGGAGATGCAGCGGTTGGTCAGGCGGTCCTGCGACATCTGTTCCAGTAACGGTGAGCTCACATTGCCTCCCTCCATCCATTTTTTCTTATTCGCACATTACATGTTTTTTTAGTTTGCATTGCTATATTTACATGTTTTCCTTATACCATAATATATGAGTGTCTATCAAAATGTAGGATATTATATATACGAAACATAATGGTTTTCATGCTATTAACAGCAGCACGGCAATCTCTGATTGAGGGGGTTTTGAATGTACGTTTAATGCAATGTGCTCTTAATACTGCTTTTTAGTCTGATTCAAGCATGTGAATCTATGAAAGTTCCAATACTGGAGTAAGAAAATAAGTTACTTACCTGTAACTATATTTCTCCAGTATTGGAATCTTTCATAGATTCACATGCGACCCACCCGCCTTCCGGGGGAAGCTCACCTTTACATATCACAAGTTTAATCGTCGATTGGTGCACTAGTGCTTAGAAAATCTGAGGTACTGGAGCTTCTCTCAGGAGGGTTCTAAAGGGTGGTGCTCTCTGATTGGCTGAGGTTCAAGTTTGGTCCTTTTTACATAAAGACTTGGATGGGTTGCTAAAATGAAGAGAATTTGTTTGTTATAGATGTTATGTCTTTGGGACATTGTCTTTTTTAAGGTACCGGGGACTCCCATCTAGACGACGGGGAATGATTCAAGCATGTGAATCTATGAAAGATTCCAATATTGGAGAACTATAGTTACAGGTAAGTAATGTATTTTCTTAGGGCGTACCTTAGGGGTGCTTTGCATGGAAGCGTAATAAAAGGTGAGTTTAAGGCTTGGCAAGGGGTTTTAAATGCCAGATCGACATGGCAGTGGGACACTGCCTTCAGGCTGCAATAGCAGGCCTGGGACAAGTTTTAAGGTGCTACGTAAGTGGGTGGCACAATAAGTGCTTCATGCCCACTGGTAGCATTTAATTTACAGGCCCTGGGCATATGTTATACCACTCTACAAGAGACATATATGTAAATTAAATGCCAATTAGGTATATATCAATCAAACAATGTTTAAGGGAGTGAGCGCAAGCACTTTAGCACCAGCTAGCAGTGGTAAAGTGCACAGAGTCCTAAGGCCAACAAGCAAAAATCCAGCAAAAAGTAGGAGAAGAAAGGCAAAAAGTTTGGGGGTGACCATGTAGAGAGGGCCATTTCCAACACTACACCTCCATCCTAAAGCCAGGGTAGACTAATCAGTACCTTGATGGACTTCCCTGCTTAGACAATGGCCCTCTTCTGTAAGGGCCATTGTCAGTTCTACGCCTCTCTAAACTCAGTTGGACTCCTCTGTCTACACTTTACTGAGCCACTAAACTGACCCATGGGGAACTCTTCTTCTCACTTAAGGACCCCATCTGTGCAGCACCTAACCTTAATTTGCTCACAGATGCATCCCAGGAGGCAGAAAGTACCACCATGGCCAACAGAGTGATGTGGCCCATTCCTTCCCTTGGCTCAGACTTCCGTCTCCAAACCCAAGGAAACCTCTGTCCATAAGAACAACAACCAACAAAGTACACTGACAGCTGTCAGTGTTAAGATCCAAACCCCAGTCCTCCCTGGGGTCTCTGCCCTCTGAAGTTTCCCATAGTGGTGAGCAGTGCCCCCAGGGGACTTCCACCCCTTTTCCACTCTTCTGCCCACCTGTTTTGGGGTGGTAACATGAGACTGGTCATTCATCCCAGGATCTGTACCCTGAGGATGAACAGGAGTCAGGAGTGAGTCCTTCCTCCCCCTGTGGAGTGGTACCCCCAGAAAAATGAACTGGCAGGGCTTCTTTGGCAGCCGCTTCACCCAGGTCTCCTAATACTGTGGAGCTCGCAGCAGAGGATAGTCCCTTGGTATAAACTAGGTACCCTTGCTTGCCCTCCCTCTGCGAGCAGCCCAAGCACTGGGAATGGAAATGGGGCATCCTGGGTCTCTGACCACTATAACCTTCCCTCCCCTCCTACACTTATAAGGGACATAGGATCTCTTCCCACACCACACTACTCTGGGACCTGTCTGGGTAACTGCATACCTCACCCTAACTCTGTGGGAGGGAACCTGAGTCACCCTCCCTTGGATCACTCCCCAACACCTTCCCAGACACTCTGATACTCACCCACAGGTCTGCCTCCCTTAGCAGTCTCCCTGGGGTCAGTAAGCTTACAATCCAGCAGGTGTTGGCGTAGATCTGGAAAACAGTGATTAAACATGTGCTCTCTAGCAATCAAATTGTACCGCCCCTCAAATGTTTTTACCATGCTAGCCTTCACCCAGCAATTCAGTGCCTTGAGAAAATAGTCTACAAAATCCCTCCAGGACTGGTGAGACAGTTTCTGACTACCCTTGAACCTCAACCTGCACTGTTGTGGGGTGAAGCCATATCTTTTGACAAGGGTCTCCTTTATGGTGGAATACCTCAGCCTGTCCCCTTTCTTTAGGGCCACTGGATATATGCCTCCATGGGACAGCTCCCTAATCCTCCCCTGAGATCCTTTGTGCTTCTAGAATGACTTCATATACCTCAAACTACCTATGTCATCTCCCTTCCTGAAGTCAGGCACCAGGTCTTAGTGTATGCAGACTCTCACCTCTCCAGTAGACACTGCTGATTTGCTGCCACCATTACAGCTGGACTCCACTTTCTTTGCTTTTAAGTCCCACTCCTTGAGGCTGAGCACATCGGCAATCCTCTTCTCTTCCATGGCAGACTCTTTTCTTCCAAGGATCTCTCATCCTTCCTCTCCTCTGCCAGGGCTTTGGCAGTCTCTGCTCCTCTCTCTCTCCTCTGCAGCCAGTTGTGCTAGCTGCAGTCTAAGGTCCCTCTCAGCCCGACTGTCCTTTAACTCCTCAGGAGACAGGGCGTGGGAAGAGATACTGCTTCCTGAATATGATCCAGCAGGGAACTCCCTCTCTGTGGGCTCCCCCACTCCTCTTGATCCTTTGTTAAGTCATTTTCCTCCTACTCCTCATCCTTCACAGGGCCATCACCCTATTTTGGGCCCTGATTCTGAGGTCAGGTATAATCAGGGCTCTACGTTCTCCAGGTTTGTGAAGTAGTCCTCCTCAGACTCTCCCTGTGATGCTGTTTGCATTCTATGGACCTCCTCTCAGGGCTTTAAGGGCTATCTGATACTCCAACTTTGGATAACCCTTAGGAATTTTCTGTCTTCTTTCCGTACACAACTTCATCAGCTCAGCCATGTTGTAGCTCTCAATGGCGTTGATGTCCAACTCCATCTGTGGCAAGTTCCTGGTAGATACACTGCTCCCTGCCCCACTGAGCCCAGTAGCCCACCTTAAAAAGGTTTTGGGAGGTCCTCCAGGAATATAACTGCAGGTATTTGAATTTTGAGACTCCCCTTTCGAAAGATCGAAAAAACGCAGCTTTAGATCACCCCAGGTGGTACAGTTCCCATTCTGAAGAGGATAACTAAGTTTGTCTTTGAGCCACTCTAGGGTCCCAGGAGACTCCCAGATGGGTGCCAAATCTGCATAAAAATGTATCGCTGAGGCTGTCTTCAAATATACCAACACCTTAAGAGCTGCAAGAAGTGCCTTCACTCTCACCTGTTTAAAATATATTGGATCCCCATACTTAAACAAGAACATTTCAGACCCCACATAATCTAGCATTAGCATAACCGTATGTAATTATCCCATGTAGGATTCTTCTGTTTCCCTGGCTAAGGGCCGAAAATTCTCAAACTGAAAAACACAGCAGTATATGCGAAAGTCAGGAAGAGCCAGGCCCCCTAGCTTTAACTTCCTCCTTAGCTTTTTCTAGGAAACCCTGCTCCCTTGGGTGTCCATCTAAAACTGCTTACCCACCCTTGCAGTTTCTGTATGGGTATTTTGGGAAAAGTAAATGGTATGGTATGTGGGGCCACATGTACGAAAGTTTTGCGAGTCGCAAATCCGTCGTAGCGCTATTTGCGACCTCGCAAAAAGCAAAATGGTATGTTCCAACGTCATTTCGGAGTCCCAAACAGCGATGCGACCCATTACTGACTCACAAAAATTGCGACTTGAAATTGCGACTCGCAATTAAGAAATCACAAATTGCAAGTACTGCACAAGGCAGTCGCAAATTGCGAGTAGTCGCAAAAGGCCCGTTTTGCACACCCAGATTAGCACTGATTCCAAACAGGTGGTAACCAGAACCAAAGTTGAAAAGCAGACCCAGAAGGCATCAAGGTTTCCCAAAATGGCTGCACTTTATGTGATTGCATGGAGGAGGAGACTACAGGCTGCCCAGCAGAGGAGGAGGAGGCAGAGACAGGAGAGGATATACCGAACCAGGCAGACACTATTTCAACAAATTGAAGATGAGATTTATGATAAATACAGACTGAGCAGCGCAGTTACCTTAGAGATTATTGAACTGCTGAAACCTCAGCTAGAACACCAGACAATGCGCGGCTGCTCTATCCCCACACTTGTGCAAGTGCTCTGCTCACTGCTCCTCTTGGTCTCGGGACGCTACCAGGGGGTGATTGCTGTTGCTGGTGGGGTGTCCCAAAGTGCCCTGTCATGATTCTTTGGACGGTTCTTAGATGCCATACTCGCACACATGTCCAGATACATATACCTTCCCAGGAATGAGGCGGAAATTAACAGCACCAAGTTGAACTTCTACAGAATTGCCAACTTCACCCATGTAATAGGGTGTGTGGATGGGACACATATACCAATTTGCCCACCAGCAAGTCTGGAACATGTGTTCTGCAATAGGAAATGTACCCACTCACTAAACATCCAGATGGTATGTGATGCCCATAATGTCATTACTGATATAGTGGCTACATTTCCAGGGAGTACACATGATGCATACATATTCAGGCACAGTGGGATACACCAACCCCTAGATCGTGGGGAGTCTGGCGAAGGATATTTATTAGGTACTGTGTAGTATACGCTGATGTCTTAAATACATGTCACTGCATAACCATGTGAAGCCATGCTCATATCTGCTCTTTTGTCACACAGGTGACAGTGCATATGCTCTGAGGCCATGGATACTCACCCCATACCTAACACCTGCCAATCAGAATGAGAGGCGCTACACCATAGGACATTGGCGAACCAGAATTGTCATTGAGAGGACCTTTGGCTTGTTGAAGTCACGTTTCCGATGCCTGCACAAAAGTGGAGGGGCACTCCAGTATGTCCCAGAGACTGTATGCAAGATCGTGGCTACATGTGCCATCCTACACAACATCGCCACCAGACGTGGGCTACATCTCACCCTTGATGACACAGATTCGGAGGATGAGGAGCAAGAGCTACCACACCGACAGCCTGGGGATGGTAGCATCGCATTGGAGGGCAGACAGAGACGGGACCACATTCCAAATCACTACTTTGGCAGGTATGTGGCAACCGTGACAACACGCACAAATGACACACATAGCCAGGTTGTGCAGTACAAAAATAAAATCCCTTTAATGCCAGGAGTGTAATAATGAACTTTTGACATCTCAACATCAAGAAAAAAGCTAAATGTAATGTCTGACACATGTACATCATGTGCCTCAGGCAAATCCCAGAATGGGTAGATCACACCCTCCTGCGACTACGGCCACCATGGCCCAATCTTGGTTGGTCCCCTGATCCTTGGCGGGCACTGCTACTCCACGGGATGCGTGCATCTGAGGCTGAAACGCTGCTCACGCTGGAGATGTCCTCACTATCCTGAGGGCTATCGCCAATGTCCCTTGCTGCCTGGGTGGTCTCTATTAGGTCCACTGCATGACTGATGCGCCCTAGTCCCCTTGCTACATACCAGAAAAATTCCCAAATTCCACCTGTAGCTTTATGGTGCACTTTGACAGGCAGGTAGTAGTGGTTGCAAGGCGACCAATCGATTGACTCAGCTGGTCCAAACGGGCAGCAGTGTTGCCCTCTCTGCACCTTGCATGGGTCCTATCTGCCACCATTTCCCTGACCAAGTCATTGATGGAGGTGGTGAGGTTTGCCATGTTGTTGTTCATGGCAGTGAATTGGGTGTCAACATTGTCAAAACCCTGTGAGAGGGTCTGTTGCAATCTCTGCAGATTCCTGTTCATAACCCGCATTTGTTTATTTTGCAGGCGGTGACTTCTCAGTAAGGATGCCTCCAGTCCTAGAAAATGTTCACTTGTGACATCCTCCTCACCTGCTAACTGTGTTTGACGTTGCAGTCTCTGCCCAGACCCAGCTGACCTATGTGGTGGACTCCCACTCATCTGTGGCCCCGGTGTCAGGTTGCCTGTCTCAGTATCGATATCTGTGTCCTCAGTGGTTTCACATGCATGGTGGACAAGTGATGTAGTCATGCACTCCCCTGCTGTTACACTGGCTGCCTCGTCTGCTGTGATTGGTGCAGATTCTTCTCCCTGCACACTAGGGTCATTGGTGTCTACCTGTGGGAGACCTGTGGGACACAGGGGATACACTGTCAGTGCCTCTCATATGTTTGGTGTATCACAATGAATATTCATCAGAAGTTGGACTACTGTACTACATTGCCCATAATGCATTGTTCTGTAGGTTGCAATATAGGAATGGAGCAAATCTGGAGGCTGCATGCTTTTGTGTACTGTGGTTGTGTTCATGGTGCATTGAGTGGTGTAAGTAAGTGATTTTTGCTACTTACTTTTGGATGTTCCCGGTGCAGAACTGTCCAGGTCTCCGATTCCACTCTGCCACCCTTTCTTTGGTCCTGGACCTGAGGTCGTACCACCTTTTGGGGACCTCATCGATGGTGCGATGGCTGACTCCAATCGCATTGATTTTACTTAGGATGTCCTGCCAGATCTTCTTTTGTGTGGCAGGGACACTCATTGATGCCTTGCCAAACAAGACATCATGGTCTAGGCAGCACTCCTCAGTCAGGACCTCCAGCTCCTTTTCTGAAAACTTTAGTTTCTCTTCCAGGGGATCCTCATCAATAGTCATAAACATTGAATATTCCCGCCCTTGTGCGGGGACCCCGGAGCATATATAAAATACACACATATTATACATGTGTAAAAACAGCAATGCAGGCTATAATGTTAAAAACAGGCTAAAATGCTTTATTTCTATGAAGTTGTTTTTTTTTTGTTTTTTTTATTTATATTATAAAACTACAATAGAGAATAAATATTTACCCAAGCCCCCAAAACTGGGCTTAGGAAAGTAAGCAGCAGCAAACTCTAGAGGAAAAAGAGAAAAAAACTGCATTGAAAAACAATGAAGCATTCTTAGCCAATAGGCTGCATGCAGGTTAACACAGGAGAACCATAAAAACTTTGGCACCGTGCCTTTAAGACCCTGAGCACCTCCAGTATCCCACCATGCCTCAGGGGTGAAGGAAAGGTGACAGTTGGTTCACAGTTAGGCCAGTTCTTTTTTCCGGCTTCTTCTGAGAGGATCCTGGAGCATTGAGCTCTCAGTTTTTCTGAGTTTTTCTCAGAAAAATCCTTTAAAAAAGCGTTTTTTCCTTTTTCATTCGACAATAACATCTTTGTCTGAGCTTGGCAGTTTTTTCCTGACAGAAAAATGCCTTCACTTTTTGTCAAATGCCCTGCTTGTGGGAAGAAGAAGGCCCAGTCAGATCCACACTCTCTGTGTATAGTGTGCCTGCCTCAGAGTCACTGCCCTGACACTTGTAAGTACTGCAAGAATATGTCAAAGAGGACTCTGAAGGACAGAGAAAAGATCAGGCTACATGGGCTTCAAGAGAGGCAAAGAACATCGTCCTCTTCACCTCCCAGACAACCAGCAGGCCATTCTCAGGAGAGAATGGCTCGGTCGATGTCAGCAGGTAGGAAAGTACCTGTTTGTTCCCCGTCGACGTCGTCGCTACCACTGTCTCACCGGCATAAATCGCCGTCGACGGCGACACACCCGACGTCGAAAAGAAACGGCGTCGAGGGAACACCATCACAGGGGCAGGTCTCCGTCGACGGCAGCCCGCCGATCGACGTCGAGCCATTGCCGGCGTGCCCGGTCGCCGCCAAAGGCTGTGCGCCCCCCGACGTCAAGAGACACGACGTCGAAATCGCCACGACGGCATGAGAGACATCCGCCGTCGGCTTCCCACCGCTCCACGTCGAGGCACACAACGGCGAGCAGGTCGAGGTCCAAAGATCGCCGTTCGACGTCAAGGCACTCTGCGTCGAGACACTCAACGTCGAGGCACTCAACGTCGAGGCAAGAGCAACCGGCCGGGCGCCCTTCGACATCGACACAGCCATCGACGTCGACACAGGTTTTACCTGTCCCACAGGGAATAGAACATCGCCCCACGCCAGGCAAGGCCGCGCCATCTCCAGTGGTCTCCATACCGAGCGACTCTTCTCGGTCAAGAGCGGCATCATCTGGGCATGTCTCGCCCATCAATCTATCTCCAAGATGGCTGGAGAGCCTTAACAGACCAGCGGCCTCCCCAGATTCGCAATATTCGCGAATGTACTCGCCTACTGCCTCCCTGCCAAGAACGCCATCACCGACAGCAAGAGCAGGACGGGCTCGTTCTGCTCCTCGTCAAACGGCCGCGAGGCCTAGGTGCTCTGCTACAGCGTCTCGCAGCAGGTCTCGTTCTCAACGACGATCCAGGTCTCGTTCACGAAGAAGATCACCCTCTTGGTCTTCGTCAGGTTCATCTGTCGGGCGTTACTCACCCACCCTAACAGATTCACCACCTGCTAGGGTCTCACCGGTGGATGACATTACCACGTTTAACGAGGTGCTGCTAAGAGGAGCGCAGAAACTAAACATAGAAGTTCCAGAGCCATCTACCTCCTCGTCAGTCATCTTTGAGACTCTACAACAGAGATCAGCATCAAAAAAGCTGCTGCCTCTAGTGCCTGGTTTGTTGCAGCCAACCATGGACACTTTTCTGGCCCCAGCCTCGCTCAAATCTGCCCCGGCTAGGATTCTCAAAAAATACAAGGCTCCCGAACAGGACCCTTTGTTCCTCAGGAAGGATCCGCCACCGGACTCAGTAATAATAGCTGCAGCCCGAAAGACCCACTCGGTGGCATCATCATCCACGGTCCCCCCGGATAAAGAGAGCAGGCATCTAGACTCTCTGGGGAGAAAGATATGCGGGACGGCGGCTTCGGCAATGAAAGTCTCCAGTGAATCTGCACTCCTGGGCAGGTATGATCGTTCTCTGTGGGACTCTCTCAATAGATTCACAGAGAAATTGCCCAGAGAGGACAGACAAGATTTCCAGGAGATCCTGCAAGAAGGATGCCTGGTATCCAACCAGGTTATCAGCGCAGCAGCAGATGGGGCGGATTTAGCTGCACATGGGTACGCGCATGGAATCTGTGCAAGGAGGTCTTCCTGGCTGAGGCCTACTGGTTTAAAGCAGGAAGCACAACAACGCATCCTGAATCTCCCATTCGCCGGGAACTCTCTATTCGGTGCCCATGCAGATGAGGAAATGGCCCGCATGAAGACCGAGGTGGATATCATGAGGGCAGTGGGCCTGGAAAGAAAGAAAGATTTCAGGCGGAGGTACAGGCCTTATGACAGGCGCCCTTTCCTGCAGAGGGTTCAAACCCCTCACTGGTCCCAAAGGTCACAGCAACGACAGGGACGCCCTCTTTTTCAACGACGGAACACAAGGGAGCGAGGGTCAAGTAGACCTCAACAGTCCACTCCGAAAGCACCCACCAAACAATGAGATCTCGCTTCCCTCGACACTGTACATCACTCTGGTGGGGGGAAGTATTACAGCTTATCTTCACGATTGGCACTCTATCGCAAGAGACAAATGGGTGCTCAATATTGTCAAACATGGCTATTCTCTTCTTTTCAAACAGCCTCCACCACGCTTGCCACCAACCAAAGGCAATCCATCTCATCTCAGCTTGCTACGCAAGGAGGCTCTTGCCCTCCTAAAAAAGAATGCCATAGAAAAGGTTCCACCTGCGCACAGAGGAAAGGGGGTTTACTCCCGTTACTTTCTGGTGGCGAAGAAGGGTCGAGAGGGCGTTTTCAGGCCAATCCTGGACCTACGGCTGCTGAACAAATACATAAGGAAACAGAAATTCAGGATGCTAGCGCTTCACCAGATTTTCCCTCAACTACATCAGGGAGACTGGATGTGCTCCATCGACCTGCAGGATGCGTATTTTCACAACCCAATAGCTCCCAAACATCGAAAATTCCTGCGCTTCCAAGTAGCGTTACAGCATTACCAGTTCAGAGTTCTACCATTTGGCCTGAAATCTGCCCCACGAGTTTTCTCGAAATGTATGGCAGTAGTAGCGGCGCATCTTCGAAAACAAAAGATATTCATATATCCATACCTAGACGACTGGTTACTGAAGGCTTCTTCTCCGGAGCAGGCGAGAAGCCATCGGGACATTGTGCTCGGAGTTTGCGAGTCTCTAGGTCTTCAGGTCAATTGCCAAAAGTCAACCTTGATTCCAACACAGAATCTTCACTACCTGGGAGCTATCATAAACACAGAACTCCAAAAAGTGTATCCTTCGGAGGAACGACTATCCTCAATAGACAGGAAGTGTCAGGACCTGTTGAGAGCCAACGCACCTACGGCACGTCAGGTGACATCGCTGCAGGGCTCCATGGCATCATGCATTTTTATTGTCCCAAATGCCAGACTCCACATGAGGCCCCTCCAAGAGGCATTGGAGAGCAACTGGAGCCAAAGGACAGGTCGCTGGGAGGACAGAGTGCGACTACCGGCGGTAGCACTTCAATCATTGAGATGGTGGATGCACAGACCTCACCTATCAGTGGGTGCGCCGTTTCACCAGGTACTTCCATCCGACACCCTAGTAACGGATGCGTCTCTTCAGGGATGGGGGGCTCATATGGGTCCCCTTCAAGCTCAGGGCCTGTGGTCAGACAAGGAAAAGCAGTACCACATCAATATGCTAGAACTCAGAGCGGTCCATCTGGCTCTCAAGTCTTTCATACCACTAATTCAGGGGAAAACTCTCCTAATACAAACGGACAATACAACCACGATGTATTATTTGAACAAACAGGGGGGAACGAGATCCCTACCCCTATCGCAAGAGTCCCAAGCGATATGGCATTGGCTCCTGGCCAGAGGAATGTCAATTACAGCGGTTCACCTGCCAGGTCAGCAAAACGTGGAAGCAGATTTTCTGAGCAGACACCTAGAGGACGCTCACGATTGGGTCCTACATGGCAAAGTCGCAGAATACATCTTCGCGCAATGGGGTCGGCCTCAACTGGATCTCTTCGCAGACGAAGTAAATAAGAAATGCCCAGACTTCGCATCCAGGTTCTACCGTCCGGGATCTCGAGGGAATGCCCTGTTGATCGACTGGTCAGGGATATTTCTCTACGCTTTTCCGCCGATTCCCCTCATTCCGGCAGTGATCAGCAAACTTTACAGATCCAGAACCAGAATGATTCTTATAGCGCCACAATGGCCTCGTCAATTCTGGTACACAGATCTCCTCAACCTGTCGGAAAAACCTCACAGGAGGCTGCCGTGCAGACCGGATCTTCTGAGCAGAATGGAGGGCAGAATTCTACATCCCAACCTACCCTCTCTGAGCTTAACAGCATGGCTCTGTTAGGGTTTGTGCACAGCAAAGAGCATGTCCCCTCTCACTGCACTAGCGGGTTCTGTAATAGCTCCCTTTTAAACTTACTATTGAAAGCCTTTCTTGTTATCTCACCTTCCCCCACCCCTAGGCTTCTGTGTATGTTGTTTAATGTGCTGTTTTGTTTACACATTGGGCCTTGCTTTTACCAAGGCTTCTTTAAAACACTCCTCTCTAGGCCATGTGTTAATTTAACTCATTTGCATAATAACTGAAACTCTGCACACCTTTCAAGAACATGTGCAGCATGTGAGGACCACACCCAGCTCTTCAAACCACACCCAGCTCTGCACACCTTTCAAGAACATGCGCAGCATGTGAGGACCACACCCAGCCCTGTCTATAAAAGGCAGCCCCTGAGCCTCGCCCAGTGCTTGTGCTCGTCTACCTCCCGCTTACCTGAGGACAGATCCCTCGGCGCTGGCACTCCTGCTCTCTACAGACTTTCATTGGCTTCAATGGGCGCAGCTGCTGGCTCTTCCTTCTTCCGGTTTCCGGTTCCTCCTTGCCTCAGCCTCTCTCCTACAAGCAACCTGCAAAAGAGAAAGAAGACAAGGTTAGACTGATCAGTATCTCTTGCCAGCAACAAGTAAGTGCAAAACTTTTATTACCTGAAAGAACTTTGACTACAATTTCTGGATTCGTGTATAGAAAATTTGAAACAAGATACCTTCCACGAACATTGTGATTCAAACTCTTTGTTACAACAATACTTTGCGGAACTTTGTGAAGCAAACATTTTTTTATGGAACTTTTAAGAATCGAACCGTGGAAACCATTAACAGCAAGGCAAACAGTAAATCAAGGACTTGCACAAATTACATGCTGTATTTTGATGTAAAAGTACAGTATTTGTTTTATAAAAGATTCTGGAAATATGGGAAAAGTGAGTCTGCTATTGGCAATTTAGGCTTTAGTTATATTAAGATGAATGTTTGATATTGATAATTCTGATAACGGTATTTGTTTAATGTTTTAGAAGCTTTAGAGTAATAGAAAGCACATCCCAGAGCAGTAACACATTCCAAACCTGGAAACTAGAGACCAGGATCCAAGAGGTACTTTTAGAAGAAAACTTCTAATAAATAAAGGGATAGTCAGGAACCCAGTTAGGAATAGGATGTACTTATCTGTTCTTTGTTTATGTTTCATTAGGCACCAGTTTCTACAGAAGTCAGAGAGGGCCGCAGATTTGTGCAGCACTTCAACAGTGGAAACGCAAGAACGCTGTTGTCTCTTTATTTTATTTCCCCCCTTCCCTTGAGCTTCTGTTCTTAGTGCACTGTTTTAAAAACTAGTGTGCTGGAACAAGCAGTTTCAGGGTGGGGTCGGATTGTCTTCAACCTCCATCAGAACTGAACAAGGACTCAGGTGAGCTGGGCTTTGACAGAAGCACAAGCCTTAAATAAAAAAAGAAAATTCAGTTCTGGTGGACGATGAATATCGGGGAAGAAATAGAGGGCATTGACGTCACGGATATGGCGCAGGCCCTAAATGAGGACTTGGCTCATAATGAATCAGTGTCTGGCATCTTGCAACATATGCAAGAGGAAATAGAGAGATTAAAGATGGAGAATACCTCTTTAAAACAGGATTTAAGCAGGTATAAATTTAGGGTATCTCAGTGGAACACAGCTTTTACACCTTTGTTTAAAACCTCCTCAGAGACAGGGGCGCCATCAAAACATACAACTTTGCCTCCCCCAGTTGAGGTCACTGTTAATGTTCCTAATGCTGTGCCCTTAGCAGCACCTGAACGTTTTCATGGAGATAGTAACAAATTCCATGTTTTTATCAATCAATGTCAATTACACTTCGTTTGTAAGCCACAACAGTTCCCTACTGATGCTACGAAAGTGGCATTCGTCTTGTCTTATTTGGGTGGCACAGCAGCCAATTGGTCAATTCCTTTCGTGGAGAGAGATGATCCCATCCTCCATAATTGGAATCAATTTAAACGTACCATGACCAGCCTTTTTGCAAAACACACTTTCATGCAGGCAAGTGATAATGAGCTTTTAAATCTTAAACAAGGTAACAAGGATTTATTGACCTATCTCACTAGTTTTAATCGTTTACTCACCGAGACACACTGGCCAGAAGAAAAGCGTGTCTCCCTTTTCTATAAAGGTTTGAGAGACGAGTTAAAAGACGCGCTGGCTCATATCGTTGATTTGCCAGAAGACTATTCGGACTTTGTAGATTTAGTTGTGAAATTAGAACATAGACTAGGAGAAAGAAAGGGAGATAAATACAAACTGGAATCACGGTTAACTTTTATTAGACACGAGAAGAAAGACCCAGATAATAAACTCCCTGAACCTGAGCCTATGCAAATAGGGACACTCAGAGGTTCACTCACATCAGAGGAAAAAGAAAGAAGGAGAAAACTTCAATTATGTTTATATTGTGGAAGGGCAGGTCACTTTGCCAGAGAATGTCCAGTAAAGCCTAAAAATCCACAAAAGGGTGCTGTTTCCTCCACCTCCTCAACTGAATCGGGAAACGATTAAGCTCAACAAGGGGAGAGGTTACTTGTTCGAGAAAACATCTTAATCAAACCTCTAATGCTGCAGCCTTCATGGTACCGCACATACCTAGACATTTCATAATTCAGGTCGTTTTAATTGTTACTACCCAAGTGAGGCATTCTCTCCCTGTCCTACTGGACTCAGGCGCGACAGGAAATTTTGTGGATAATAAGTTAGCTGAAAACTTAGGACTTCCTATGTGCCTAAAGCCTTGTCCAGAAGCAGTATGTGCAGTGGATGGGTCAGAATTGACCTCTGGATTAATCACAAAACAAACAAGTCCACTTGTTATGGTCTGTCAGAACGGGCACACAGAGGTGATTAGCTTTGATCTGATAGATACTCCTAATTTTGGTTTGATTGTCGGGGTACCCTGGTTAACAACTCATAACCCAAAAATTGATTGGGTGAATAGAAATGTTACTTTGGATTCCTCTTTCTGTAGAACCAATTGCTATCAAGAAGCAGGTACAGAACAGAGTACAGTATTACACTGTGCTAGTGTTATACAAGATGAACCAAGTCTCCCTCCTGAATATTCTGACTTTAAAGACATCTTTGATCCAGTAAAGGCTAGTGTGCTGCCCCCACATAGGTCTTATGACTGTCGTATAGATCTTATCCCAGGGGCCCCTTTACCTAATAACAGAGTATATGCTTTGACTGACGAAGAAACCAAATACTTAAGAACCTACCTAGATGACCTACTACAGTCTGGGTTCATCCGTCATTCCACATCTCCGGTGTCATCTCCACTCTTTTTTATCCCGAAGCCGGATAAATCCCTGCGCGCGTGTATCGATTATAGAGGACTAAATAAGGCTACAATAAAGAATAAATATCCTCTTCCTCTAATACCTGTGTTGTTGGATCAGTTAAGACATTCTACTGTATACACTAAACTAGATCTGCGGGGAGCTTACCACCTGGTCCGAGTAAAAGAGGGGGATGAGTGGAAGACAGCTTTCAAGACAAAGTTTGGTTTATTTGAGTACACAGTAATGCCCCTGCGGCCTTTCAGTTCTTTATAAATGAGGTCCTACACGAATTCCTGGACGTTTGTGTCATAGTATACATAGACGACATCCTCATTTACTCTAAGAACTCAGAAGAACATACCCAACATGTTTGTGCAGTATTATCAAAGTTAAAAGAAAATCATCTTTTTGCTAAGTTAGAAAAGTGTACTTTTAATGTCAGCAAGGTGGACTTTTTAGGATACTGCCTGTCACCTCAAGGAATAACTATGGATGTAAAGAAAATCAGGGCTATTGCTGATTGGCCAGAACCATCCTCTGTAAAAGATATTCAGAAATTTCTGGGTTTCGCCAATTTTTATAGGAGGTTTATTGCACATTTTGCAGACATTGCGGCCCCAATAACTACCTTGTTGCGGAAAGGACATTAAGCACTTTGTCACTACCTGTCCAATTTGTGCAAGACATAAATCTTCTCATAAGGACCCTGACGGTTTGTTAATACCAATGCCAACACCCAAGCAACCTTGGCACACTGTGAGCGTAGACTTTATTGTAGGTTTACCACCTGTAAAATCTTTCACAACAGTGTTGGTTATAGTGGATTTTTTATCTAAAATGGCACATGTTTTACCATTACGGAAATTACCCACGGCGGCAGAATTTGCCGATATTTTTATAAGGGAAATTGTGCGTTTACATGGTTTGCCAAGCAAAGTGGTGTCAGACCGAGGGAGCCAGTTCAACTCTAAATTTTGGAAAAAATTATGTAAAAAACTGAAAATAGATGTGGCATTATCCACTGCTTTCCACCCAGAGACAGATGGACAGACTGAACGACTGAACCAAACCTTACTTCAAACGCTACGTTGTTTATTGGCTGATTATTTTAGTGAATGGTTTTAAGCTCTCCCTGTAGCGGAGTTTGTTTATAATAATACTGAGCATTCAGCTCTACTTTGCTCACCATTCTATTTCTTGCAGGGGTATCATCCATGAGCTATACCCATTTTGTTAGAAGATTCTCTGTTACCTACAGTAACGGATAGACTAACAAGGTTAGGTGACATACAAGACAAAGCCAGGAAACATTTGTTAAAGTACAAGGAAAGCATGAAAAGACAAGCAGACAAACACAGATCTGAGGCCCCAATGTATAAAATCGGTGACAAGGTATGGCTCTCCACAAAGAACCTAAACATAGAGGGATCCCGAAAGCTGCAACCACGTTTCATTGGACCCTTTAGTATAACTGCCATAGTAAACCCGGTAACAGTAAAATTAGATTTACCAAAAGAATATCCAGTACATATTACATTCCATGTGTCCTTGCTTAAGCCGTACAATCCAAAAACCCGACCTGAACCACCACCTCCACCCATACCAATTAAGGGAAATCTAGAATATGAAGTGAAAAGCATAAAAGACTCAAAAAGAATTAGTGGACGTCTGTTTTATTTAGTAGAATGGAAAGGATATGATGAATCTGAGAATTCATGGGAACCAGCATCATATGTACATGCCCCACAGCTGATTAGACGGTTTTATTTAAAAAATCCAGGAAAACCCCGTCCTGTAGGAGGGCCTTTGAGGGGGGCAACTGTTAGGGTTTGTGCACAGCAAAGAGCATGTCCCCTCTCACTGCACTAGTGGGTTCGTAATAGCTCCCTTTTAAACTTACTATTGAAAGCCTTTCTTGTTATCTCACCTTCCCCCACCCCTAGGCTTCTGTGTATGTTGTTTAATGTGCTGTTTTGTTTACACATTGGGCCTTGCTTTTACCAAGGCTTCTTTAAAACACTCCTCTCTAGGTCATGTGTTAATTTAACTCATTTGCATAATAACTGAAACTCTGCACACCTTTCAAGAACATGTGCAGCATGTGAGGACCACATCCAGCTCTTCAAACCACACCCAGCTCTGCACACCTTTCAAGAACATGTGCAGCATGTGAGGACCACACCCAGCCCTGTCTATAAAAGGCAGCCCCTGAGCCTCGCCCAGTGCTTGTGCTCGTCTACCTCCCGCTTACCTGAGGACAGATCCCTCTGCGCTGGCACTCCTGCTCTCTACAGACTTTCATTGGCTTTAATGGGCGCAGCTGCTGGCTCTTCCTTCTTCCGGTTTCCGGTTCCTCCTTGCCTCAGCCTCTCTCCTACAAGCAACCTGCAAAAGAGAAAGAAGACAAGGTTAGACTGATCAGTATCTCTTGCCAGCAACAAGTAAGTGCAAAACTTTTATTACCTGAAAGAACTTTGACTACAATTTCTGGATTCGTGTATAGACAATTTGAAACAAGATACCTTCCACGAACATTGTGATTCAAACTCTTTGTTACAACAATACTTTGCGGAACTTTGTGAAGCAAACATTTTTTTATGGAACTTTTAAGAATCGAACCGTGGAAACCATTAACAGCAAGGCAAACAGTAAATCAAGGACTTGCACAAATTACATGCTGTATTTTGACGTAAAAGTACAGTATTTGTTTTATAAAAGATTCTGGAAATATGGGAAAAGTGAGTCTGCTATTGGCAATTTAGGCTTTAGTTATATTAAGATGAATGTTTGATATTGATAATTCTGATAACGGTATTTGTTTAATGTTTTAGAAGCTTTAGAGTAATAGAAAGCACATCCCAGAGCAGTAACACATTCCAAACCTGGAAACTAGAGACCAGGATCCAAGAGGTACTTTTAGAAGAAAATTTCTAATAAATAAAGGGATAGTCAGGAACCCAGTTAGGAATAGGATGTACTTATCGGTTCTTTGTTTATGTTTCATTAGGCACCAGTTTCTACAGAAGTCAGAGAGGGCCGCAGATTTGTGCAGCACTTCAACAGTGGAAACGCAAGAACGCTGTTGTCTCTTTATTTTATTTTATCCACTTCCCCCCTTCCCTTGAGCTTCTGTTCTTAGTGCACTGTTTTAAAAACTAGTGTGCTGGAACAAGCAGTTTCAGGGTGGGGTCGGATTGTCTTCAACCTCCATCAGAACTGAACAAGGACTCAGGTGAGCTGGGCTTTGACAGGCTCCTGAATTCCTGCAGTATGGGAACCTAGGGCTCTCACAGGAGTGTATGAACATCTTGAAAGAGTCCAAACGGCCTTCCACGCGGCGTTCTTACGCTTTTAAGTGGAAGAGATTCTACATATGGTGCTGTCAACAAGGTCACAATCCCATACGGGCTCAGGAGGATGTCATACTGTCCTATTTGCTTCATCTGGCAAAGTCCGGTCTGCAGGTATCATCTATTAAGGTACATTTGTCTGCTATTAAAGCTTATCGCAAGTCACCTTCTCAGGAATCCTTCTTTACGAAACCTGTAGTCAAGGATTTCTTAGAAGGTTTGAAAAAAGTTTTTTCCGCCCATTCGGAGACCTTCTCCTCCATGGGAACTGAACATAGTATTGGCAAAACGTATGGGCCCTCCTTTTGAACCTATACATAAGGCCTCTTTACAACACCTTACGTGGAAGACAGCTTTTCTAGTGGCCATTACTTCAGCGAGGAGGGTCAGCGAAATCCAGGCCTTGTCTTCCAAGGAACCGTACACGGTTTTTCATGACAATAGAGTGGTTCTACGAACTCACCCATCTTTCCTTCCGAAGGTGGTGTCAGAATTCCATATCAATCAGACTATGGGGGTGATTCTAACCCTGGCGGTCGGTGATAAAGCGGCGGCCAACCCACCAACAGGCCGGCGGTCCAAAAAATGGAATTCTGACCCTGGCGGGAACCGCCAACACAGCCCGCCACATTAACACTCCGACCGCCACTGCGGTACAGACAAACAGCGCGGCGGTCACCGCCAACAGCCAGGCGGCAGACAATGTACCGCCCACAGTATTACAACTCACCAATCCGCCACCTTTTCCGGGGCGGGAGCCCCACCGATAAAAACACGGCGGAAACAGACTACGGACGGGAAAACGCTCACCAAAACACACTCCACGAGTATGGAGGACAGCATGGAACCCGAATTAAACATCCTACCTGCTCTCGTCTACCTTCTCATCTACCACGAGTACGAACGCCGGCACAGACGACAACGGTGAGTACTGCACCTACGACACACAGGAGGGGGGAGGAGGAAAGGTTACGGGCAAACACATATGCGACCCCCACCCCCCCAAACTATGTACACACCAATGCAGAGCAACAATGCACAGTGACACAACCCAAACCCCCCTGAAAAATGCAAAGACATAATTAAATTGTGAAGAAAAATTTATATAAAAAATAGACTCTGATAAGTATCGGTCAACTATGCAAAATATCCATAACAAAATAATACTATACACACTGCCATGGAGAACCGAGGCAATTAGTCCTCTACATCAAAGTTAAATAGAACAGTCCGTGGGCTACAGTGTAGCGACACAAGGGCAAAGCCCACACAGGAGACCTGAGTCCTTTGGAGAGAACACTGCAGGGGCATCTGATGAAAAAACTACAGGCACCTCAGGGGGAATGGAAGGGGGGGGCACCACAGCCACATGAGTCCACGACGCCAGATCCACGAAGGGGCCACCATGCCCACTGTGCCATCCTGGGGAGTGCAAAGCCACAGTCTCTCAAGTCTCTAGAGTGGGTGGGTTGCCCACTCTGCCATCCTGGGGAGTGCAAAGCCACAGTCTCTCAAGTCTATACAGTGGGTGGGTTGCCCACTCTGCCATCCTGGGGAGTGCAAAGCCACAGTCTCTCAAGTCTCTACAGTGGGTGGGTTGCCCACCCTGCCATCCTGGGGAGTGCAAAGCCACAGTCTCTCAAGTATCTACAGTGGGTGGGTTGCCCACTCTGCCATCCTGGGGAGTGCAAAGCCACAGTCTCTCAAGTCTCTACAGTGGGTGGGTTGCCCACTCTGCCATCCTGGGGAGTGCAAAGCCACAGTCCATCAGGTGGATGACAGTCTCCACTGGTCAAGGAGGAGGCATGGTGGGCACAGTGAACCATAAACAGTGCTTGACAGGAAGGGCCCAGCGGAGCGGTGCTTGAGACGGCGGGGCCCAGCGGAGCGGTGCTTGAGACGGCGGGGCCCAGCGGAGCGGTGCTTGACAGGAAGGGCCCAGCGGAGCGGTGCATGACAGGAAGGGCCCAGCGGAGCGGTGCTTGAGACGGCGGGGCCCAGCGGAGCGGTGCTTGACAGGAAGGGCCCAGCGGAGCGGTGCTTGAGACGGCGGGGCCCAGCGGAGTGGTGCTTGAGACGGCGGGGCCCAGCGGAGCGGTGCATGACAGGAAGGGCCCAGCGGAGCGGTGCTTGAGACGGCGTGGCCCAGCGGGGCGGTGCTTGAGACGGCGGGGCCCAGCGGAGCGGTGCATGACAGGAAGGGCCCAGCGGAGCGGTGCTTGAGACGGCGGGGCCCAGCGGAGCGGTGCTTGACAGGAAGGGCCCAGCGGAGCGGTGCTTGAGACGGCGGGGCCCAGCGGAGCGGTGCTTGAGACGGCGGGGCCCAGCGGAGCGGTGCATGACAGGAAGGGCCCAGTGGAGCGGTGCTTGAGACGGCGGGGCCCAGCGGAGCGGTGCTTGAGACGGCGGGGCCCAGCGGAGCGGTGCTTGAGACGGCGGGGCCCAGCGGAGCGGTGCATGACAGGAAGGGCCCAGCGGAGCGGTGCTTGAGACGGCGGGGCCCAGCGGAGCGGTGCTTGAGACGGCGGGTCCCAGCGGAGCGGTGCATGAGAGGAAGGGCCCAGCGGAGCGGTGCTTGAGACGGCAGGGCCCAGCGGAGCGGTGCTTGAGACGGCGGGGCCCAGCGGAGCGGTGCTTGAGACGGCGGGGCCCAGCGGAGCGGTGCATGACAGGAAGGGCCCAGCGGAGCGGTGCTTGAGACGGCGGGGCCCAGCGGAGCGGTGCTTGAGACGGCGGGGCCCAGCGGAGCGGTGCTTGACAGGAAGGGCCCAGCGGAGCGGTGCATGACAGGAAGGGCCCAGCGGAGCGGTGCTTGAGACGGCGGGGCCCAGCGGAGCGGTGCATGACAGGAAGGGCCCAGCGGAGCGGTGCTTGAGACGGCGGGGCCCAGCGGAGCGGTGCTTGAGACGGCGGGGCCCAGCGGAGCGGTGCATGACAGGAAGGGCCCAGCGGAGCGGTGCTTAAGACGGCGGGGCCCAGCGGAGCGGTGCTTGAGACGGCGGGGCCCAGCGGAGCGGTGCTTGAGACGGCGGGGCCCAGCGGAGCGGTGCATGACAGGAACGGCCCAGCGGAGCGGTGCTTGAGACGGCGGGGCCCAGCGGAGCGGTGCTTGAGACGGCGGGGCCCAGTGGAGCGGTGCTTGACAGGAAGGGCCCAGCGGAGCGGTGCTTGACAGGAAGGGCCCAGCGGAGCGGTGCTTGAGACGGCGGGGCCCAGCGGAGCGGTGCTCTTCTGCACGGCGGGCCCTGTTCAGCGGTGCCTATCTTCCCGGCGGGGCCCTGTACAGCGGTGCTCTTCTGCACGGCGGGCCCTGTTCAGCGGTGCCTATCTTCACGTCGGGCCCTGTTCAGCGGTGCCTATCTCCACGGCGGGACCTGTTCAGCGGTGCTCTTCTGCACGGCGGGCCCTGTTCAGTGGTGCCTATCTTCCCGGCGGGGCCCTGTTCAGCGTTGCTCTTCTGCACGGCGGGCCCTGTTCAGCGGTGCCTATCTCCACGGCAGGCCCTGTTCAGCGGTGCCTATCTTCACGGCGGGGCCCTGTTCAGCGGTGCTCTTCTGCACGGCGGGCCCTGTTCAGCGGTGCCTATCTTCACGGCGGGCCCTGTTCAGCGGTGCCTATCTCCACGGCGGGCCCTGTTCAGCGGTGCTCTTCTGCACGGCGGGCCCTGTTCAGCGGTGCCTATCTTCCCGGCAGGGCCCTGTTCAGCGGTGCCTATCTTCACGGCGGACCCTGTTCAGCGGTGCCTATCTCCACGGCGGGCCCTGTTCAGCGGTGCTCTTCTGCACGGCGGGCCCTGTTCAGCGGTGTAGGAGGCTGGACTGGCTTGTAGTGAGTACCAAGGGGTACTTGCACCTTGCACCAGGCCCAGTTATCCCTTATTAGTGTATAGGGTGTCTAGCAGCTTAGGCTGATAGATAATGGTAGCTTAGCAGAGCAGCTTAGGCTGAACTAGGAGACGTGTGAAGCTACTACAGTACCACTTAGTGTCATATGCACAATATCATAAGAAAACACAATACACAGTTATACTAAAAATAAAGGTACTTTATTTTTATGACAATATGCCAAAGTATCTTAGAGTGTACCCTCAGTGAGAGGATAGGAAATATACACAAGATATATATATACACAATAGCAAAAATATGCAGTATAGTCTTAGAAAACAGTGCAAACAATGTATAGTTACAATAGGATGCAATGGGGAAACATAGGGATAGGGGCAACACAAACCATATACTCCAAAAGTGGAATGCGAACCACGAATGGACCCCAAACCTATGTGACCTTGTAGAGGGTCGCTGGGACTATTAGAAAATAGTGAGAGTTCGAAAAATAACCCTCCCCAAGACCCTGAAAAGTGAGTGCAAAGTGCACTAAAGTTCCCCAAAAGACAAAGAAGTCGTGATAGAGGAATAATGCAGGAAAGACACAAACCAACAATGCAACAACTGTGGATTTCCAATCTAGGGTACCTGTGGAACAAGGGGACCAAGTCCAAAAGTCACAAGCAAGTCGGAGATGGGCAAATGCCCAGGAAATGCCAGCTGCGGGTGCAAAGAAGCTTCTACTGGACAGAAGAAGCTGAGGTTTCTGCAGGAACGAAAAGGGCTAGAGACTTCCCCTTTGGTGGACGGATCCCTCTCGCCATGGAGAGTCGTGCAGAAGGGTTTTCCCGCCGAAAGAACGCCAACAAGCCTTGCTAGCTGCAAATTGTGCGGTTAGCGTTTTTGGACGCTGCTGAGGCCCAGGAGGGACCAGGAGGTTGCAAATTGGACCAACAGAGAGAGGGGACGTCGAGCAAGACAAGGAGCCCTCTCTGAAGCAGGTAGCATCCGGAGAAGTGCCAGAAACAGGCACTACGAGGATGCGTGAAACGGTGCTCACCCGAAGTCGCACAAAGGAGTACCACGTCGCCGGAGACCAACTTAGAAAGTCATGCAATGCAGGTTAGAGTGCTGTGGACCCAGGCTGGACTGTGCACAAAGGATTTCCGCCGGAAGTGCACGGAGGCCGGAGTAGCTGCAAAAGTCGCGGTTCCCAGCAATGCAGCCCAGCGAGGTGAGGCAAGGACTTACCTCCACCAAACTTGGACTGAAGAGTCACTGGACTATGGGGGTCACTTAGACAGAGTCGCTGGATTCGAGGGACCTCGCTCGTCGTGCTGAGAGGAGACCCAAGGGACCGGTAATGCAGCTTTTTGGTGCCTGCGGTTGCAGGGGGAAGATTCCGTCGACCCACGGGAGATTTCTTAGGAGCTTCTGGTGCAGAGAGGAGGCAGACTACCCCCACAGCATGCACAAGCAGGAAAACATTCGAGAAGGCGGCAGGATCAGCGTTACAGAGTTGCAGTAGTCGTCTTTGCTACTATGTTGCAGGTTTGCAGGCTTCCAGCGCGGTCAGCAGTCGATTCCTTGGCAGAAGGTGAGGAGAGAGATGCAGAGGAACTCGGATGAGCTCTTGCATTCGTTATCTAAAGTTTCCCCAGAGACAGAGACCCTAAATAGCCAGAAAAGAGGGTTTGGCTACCTAGGAGAGAGGATAGGCTAGCAACACCTGAAGGAGCCTATCACAAGGAGTCTCTGACGTCACCTGGTGGCACTGGCCACTCAGAGCAGTCCAGTGTGCCAGCAGCACCTCTGTTTCCAAGATGGCAGAGGTCTGGAGCACACTGGAGGAGCTCTGGACACCTCCCAGGGGAGGTGCAGGTCAGGGGAGTGGTCACTCCCCTTTCCTTTGTCCAGTTTCGCGCCAGAGCAGGGCTAAGGGGTCCCCTGAACCGGTGTAGACTGGCTTATGTAGAATTGGGCACATCTGTGCCCAACAAAGCATTTCCAGAGGCTGGGGGAGGCTACTCCTCCCCTGCCTTCACACCATTTTCCAAAGGGAGAGGGTGTCACACCCTCTCTCAGAGGAAGTTCTTTGTTCTGCCATCCTGGGCCAGGCCTGGCTGGACCCCAGGAGGGCAGATGCCTGTCTGAGGGGTTGGCAGCAGCAGCAGCTGCAGTGAAACCCCAGGAAGGGCAGTTTGGCAGTACCAGGGTCTGTGCTACAGACCACTGGGATCATGGGATTGTGCCAACTATGCCAGGATGGCATAGAGGGGGCAATTCCATGATCATAGACATGTTACATGGCCATATTCGGAGTTACCATTGTGAAGCTACATATAGGTAGTGACCTATATGTAGTGCACGCGTGTAATGGTGTCCCCGCACTCACAAAGTTCAGGGAATTGGCTCTGAACAATGTGGGGGCACCTTGGCTAGTGCCAGGGTGCCCTCACACTAAGTAACTTTGCACCTAACCTTTACTAGGTAAAGGTTAGACATATAGGTGACTTATAAGTTACTTAAGTGCAGTGTAAAATGGCTGTGAAATAACGTGGACGTTATTTCACTCGGGCTGCAGTGGCAGGCCTGTGTAAGAATTGTCAGAGCTCCCTATGGGTGGCAAAAAAAATGCTGCAGCCCATAGGGATCTCCTGGAACCCCAATACCCTGGGTACCTCAGTACCATATACTAGGGAATTATAAGGGTGTTCCAGTAAGCCAATGTAAATTGGTAAAAATGGTCACTAGCCTGTTAGTGACAATTTGGAAAGAAATGAGAGAGCATAACCACTGAGGTTCTGATTAGCAGAGCCTCAGTGAGACAGTTAGTCACTACACAGGTAACACATTCAGGCACACTTATGAGCACTGGGGCCCTGGGTTACCAGGGTCCCAGTGACACATACAACTAAAACAACATATATACAGTGAAAAATGGGGGTAACATGCCAGGCAAGATGGTACTTTCCTACACAACCCCCCCCCAAACGAAGGACAATAAGACTAGCCATGACCTGATGAGTCTTCATTGTCTAAGTGGAAATATCTGGAGAGTCCATCTGCATTGGAGTGGCTACTCCCAGGTCTATGTTCCACTGTATAGTCCATTCCCTGTAGGGATATGGACCACCTCAACAATTTAGGATTTTCACCTTTCATTTGTTTTAGCCAAAGTAGAGGTTTGTGGTCTATCTGAACAATGAAGTGAGTGCCAAACAGGTATGGCCTCAACTTCTTCAGAGCCCAGACCACAGCAAAGGCCTCCCTCTCAATGGCAGACCAACGCTTTTCTCTAGGGGTCAACCTCCTACTAATAAAAGCAACAGGTTGATCCTGGCCCTCAGAATTAAGTTGTGATAGGACTGCCCCTACTCCTAATTCAGATGCATCAGTCTGGACATAGAATTTTTTAGAGTAACAAGGGCTTTTCAGGACAGGTGCAGAGCACATGGCCTGCTTCAGCTCCTCAAAAGCTTTCTGACAGTTTGCTGTCCATAATACCTTTTTAGGCATTTTCTTGGATGTGAGGTCATTAAGAGGGGCTGCAATGGAGCCATAGTTCTTAATGAACCTCCTGTAATACCCAGTGAGGCCTAGGAAGGCTCTCACCTGAGTCTGAGTGGTAGGGGGAACCCAATCAATAATTGTTTGGATTTTCCCCTGAAGTGGTGCAATCTGTTCCCCACCAACAAGGTGTCCCAGATAAACCACCTTACCCTGCCCTATCTGGCACTTTGAAGCCTTGATAGTGAGGCCTGCCTTTTGCAGGGCCTCCAAAACTTTCCATAGGTGGACCAGGTGATCATCCCAGCTGGAGCTAAAGACAGCTATATCGTCCAAATATGCTGCACTGAAAGCTTCCAGCCCTTGCAGGACTGTGTTCACCAACCTCTGAAAAGTGGCAGGTGCATTTTTCAAACCAAAAGGCATTACAGTAAACTGGTAATGTCCTCCAATGGTAGAAAATGCAGTCTTAGGTTTAGCATCTTCTGACAATTTGATCTGCCAGTACCCTGCAGTCAAATCAAAAGTGCTTAGATACTTGGCAGATGCCAGTGTATCTATGAGCTCATCTGCCCTGGGTATAGGGTGAGCATCAGTTTTGGTTACCAAGTTGAGACCTCTATAGTCTACACAAAACCGCATTTCCTTCTTTCCATCTTTGGAATGGGGTTTTGGTACCAGTACCACAGGAGAAGCCCATGGACTGTCAGAGTGCTCAACCACTCCTAGTTCTAACATTTTCTGGACCTCTTGCTTTATGCAGTCCCTGACATGGTCAGGCTGCCTATAGATCTTACTTTTGACAGGTAAACTGTCTCCAGTATCTATAGTGTGCTCACACCAAGAAGTGGTACCTGGCACAGTAGAGAAGAGTTCAGAGAATTGATCTAGGAGATTTATGCAATTATCTTTCTGCTCAGCAGTAAGACAATCAGCCAAAACTACACCTTCCACAAGAGCATCTTGTTCTGTGGAAGAGAAGAGATCAGGTAGAGGATCACTGTCTTCTTCCTGTCCCTCATCAGTTGCCATGAGCAGGGTGAGATCAGCCCTGTCATAGTAGGGTTTCAGGCGGTTGACATGGAGCACCCTAAGGGGACTCCTGGCAGTGCCTAAGTCAACTAAATAGGTGACTTCTCCCTTCTTTTCAACAATTGTGTGGGGTCCACTCCATTTATCTTGGAGTGCTCTTGGGGCCACAGGCTCCAAGACCCACACTTTCTGCCCTGGTTGGTACTGAACCAAAACAGCCTTCTGATCATGCCATTGCTTCTGGAGCTCTTGGCTGGCCTGAAGGTTTTTACTGGCCTTTTTCATGTACTCAGCCATCCTTGATCTGAGGCCAAGTACATAATCCACAATATCCTGCTTAGGAGCTTTTAAAGGTTGTTCCCAACCCTCCTTTACAAGTGTGAGTGGACCCCTAACAAGGTGTCCAAAAAGAAGTTCAAAGGGGCTGAAGCCCACTCCTTTCTGGGGTACCTCCCTGTAGGCAAAAAGGAGGCATGGTAGGAGGATATCCCATCTCCTGCGGAGTTTTTCAGGGAGACCCATAATCATGCCTTTGAGAGTTTTATTAAATCTCTCCACCAGTCCATTTGTTTGTGGATGATAGGGTGTTGTGAACTTGTACGTTACACCACACTCCTTCCACATGGCCTTTAAGTATGCAGACATGAAATTGCTTCCCCTGTCTGATACTACTTCCTTTGGGAAGCCCACCCTGGAAAATATTCCCAGGAGGGCCTTTGCCACTGCAGGTGCTGTAGTGGTCCTTAAAGGAATAGCTTCAGGATATCTTGTGGCATGGTCCACTACCACCAAGATAAATCTATTGCCTGAAGCAGTAGGAGGGTCAAGGGGGCCAACTATGTCAACCCCTACCCTTTCAAAGGGAACCCCAACCACAGGCAGTGGAATAAGGGGTGCCTTTGGGGTGCCACCTGTCTTGCCACTGGCTTAACAGGTTTCACAGGACTTACAAAATTCCTTTGTGTCCTCAGACATTCTATGCCAATGAAACAGGGGAACAAGTCTGTCCCAAGTTTTCATTTGTCCCAGATGCCCAGCTAAGGGAATGTCATGTGCCAGGGTTAGGAGGAACTTTCTGTACTCCTGAGGAATCACTAATCTCCTGGCAGCTCCAGGTTTAGGATCCCTATGCTCAGTGTACAAGAGGTTGTCCTCCCAGTAAACTCTGTGAGAGTCACTGACATCCCCATTAGCCTGTTTGACAGCTTGCTGTCTGAGACCCTCTAATGTGGGACAGGTTTGCTGTGCCACACTCAGCTCCTCTCTGGCAGGCCCCCCTTCACCCAAAAGCTCAGCAGTGTCTGCTTCCAGCTCCTCTGGTGTAGGTTCTGCACAGGGAGGGAATTCTTCTTCCTCAGAAGTAGAATCCACTGTAGAGGGAGGGATAGTAGGAAGTGGTTTGCTTCTACTAGCCCTAGCTTTAGGGAGCACTTGGTCCATTGTTCCAGGATCCAAGCTTCCCTGTCCTTTTTGCTTTTTGGCCTGAGCCCTTGTCAAAGCAAAAATATACCCTGGGATGCCCAGCATTGCTGCATGGGCCTCCAACTCCACATCTGACCAAGCTGATGTCTCCAAATCATTCCCTAATAGACAGTCTACAGGTAAATCTGAAGCTACCACAACTTTCTTTGGACCAGTAACCCCCCCCAGTTGAGATTTACAACAGCCATGGGGTGGCTAAGTGTGTTGTTGTGAGCATCGGTTACTTGGTACTGGTGACCAAGTAGGTGTTGTTCAGGGTGGACCAGTTTCTCTATGACCATAGTCACACTGGCACCAGTGTCCCTGTAGGCCTGAACCTCAACACCATTTATTAGGGGTAGCTGCTTGTACTTATCCATATTAAGGGGACAAGCAACTAAGGTGGCTAAATCAATAGCCCCCTCAGAGACTAACACAGCCTCTGTGGCCTCCCTAATAAGGCCAACCCCAACTAAGTTACCAATAGTGAGCCCAGCTACTCCCTTGGATTGGCTATTAGTAGGTTTGCTCCCACCACCACTGCTATTAGTAGGGACACTAGGTGTAGCAGTAGGGGTTGTAGTGGTAGGAGGCTTGGTGCCTTTCTTTGGACAACTGGGATCTGTTGTCCAATGGCCTTTTATTTTACATAAATAGCACCATGGTTTCTTTTCCTTGTTCTGATTAAAAGAGGATTTGGGCCCACCACCCCCACCAGAGTGTTTTTGTGGGCCTGATGAAGACTCATTTTTAGATTTGTCCCCACCCTTGTCTGAAGACTTACCATCCTTCTTCTTGTTGCCATCTTTGTCACCCCCTGTATGAACTTTTCTGTTCACCCTTGTTCTGACCCATTTGTCTGCCTTCTTTCCCAATTCTTGGGGAGAGGTCAGATCAGAGTCCACCAAGTACTGGTGCAACAAATCAGACACACAATTATTAAGAATATGCTCTCTCAGGATCAAGTTATACAGGCTGTCATAATCAGTAACTTTACTGCCATGTAACCACCCCTCCAAGGCCTTCACTGAATGGTCAATGAAATCAACCCAGTCTTGTGAAGACTCCTTTTTGGTCTCTCTGAACTTTATCCTGTACTGTTCAGTGGTTAAGCCATAACCATCCAGGAGTGCATTCTTAAGAACTTGGAAATTATTAGCATCATTTTCGTTCACAGTAAGGAGCCTATCCCTACCTTTTCCACTAAATGATAGCCATAGGATAGCAGCCCATGCCTTTGAGGGACATCCTGTACAACACAGGCCCTCTCAAGTGCAGCAAACCACTTGTTAATGTCATCCCCCTCCTTATAAGGGGGAACTATCTTGTGCAGATTCCTGGAATCATGCTCTTTTGCAGGATGACTATGGGGAATACTGCTGCTGCCACCATGGGTTTCTAAACCCAGTTTCTGTCTCTCCTTCTCTACTTCTAAAGTCTGTCTATCCAAATCCAGCTGTTGCTTCTTGAGCTTCAGTCTGGTTTGTTCCACTCTCAATCTATTGAGCTCCCTTTCTAACAATCTGTCATCAGGGTGGGTGGGAGGGACATGCCTTGAAACAGAAGTATGGTGAGAATGGACAGAAGGAGACCTGTCCCTTACAGAAGCCACCCTAACAGCTTGGTTAACAGAAACATCACTACCAGTATGGTGAGAATAAATGCTTTTGCTATGATGTGAGACAACACTATTTATATGGTGTGGCTCATCATCATTACCAACTATGCTAGACTGTCTAGTAATGGGCAGGCTAGGAAGTTTCTTTCCTGAATCTTTTCCTGGGGGAGTCCCTGGATCAGATTGAGAACCATTAGCTACTTTTTCAACAGATGGGGCACTTATGGCCTTATCCTGTACTCTAAGCATGTTAATTAACAGTTCTAAGGAAGGATTCTTCCCTACACTCAAACCTCTCTCTATGCAGAGACTCCTTGCTCCTTTCCAGCTAAGGTGATCATATGCAAGTTTGGACAGATCAACATTTTGGCCTGTGCCAGACATTTTTAGAGAGAGTTAAAGTGATAGTAAAAGATAAAAAGTTTGTCAGAGCTTTTAGAAAGACAGAGAAAAAAAAACTTTTAAAACTTTTTAGAACTTTTTGAAAGTTTAGAAGTACTTTTCAGCACTTAGAAAAGAGTGAAAAGAGGAAATGCAAAACTTTTTGGCTATGTGTATATACACTGACCTTGTTTTGTATATTTTTCTCTTATGAAAAGTATAATGACAAGAGTGGTAAGTAGTCTCAAAGCACTTATCCCACCGCTGCACAACCAATGTAGGAGGCTGGACTGGCTTGTAGTGAGTACCAAGGGGTACTTGCACCTTGCACCAGGCCCAGTTATCCCTTATTAGTGTATAGGGTGTCTAGCAGCTTAGGCTGATAGATAATGGTAGCTTAGCAGAGCAGCTTAGGCTGAACTAGGAGACGTGTGAAGCTACTACAGTACCACTTAGTGTCATATGCACAATATCATAAGAAAACACAATACACAGTTATACTAAAAATAAAGGTACTTTATTTTTATGACAATATGCCAAAGTATCTTAGAGTGTACCCTCAGTGAGAGGATAGGAAATATACACAAGATATATATATACACAATAGCAAAAATATGCAGTATAGTCTTAGAAAACAGTGCAAACAATGTATAGTTACAAAAGGATGCAATGGGGAAACATAGGGATAGGGGCAACACAAACCATATACTCCAAAAGTGGAATGCGAACCACGAATGGACCCCAAACCTATGTGACCTTGTAGAGGGTCGCTGGGACTATTAGAAAATAGTGAGAGTTCGAAAAATAACCCTCCCCAAGACCCTGAAAAGTGAGTGCAAAGTGCACTAAAGTTCCCCAAAAGACAAAGAAGTCGTGATAGAGGAATAATGCAGGAAAGACACAAACCAACAATGCAACAACTGTGGATTTCCAATCTAGGGTACCTGTGGAACAAGGGGACCAAGTCCAAAAGTCACAAGCAAGTCGGAGATGGGCAAATGCCCAGGAAATGCCAGCTGCGGGTGCAAAGAAGCTTCTACTGGACAGAAGAAGCTGAGGTTTCTGCAGGAACGAAAAGGGCTAGAGACTTCCCCTTTGGTGGACGGATCCCACTCGCCGTGGAGAGTCGTGCAGAAGTATTTTCCCGCCAAGAGAACGCCAACAAGCCTTGCTAGCTGCAAATCGTGCGGTTAGCGTTTTTGGATGCTGCTGAGGCCCAGGAGGGACCAGGAGGTCGCAAATTGGACCATCAGAGAGAGGGGACGTCGAGCAAGACAAGGAGCCCTCTCTGAAGCAGGTAGCACCCAGAGAAGTGCCAGAAACAGGCACTACGAGGATGTGTGAAACGGTGCTCACCCGAAGTCGCACAAAGGAGTCCCACGTCGCCGGAGACCAACTTAGAAAGTCGTGCAATGCAGGTTAGAGTGCCGTGGACCCAGGCTGGACTGTGCACAAAGGATTTTCGCCGGAAGTGCACGGAGGCCGGAGTAGCTGCAAAAGTCGCGGTTCCCAGCAATGCAGCCCAGCGAGGTGAGGCAAGGACTTACCTCCACCAAACTTGGACTGAAGAGTCACTGGACTGTGGGGGTCACTTGGACAGAGTCGCTGCATTCGAGGGACCTCGCTCGTCGTGCTGAGAGGAGACCCAAGGGACCGGTAATGCAGCTTTTTGGTGCCTGCGGTTGCAGGGGGAAGATTCCGTCGACCCACGGGAGATTTCTTCGGAGCTTCTGGTGCAGAGAGGAGGCAGACTACCCCCACAGCATGCACAAGCAGGAAAACAGTCGAGAAGGCGGCAGGATCAGCGTTACAGAGTTGCAGTAGTCGTCTTTGCTACTATGTTGCAGGTTTGCAGGCTTCCAGCGCGGTCAGCAGTCGATTCCTTGGCAGAAGGTGAAGAGAGAGATGCAGAGGAACTCGGATGAGCTCTTGCATTCGTTATCTAAAGTTTCCCCAGAGACAGAGACCCTAAATAGCCAGAAAAGAGGGTTTGGCTACCTAGGAGAGAGGATAGGCTAGCAACACCTGAAGGAGCCTATCACAAGGAGTCTCTGACGTCACCTGGTGGCACTGGCCACTCAGAGCAGTCCAGTGTGCCAGCAGCACCTCTGTTTCCAAGATGGCAGAGGTCTGGAGCACACTGGAGGAGCTCTGGACACCTCCCAGGGGAGGTGCAGGTCAGGGGAGTGGTCACTCCCCTTTCCTTTGTCCAGTTTCGCGCCAGAGCAGGGCTAAGGGGTCCCCTGAACCGGTGTAGACTGGCTTATGCAGAATTGGGCACATCTGTGCCCAACAAAGCATTTCCAGAGGCTGGGGGAGGCTACTCCTCCCCTGCCTTCACACCATTTTCCAAAGGGAGAGGGTGTCACACCCTCTCTCAGAGGAAGTTCTTTGTTCTGCCATCCTGGGCCAGGCCTGGCTGGACCCCAGGAGGGCAGATGCCTGTCTGAGGGGTTGGCAGCAGCAGCAGCTGCAGTGAAACCCCAGGAAGGGCAGTTTGGCAGTACCAGGGTCTGTGCTACAGACCACTGGGATCATGGGATTGTGCCAACTATGCCAGGATGGCATAGAGGGGGCAATTCCATGATCATAGACATGTTACATGGCCATATTCGGAGTTACCATTGTGAAGCTACATATAGGTAGTGACCTATATGTAGTGCACGCGTGTAATGGTGTCCCCGCACTCACAAAGTTCAGGGAATTGGCTCTGAACAATGTGGGGGCACCTTGGCTAGTGCCAGGGTGCCCTCACACTAAGTAACTTTGCACCTAACCTTTACTAGGTAAAGGTTAGACATATAGGTGACTTATAAGTTACTTAAGTGCAGTGTAAAATGGCTGTGAAATAACGTGGACGTTATTTCACTCGGGCTGCAGTGGCAGGCCTGTGTAAGAATTGTCAGAGCTCCCTATGGGTGGCAAAAAAAATGCTGCAGCCCATAGGGATCTCCTGGAACCCCAATACCCTGGGTACCTCAGTACCATATACTAGGGAATTATAAGGGTGTTCCAGTAAGCCAATGTAAATTGGTAAAAATGGTCACTAGCCTGTTAGTGACAATTTGGAAAGAAATGAGAGAGCATAACCACTGAGGTTCTGATTAGCAGAGCCTCAGTGAGACAGTTAGTCACTACACAGGTAACACATTCAGGCACACTTATGAGCACTGGGGCCCTGGGTTACCAGGGTCCCAGTGACACATACAACTAAAACAACATATATACAGTGAAAAATGGGGGTAACATGCCAGGCAAGATGGTACTTTCCTACACAACCCCCCCCCAAACGAAGGACAATAAGACTAGCCATGACCTGATGAGTCTTCATTGTCTAAGTGGAAATATCTGGAGAGTCCATCTGCATTGGAGTGGCTACTCCCAGGTCTATGTTCCACTGTATAGTCCATTCCCTGTAGGGATATTGACCACCTCAACAATTTAGGATTTTCACCTTTCATTTGTTTTAGCCAAAGTAGAGGTTTGTGGTCTATCTGAACAAAGAAGTGAGTGCCAAACAGGTATGGCCTCAACTTCTTCAGAGCCCAGACCACAGCAAAGGCCTCCCTCTCAATGGCAGACCAACGCTTTTCTCTAGGGGTCAACCTCCTACTAATAAAAGCAACAGGTTGATCCTGGCCCTCAGAATTAAGTTGTGATAGGACTGCCCCTACTCCTAATTCAGATGCATCAGTCTGGACATAGAATTTTTTAGAGTAACAAGGGCTTTTCAGGACAGGTGCAGAGCACATGGCCTGCTTCAGCTCCTCAAAAGCTTTCTGACAGTTTGCTGTCCATAATACCTTTTTAGGCATTTTCTTGGATGTGAGGTCATTAAGAGGGGCTGCAATGGAGCCATAGTTCTTAATGAACCTCCTGTAATACTCAGTGAGGCCTAGGAAGGCTCTCACCTGAGTCTGAGTGGTAGGGGGAACCCAATCAATAATTGTTTGGATTTTCCCCTGAAGTGGTGCAATCTGTTCCCCACCAACAAGGTGTCCCAGATAAACCACCTTACCCTGCCCTATCTGGCACTTTGAAGCCTTGATAGTGAGGCCTGCCTTTTGCAGGGCCTCCAAAACTTTCCATAGGTGGACCAGGTGATCATCCCAGCTGGAGCTAAAGACAGCTATATCGTCCAAATATGCTGCACTGAAAGCTTCCAGCCCTTGCAGGACTGTGTTCACCAACCTCTGAAAAGTGGCAGGTGCATTTTTCAAACCAAAAGGCATTACAGTAAACTGGTAATGTCCTCCAATGGTAGAAAATGCAGTCTTAGGTTTAGCATCTTCTGACAATTTGATCTGCCAGTACCCTGCAGTCAAATCAAAAGTGCTTAGATACTTGGCAGATGCCAGTGTATCTATGAGCTCATCTGCCCTGGGTATAGGGTGAGCATCAGTTTTGGTTACCAAGTTGAGACCTCTATAGTCTACACAAAACCGCATTTCCTTCTTTCCATCTTTGGAATGGGGTTTTGGTACCAGTACCACAGGAGAAGCCCATGGACTGTCAGAGTGCTCAACCACTCCTAGTTCTAACATTTTCTGGACCTCTTGCTTTATGCAGTCCCTGACATGGTCAGGCTGCCTATAGATCTTACTTTTGACAGGTAAACTGTCTCCAGTATCTATAGTGTGCTCACACCAAGAAGTGGTACCTGGCACAGTAGAGAAGAGTTCAGAGAATTGATCTAGGAGATTTATGCAATTATCTTTCTGCTCAGCAGTAAGACAATCAGCCAAAACTACACCTTCCACAAGAGCATCTTGTTCTGTGGAAGAGAAGAGATCAGGTAGAGGATCACTGTCTTCTTCCTGTCCCTCATCAGTTGCCATGAGCAGGGTGAGATCAGCCCTGTCATAGTAGGGTTTCAGGCGGTTGACATGGAGCACCCTAAGGGGACTCCTGGCAGTGCCTAAGTCAACTAAATAGGTGACTTCTCCCTTCTTTTCAACAATTGTGTGGGGTCCACTCCATTTATCTTGGAGTGCTCTTGGGGCCACAGGCTCCAAGACCCACACTTTCTGCCCTGGTTGGTACTGAACCAAAACAGCCTTCTGATCATGCCATTGCTTCTGGAGCTCTTGGCTGGCCTGAAGGTTTTTACTGGCCTTTTTCATGTACTCAGCCATCCTTGATCTGAGGCCAAGTACATAATCCACAATATCCTGCTTAGGAGCTTTTAAAGGTTGTTCCCAACCCTCCTTTACAAGTGTGAGTGGACCCCTAACAAGGTGTCCAAAAAGAAGTTCAAAGGGGCTGAAGCCCACTCCTTTCTGGGGTACCTCCCTGTAGGCAAAAAGGAGGCATGGTAGGAGGATATCCCATCTCCTGCGGAGTTTTTCAGGGAGACCCATAATCATGCCTTTGAGAGTTTTATTAAATCTCTCCACCAGTCCATTTGTTTGTGGATGATAGGGTGTTGTGAACTTGTACGTTACACCACACTCCTTCCACATGGCCTTTAAGTATGCAGACATGAAATTGCTTCCCCTGTCTGATACTACTTCCTTTGGGAAGCCCACCCTGGAAAATATTCCCAGGAGGGCCTTTGCCACTGCAGGTGCTGTAGTGGTCCTTAAAGGAATAGCTTCAGGATATCTTGTGGCATGGTCCACTACCACCAAGATAAATCTATTGCCTGAAGCAGTAGGAGGGTCAAGGGGGCCAACTATGTCAACCCCTACCCTTTCAAAGGGAACCCCAACCACAGGCAGTGGAATAAGGGGTGCCTTTGGGGTGCCACCTGTCTTGCCACTGGCTTGACAGGTTTCACAGGACTTACAAAATTCCTTTGTGTCCTCAGACATTCTATGCCAATGAAACAGGGGAACAAGTCTGTCCCAAGTTTTCATTTGTCCCAGATGCCCAGCTAAGGGAATGTCATGTGCCAGGGTTAGGAGGAACTTTCTGTACTCCTGAGGAATCACTAATCTCCTGGCAGCTCCAGGTTTAGGATCCCTATGCTCAGTGTACAAGAGGTTGTCCTCCCAGTAAACTCTGTGAGAGTCACTGACATCCCCATTAGCCTGTTTGACAGCTTGCTGTCTGAGACCCTCTAATGTGGGACAGGTTTGCTGTGCCACACTCAGCTCCTCTCTGGCAGGCCCCCCTTCACCCAAAAGCTCAGCAGTGTCTGCTTCCAGCTCCTCTGGTGTAGGTTCTGCACAGGGAGGGAATTCTTCTTCCTCAGAAGTAGAATCCACTGTAGAGGGAGGGATAGTAGGAAGTGGTTTGCTTCTACTAGCCCTAGCTTTAGGGAGCACTTGGTCCATTGTTCCAGGATCCAAGCTTCCCTGTCCTTTTTGCTTTTTGGCCTGAGCCCTTGTCAAAGCAAAAATATACCCTGGGATGCCCAGCATTGCTGCATGGGCCTCCAACTCCACATCTGACCAAGCTGATGTCTCCAAATCATTCCCTAATAGACAGTCTACAGGTAAATCTGAAGCTACCACAACTTTCTTTGGACCAGTAACCCCCCCCAGTTGAGATTTACAACAGCCATGGGGTGGCTAAGTGTGTTGTTGTGAGCATCGGTTACTTGGTACTGGTGACCAAGTAGGTGTTGTTCAGGGTGGACCAGTTTCTCTATGACCATAGTCACACTGGCACCAGTGTCCCTGTAGGCCTGAACCTCAACACCATTTATTAGGGGTAGCTGCTTGTACTTATCCATATTAAGGGGACAAGCAACTAAGGTGGCTAAATCAATAGCCCCCTCAGAGACTAACACAGCCTCTGTGGCCTCCCTAATAAGGCCAACCCCAACTAAGTTACCAATAGTGAGCCCAGCTACTCCCTTGGATTGGCTATTAGTAGGTTTGCTCCCACCACCACTGCTATTAGTAGGGACACTAGGTGTAGCAGTAGGGGTTGTAGTGGTAGGAGGCTTGGTGCCTTTCTTTGGACAACTGGGATCTGTTGTCCAATGGCCTTTTATTTTACATAAATAGCACCATGGTTTCTTTTCCTTGTTCTGATTAAAAGAGGATTTGGGCCCACCACCCCCACCAGAGTGTTTTTGTGGGCCTGATGAAGACTCATTTTTAGATTTGTCCCCACCCTTGTCTGAAGACTTACCATCCTTCTTCTTGTTGCCATCTTTGTCACCCCCTGTATGAACTTTTCTGTTCACCCTTGTTCTGACCCATTTGTCTGCCTTCTTTCCCAATTCTTGGGGAGAGGTCAGATCAGAGTCCACCAAGTACTGGTGCAACAAATCAGACACACAATTATTAAGAATATGCTCTCTCAGGATCAAGTTATACAGGCTGTCATAATCAGTAACTTTACTGCCATGTAACCACCCCTCCAAGGCCTTCACTGAATGGTCAATGAAATCAACCCAGTCTTGTGAAGACTCCTTTTTGGTCTCTCTGAACTTTATCCTGTACTGTTCAGTGGTTAAGCCATAACCATCCAGGAGTGCATTCTTAAGAACTTGGAAATTATTAGCATCATTTTCGTTCACAGTAAGGAGCCTATCCCTACCTTTTCCACTAAATGATAGCCATAGGATAGCAGCCCATGCCTTTGAGGGACATCCTGTACAACACAGGCCCTCTCAAGTGCAGCAAACCACTTGTTAATGTCATCCCCCTCCTTATAAGGGGGAACTATCTTGTGCAGATTCCTGGAATCATGCTCTTTTGCAGGATGACTATGGGGAATACTGCTGCTGCCACCATGGGTTTCTAAACCCAGTTTCTGTCTCTCCTTCTCTACTTCTAAAGTCTGTCTATCCAAATCCAGCTGTTGCTTCTTGAGCTTCAGTCTGGTTTGTTCCACTCTCAATCTATTGAGCTCCCTTTCTAACAATCTGTCATCAGGGTGGGTGGGAGGGACATGCCTTGAAACAGAAGTATGGTGAGAATGGACAGAAGGAGACCTGTCCCTTACAGAAGCCACCCTAACAGCTTGGTTAACAGAAACATCACTACCAGTATGGTGAGAATAAATGCTTTTGCTATGATGTGAGACAACACTATTTATATGGTGTGGCTCATCATCATTACCAACTATGCTAGACTGTCTAGTAATGGGCAGGCTAGGAAGTTTCTTTCCTGAATCTTTTCCTGGGGGAGTCCCTGGATCAGATTGAGAACCATTAGCTACTTTTTCAACAGATGGGGCACTTATGGCCTTATCCTGTACTCTAAGCATGTTAATTAACAGTTCTAAGGAAGGATTCTTCCCTACACTCAAACCTCTCTCTATGCAGAGACTCCTTGCTCCTTTCCAGCTAAGGTGATCATATGCAAGTTTGGACAGATCAACATTTTGGCCTGTGCCAGACATTTTTAGAGAGAGTTAAAGTGATAGTAAAAGATAAAAAGTTTGTCAGAGCTTTTAGAAAGACAGAGAAAAAAAAACTTTTAAAACTTTTTAGAACTTTTTGAAAGTTTAGAAGTACTTTTCAGCACTTAGAAAAGAGTGAAAAGAGGAAATGCAAAACTTTTTGGCTATGTGTATATACACTGACCTTGTTTTGTATATTTTTCTCTTATGAAAAGTATAATGACAAGAGTGGTAAGTAGTCTCAAAGCACTTATCCCACCGCTGCACAACCAATGTAGGAGGCTGGACTGGCTTGTAGTGAGTACCAAGGGGTACTTGCACCTTGCACCAGGCCCAGTTATCCCTTATTAGTGTATAGGGTGTCTAGCAGCTTAGGCTGATAGATAATGGTAGCTTAGCAGAGCAGCTTAGGCTGAACTAGGAGACGTGTGAAGCTACTACAGTACCACTTAGTGTCATATGCACAATATCATAAGAAAACACAATACACAGTTATACTAAAAATAAAGGTACTTTATTTTTATGACAATATGCCAAAGTATCTTAGAGTGTACCCTCAGTGAGAGGATAGGAAATATACACAAGATATATATATACACAATAGCAAAAATATGCAGTATAGTCTTAGAAAACAGTGCAAACAATGTATAGTTACAATAGGATGCAATGGGGAAACATAGGGATAGGGGCAACACAAACCATATACTCCAAAAGTGGAATGCGAACCACGAATGGACCCCAAACCTATGTGACCTTGTAGAGGGTCGCTGGGACTATTAGAAAATAGTGAGAGTTCGAAAAATAACCCTCCCCAAGACCCTGAAAAGTGAGTGCAAAGTGCACTAAAGTTCCCCAAAAGACAAAGAAGTCGTGATAGAGGAATAATGCAGGAAAGACACAAACCAACAATGCAACAACTGTGGATTTCCAATCTAGGGTACCTGTGGAACAAGGGGACCAAGTCCAAAAGTCACAAGCAAGTCGGAGATGGGCAAATGCCCAGGAAATGCCAGCTGCGGGTGCAAAGAAGCTTCTACTGGACAGAAGAAGCTGAGGTTTCTGCAGGAACGAAAAGGGCTAGAGACTTCCCCTTTGGTGGACGGATCCCTCTCGCCGTGGAGAGTCGTGCAGAAGTATTTTCCCGCCAAAAGAACGCCAACAAGCCTTGCTAGCTGCAAATCGTGCGGTTAGCGTTTTTGGATGCTGCTGAGGCCCAGGAGGGACCAGGAGGTCGCAAATTGGACCATCAGAGAGAGGGGACGTCGAGCAAGACAAGGAGCCCTCTCTGAAGCAGGTAGCACCCAGAGAAGTGCCAGAAACAGGCACTACGAGGATGCGTGAAACGGTGCTCACCCGAAGTCGCACAAAGGAGTCCCACGTCGCCGGAGACCAACTTAGAAAGTCGTGCAATGCAGGTTAGAGTGCCGTGGACCCAGGCTGGACTGTGCACAAAGGATTTCCGCCGGAAGTGCACGGAGGCCGGAGTAGCTGCAAAAGTCGCGGTTCCCAGCAATGCAGCCCAGCGAGGTGAGGCAAGGACTTACCTCCACCAAACTTGGACTGAAGAGTCACTGGACTGTGGGGGTCACTTGGACAGAGTCGCTGCATTCGAGGGACCTCGCTCGTCGTGCTGAGAGGAGACCCAAGGGACCGGTAATGCAGCTTTTTGGTGCCTGCGGTTGCAGGGGGAAGATTCCGTCGACCCACGGGAGATTTCTTCGGAGCTTCTGGTGCAGAGAGGAGGCAGACTACCCTCACAGCATGCACAAGCAGGAAAACAGTCGAGAAGGCGGCAGGATCAGCGTTACAGAGTTGCAGTAGTCGTCTTTGCTACTATGTTGCAGGTTTGCAGGCTTCCAGCGCGGTCAGCAGTCGATTCCTTGGCAGAAGGTGAAGAGAGAGATGCAGAGGAACTCGGATGAGCTCTTGCATTCGTTATCTAAAGTTTCCCCAGAGACAGAGACCCTAAATAGCCAGAAAAGAGGGTTTGGCTACCTAGGAGAGAGGATAGGCTAGCAACACCTGAAGGAGCCTATCACAAGGAGTCTCTGACGTCACCTGGTGGCACTGGCCACTCAGAGCAGTCCAGTGTGCCAGCAGCACCTCTGTTTCCAAGATGGCAGAGGTCTGGAGCACACTGGAGGAGCTCTGGACACCTCCCAGGGGAGGTGCAGGTCAGGGGAGTGGTCACTCCCCTTTCCTTTGTCCAGTTTCGCGCCAGAGCAGGGCTAAGGGGTCCCCTGAACCGGTGTAGACTGGCTTATGCAGAATTGGGCACATCTGTGCCCAACAAAGCATTTCCAGAGGCTGGGGGAGGCTACTCCTCCCCTGCCTTCACACCATTTTCCAAAGGGAGAGGGTGTCACACCCTCTCTCAGAGGAAGTTCTTTGTTCTGCCATCCTGGGCCAGGCCTGGCTGGACCCCAGGAGGGCAGATGCCTGTCTGAGGGGTTGGCAGCAGCAGCAGCTGCAGTGAAACCCCAGGAAGGGCAGTTTGGCAGTACCAGGGTCTGTGCTACAGACCACTGGGATCATGGGATTGTGCCAACTATGCCAGGATGGCATAGAGGGGGCAATTCCATGATCATAGACATGTTACATGGCCATATTCGGAGTTACCATTGTGAAGCTACATATAGGTAGTGACCTATATGTAGTGCACGCGTGTAATGGTGTCCCCGCACTCACAACGTTCAGGGAATTGGCTCTGAACAATGTGGGGGCACCTTGGCTAGTGCCAGGGTGCCCTCACACTAAGTAACTTTGCACCTAACCTTTACTAGGTAAAGGTTAGACATATAGGTGACTTATAAGTTACTTAAGTGCAGTGTAAAATGGCTGTGAAATAACGTGGACGTTATTTCACTCGGGCTGCAGTGGCAGGCCTGTGTAAGAATTGTCAGAGCTCCCTATGGGTGGCAAAAGAAATGCTGCAGCCCATAGGGATCTCCTGGAACCCCAATACCCTGGGTACCTCAGTACCATATACTAGGGAATTATAAGGGTGTTCCAGTAAGCCAATGTAAATTGGTAAAAATGGTCACTAGCCTGTTAGTGACAATTTGGAAAGAAATGAGAGAGCATAACCACTGAGGTTCTGATTAGCAGAGCCTCAGTGAGACAGTTAGTCACTACACAGGTAACACATTCAGGCACACTTATGAGCACTGGGACCCTGGGTTACCAGGGTCCCAGTGACACATACAACTAAAACAACATATATACAGTGAAAAATGGGGGTAACATGCCAGGCAAGATGGTACTTTCCTACAAGCGGTGCCTATCTTCCCGGCGGGGCCCTGTTCAGCGGTGCTCTTCTGCACAGCGGGCCCTGTTCAGCGGTGCCTATCTTCACGGCGGGCCCTGTTCAGTGGTGCCTATCTTCACGGCGGGGCCCTGTTCAGCGGTGCTCTTCTGCACGGCGGGCCCTGTTCAGCGGTGCACATCCAGTAGGTTCAAGGGAGCCAGACCTGGGCTGGACTCCCTGCTCAGTCGCCCTCCGACCGTGATGTTTCTGGACCCTTCGGTGACGGAGTCCTGGGCCCTTTGGTGTCCTCCTTTACAGCTGGGATGTGGCATGTGGGGCCCACCTGCTCCGCGCTCCTGCTGGCTGACTTCTCCGCCCTGCTGCCCTTACGCTCCTTAGATGGGGCTCTCGGGCCCTTGCCTCCCCTAGATGTTGTGGCTGGTGAAGTGGGCGAACTCTGCTCCTTTGGGGCAGCCGTGTCAGTCCTCGCACGGCGGCCCTTGTGTTTCCTGGTCCTCTTGCCGGGGGGGGGGGCTGGATGTGTCCTTGCTGCTGATGGAGGTGTCACTGCTGGCAAAGGGTGGACTCCAGAACCCATGCACAACAGTGACACCCGAAGCTGGGCTGGTGGTGGCTGTGGTGCTCTTGGGACTCTTTGCAGATGGAGGGGGTAGGTCATCGGAGGGAAAGAGGTCAAGATTAGCCAGGAAAAGTTTTTTAGGGCCAAGGTAAAGGGTAGGAGAAGTGGTGATGGGAGTGGAGGAAGAGGATGTGGTTGTAGGAGAGTCAGGTGTGCTGTCATTGGGTGAAGGTGCAGGTGCTGTAGGCTGTCGTGAGGTGGATGTCTGTTGGGTGGGTGGCTGCCTGCGTTTGTGTGTCTTGGAAGAGGTGGTGACAGACACAGTGGGAGAGGACACAGGGGACGTGTAAATGGCAGTGGGGGTGGTGACTGCACGCGTGCGAACTGTACAGGAGGGTGTGGTGGTGATGGAAGCACTGGCTGATGTTGGTGTGCATGCAGGTGTGAGTGTAGACGTCACAGGGAGGGAGGAGGGAGACGAGGAGGAGGGGGACACAGGGGTGGTAGTGACTGTTGGAATGTCTGCATCTGGGTGTTGCTTGGGTGTGTGTTTGTGGGATCTGTGGTGCTTGTGTCTGGATGAGCTGCCCTTGGGTGTTGAGGTGTGTGCAGGCTGGTCAGATGGTGTGGATGGGATAGGCTGAGGAACAGGAGACAGAGACAGGGTGGAGGCAGTCAGAAGAGGGAGGCTGGAAACAGGGACAATGGCTGCCGTCAGTGCTGAGGCCAGAGCAGTGAACGATCGTTGATAGGCAGCCTGACCCGAATGAATGCCCTCCAGGTAGGCATTGCTCCGATGCACCTCCCTTTCTACCCCCTGGATGGCATTCAAAAGTGTAGTCTGCCCAACAATGAGCGTCCTCACAAGGTCAATGAGCTCTGCACTGAGGGCAGCAGGGGTGACAGGGGCAGGGGCTGAGGTGCCTGGGGCGAAGGAGACGCCCGCCTTCCTGGGCGAGCGGGCACGGAGCGTAGGCTGAGGGGCTGCAGGGAGGGCGGGGCTGGTGCGCTGGGTGGCGGCTGTACCTGTAGAGGCGGGGGGCACGGATGTTGCCGCCACCGCTAGGGAGCACCCATCCGAGGACGTGTCTGTGTCGCTGCTCTCACCACCGGTCCCCGTTGTGGTGCTCCCCTCGCCCTCCGGCTCACTGGTGCCCTTGGTGTCTGTTCCTGGGCCCACCGGGGCCTTGTGGCTTGCAGCTCCCTCGTGCTCCGATGCCAAATCTCCTCCGCCTGATGATGCTAATGCACACATGCACAAGAAGATGAAGAAGAAGGGTGGGGGGAGAAAAAGAAGACCTGGTTGAGTGCATGCAATGTCAACACCGTTGGCGGAGAGGACAGACACAGGAGCCGCATGCACTAAGCCGCGCATTCGGGGTACACTACTCAGTACTTCTGACTCGGACAACAGGTCAAGAGATGACAAACGCGCACATGTGTGAGGCTGGACCATCAATAGCTGTACTTGTCACCCTACAGAGGTGGGGGCCGGGAGCACAGGGCCATGCCTAAGGGAGAGGACTACACTACAGAAAGCGCCCTGGCCTAATGTCACCCACAACCCTCCTCCCCCACCCAGACGCCTCCACTGCGCAGAAAGATAGCAGAATGTGCTGATACTCACCCCCTTGTGTCTGCTGTGATGCTCTCAAGCGCCCATCCAAATCAGGGTAGGCCACCGCCAGGATCCGGGACATCAGGGGGGTCAGGGTACGACTGGCACCCCTCCTAGGTCGGGAGGCCATCCCTAGCAGTGACTCGGCGGTCTTCCTGGTTCCGCGGCGGATGTCCTCCCACCTCTTGCGGCAGTGGGTGCCCCGTCTGACGTGGACCCCCAGGGCCCGGACTTCCTTGGCGATGGCACGCCAAATCTCAACTTTCTGATGGGCGCTGACCTATGTGACATGTACAGGGTGGGAAGGAAACATTAATCAACTTACTGCATGTTAGATGTGATTGGCCCCCCCTCCCCAACCTTGCAATATAGCACATGCTCTCATCTGTTGTGCGTTGCACTCCTCATTCGCCCCCCACCCCACCAACTTACATCCACCCCACTCCACACAGGCATCGCCCATTCCATGTGCACCCGGTGTACTCACCTGTTGGTCTGGAGGACCGTAGAGTAACGCATACTGGGGGAGGACCCCATCCACGAGCTTCTCCAACTCTTCAGACGTGAAGGCAGGGGCCCTTTCCCCAGTCGCAGCAGCCATTGTCTCTTCCAGACCGAGTTCACAGCAGCACTTGCAGTATAGGTCCTCTCCTGTGGATGATCAGGTCTCGAGTGATTAAGCAGATAGAAAATGGCGGTCACGCCCGCGGCGGGACGTACCGCGGCGGTGCGTACCGCGACCGCCGGCGCACATCGTCATTGGCTCCTGAAACCCATAGGCTTCAATGTTATCCAATGCGGCTCCGTATAGCGGTCTTCGACCGCCTACCGCCACGGTGTGCTCCGCCAGCGCAGTGACCTCACATCCCATTGTCCCACTTCACAGGTCAGGCAGCCGCCATTTCAAGGGCCCACATGGCTTAATTTCTACTGCGTCACATAGGCCTAGGCTTTGCATTGCCACTCATACAAGCCATTCAATGCATAGCGAATCGTGTTTTGTGCAAGCTGTGGTTACGTACCTGTGGGTTGCTTGACTCTGTGCTCCATGTTGTCCTTCCTAGGCACCGTCCGCTGGGACTTGCGAGGAGATGGAGGAATCCTCCCGTGTACAGACCGCTGGTGGACCTGTCGACAATGGAAGAACGACATGTCATACTGACATACAGACTTGACCGAGCCACTATACATGAACTGTGTGCCCAGCTCGAGCCAGACCTGATGTCCCCCATTCGCCAACCCACAGGGATTCCCCCTCTGGTGCAGGTTCTGTCAGTACTCCATTTTTTGGCAAGTGGATCATTCCAAACAACAGTGGCCATATCATCAGGGTTGTCTCAGCCTATGTTTTCTAAGGTTTTGTCCAGAGTGTTGTCTGCCCTGATGAAATACATGCGGAGCTACATTGTTTTCCCTGAGGTGGGTGATTTGGCTACAGTGAAGGGTGATTTCTATGCCCTTAGACATATCCCCAACATCATTGGTGCCATTGATGGGACCCATGTGGCTTTGGTTCCCCCCAGTGGAAGTGAGCAGGTGTACAGGAACAGAAAAAGTTATCATTCGATGAATGTCCAGGTGGTCTGTTTGGCTGACCAGTACATCTCCCATGTAAATGCCAAGTTCCATGGGTCAGTGCATGACGCGTACATCATGCGAAATAGCAGCATCCCTTATGTGATGGAACAGCTACAGAGACACCGTGTGTGGCTAATAGGTGACTCTGGTTACCCCAACCTGTCGTGGCTACTTACCCCAGTGAGGAATCCCAGGACAAGGGCAGAGGAACGCTACAATGAGGCCCATGGGCGAACTAGGAGGGTTATAGAAAGAACCTTCGGCCTCCTGAAGGCCAGGTTTAGGTGTCTGCATATGACAGGTGGATCCCTAATGTACTCACCAAAGAAGGTGTGCCATATCATCGTGGCCTGCTGTATGCTTCACAACCTGGCTTTGCGACGCCAGGTGCCTTTCCTGCAGGAGGATGGTCCAGATGGTGGTGTTGTAGCAGCTGTGGAGCCTGTGGAGAGTGAAGAGGAGGAAGACGACGGGGACGACACAGACAACAGGGACACAGTGATACAACAGTATTTTCAGTAGCACACAGGTACGAATCAACCACGCCATTTTACATTTACTTTAAGTCTCCTGCCTCTCTACTGTCTGAGTTCCCCCCCCAGTTCCTGTTAACTGAGTTGTGACTTTCCCTTCCGTTTTCAGAGCTGTGGGCCCCACTGCGTGACCTCTGCTTTGTTTTGCCCATGGACTACAGCTGTGTGACAGTGGTATGTTGTCATCACAATGTAACTGAACATTTTGGCAACGTTATGTCTAATACATTTGTTGAAAATACAAGCAGACTCCAGATTTATTAAGTGCAATAAGTGAATTTATTAAATTGCTAAAATTAGGTAAATGATTGGAAAACGGTGATGGGTGATGGTGGAGTAATGTCCATGGCAGAGTCCAGTTCTCAGTCTCACAGGTGCATTGTCCATATGCCTGTGGAAGGATGGAACAGGGGCAGTTCAAAGTTCGACAGGGTGACAATGTGGGACAGTGGGATGACATCAGGGGGTATCGTTTGCTGGCGGGGGTCTTGGCATCCTACTCTGTCTTCTTGTGAGATCTCAGGTTCCGCTTGCGGGGTGGTTCTTCTTCTGCAGGAGGTGGGGTTCTGGTGGCCTGTCGTTGTGTGGGGGCCTCCTGTCCACTAGTGCCGGCGGAGGTGGTAGGCTGTTCCTGGTCCAGGCTAGTGACAGGGGCCCTTTGTGGTGCCACATGGTCCCGCAATGTGGTGACTATCCGGTTTAGGGCCAGGACGATGGTCCCCATTGCGGAACTAATGCTCCTCAGTTCCTCTTTGAACCCCATGTACTGTTGCTCCTGCATGACCTGGATCTCCTGGAACCTGGCCAGTACCGTAGCCATCGTCTCCTGGGAGTGGTGGTATGCTCCCATGATGGAGGAGAGGGCCTCTTGGACAGTCGGTTCCCTGGGCCTGTCCCCCCCCTGTCGCACAGCAGCCCTCCCAGTTCCCCTGTTTCCCTGGGCCTCTGTCCCCTGGACGGTGTGCCCACTACCACTGCCCCCAGGTCCCTGTTGTTGTTGGGGTGGTGGGTCAACCTGGGTGCCCTGTAGTGGTGGACACACCGCTGATTGACGTGTCCTGGAGACAGAGGCATGGGCCCACTGGGTAGGAGCTGTGCTGGTGTTCCCAGAGGGGGTTAGGTCTGGTGTAGCCTGTGGCTGTCTGTGGGGAACCGACTGTCCCGAGGTCCCCGATGGGCCGGGCTGGTCATCTGGGTCCAGGGAGACAGAGCTGCTGTCATCACTGGGGGCCTCTTCTGGGGGTGGGATGGACATCTCTGGACCCTCCGTGGCGGTGTGGTGGCGTTCGGGTCCTGCAGGGGCATAAGAGCATGGTTATTGCTTCTGTGTGTGGCATTTCGTGTAATGGGTGAGTGGCCGTGGACCTCAGTGCTGGCATTCCCTTATGGGGGCTTTTGTGACGGTGTCTTGTGGGGGAGATGGGTATGTGCATTGGGCATGCTTTGGTGATGGGTGTCCATGCTTTAGGGAGGCATGCAGGGGTAGGTTTTGGGATGGGTGGGTTGTGATGGTGAGCCATTTGCAAGGAGTTGGTGTGATGGGGGTGGGGGTGAGGGTGGGGGTATGATTTGGCATGCAGGTGGGGTGGGGGGAATGAAGTAGTGGAGATTTGCCTTACCAGAGTCCATTCCTCCGCCTACTCCTGAGAGGCCCTCAGGATGCAGGATATGCAAGACTTCCTCCTCCCATGCTGTGAATTCTGGGGGAGTAGGTGGGGGTCTGCCGCCAGTCTTCTGCACCGCAATGTTGTGCCTTGATACCATGGAACGCACCTTCCCCCGTAGGTCGCTCCACCGCTTCCTGATGTCGTCCCGATTGCGGTGGATGCTGTCCCACAGCGTTGACCCTGTCCACTATTCTTTGCCATAGCTCCATCTTCCTGGCAATGCTGGTGTGCTGCACCTGTGTCCCGAAGAGCTGGGGCTCTACCCGAACTATTTCCTCCACCATGACCCTGAGTTCTGCGTCAGTGAACCTGGGGTGTCTTTGGGGTGCCATGGGGTGGTGTGGATGAGGTGAGGGGTGGTGTATGTGTTGTAGAGGGTGGTGAGTGTGGTGGTGTATGGTGTTTTGTGCATGGAAATTGTGTTGGTGATGTTGTGATTTGCCTCTGTGTGATGGTCTACTCTATGCTGTGCTGTCTCTCTCTGTCCTTCAGTCGCAATGGTGGTCGTAAGGGTTTGTGGGTGATGTGTGTGTGTGTTTTATACTTAATTGGGTGTGTGGGAGTGGTGCGTGTATGTGTCTCAGGTGTGTATATTTTGATTTGTCCAATGTGGCTGTGTTTTGTAAAGGTGTGCGTATTTTGACCGCGGCGGTGTGTACCGCCAATGGAATACCGCGGTTGAAAGACCGCTGCGGGGATTTGTGGGTCGGAATAGTATGGGCGTATTTCTGTTGGCGTGACGGTGGAGGTTTGGTCATCGCCAGTTTCCCGCTGACCTTTGGTGTGGCGGACTTTTGTTGTTGTCGGGTTTTTGGCGGTTTGCCAGTTGCGGGTCAGAATGACTGTGGCGGTTTACCGCGACCGCGGCGGTGTTATGGCGGCCTTCTGACCGGCGGTAAGCGCCTTTTACCGCCGAGGTCAGAATGACCCCCCAGGTGTCTGCCCAGCAAAAGGAAAGACCTGCTCACATTGCAGAAAGGCAAACCACTTGGCCAAAGTCTGCAGGGGCTGGAGACCCCAACCACATAACAGCCAGCTGAAGAAGGCCAGAGCATCACTCCGACAAGTATCCCTAGGCGTGGACCCTGTGGAGGAAGAACAGGAAGCCCAGTCAATGCCAGAGATGTTCAATGATGAGGAGGAGGAAGACATATTCTTCATATTGTTTGCAGGGAGGACTTGCATGAAGAGAAGACCACCACCTACTTGTGACATGAACATCAACGGCATCCGAATGGTGACACTAATAGACACAGGTGCCTCATAAAGACCAGCTAACAGCCTCCTCCCCTCCTACTGCTAGTCGTTCGATGAAAGCAAGGTTCCATGTGGCTAAAGGGGGAAAAGGAACTCTCCTTGAGTGCCACACGGCCGAGGACTTGGAACTGGTGTTCTTCGCATGGCAGGTCCATGACTCACATGCTGATTCTGTACTATAGGAATTCCCATAACTGTTCACGGGGATGGGCAAACTCCAAGGCAAACAGTTCCCACTTCACATTGACTTGTCAGTCCAGCCCACGGACCTGAGACACCAAGAGGTGCCATTCCATCTGAGACCACGGGTTGAACGAGAGTTCCAGAAGCTGGAAGACTTGGGGTAGATTGAAAAATGTACAGGTCTTATTCCCTGGGTAGCCTCATTGGTCATTGCCCCAAAACTGACGCAACCCTATGCATTATGCTTATATGGAGAAATGAGGTTCCCGAACTGGGCCATCAAATGGGAATGAGTGGAGCAAAATGGTTTTCCATGTTAGACTTTAACTCTGGACACCATCTTTTGGAACTAACAACAGTAAGCTGAAATATCACCACGTTTTCCACCCATGTGGGCCTCTGGCAATACAAGAGGCTCAGTTTCAGCATATCCTCGGCAGCCAAAGTCTTCCAGAATGCTATCAAGGAAACTCTCTCTGGCCTAGTCATTAACCTGAGGAATGACATCCTCATTTACTCTAAAACCCTGAAAGAGCATCATGTGAGGCTAATGGTGACCCACCAAAGACTTGTACAGGCTGGTTTGACACTGCACAAGAGGAAATGTTCATTCTACAGGAACCCCATTGGCGTCTTCAGGTATGTTTTCTCCTGTGATGGGCTGAAAGTAGACCCCTAAGAAGGCCAAAGCCATCAGGAGCTCCTTGATTCCACAGAGTTCAACTGAAGTGAGGAGCTTCCCGGGAATGGCTACGTACTGAGGGAGGTTCATCCCCAATTTAGCAACCATGGTAGAACCCCCTGATACCTCACCTGAGCGGATGCCAAGTGGGAATAGAACCATGAGCCTTTTAATCTATCAAGGAAGCTCTGCTAGACAAAGTCACAATGGCCTACTTCCATCCTCACAGAAAAACAAAGGTAGTAGTAGACACCTGTCTGGTCGGCTTAGAGCCGGCCTACTTTAAGAACGGCAGAGCCAAGAGTGGGTGCCGGAGGCCTATGTCAGCAGGGTCTTGTCAGCTGTAGAAACATGATACGCCCAGATCAAGCGAGAGGCGCTAGCAATCCGATGGGTGTGCCAACACTTTTACCTGTACCTGTGAGGGCATAAGTTTCGGGTGATCACCGACCACAAGCTGTTCGTATCCCTCTTCGCGGGCACCGCCAGGCTCACACCTCTGAGGATCAAAAGATGGGATGTGCTATTGCAGCCGTACCGATTTCAGGTCGTGTATCGGCCCAGCGTCAACAACCTGGCCGATTACCTTTCACGGCACACTCAGCCACCCGCAGATGCCAAGGAGGACGAGGATGGATCAAGGGGGCAGATGTATCAAGAATGCATTTTGCGAGTCGGAAATAGCTATTTTTAAGAAATCGCTGTTTCTGATTCGCAAAATGCAATGTATCACATTTGCGATTCGGTAATAGCGATTTCTTAAAAATCTCAAATGCTATTACCGAATCGCAAATTGCGATACCGGCCCCCATTCACACCTATGGGCTTGTGCCCATATTTGCAAATTTGTTGCATTTCCAAAATTGCGAATTCCTAACTGGAATTCTCAAATTTTGGAAATGCAAAGTCCAGGGTGCTGGGGGCCTTAAGCCCCCTCTGCTGCACCCCAAAATATGTTTTTTACAACATGTAAGGTGCACACATGCCAAAAGGACATGTATGCTTTACATGTAAATTTTAAAAATGCATTTTAAATGCATTTTTAAAATTTGCACTTGGTTACCACCAAGTTCAACTTGGTGGTAAATAGCGATTCCTTAATGCCCAATTCGCATTAAGTAACTGCTTGTTACATGTGCTTTAGAAATCACAAATAAGGATTCCTTATTTGCAATTTCTTATTTAGAGAGTCGCAATTTGGAACTCTCTAAACAGGGTTGCAATTTTAAGGAATCACTATTATAGCGATTCCTTAAAATTGCATTCAGAATGCCTTTGATACATACTGAAATGGCTTTTTGGATTCGCAAACGGGCATTCGCACCGTTTGTGAATGCAAAAAGCTTTGATACATCTGGCCCCAAATGCTTCTTCCAAATGGTGGTGTAGCTGGCATGTTGTAGGAAAGTACCATCTTGCCTGGCATGTTACCCCCATATTTCACTGTATATATGTTGTTTTAGTGTATGTGTCACTGGGACCCTGCCAGCCAGGGCCCCAGTGCTCATTAGTGTGCCCTGTATGTGTTCCCTGTGTGATGACTAACTGTCTCACTGAGGCTCTGCTAACCAGAACCTCAGTGGTTATGCTCTCTCTGCTTTCTAAATTGTCACTAACAGGCTAGTGACCAATTTCACCAATTCACATTGGCATACTGGAACACCCTTATAATTCCCTAGTATATGGTACTGAGGTACCCAGGGTATTGGGGTTCTAGGAGATCCCTATGGGCTGCAGCATTTCTTTTGCCACCCATAGGGAGCTCTGACAATTCTTACACAGGCCTGCCACTGCAGCCTGAGTGAAATAATGTCCACGTTATTTCACAGCCATTTACCACTGCACTTAAGTAACTTATTAGTCACCTATATGTCTAACCTTCACCTGGTTAAGGTTGGGTGCTAAGTTATTTAGTGTGTGGGCTCCCTGGCACTAGCCAAGGTGCCCCCACATTGTTCAGGGCAAATTCCCCGGACTTTGTGAGTGCGGGGACACCATTACACGCGTGCACTCTACATAGGTCACTACCTATGTATGGCGTCACAATGGTAACTCCGAACATGGCCATGTGACATGTCTAAGATCATGGAATATTCACCCCAATGCCATTCTGGCATTGGGGAGATAATTCCATGATTCCCTGAGTCTCTAGCACAGACCCGGCTACTGCCAAACTACCTTTCCCGGGGTTTCACTGCAGCTGCTGCCAACCCCTCAGACAGGTTTTTTCCCTCCTGGGGTCCAGCCAGGCTTGGCCCAGGAAGGCAGAACAAAGGACTTCCTCAGAGAGAGGGTGTTACACCCTCTCCCTTTGGAAAAAGGTGTCAGGGATGGGGAGGAGTAACCTCCCCCAGCCCCTGGAAATGCTTTGATGGGCACAGATGGTGCCCATCTCTGAATAAGCCAGTCTACACCAGTTCAGGGATCCCCCAGCCCTGCTCTGGCACGAAACTGGACGAAGGAAAGGGGAGTGACCACTCTCCTGACCTGCACCTCCCAGGGGAGGTGCCCAGAGCTCCTTCAGTGTGCTCCAGACCTCTGCCATCTTGTAAACAGAGGTGTTGCTGGCACACTGGACTGCTCTGAGTGGCCAGTGCCATCAGGTGACGTCAGAGACTCCTTCTGATAGGCTCTTACCTGTGTTTCTAGCCTATCCTCCTTCCTAGGTAGCCAAACCTCCTTTTCTGGCTATTTAGGGTCTCTGCTTTGGGGAATTCTTCAGATACCGAATGCAAGAGCTCACCAGAGTTCCTCTGCATCTCTCTCTTCACCTTCTGCCAAAGGATCGACCGCTGACTGCTCAGGACGCCTGCAAAACCGCAACAAAGTAGCAAAGACGACTACTGCAACCTTGTATCGCTGATCCTGACGCTTTCTCGCCTGTTTCCTGGTGGTGCATGCTCTGGGGGTAGCCTGCCTCCTTTCTGCACCAGGATCTCTGAAGAAATCTCCCGTGGGACGAAGGAATCCTCCCCCTGCAACCGCAGGCAACAAAAGACTGCATCACCGGTCCTCTGGGTCCCCTCTCAGCACGACGAGCGTGGTCCCTGGAACTCAGCAACTCTGTCCAAGTGACTCCCACAGTCCAGTGACTCTTCAGTCCAAGTTTGGTGGAGGTAAGTCCTTGCCTCCCCACGCTAGACTGCTTTGCTGGGTACCACGTGATTTGCAGCTGCTCCGGCTCCTGTGCACTCTTCCAGGATTTCCTTTGTGCACAGATAAGCCTGGATCCCCGACACTCCAACCTGCAGTGCACAACCTTCTGAGTTGTCCTCCGGCGTCGTGGGACTCCCTTTTGTGACTTCGCGTGGACACTGGCTCACTCCTCTTCTTAGTGCCTGTTCTGGTACTTCTGTGGGTGCTGCCTGCTTCTGTGAGGGCTCCCTGACTTGCTGGGCGCCCCTTCTGTCTACTCATCCAAGTGGCGACATCCTGGTCCCTCCTGGGCCACAGCAGCATCCAAAAACCCTAACAGCGACCCTTGCAGCTAGCAAGGCTTGTTTGCGGTCTTTCTGCGTGGGAACACCTCTGCAAGCTTCTTCACGACGTGGGACATCGATCCTCCAAAGGGGAAGTTTCTAGCCCTCTTCGTTCTTGCAGAATCCACAGCTTCTACCATCCAGTGGCAGCTTCTTTGCACCCTCAGCTGGCATTTCCTGGGCATCTGCCCACTCGCGACTCTTGGACTTGGTCCCCTTGTTTCACAGGTACTCAGGTCCGGAAATCCACTGTTGTTGCTTTGCTGGTGTTGGTCTTCCTTGCAGAAACCCCCTATCACGACTTCTGTGCTGTCTGGGGGTCATAGGTGCACTTTATACCTACTTTTCAGGGTCTTGGGGTGGGCTATTTTTCTAACCCTCACTGTTTCGTTACAGTCCCAGCGACCCTCTACAAGCTCACATAGGTTTGGGGTCCATTCGTGGTTCGCATTCCACTTTTGGAGTATATGGTTTGTGTTGCCCCTATACCTATGTGCTCCTATTGCAATCTACTGTAACTTTACATTGCTTGCATTACTTCCTTTTGCTATTACCGCATATTTCTGGTATTGTGGACATATATCTTGTGTATATTTGGCATCCTCATACTGAGGGTACTCACTGAGATACTTTTGGCATATTGTCATAAAAATAAAGTACCTTTATTTTTAATATATCTGTGTATTGTGTTTTCTTATGATATTGTGCATATGACACCAGTGGTATAGTAGGAGCTTTGCATGTCTCCTAGTTCAGCCTAAGCTGCTCTGCTATAGCTACCTTCTATCAGCCTAAGCTGCTAGAAACACCCCTTCTACACTAATAAGGGATAACTGGACCTGGTACAGAGTGTAAGTACCCCTTGGTACCCACTACAAGCCAGGCCAGCCTCCTACACATGTCCCACGGCACGGCAGTGGTGGAAATCGGAGAGGCCACCCAAGAAGATGCTGGGATACAGAAAGCCAAGTAGGCATTGAAAAAGGGACAGTGGCAGCGCTTTTTAAAAGGGTCCAAAGCGCTTACTCATGAGGAGCGACAAGTGAGGCAACAGCTGTGGAAGGTGCAAAGTGAACTGTCTTCAAGCCGGGATGGTGTTTTGCTCTGAGGGCAGAAGATTGTGATGCCATGCTGCCTGTGGGACTGAGTAGTGGAGTTGGCCCACCAGGGCCATTAAGGAATGGCCAAAACCAAAGCCAGACTAAGAGGTAAAGTTTGGTTCCCTGGAATGGATGCTCTCGTGGAGGAGTGAGTGAGAAGGTGTCATCCATGCACCATGCCTGCTGTGGTAAAACCCCCAGTCCCCAATCCTCAATGAAGAACCCAGCACCAAACCGTAAAACAAACAGAGCATGGACTTTGGGAGTTTCCCAGATGGCCATCTAACTGCGGTACTGATTGATTCATGCACTCGGTTCCCCGTACATCAAACCTGTGTTTGAGAAAACATTTGTGCTCCTAGGCTTGCCAGAGGAGATGAAGACTGACAATGGGCCTACTTTCCATGGTCAAGAGTTCCAAGACTGTTTGGCTTCACTTGCCATATGTCACCGTAGCATCACTCCTCAGTGGCCCCTAGTTGAGGGGGATGTTGAAAGGTTCATGAGGACCCTCGACCAAACAATTTTGGATTGGGGTGGACCAAGGGGAAGACCTGGAATGGTGTCACCACAGATTCTTGAAACTGTATTGGTAGACGCCTCATATTGTACCACCTGGTGTGCTCCTTCGATGTTAATATTTAAGCGACCCCCACAACCCTCCATGCCAGCTGTTGACAGTTGCCGACCAGCCAAGTTGTACTTGAGCAGAACTGTCTGTGACCCAGCAGCTAAGAAGGGTCATTAATGTCAAGGCAAGCAAAGCAAAACGAGCAAAAGTCTTGCGGGTGGAAATTCAGGACCCCATATGAACCTGAGGTGTAAGAGATTGAGGAAATTAATGGGTCACCGCTGGTAAGGGTGGAAGAACCGTGACAAGGAACCTAGCATGGTTCAAAAGATCCAACACTGGAGTCGATGGGGATGGAGACGACGCTGCAGGCGAGTGGGAAGAAGAAGGAGGGGCACCCAGTGGCCCGTAGGCCCTTCCGGCAGGGACTGCATCATCACCCAATGAGTAAGAAGGGTATTTGCAGATGACACGACGGACAACGTCGGGGGATGATTCAGGTGGCACAAGAGAAGGAACCCTCAGAAGCAAGAAGTATGGACTGCACCCCAATCAACATCCCAGCCAGGAGCTATAAGATTATGGCCTTCATTACCACCCTGGCGGTCGGTGATAAAGCGGCGGTAATACCGCCAACAGGCCGCCAGTAATTTTTTTTTAATTTTGACCAACACAGACAGTCACTTTAACACACCGACGGCCACAGCGGTAGCAACAAGCACCGCAGCGGTAACCGCCAACAGCTGGGTGGAAGACAATGTACTGCCAACAGTATTACAACATGCCAGTCCACCAGTTTTCCCGGGGCAGTACCAATGCTATCAAAAGCACTGCGGAAACAGTACACAGAAGGGAAATGACTCACCTCAGGACACTCAAGAAAGAACCACAACGCCATGGAGCCTGAAATGCAGATCTTCCCCATGCTAGTATACCTCCTCCTACACCAGGAACACGAACGTCGGTCGAAGACGACCACGGTAAGTATCGCACCTAGCACACAAGGGAGGGTGGGAGGAAAAAGAGGGTGACACACACACGCAACACACAACACTCCCACCCCCAACACTATACACACAAAAAGAGGCAACAACATTACATATCCACCCCATAACCCTCAGGAATAACGCAGGGAAAAAAGGAAGTGAGTAAAGCCAGTGTAATAATATGAATTTCGAGAAACACGTCCTTAAAGCACAAAACATTATCTACAATATATACAAATTGCGGTACAATGCCCAGTCCAAAATGTCCGTGGCCCACAGGGCCATAACACATAGGTAAAGGCCACACTTGACTCGTGCCTCAATACGGAGAGAACACTGCTGGGGCATCAGGTCGAAGATACACAGGTACCTCAGGGGGAAGGGGAAGGGGGGCACCTCAGCCAGAAGATGGTAAAACTCCACAGCTCCTGGAGGGGGTTACATGCCCTCTGCTATGTCCTGGGGAGTGCAAAGCCACAGTCTCTCTAGTGGGTGGGTTGCCTACTACTTGGTCCTGGGGAGTGCAAAGCCACAGTCTCTCTAGTGGGTGGTTTGCCCACTGCTTAGTCCTGGGAGTGCAAAGCCACAGTCTCTCAAGTAGATGGCTTCTCCACTGGTTCTGGAGGGGGCTTTGTGCCCAGTGTGGTTCATCCCGACAAGGAGGGGGTGAGTGGATGCCTTCTTCCACTGGTTCTGGAGGGGGCTTTGTGCCCAGTGTGCTTTATCCTCACAAGGAGGGGGTGAGTGGATGCGTTCTTCCCCTGGTTCTGGAGGGGGCTTTGTGCCCAGTGTGCTTCATCCTGGCAAGGAGGGGGTGAGTGGATGCCTTCTTCTACTGGTTCTGGAGGGGGCTTTGTGCCCAGCGATGCAGATCCTGGATGGTGCAAGGTCACAGTCTCTCACCTTGGTGTCACACCTACAGTTGTTGTAGGGGCCAGGACGCACTACAGCCCAGGTAGGCACGACTACACACTGCCAGCCGGCGGTGACGGCTTCTCAGTGGTGGCAGTTGTGGGGCTGGCGGTGGTGCTGCCAGTGGTGGGGTGAGGGTCCAGCCCTTCCCCTGCAGCCTCGGATGGCTGCCCATTGGGGCTGCTGCTGCTGGCAGCGGTGCTGCTGGCGGTGCAGGTGGCGGGTCTAGCGGCGGTGCAGGTGGTGGTGCTGTCAGTGATGTAGGGAGGCTCCAGCCCTTCCCCTGCAGCCTCGGACAGCTGCCCACTAGGGCTACTGCTGCTGGCGGTGCAGGTGACAGTGCTGGCGGCAGTGCCAGTGGCGGTGCTGCCAGTGGTGGCGGGCGGCTCCAGACCTTCCCCTGCAGCCTCGGACGGCTGCCCACTGGGGCTGCTGCTGCTGGCAGTGGTGCTGCTGGCTGTGCAGGTGGCGCTGCTAGCGGCGGTGCACGTGGTGGTGCTGTCAATGATGAGGGGAGGCTCCAGCCCTTCCCCTGCAGCCTCGGATGGCTGCCCACTGGGACTGCTGCTGCTGGCAGTGGTGCTGCTGGCGGTGCAGGTGGCAGTGCAGGTGGTGGTGCTGGCGGCAGTGCAGGTGGCGGTGCTGTCAGTGATGGGTGGAGCCTCCAGCCCTTCCCCTGCACCCTCGGATGGATGAAGTGCCATGGCTCGTGTTGTTTCCCCAGATGCTTCTCCAGCACCAGGTACCAGATCCATCCTGCCTGCGGCATCTGTGCCTTTTTCCTTGGCAGCTGGTGTTCCCCTCCTGCTCTTGCAGCTGGTGGTCCCTTTTTGACCTTGCTAGCTGGTGGTCCCTTTTTGGCCTTGCTAACTGGTGGTGCCTCCTTGCCCTTGCCCTTGCCCTTGCTAGCTGGTGGTGCCTCCTTGCTCTTGATAGCTGGTGGTGCCTCCTTGCCCTTGCTAGCTGGTGGTGCCTCCTTGCCCTTGGTAGCTGGTGGTGCCCCCTTGCCCTTGCTAGCTGGTGGACCCTTCTTGCCCCTGGCAGCTGGTGCAGGCACACTGGCAGTGCTGACGGGTGTCTCCTTGGAGCCTCTCACACCTGCAGTAGCTGCAGAAACTGCAGTGCCGTGGACTGGGTGGCTGAGGTGCTGGCCTGGGTTCTGCTCACCCTGGCCCGAAGTGAAGGACGGGGGGGAGGGGCAAGGAATAGGTCAAGGGTGGAGAGGAAAAGCCTTTTAGGGGCACTGGGGCTGGAAGAGGGTGAAGGTTTGGGAGTGGAGGAAGAAGGTGTGGTTGTAGGAGGTGTTTGTCTGCTGAGTTTGGGTGCAGGTGCATGGGCTGGATGCTGTTGTGAGGTGGATGGCTGTTGGGTGTCTGAGTGCTTGCGTTTGTGTACTTTGGGAGGAGGGGACACAGACACAGTGGGAGAGGAAACAGGGGACATGTGCATGGATGTGGGGGTGGTGACTGCCAGTGAGGGGCGTGTAGTGATAGGTGTGATGGTGATGGAGATAGTGGATGAGAATGTCGTGCATGCAGGTGTGAGTGGAGATGCTACTGGGAGGGAGGTGGGTGAGGAGGAGGAAGGGGACACAGTGGAGGCAGTGGATGTTGGTGTGTCTGCATCTGGATGGTGCTTGTGTGAGTGCCTGTGGGATGAAGTGTGGTGCTTGTGTTTGCCTGAGCCACTTCGGTGTGTTGATATGGGTGCATGCTGGTCTAAAGGTGTGCTTGGGATAGGCTGGGGTTGAGGGGATTGGGACTGGGTAGAGGAAGTTGGACAAGGACATTGGCTGCCATCAGGGAGTTGGCCAGAGCCTGGAATGATCTCTGTTGGGCTGCCACGCCACAGTGAATGCCCTCCAATAATGCATTTGTTTGTTGCAAATGCCTTACCAGCCCCTTGATGGCATTCAGTATGATTGACTGCCCAACAGAGATGGATCTCAGGAGGTCAATAGCCTCCTCACTGTGGGCAGCAAGGCTGACTGGGGCAGGGACTGAGGTGCCTGGGGCAAAGGAGAGGCCCACCCTCCTGGGTGAGCGGGCACAGGAACCATGCTGAGGGCTGCTGGGAGGGCGGTGCTGGTACGGGAGAGGCAGCTGTACCTATAGTTGCAGTGGCCACAGAGGTGTCCGCCACACCCAGGGAGCTTCCATCGGAGGAGGTGTCGCTGTCCGAACTCTCCCCTCCAGGCTCCGCCATGGTGCTCCCCAGGCCCTCCATCCCACTGGTGCCCCTTACAGTTGGTAGATTTGGCTTCATGGGCCATGTGGGATGCAGCTCCCTCCGTCGCCGGTGCCTCTGCTCCTCCGCCAGATGATGCTAATGCACACAAGGACAGGGTGACAAAACAAAAAGGGGGGGAGAGACAGAGGATACACTTGGTCAGTGCCAGCAACAACACCACTGTTGACGTACACAACACACAGTGAACATCCCTATGCACTAGGCCATGCACTACCAGTTACAATGCTAGTCACCAGCTATGGGGTACAATGCCTAACGCCAATAGCAGCACACCTGAAACTCCCAGGACCCTGCCCAGTAGTAGATGCCCACTAGCATTTTGGGGGTTGGAGTGCATCTGAGCCTGCCCATCATGGAACCTACTCTGCTATGTTCGTCCTGGCCTAGGGGCACCCACAGATCAACATCCCCACCCAGATAACACCTCAACACACGCAATTTCATGATTCTGAAACTGTACTCACCCCTTGTGGATGCAGTGAAGCCTTCAAATGCCCATCTGACTCCGGTTAGACCACCGCCAGGATGCGGAACCTCAGGGGGCTCAGGGTACGACGGGCACCCCTCCCTCCTTGAGAGGCCAGCCCCAGCTAGGCCTCCGACGCCTTCCTTGCCCAGCGGCGCAGGTCCTCCCACCATTTGCAACAGTGGGTGTTCTGCCTGTCAAAGACCCCCAGGGTCCGCACCTCCTTGGCGATGGCACACCAAATACCCTTTTTCTGATGGGCGCTGACCTGAAGAAAAAGATACAGAAGAAAAGGTATTAGTCATACCGTCCGGCCTGTTACACTCTTGGCCCACCATATCCCTCCCATCCCCTTACGCACAGACATTGCCCACCATACATGTAGCACTCTGCCCAGGACCCCTCGCCCCCCCCCCCCCACACGAGGCTTACACACACAGCACTCCATACATTCATGCCCCAGGCAACGTGCTCACAGTGTACTCACCTGTTGGTATGGAGGGCCATAATGTAAACGGTACTGGGGTAGGACCCCATCCACTAGTCTCTCCAACTCCTCCGAAGTGAAGACGGGGGCCCTTTCCCCAGACACTCGAGCCATGGTCGCTTCGAGACACAGGTCACAGCAGCACTTGCAGTGTAGGTCCTCTCCTGTTGAAGGTCAGGTAGCAAGTGATTGAACAGATAGAAAATGGCGGTCACGTCCACGGCGGTGCGTACCGTCACTGCCGGCGTACATTATCATTGGCTCCCGGAACCCGTAGGCCCCAATAATAACCAATGCAGTGTTGCACGGTCGACCGCCTCCCACAACAGCGCACAACCTCAGCGGAATTACCTCATTTCCACTTGTCCTTCCTCACAGGTCAGGCGGCCGCCATTTCAGGGGGGAACAGGCCATGGCACCTAACTGCCTCACAGCAGACATAGGCACATCAACGGACCTACACATTCACATACTGTTTCTGTAACAAAATGCAAGACATTTTACTCAATGATATCTTTGAATATGACCATCTGCTCACTGTTTCTCACCCTAGAGTTCAACTGCTGAGGTTGAATAGGAGATGGAGACATACCCCGTGTACAGACCCCTAGTGGACTTGGCGACAATAGAGGACAGGCACATTATCCTTACCTACAGACTTGATAGGGCCACAATCCAAGACCTGTGTGCCCAATTGGAGCCAGACCAGATCTCAGCTATCCACCACCCCACTGGTATCCCCCTTGTAGGAAGGTAGCCTCTTTCTAGCCTTGTTACCCCCATTTTTGGCCTGTTTGTGAGTATATGTCAGGGTGTTTTCACTGACTCATTGGGATCCTGCTAGCCAGGGCCCAGTGCTCATAGTCAAAACCCTATGTTGTCAGTGTGTTTGTTATGTGTCACTGGGATCCTGCTAGGCAATACAATTCTGGTATTGAGGGGACAATTCCATGATCCCCCGGGTCTCTAGCACAGAACCCGGGTGCTGCCAAACTGCCTTTCCGGAGTTTCCACTGCTGCTGCTGCCAACCCCTCAGACAGGATTCTGCCCTCCTGGGGTCTGGGCAGCCCCAGCCCAGGAAGGCAGAACAAAGGATTTCCTCTAAGAGAGGGTGTTACACCCTCTCCCTTTGGAAATAGGTGTGAAGGGCTGGGGAGGAGTAGCCTCCCCCAGCCTCTGGAAATGCTTTGATGGGCACAGATGCTGCCCATCTCTGCATAAGCCAGTCTACACAGGTTCAGGGATCCCCCAGCCCTACTCTGGCGCGAAACTGGACAAAAGAAAGGGGAGTGACCACTCCCCTGACCAGTACCTCCCAGGGGAGGTAACCAGAGCTCCTCCAGTGTGTCCCAGACCTCTGCCATCTTGGATTCAGAGGTGCTGGGGGCAGCCTGGACTGCTCTGAGTGGCCAGTGCCAGCAGGTGACGTCAGAGACCCCCTCTGATAAGCTCTTACCTCTCTTGGTAGCCAATCCTCCTTTCCTGGTAGCCAAACCTCCTTTTCTGTCTATTTAGGGTCTCTCCTCTGGGGTATCCCTCAGATAACGAATGCAAGAGCTCACCAGAGTTCCTCTGCACTTCCCTCTTTGACTTCTGCCAAGGATTGACCGCTGACTGCTCCAGGACGCCAGCAAAACTGCAACAAAGTAGCAAGACAACTACCAGCAACATTGTAGCGCCTCATCCTGCCGGCTTTCTCGACTGTTTCCTGGTGGTGCATGCTCTGGGGGCTGTCTGCCTTCACCCTGCACTTGAAGCCAAGAAGAAATCTCCCGTGGGTCGACGGAATCTTCCCCCTACTAACGCAGGCACCAAAAGACTGCATCACCGGTCCTCTGGGTCCCCTCTCATCCTGACGAGCGAGGTCCCTGGAACACAGGCGCTATATCCAAGTGACTCCCACAATCCAGTGATCCTTCAGTCCAAGTTTCATGGAGGTATGTCCTTGACTCCCCACGCTAGACTGCAAACCTGTGTACTGCATAATTTGCAGCTGCTCCGGCTTCTGTGCACTTCTCCAAGGATTCGTTTGTGTACAGCCTAGCCTGGGTCTCCAGCAGTCCGTCCTGCAGTTCTCAACCCTCTGAGTTGGACTCCAACGTTGTGGGACCCTCCTTTGTGACTCTGAGCGAGCTCCGGTTCACAAATCTTCTAAGTGCCTGCTCCGGTACTTCTGCGGGTGCTGCCTGCTTCTGTGGGGGCTCTCTGAGTTGCTGAGAGCCCCTTCTGTCTCGTCCTACAAGGGACAACATCCTGGTCCTTCCTGGTCCCCAGCAGCATCCAAAAACCTCTACCGCAACCCTTGAAGCTAGCAAGGCTTTTTTGCGGTATTTCTGCGTGAAAACACTTCTGCAACCTCCAGCATGCCATGGGACATCTTCCATCCAACAGAGATGTTCCTAGCTCTCTTCGTTGTTGCAGAATCCTAAGCTTCTTCCATACGGAGGCAGCCTTATTGCACCTTCATCTTGGGTTTCCTGGGCTCCTGCCCCCCCCCCGGATACTATTGCGACTCTTGGACTTGGTCCCCTTGCCTTGCAGGTCCTCAGGTCCAGGAATCCATCTTCAGTGCTTTGCTGGTGTTTGTGATTCTTGCAGAATCCCCCTATCACGACTATTGTGTCCTTTTGAGGTGGTAGGGGTACTTTTACTCCTACTTTTCAGGGTCTTGGGGTGGGGTATCTTGGACACCCTGACTGTTTTCTTACAGTCCCAGCGACCCTCTACAAGCTCCCATAGGTCTGGGGTCCAGTCATGATTCGAATTCCACTTTTGGAGTATATGGTTTGTGTTACCCCTAGACGTATGTTCACCTATTGCATCCAATTGTAATTCTACACTGTTTGCATTACTTTTCTTACTATTACTTACCTGTTTTGGGTTTGTGCACATATGACTTGTGTATACTACTTACCTTCTAACTGAGGGTACTCACTGAGATACTTTTGGCATATTGTCATAAAAATAAAGTACCTTTATTTTTAGTAACTCTGAGTATTGTGTTTTCTCATGATATTGTGCTATATGATATAAGTGGTATAGTAGGAGCTTTGCATGTCTCCTAGTTCAGCCTAAGCCGCTTTGCTATTGCTACCTTCTATCAGCCTAAGCTGCTAGAAACACCTCTATTCCACTAATAAGGGATAACTGGACCTGGCACGGGGTGTAAGTACCACAAGGTTCCCACTATAAGCCAGGCCAGCCTCCTACAGGTATAATGGACATCATTAGCGTTTTCTTACACTCCCAGCAACCCTCTATACACTACACTAGGCCTGGGGGGTCCCTAAGCGGTTCGCATTCCACTTTCTTTGTATATGGTTTGTATTGCCCCTAGGCCTATTGCATCCTATTGTATTCTACAGTGTTTGCTCTACTTTTCTAACTGTTTACTTACCTGATTTTGGTTTGTGTGTATATTTTGTGTATTTTACTTACCTCCTAAGGGAGTATATCCTCTGAGATATTTTTGGCACATTGTCACTAAAATAAAGTGCCTTTATTTTTAGTAACTCTGAGTATTGTGGTTCTTATGATATAGTGCTATATGATATAACTGGTATAGTAGGAGCTTTGCATGTCTCCTAGTTCAGCCTAAGCTGCTCTGCTATAGCTACCTCTATCAGCCTAAGCTGCTAGAACACTACTAATCTACTAATAAGGGATAACTGGACCTGGCACTAGGTGTAAGTACCATCAGGTACCCACTATAAGCCAGGCCAGCCTCCTACACCACCCATCCCAGTAACCAGCACTGCATGCACCACCAATGCATGGACACCACTGACAGCCCTGCATGGACACCCATCACCAAAGCATGCACACTAGTGATAATCACTTAGCCAACCAAATCACAACTCACACAAGCCAAAGCTGCCTTGGTAATAACAACCATGGGGGGAAACATACCCATGCACAAGATGTCACATGCAGTAACAATAACACTGCTTTCGCATACCCACAGGACCTCCACACAATGTCACCGAAGAGGAGGTGCCAGCAACATCCAGTCCACCCCAAGAAAAGGCCCACAGTGATAACAGCAGCTCTGCACGCCTGGATCTGGATAACCAACCTGACCCATCAGGGACCTCTGAACAGTCGGTGACAGTCCCACACCACCAAAGAGCCTCCCCCCTCAGGAAGCACCACCACAACACCCACCTGGCAGGCCCATCCCTCTGTCTCCAGGACACGTCAATCAGCGGTGTGTCCACCATTACAAGGACCCCAGGCAACCCCACAAACACAGCACGGTCAGGGACCTGGGGTCAGTGGCAGTGGGCACACGATTCAGGGGACAGAGGCACAGGATAACAGGGAAGCTGGGAGGACTGCTGTGCGACAGGGGGAGACATGCCCAGGGATCCGACTCTCCACGAGGCACTCACCAACATCCTGGGAGCATACCACCATACCCAGGAGACCGGGGCCAGATACTGGCCAAGTTGCAGGAGACCCAGCGGCTGCAGGAGGGACAGTACCTGGGGATCAGGGAGGACCTGAAGGACATCCACACCACCCTGGTCACCATTGCAGGGGTGCGGGCAGACATGGCCAACACCATGAAGGAGGCAGTCGCACACCAACTGGCCCTTGACACTAGCCTAACCGATGAACAGCTTTCCACCTCCGCTGATGCTAGTGGACAGGAGGCCCAGCCACAGGAACAACAGGCCACCAGCACACTTCCCCCTGTAGAAGGAGAACCACCCTGCAAAAGGTCCCTGCGATCCAGGCAGAAGCCGGAGAACATTGCCAAGAGCCCCGCCAAGAAAAAAAGACTCACCTGAATGCCACCCTTGTGTCCCACTATGTCACCCTGCCCACCTTGAACTGCCATTACTCCACTTTCTATGCCCCCTTGGACAATGCACCTGTGATACCAATAGAGTAGACTCTATCCTGGACTTTCCTCCATCAGCAACTCAGCCCATTGCAATACCCCCTCCACTTATTTGCACATAAATAAGCACCCTTGGAACAAATACAAGTATGGAGTCTGTCAATTGAGTGAAATATGTATTCGTTTAACATGTTGTAAACATTGCAATTCAACTGTACAGTTATGTATACACAGGTAGGCCCTGTAGTGGGCAGCAGTAAACACACCAGGAGCCAGAGTGGGGCACAGATATCTGAAAATAGAGATGCCAAAGGGTACAGTAAGTGGCCATAGAATTTGGAAAATCAGGCTTCCATGTACAATGTCCAACACAAAACTACAATGGAAGGTGAAGTTACAGTGTCTTACCTGTGTGTTCTGTTGCCCACATCTTCTTCCTCTGCCTCCTCTTCGTCACTGTCCACAGGCTCCATTGCTGCACCACGACCATCTCCAACCTATCCTCCTGCAGGAAAGGCACCTGGCGTCTCAAGGCCAGTTTGTGCAACATGCAACGGCACACCTTCTTGGGTGAGTAGCACAGGGATCCACCTGCCAGATGGAGGCACCGGAATCTGGCCTTCAGGAGGCCAAAGGTGCGCTCAATGATCCTCCTTGTTCCCCCCATGTACCTCATTGTGCCCTTGTCCTGGCATTCCTCACTGGGGTCAGTAGCCATGAGAGTTTGGGGTAACCAGAGTCACCTGTACATATCGAGGGATACCTATTAGCCAGATCTTCGCCCTTAGGGCCAACCCTGCTGGCACTGGCCACTCAGAGGTCTCCATTGTGCCCTCACACCTCTGCATTCAAGATGGTAGAGGTCTGCGACACACTAGGGTGGTGATGGACAGGAGAGTGGTCACTCCCTTTCCTTTGTCCAGTTTCGCGCCAGAGCAGGAGCTGGGGATCCCTGAACCGGTGTAGACTGGTTTATGTAAGGAGGGCACCATCTGCACCCTTCAAAGCATTTCCAGAGGCCAGGAGAGGCTACTCCTCCTAGGCCCTTAACACCTATTTCCAAAGGGAGAGGGTGTACCCTCTCTCAGAGGAAATATCTTGTTCTGCCTTCCTGGGACTGGGCTTCCCAACCCCAGGGGGGCAGAAACCTGTCTGGCGGTAGCTGCAAAGAAAACCCCAGAAAGCTAGTCAGCAGTACCCGGGTCCATGCTGGAGCCCCGGGGATGCATGGGATTGGCACCCCAATACCAGATTGGTATTGGGGGGGCCAATTGCATGATCTTAGACATGTTACATGGCCATGTTCGGAGTTACCATTGTGAAGCTACACATAGGTATTGACCCATATGTAGTTCACACGTGTAATGGTGTCTCCGCACTCACAAAGTCTGGGGAAATAGCCCTGAACAATGTGGGGGCACCTTGGCTAGTGCCAGGGTGCCCTCACACTTAGTAACTTTGAACCTAACCTTCACCAAGTGAGGGTTAGACATATAGGTGACTTATAAGTTACTTAATTGCAGTGCAAAATGGCTGTGAAATAACGTGGATGTTATTTCACTCAGGCAGTGGCAGTCCTGTGTAAGAATTGTCTGAGCTTCCTGTGGGTGGCAAAAGAAATGCTGCAGCCCAGAGGGATCTCCTGTAACCCCAATACCCTGGGTACCTAGGTACCATATACTAGGGAATTATAAGGGTGTTCCAGTGTGCCAATCAGAATTCGTAAAAATGGTCACTAGCCTGCAGTGACAATTTTATAGACAGAGAGAGCATAAGCACTGAGGTTCTGGTTAGCAGAGCCTTAGTGACACAGTTAGGCACCACACAGGGAACACATTCAGGCCACAAACTATGAGCACTGGGGTCCTGGCTAGCAGGGTCCCAGTGAGACATATAAAACACACTGACAAATAGCGTTTCCACTATGAGCACTGGGGTCCTGCCTAGCAGGATCCCAGTGAGACAGTAAAAACACCCTGACATATGCTCACAAACAGGCCAAAAGTGGGGGTAACAAGGCTAGAAAGAGGCTACCTTCCTACAGGGAAGAAATGTAGAGAGCCACCTGGGCTCTTCCATACTTTGTTGCTCTGTTTGCACATCACAGACAGAGTTCACCTGGAAACTGTAAATAAAAGCAAGACCAGCAGCCTGAGGCTAGTCCAGTCTCTAAGCAAAGCACCCGAGTGTCCATGTCTTCATTGTCGTTTACTAGGCCTCCCCGCGACTGCTCCATGCCGGGCGAACTTGTTGTCCAGCGAGATTCCTAGGCCTCGCTACAGTTACCTCCTTCCATCCCTCGTAGTGTTTAAAAAGTCTACCAGCTCATGCTTCTGAAGTTCATTGTCAGAATTCCCCATAAATGTATCTCTGCCACTATCTGTATGTCAGAAACTGTCCTCTTGGGAGCCCAACATTCCCAAGTGTCTCGCATGTAGTCAGGGAGCCTGTAGGAAAGTGCTCTCTTTTTGGCATGTTATCCCCAATTTCTGCCTGATGTCAGTGTGTTTGACTGTGTCACTGGGATCCTGCTAATCAGGACCCCAGTGCTTATGATCTCTCTCCTCTAAAGTTTGTCACTGCACACTGATAACCCAGTATTTCATTCAAAATTGGCATACTGGTCACCCCTTATATGTCCCTAATATATGTACGTTGGTACCCAGGGCATTGGGGTTCCAGAGGATCCCTATGGACTGCAGCATTACTTTTCCTCCCATAGGGAGCCCTTCCAAAGGCTTCTACAGGACTGCCATTGCATTCTGTGTGAAATGGTGTATGTACCCTTTCACTGCCATTTGCACTGCACCAAGTCACTCATAAATCACCTATATATCAGGTCTTCCAACTCTGAAGGGTAGGTGCAGAGTACCTGTGTGTGAGGGCACCCCTGCACTAGCAGAGGTGCCCCCACGTTGTCCAGGGTCATTTTCCCAGACTTCGTGAGTGCGGGGACGCCTTTTTACGTGTGCACTGTACATAAGTCATTACCTATGTACAGTTTCACAATGGTAACTCCGAATATGGCCATGTTTAGTATCACACATGTTGCAATCATACCCCAAGGCTTTTGTAATGATTCCATGCACTCTGTGGCTCCTTCGAGGACCACGTACTGCCATTACAGCCTTCTGAGCTTTTCGAGGCAGCCCCCGCTTCTGCCACCTCACAGACAGGTTGTTGCTCAAGCAGCTCGAGCCCCAGGAAGGCAGAACAAAGCATTTCCTTTGGGAGCAGGATGTTACACCCTTTCCCTTTGGAAATATGTGTTACAGGCATGGGAGAGGTAGCCTCTCAGAGCCTCTGGAAATGCTTTGAAGGGCACAGATGGTGCCTTCCCTGCATAATCCATTCTACACCGGTTCAGGGTCCCCCAGTTCCTGCTCTGGTGCAAAACTGGACAAAGGAAAGGGGAGTGACCGCACTTCTGTCTATCACCACGCATGGGGTGGTGCCCTGAGCTCCTCCAGAGTGTCCCTGGGTAAGGCCATCTTCAATCCCAAGGTGGTAGGACACTCTGGGAGTATCTGAGTGGCCAGTACTAGCAGGTGACGTCAGAGCCCTTCCCTGATAGGTGCTTACCTGTTAGCTGACCAATCCCCCTTTCAGGGCTCTGGGTATTTCCTCAGATCCGGATTGCAAGACTCCACCAGGAATCCTCTGCTTCCTTTCCTTCACCTTCTTACCGAAGAAACTGCATCTGGACCCTCCAGGAACTCTACAACTGCAACAAAGAAGCAAAGACGACTTCTGCAACATTTTATTTTCAGCTTCTGCCAGCAACTGCAACTGTTTCCTGCTCGTGCATCCTCAGAGGACAGCCAGTCTTCAGCCTGCACCAGAGGAACAAAGGAATCTCCCTTGAAGTGAAGGAGTCACTTCTCTGCTTCAGCAGGCATACCCTCTGCAGCGACGACTAGTGGCTTGGGACCCATCTCCTGACGAGCTGCGTGGATCCTGCATCCCGAGTGGTGGACTGAAGTGGTCCCGACAGCCCTGACGTCCAACTTTGGTGGAGGTAAGAGCTTGCCTCCCCACGCAAGACAGTACCGCATGTTTTGCAGTTGCCAAGGCTTGTTGGCATCCTTCCACAAATTTCTTCATGCACCGTGCAGCACCTACCCCCAGCACTCCTTCCTGTGGTGTACAGCCTCCTGTGTGGTTTTCTGGCGATGTGGGATCCCCTTGTGTAGTGCTAGGTGGGCCTCCTTTTGCACCTTCTTAGTCCCGGTGCTGTGGGACTCCTGTGCACACTGCCTGGTCTTCTGAGGGCTCTCTGAGTTGCTGTTTCCCCTTCCTGGGTAGAGTACACCAGATCCCGCCTGTTCCCAGGCACCGCCATTTTCCGCTAACAGCAAACTTTGCGTGTGCCAAGGCTAGATGGTGGAATCCAGTGATGCAAATCAGACTGCAATCATCCTCCCAGCGTGGGACATCATCTGCACCAGCCAGGAACCCACATCCATCTTCTTGGGTGCAGTGCTAACTATTATTCTTTAGTGGTGGTTCTTCTTTTGCACCTTCATCTGGGTTAGCAGGGGCTCCTGTTCTCCCTGGACTCTTCAGTGCTTCTTGGACTTGGTCCCCTTCTTCCACAGGCCTTCAGGTCCAGGAATCTATCGTTAATGTCTTGCAGTCTCTTCTGGTTCTTGCAAAATCTTCTGGCACGGGTTCTTGCGTCTTCTAGAAAAGTTACTGTGATTTACTCCTGCTTTCCTGGGGTACTTACCTTTGGTGTTTTCTAACACTCCCAGTGACCCTCTACACACTACACTTGCCGAGGTGGGAAACCAACTTTCACATTCCACTATTTTAGTATATGGTTTGTGTTCCCCTGGCCCATTTCTAACTATTGTGATTTTCACTATTTGTACCGTTTTCTAACTGTTTTTATAGATATTTCTGCAATCTAGTGTATATACTGTGTATATTACTTACCTCCTAAGGGAGTATAGTCTCTAAGGTATGTGTCACCAAAATAAAGTACTTGTATTTTTGTAACACTGAGTTTTTTCTTTCATGTGTGTGAGTACCGTGGGGCTACAGTGTGTAGGAAAGTACCATCTTGCCTGGCATGTTACCCCCATATTTCACTGTATATATGTTGTTTTAGTCTATGTGTCACTGGGACCCTGCCAGGCAGGGCTCCAGTGCTCATAAGTATGTGCCCTGTATGTGTTCTCTGTGTGATGACTAACTGTCTCAGTGAGGCTCTGCTAACCAGAACCTCAGTGGTTATGCTCTCTCTGCTTTCCAAATTGTCACTAACAGGCTAGTGACCAATTTCACCAATTCACATTGGCATACTGGAACACCCTTATAATTCCCTAGTATATGGTACTGAGGTACCCAGGATATTGGGGTTCCAGGAGATCCCTATGGGCTGCAGCATTTCTTTTGCCACCCATAGGGAGCTCTGACAATTCTTACACAGGCCTGCCAGTGCAGCCTCAGTGAAATAACGTCCACGTTATTTCACAGCCATTTTTCACTGCACATAAGTAACTTATAGGTCACCTATATGTCTAACCCTCACCTAGTGAAGGTTGGGTGCCAAGTTACTTAGTGTGTGGACACCCTGGCACTAGCCAAGGTGCCCCCACATCATTCAGGGCAAATTCTTCAAACTTTGTGAGTGTGGGGACACCATTACACACGTGCACTACACATAGGTCACTACCTATGTATAGCGTCGCAATGGTAACTGACCATGTAAATGGTTACATGGCCATGTAACATGTCTAAGATCATGGAATTGTCACCCCAATGCCATTCTGGCAGTGGGGGGGACAATTCCATGATCCCCCGGGTCTCGAGCACAGAACCCGGGCACTGCCCAAACTGCCTTTCCGGGGTTTTCACTGCAGCTGCTGCCAACCCCTCAGACAGGTTTCTGCCCTCCTTGGGTCCTGGCAGCCCTGGCCCAGGAAGGCAGAACAAAAGGCTTCCTCTGAGAGAGGGCGTTACACCCTATCCCTTTGGAAATACGTGTCAGGGCTGCGGAGGAGTAGCCTCCCCCAGCCTCTGGAAATGCTTTGATGGGCACAGATGGTGCCCATCTCTGCATAAGCCAGTCTACACCGCTTAAGGGATCCCCCAGCCCTGCTCTGGCGTGAAACTGGACAAAGGAAAGGAGAGTGACCACTCCCCTGACCTGCACCTCCCAGGGGAGGTGCCCAGAGCTCCTCCAGTGTGTTCCAGACCTCTGCCATCTTGGATTCAGAGGTGTGCTGGCACACTGGACTGCTCTGAGTGGCCAGGGCCAGCAGGTGACGTCAGAGACTCCTTCTGATAGGCTATTACCTCTCTTAGTAGCCAATCCTCCTTCCTAGGTAGCCAAACCTCCTTTTCTGGCTATTTAGGGTCTCTGCTTTAGGGAATTCTTTAGATACCGAATGCAAGAGCTCACCAGAGTTCCTCTGCATCTCCCTCTTCACCTTCTGCCAAAGGATCGACCGCTGACTGCTCAGGACGCCTTCAAAACCGCAACAAAGTAGCAAAGATGACTACTGCAACCTTGTATCGCTTCATCCTGCCGGCTTTCTCAACTGTTTCCTGGTGGTGCATGCTCTGGGGGTAGCCTGCCTCCTTCCTGCACCAGGAGCTCTGAAGAAATCTCCCGTGGGTCGACGGAATCTTCCCCCTGCAACCGCAGGCACTAAAAGACTGCATCACTGGTCCTCTGGGTCCCCTCTCAGCACAACGAGCGTGGTCCCTGGAACTCAGCAACTCTGTCCAAGTGACTCCCACAGTCCAGTGACTCTTCAGTCCAAGTTTGGTGGAGGTAAGTCCTTGCCTCCCTACGCTAGACTGCATTACTGGGTACCGCGTGATTTGCAGCTGTTCCTGCTCCTGTGCACTCTTCCAGGATTTCCTTCGTGCACAGCCAAGCATGGGTCCCCGACACTCTAACCTGCAGTGCACAACCTTCTGAGTTGTCCTCCGGTGTCATGGGACTCCCTTTTCTGACTTCGGGTGGACTCCAGTTCACTCCTCTTCTAAGTGCCTGTTCCGGTACTTCTGTGGGTGCTGCCTGCTTCTGTGAGGGCTCCCTGACTTGCTGGGTGCCCCCTCTGTCTCCTCATCCAAGTGGCGACATCCTGATCTCTCCTGGGCCACAGCAGCATCCAAAAACCCTAACTGTGACTCTTGGAGCTAGCAAGGCTTGTTTGCGGTCTTTCTGCGTAGGAACACCTCTGCAAGCTTCTTCACGACGTGGGACATCCATCCTCCAAAGGGAAAGTTCCTAGTCCTCTTCGTTCTTGCAGAACACCAAGCTTCTTCCATCCGGTGGCAGCTTCCTTGCACCCTCAGCTGGCATTTCCTGGGCATCTGCCCACTCTCGACACTGTCGCGACTCTTGGACTTGGTCCCCTTGTCTTACAGGTACTCAGGTCCAGAAATCCACTGTTGTTGCATTGCTGGTGTTGGTTTTCCTTGCAGAATCCCCCTATAACGACTTCTGTGCTCTCTGGGGGTTGTAGGTGCACTTTACACCTACCTTACAGGGTCTTGGGGTGGGCTATTTTTCTAACCCTCACTGTTTTCCCAGCGACCCCCTACAAGCTCACATAGGTTTGGGGTCCATTCGTGGTTCGCATTCCACTTTTGGAGTATATGGTTTGTGTTGCCCCTATACCTATGTGCTCCTATTGCAATCTATTGTAACTTTACACTGCTTGCATTACTTCCTTTTGCTATTACTGCATATTTTTGGTATTGTTTACATATATCTTGTGAATATAACTTATCCTCATACTGAGGGTACTCACTGAGATACTTTTGGCATATTGTCATAAAAATAAAGTACCTTTATTTTTAGTATATCTGTGTATTGTGTTTTCTTATGATATTGTGCATATGACACCAGTGGTATAGTAGGAGCTTTGCATGTCTCCTAGTTCAGCCTAAGCTGCTCTGCTATAGCTACCTTCTATCAGCCTAAGCTGCTAGAAACACCTCTTCTACACTCATAAGGGATAACTGGACCTGGCACAAGTTGTAAGTACCTCTGGTACCCACTACAAGCCAGGCCAGTCTCATACACAGTGGTATTGCATGAGCTTTGCATGTCTCCTATGTAGGCCTTGGCTGCTCATCCACACTACCCTTAGAGAGCCTAGATTCTAGACACTATCTACATTTCACTGATAAGGGATAACTGGACCTGGTATAAGGTGTAAGTACCTTAGGTACCCACTACAAACCAGGCCAGCCTCCTACATAGCCCTCTTGAAATAACTTGCCCAATGTAACAATATTGATTGAATCACAGCTCAGCACTTTCTGGGTGGTGTATTAACGCCACTGTTTCAAAACACCCACAAGTCGTATCTGCAGGGAGTATTGTTGAATTCGGGATGTCAGGCGTAGCCCTATTTGATGACATCCCAACACCATCCTTATCAACCTGGGAAGACTCCTTTGTACCTGGATTTCAGGAAGCAATAGGTTATACAGTTCATTTGTTCCCTGTTTCATCAAGCTGCTATGTTGTCTGTCTCTTCGAGATGCCTACCCCTCTTCCATTGCAGCTGCGCAGTCCAGTAAGACAAATCAAAACATGGTACACATTGGCTTTCTTACATTTTCAGGAATGTCCATTTGTTTATTTATACCCTGCATCTTCTTTCACCCAAGACCAGGTCTCTAAGAATAAGAAGGTTTTCGAACTCTGGAAACTTCAGTACCTTCAGTGGGAGGTTAGCAAAATGATAGAGGAATACTAGGGAAGCATTACCACCTTAGATTAGGCAATATGCTCTGTTTCTGTAAAAGGCAGCAATCTCCAACAAGCATTGGCAATGTCAATAGGTTTTACTGGTGGGAGACCTATTGGCTTTGTCACTGGGGTGGGAGTGGTTAATGAGGGTAGTGAATGCATGTACATACATGCATACTGACACATCAGACATGTTAGATCAAATAATAGAAAAAGTTGAAAAATATGTACAAATGTAAATAAATGAGGTGACCAGTCCAGCAGCACTTTGCATCTTCTGGGCCCTCATTAAAAAAAGAAAAAACAAATAAGAAAATGGTGGCTGAAAACTAAATAAAGAGAATGCCTGCTCTGTCCATGAATTACAGCCCTGTTTACAGAAAAGCTCTGTCATATGTCAACATGTCAGAGAGGGATAGAGGTAAGTACCAAGAAAGCAATATAGGGGATGTAACGTTTCCCAATTTGTACAGGGAAATAAATCTGCATACATTTTGTGAGCTGTGCAATTGAATTCTTTTGATGTGTACAAGACAAGACAGAGAATGTCTAGACAAAAAAAAGTTTGCACTTATGTAATCAGCAGCAGTTGAACAGAGCAGCGTGTCCTGTACTGGTGCAAGGACAAACCAGAGGGGCTTATTTACAAGCTTCTTGTACCACCTTTACATAATTTTTTTTGACACAGCAGTGGCACTAAGCAATACCCCACAGCGTGCCACATTTACAAACTTGTGCAATGGGACGTTTGTGCCAGTTTGAAAAGCCTTGCGCCACATTATACCTTCACCAGATATAATGTATACAAGGTAGGCGTTCCCACGTAACAGTCAGGCAGAACTGGCACAGTGAAATTTACAATATTTCACTCCGTCATTCTGTGACTTCACTGCGTCAGAAGTTTAATGCCTCCACAGGGCAGGCGCTAAAGTGCTGCAGGGCTTTTTAACATGGGACTCTTCCTTGCATTCCTGGAATAGTGTAATTTTTTAAAGTTAGTCCAGCAATGCATGACTATAGAGCCACAGATGCGTCAGAACTTCTGATGTATCTGTGAAAATGTGCACCGTGAAGCCCTGCAGATATTGTTCGGGCGCAAGGCAGTGCAAGAAATCTGATGCATCAGAGCTGATGCTTCAGATTTTTGTAAATGAGGCCCAGACTTTTAAAGCTCATGTTCTTGAGCTCCGAAGAGTTCATTAAAAAGGCAAGGCTGCTGAAGATATCTTACCACTTTCCCTCTCAAGGCCCCACAATACAACATCCTGCATGCTTAATAAAGTCCTTCAGCCGCCTCGACCAACAAGTGACCGCAGCAGCCCGGACATGGTGGGGGAGACAGGGCCATGGTTATTGAGCAATAGAAAAGGGGAGAACACGCTCTGTTTTATTCACTTAGGAGAAAGGATGAGTAAGGTGGCCATCACACTGGATAGAGAAGGGCATGCCCAGAGTGGTGGCATCTCTATGCCATGGGGCCACCAGGCAACAGCTAATAAAAAATAAATAAAACATAGACCTGGCTGCAACAGTAGAAATGTCTGCTAACAAGAAGAAATTATATTTAAAAGCACACTCTAAATGTAAGCAGCCAGATGCTGTTAATGCGTACAGTTACAGGAAGATAACTAAAGGTAAACAGAAAATGCTAAAGTTCCAGCCACCAAAGCGGAGTAGATGAAAATGAGTACTTGGGCCACAGGATACTGATAAGAGAGAAACACACAAGGAGAATGCTTTAACCAGTAGAAAGGAAGGAAAAGTGAGTTGACAAGCACACAAAAAAATCACAAGTGTGGGCGGGATGTAAAACCCTTTTAAGATACATACAATACAATAGATTTCACAAGCACAGCGCAAGTGCTGCGCAGGTGAAACCTAAAAAGTGACATGAGCTTTCAAGGTAGCTTCTAAGGCCCCAGTGTTTTTATGTATGAGATCTAAATTTGAGTGATAGATTTTGTTCCCCAGATGCCCCGATGTAACAAGAATTTTGCAGTCTATATTTAATTTGCTTGCTCATTATACAGGGCAGATAACCTGTCCTTAGCAAATAGTGCAGCCAATCTCGGGTGCCTCTGTTCAGCAAATGCTGTACAGAACTCCAAAAGAAACCCATCTGTTCTGGGTATTTTCCCAGTTGCCATTTCAAGGAGGGAAACTTTCATTTCATTGATCGTGATTTGTGAATCCATTTTATCTCCAACACTGGATCTTTTGTATATGCACATGCTTCAAGTATAATCACATGCTTGAATCATTCCCGGTCGTCAGGCTGGGAATCCCCGGTATATCAAAGCAGTAGTACATAGGGTAAATATACATAACATACAGAATACTGTGTAAAATGTCCATAGGCCTGAAATAACCTTAGATATTTAGTAGCTAATCCACCTCATTCTAAAGAACCGAAACTTCAACCAATAAGGTGGAAGCTTAAGCTCTCCTACTCCTCCTAGAGGCCACCATAGCTTAGATGTTCTACTGCATGTCATGTGTGAAGGAGCTCCCAGTGGTCAGTGTTCTTCGTGGCTCAGCACTCCTGGCGTGGAAAGTCAAGAAAAGAAACTAACGTCAGAGCGCTGGGGTGGCACCTTTATAGGCATCTAGGACGTCACTTCTGCCATGTACAACATCAACGACACCCCGCAGATATGATCAACACCACCAACCAGCACTCAAAAATTTACTAAATATATCACAAATAGATTACAAAACAGAAGGTAGTGATAAAACAATGACTGCTAAGTGAAACTTTAAAAATAATATCTTCCTATAGAAATGAATGGGAAATAATAAAAAAAATTTGAATACATGTATGGAAAATTTTAAAAAATTAATACACAAGTGAAACATATACAAACTGTTTATTTTTAAGTTGATATATATATATATATATATATATATATATATATATATATATATATATATATATGTATATATATGTTTATTATTAATGTTATTATTGATTACAAACATCCAACTATTATTTATTATATTTCTAAATGCTAAAACAACTAATTAAATAACACAAACTATTTCTACTACATACAAATACATTTTTTTAAAAAGGATTTCAGATTAGAATTATAAAATTAAATATTCACTCTCCAATATAAACCATATTTTAAAAAGTGTTGGATAATAAAAGGGTGTTGTTTACTATTCCCACTCCAGCCTATTCCAATTTTGGGAAGATGTTGCACACTAAAGGGGTTAAAAAATACTATTCAAACCACAATATGTACCAATTTGGAGAAGGTGTTGGACACCAAACCGGTGACTTTTACTATTCTCACTCCAGTCTAAACTAATTAGTGGAACGTGTTGGATACTAAATGAACGACATTTGCTATTACCACTCCAATCTAAACCAATTTGGGGACTGTGGTGGACATTAAAGGGATGGCATTTACTATCCCCACTTCAATCTAAACCAATTTGGGGTATGTGTTGGACTTGAAAAGGGTGCAATCCACTATTCCCACTCCCACATATACCAATTTAGGCAATGTGTTGGACTCTAAAGGGTAACATTTACTAGTCTCACTCCATCCTATACAATTAAGGAGAAGGTGTTTGACACTAAAAGAGTCAAATTCACCATTCTCGCTCCATGATTACATGAGATGGACTCTCCTCTACCAGGACTCTATCACCATTTTCTGAGGACTTCATGAGAGGGTGATCTAAAAAGAGGAGAAGTTCAAGAAAATGCCTTTATTCCCATTCAACATCGAGGACATCAACATCAAGACAATCTGCAGTGGCAACATGCTGGCCATCGAGAACTAGGTCAATGTTGAAGAGGAGGTGGCATTTACTGTTGAGGTGCAGAATAGAAGTTTCATGTTTAGGGATTCAATGACATTGAGACATAGAGTATACTCAACGTCAAGAAGCCATTCGATGTCGAGGCATACCAGATCTGCTGAGTGGGTCAGACAAACAAGAGAAAGAAGGTTTCCATCATTCTCTGACTCCGAATACTCAAGGGTGCATTCACCATGATCAGCAGTAGTTATTCAACACTCTCCACAACCTTCTCCATCGCAGCCAGCCAGCTCTTTCCGCGCCTACACCATGTACTTCACCTCCACCTCTATCTTAAACTGAAAAACCTTTAGGAGTTCCTTCCCCATTGTGGCCTCCAGTTTCACTACAGAGATCCAAGACTCCTCAGTCAAGATCTAGATCTTGTCACAGATCACGGTCAAGAACAACTTCACATCACTGTCACCATTTAGGTACTCTTCTCAAGGCACTTGTTAAGATGCAGGCACAGATACCGACCCTGAGCCAGATCAAGGTTAAGATCCAGAACACGTTCCTATTACTCAAAAGCATCTTCTGATTCCAGAAGGTATTCACCAACTTTGACTGAATCTTCTCAGGTGAGCATCTCACCAATTCATGGCATCAGCACTGTTCCTCATGTGAGGAGCTAGCAAATGCAACATTCCACTGCCTGCTCCATCAATGTTTTTCTTTTTTGAAACCCTTCACCAACATTCCTCCTCCAGCTCACTCCTGCCTCTGGTTGCAGGTTTATTAGAACTCGCTGTGGAGCTTTTCCTCACATCAGCTGCAGCCAGAGCAGTTCCATCTACACTTCAGGAAAAATACAAACCTCCTGAGCAGGGCCATTATTTCTGTGTACAGATCCTCCTCCTGAATCAGTGGTAATCTTGGCTGCAAGGAAAGTCAGCTCAACTAACAATTCCTCCACAGTTCCACTGGACACAGAAAATAGAAAACTAGACTCTGTGGAACTCATACTATGCGGGACAGGAGCTATGCACAAGAAGCCCAAGAAGTCTGTGAGCACTTCTGACATCCTCAGCACATATGACAGATCTTTATGGGACTCCTTACAACAGTTTATGGATGATCTTCCATGGAGCCGCAGGGAAGACTATAGAAATTATGAATGAAGGCATGATGGTCTCTAACAAGGCTGTTAGCGCAGCTGCTGATTCTTCCTTGATAGCAGTTCATGGTTACTGTAATAGATTAGCTCTCAGGACACATTGTAGGCTTAGTACGACAACTCTGAAGCAAGAATCTCAACAGAAAGTTCTCAACTTACCATTCTCTGGCACCACTTTATTTGGGAGCCATATAGATGGCTTGTTTTAAAACAGAAATGGAACTTCCAGTAATGTAGTTGGTCTGGAAAAATGTAAGGAACAGAGAAAATATCCTAGCAGGCCTTACGAGAGTCATTGGTATCCTTAGAGGGTTCAACCCACTCAGTGGCTTCAAGGACATCATCTATGTGACAGCCACAAAGGCCTTTCCAGCAGCATCAAAAACATGAACCAAAAGGAAGAGGTAGACACAAAACTGCTCAAGCAGGGAAACGTCCCTTAGGCTTTAATCAAAGAGCCTCTATTTCCCTTCCCTCCATTACCCACTCCGGTGAGGGAAGTATTACCAATTCTATCACATAAGACAGTTGAGTGATGAATATTGTACAAAATGGTTACTGTCTCAGGTTTTCCAGTCCTCCACCACACATTACATCCAAATTATGCAATCAACATCTAGAAGTGGTGCAATCAGAAGTGAATAGTCTTCTGTAAAAGCGTGCACTGGAATCTGCACCCTTTGACCAAAGATAAAAGGGAATTTATTCCAATTAATTTTTGGTGAAAAAGAAAGGTCCAAAGAATAAATTCAGACCCATATTAGATGTGAAAGTCGAAAACAAATGGATATGAAAAGGAAACTTTAGAAGATCAGCATTACATCAGATTTATCCTCAACTCCATCAAGGGGACTGGCTCTGTTCTATAGATCTTCAAGATGCCTACTTTCGTATCTCGATAGCCAGAAGGCACTGCAAATTCCTGAGGTCTGCAGTAGGACACAACCATTTATAAAACAAAGTAATTCATTTTGGCCTCAAATCAGCCCCCAAAACTTTCTCGAAGTGCATCACAGTAGTTTCCACACATCTCGGTAAATTTAGAATGTTCCTCTATCAGTATCTAGATGACTGGCCTATAAAGGTGTCAAAGCACCAATAAGATCAACAACATTATCAAGTTGCTATCGATAATCTCAGTCGATTAGGTCTACTCAGAAATCACCAGAAATCTATATCCAGTTGTAAAGTCCATTGCATTCTGTTGTGCTATCAGAAAGGAAACAAACCCCTGTCTGGTAAACCAAAGGCTCATTCTACCAGAGAGAGAGCAGCAATAGTTGCTATAACGAAGACCATTCCTATTGTAGAAATATGTCAAACAGCCATATGGAGGTCCGTTCACAGTTTTACAAGGCACTATTGCTTAGACTCAGATGTTACAACAGATGCTCAAGTAAGACAAGCTTCCCTAAGTAATCTCTTTGCTCAGCTGCTTCGACAGATCATTTTCTTCTTTTCCATCACCGTTGGTAGTGATGGGCTTGCTGCTCAATTCAGTGCTTATGATTATCAATGAAGATCCCATGAGAGTGAAAGAATGGTTTAGTACTTGTAATCCTAGTTATCACTCAGGGGAATCTCCATTGAAATCATAAGCAATCCACTCTCCTCCGCAGTGGAAGAGACAAAGATGATTAATATGCATTCTGTTTTCATTAGCACAGGCCCTGGAAGTAAGGGTTGGAGGGAAGTGCTGCAGCACCACTTACATAAATGTGCTGGAAGCCAGATGGTGAATGAGCAATAAAGATATCTATACATTTAGATTTTATTCCTGCATGTTCCAAGACAGAGATCAAATGTCAGGCTATAGCTTCTCTCAAATGGTTGCTTATTTGTCTAAAAAATAGACTGGTGTGTATACTTTTCTTTCTCTGACTACAAAGTTAGGAGATTTTGTAAAAACAACTATCTGATAATCTAGTCGGGTGAAAGGAATGACTGGTGGATGTCAGCTTTTTCATCACACAGTAATATTTAATTTCCGTAAATGATCTGTAAAAATATTTAAACATTTACTAGTTAGGAAAGCATAAACAAAGCACCCTTTGTTGTAAGTTTGAAGTGTAATAGAAACAAAGATTTTATTAGAATCAAGGAAATCAGGCGACTTTACATGGCGATGTAAAGATTATAGATATTTGGTGAAATCCAATTTCCATACATTATTGTTTATGCACTATAGTTTTGCAGAGTGCAGCACACATAGAAAGAGCAAAAAACAAGGAGAAATGAAAGCATTTCTCCTCGTTGCGCCATGCTAACGGCACCCATGATGTGGCATTAGATTTTGGCGCTGCCACAGATTTACGATTTCTTGTAAATGTGGGGCAGTGCCAAAATGCAATGGATGCTGCAGTGGAACACCCACAGCAACAACCATTGCACGCACGCTGCGTGTGAAGGGGCCATACTTACAAGGTGGCATTAAGCCTTGTAAATATGGCACAGTGCACAACGCCACTAGAGTGTCACAAAAAGTGATGCTCCGGTAGAGCTAGGGGCTTGTAAATATGCACCTAAGTTTTATATTGCTATTATGCTCCAAGAACCCTTCATTGTCCTCTGTGAAACCAATCAATCATAGAAATGTGCAAGCAATTTGGGGGGAGATGGGCAGCCAAAATTACATCAATAATCTTGAGGCAAGTCTGCCTCTTTGCATTATACTTGGTGTTTGACAAATGTTAAGAAAGGAGGCCATATTCTTTCAAACCACAACATCTTGTCGCAGATGGTTGCCATTAGTCTCTCCATAGCATAAATAATTCATCCTTTACTTATAAGATGGATGAAGTGGGATTTTCTGTCTTCCATTTTTGTGCAGTTGTCAACCTGGCAGCAGGAAATAGTTGAGAAATGAGTTTGCTTACTGTGGAGTTGACGTCGGACGTGCCTAACAATACAATCAGAGGATCCATATTCACCTCAACTCCTGTGATCTTGTGAATTTGTGTTAACATAACATCCCAAAAAAGAGGTGGATTTCTGGACAGTCCCACTACATATGCATTTAATATCTTCAGGCATCACAGCCTCTCCAAATGTTATTACTGTAGGAAAATACCCTCTTTTTGGCATGGTTACCCCAATTTTTTTGCCTGATGTCAGTATGCTTAGACTGTTTTCACTGGGATGATGCTAATCAGGACCCCAGTGATTGTGCTCTCTCCCTCTAAATTTGGTTGTCTAGGACTTGGCGCACCCAACAACTGGCATACTGGTGCCCTCTTCTAAGTCCCTAGTACAGTATATGGTACTTAGGTACCCAGGCATTAGGGAACCAGGGCTTCCCATGGGCTGCAGCATATATTGTGCCATCGATAGGAAGCCATACAAACTGTGGCTGCAGGCCTGCCATTGCAGCCTGTGTGAAAAGGTGCATGCACCCTTTCACAACAGGACACTGCACCAGGTCACTGTAAGTCACCCCTATGGTAGGCCCTCCTAGCCCAGAGGGCAGGATGCAGGTACCTGTGTGTAAGGGCAGCCATGCATGAGCAGAGGTGCCCCTACAAACTCCAACTCCATTGCACTGGGCTTCGTAAGTGCGGGAAAGCCATTTTAAGCGTGTACTGGACATAGGTCATTACCTATGTCCAGCTACTTAATGGTAACTCCGAACCTGGACATGTTTGGTATCAAACAGGTCAGAATCATACCCCAATACTGTTGCCAGTATTGGTTATATGATTCCATGCACTATGGAGGCTCCTTAGGGCACCCCCAGCATTGCTCCTACCAGTCTTCTGGGGTATTCCGGGCAGCCTGTGCTGCTGACACCCCTCAGACAGGCTTCTGCCCTCCTGCTGCTTGACCAGATCAGGAAAAGGAAGGCAGAACAAAGGATTTCCTGTGGGAGAGGGAGGTAACACCCCCGTCCCTTGGAAATAGGGGTTACAAGGCTTGGGAACGATAGCCTCCCCAAGCCACTGGTTTGCTTTGAAGGGCACATATGGGGCCATTTTTGCAAAAAACGGTTTGCATCAGTCCAGGGACCCTCAACTGGACAAAGGAAAGGAGAGTGACCACTCCCCTCTCCATCACCACCCCAGGGGTGCTGCCCAGAGCTCCTTCAGGTGGCCACTTGATTCTGCCATCTTGAATCAAGGATGTGCAGAGGCCCCTGGGAGCATCAGAGTGGCCAAGTCAGGCAGGTGAAGTCACAGCCCCCTCCTAATAGGTGGTCACCTTGCAGGTGGCCAAACCCCCTCGTAGGGCTATTTAGGGTCTCCCTCTTGGGTGGGATTCAATGTGTAAGATTCCATCAGGACTGCTCTACATTGGTTACTTCATCTTCTGGCCACTGGACCCACAAATGGACTCTTCAGGGAACCAACAATCGACAACTCCAGCGATGACTCGACTTTGCAACATTGTTTCTCCAGTTCCTTCCAGCAACTGCAACATTTCCCTGGCTGTGCCTCCTCTGAGGTCAACAAGACTCCCGTCTGCACCGAGAAGAAAAGGAGGAATCTCCCTTGGAGTGAAGGAGTCACTCCCCTGCATTTGCATCGATGACCGGCTGAATGGATCTGCTCTCCTTCAGAACTACATGGATCTTGCATCACAGGTGATAGTCTGGAGAGGTCTTCTCTGCCAGCTGTCCAACTTTGGAGGTGGTAAGCCCTTGCTTCTCCTTGCAGGGTAGCACCCCTGTGCACTGCAACTCTTGCAGCTAGCAAGGCTTGTTTGCTCCTGCTCAAAGGAATCTTCAGGCTCTGTGTAACCCCGGCCTTGAGCACTCCATCCTGCCAAACACAGTCTCTTCTCTGCTACTCCAGCGACATGGGACTCCTTTTTAGGTGTGCATCTGGGCCTCACTGCGACTTACTGTGCCTGCTGCCAGTGGGTTGCCTGTGGGGACTGCAACTGCTTCTGGTGACTCTCCTATCTGCTGACGGTCACCCTGGACTCACTTCCTTGGATCGACTCCTCTGGACCTTGCTGGTCCTCTTCAGCGTTACAACTCTTTGTTTTCTTCTTTTGCATTTGCCAAGGCTTGTTGGTGGTTGTTCTACACCACTGATCCACTTCAACCCAATAGCTGACATGGGACACCATCTGTATCACTTCAGGGACTCCTCTTCATCTGCTGCATTGCACCGCTGGACTTCTTCTCCCCCTGTCGACCTGGTCCTGCATCCACAGGAGGGTGGGTAGTGGCTCCTGCCACGACCGGACACTCCATCATGATATGGGCTTGGTCCCCTTCCTGTGCAGGTCCTCTTCTGTCAGAATCCACCCTTGGGTTCTTCCAGTCTGGCCTGGGTCTAGCACAATCTTTTTCCCAAGTCCTTCTGTTAGTTTTGGGGAAAACCAGGTAAGCTCTCCTGGTCGCTGGGGGTCACTTTGGTACTCACCTCTTGGTGTTCCTAGTTCTACCAGCTTACCTCTAATGATTCCACATCATTGGGTGGGAGACTGTATCTTGCATTCCACTTTCTTAGCACATGGTTTGGCCCTCCCCTAGGGCCCTCATTATTTTCTAATACTTTTGCCAATGCTTGTTGATTTTATGCTCCTTATTGATTGCTATTGTGTATATAATTAGTGTGTTTACATACCTTCTGTGGGGGGACTGCCTATTAGTATTCTACTTTTTGTGTTACTGTAGGAAAGTACCATCTCGCCTGGCATGTTACCCCCATATTTCACTGAATATATGTTGTTTTAGTCTATGTGTCACTGGGACCCTGCCAGGCAAGGCCCCAGTGCTCATAAGTATGTGCCCTGTACGTGTTCCCTGTGTGATGCCTAACTGTCTCACTGAGGCTCTGCTAACCAGAACATCAGTGGTTATGCTCTCTCTGCTTTCCAAATTTGTCACTAACAGGCTAGTGACTAAATTTACCAATTCACATTGGCATAATGGTACACCCATATAATTCCTTAGTATATGGTACTGAGGTACCCAGGGTATTGGGGTTCCAGGAGATCTCTATGGGCTGCAGCGTTTCTTTTGCCACCCATAGGGAGCTCTGACAATTCTTACACAGACCTGCCAGTGCAGCCTGAGTGAAATAATGTCCACGTTATTGCACAGCCATTTACCACTGCACTTAAGTAACTTATAAGTCACCTATATGTCTAACCTTCACCTGGTGAAGGTTGGGTGCAAAGTTACTTAGTGTGTGGGCACCCTGGCACTAGCCAAGGTGCCCCCACATCGTTCAGGGCAAATTCCCCGGACTTTGTGAGTGAGGGGACACCATTACACACGTGCACTATACATAGGTCACTACCTATGTATAGCGTCACAATGGTAACTCCGAACATGGCCATGTAACATGTCTAAGATCATGGAATTGTCACCCCAATGCAATTCTGGCATTGAGGGACAATTCCATGATCCCCCGGGTCTCTAGCACAGTACCCGGGTACTGCCAAACTGCCTTTCCGGGTTCTCCACTGCAGCTGCTGCCAACCCCTCAGACAGGTTTCTGCCCTCCTGGGGTCCAGGCAGCCCTGGCCCAGAAAGGCACAACAAAGGATTTCCTCTGAGAGAGGGTGTTACACCCTCTCCCTTTGGAAATAGGTGTGAAGGCTGGGGAGGAGTAGCTTCCCCCAGCCTCTGGAAATGCTTTGATGGGCGCAGATGGCCAGTCTACACCGGTTCAGGGATCCCCCATCCCTGCTCTGGCGCGAAACTGGACAAAGGAAAGAGGAGTGACCACTCCATTGACCAGTACCTCCCAGGGGAGGTGGCCAGAGCTCCTCCAGTGTGTCCCAGACCTCTGCCATCTTAGATTCAGAGGTGTTGAAGGCACACTGGACTGCTCTGAGTGTCCAGTGCCAGCAGGTGACGTCAGATCCCTCCTGATAGAGTCTTACCTCTCTTGGTGTCCAAACCTCCTTTCTTGGTAGCCAAACCTCTTTTTCTGGCTATTTAGGGTCTCTCCTCTGGGCTATTCCTCAGATAACGAATGCAAGAGCTCACCAGAGTTCCTCTGCACTTCCCTCTTCGACTTCTGCCAAGGATCGACCGCTGACTGCTCCAGGACACCTGCAAAACCGCAACAAAGTTGCAAGACAACTAACAGCAACATTGTAGCGCCCCATCCTGTCAGCTTTCTCGACTGTTTCCTGGTGGTGCATGCTCTGAGGGCTGTCTGCCTTCACCCTGCACTGGAAGCAAAGAAGAAATCTCCTGTGGGTCGACGGAATCTTCCCCCTGCTAACGCAGGCACCAAAAGACTGCCCTCTGGGTCCCCTCTCATCCTGACGAGCATGGTCCCCGGAACACAGGAGCTGGGTCCAAGTGTCTCTCACAGTCCAGTGACCCTTCTGTCCAAATTTGGTGGAGGTAAGTCCTTGCCTCCCTTCGCCAGACAGAAAAGCTGTGTACCTCATGATTTGCAGCTGCTCTGGCTTCTGTGCACTTCTCCAAGGATTCCTTTGTGCACAGCCTAGCCTGGGTCCCCAGCACTCTGTCCTGCAGTGCTCAACCCGCTGAGTTGGACTCCAACATCATGGGACCCTCCTTTTGTGACTCTGAGTTCACAGAACTTCCAAGTGCATTCTCCAGTACCTCTGCGGGTGCTGCCTGCTTCTGCAGGGGCTCTCTGGGTTGCTGAGTGCCCCCCCCCATCTCCTCCTCCAATAACCACGACCCTTGCAGCTAGCAAGGCTTGTTTGCGGTATTTCTGCGTGGAAACACTTCGCAAAATCCTGTGGGACATCTTCCATCCAAAGGAGAAGTTCCTAGCCCTTTTCGTTGTTGCAGAATCTTCAGCTTCTTCCACCCGAAGGCAGCCCTTTTGCACCTTCATCCGGGGTTTCCTGGGCTCCCCCTGGACACTATCGCGACTCTTGAACTTGGTCCCCTTGCCTTGCAGGTCCTCACGTCCAGGAATCCGTCTTCAGTGTTTTGCTGGTGCTTGTGGTTCTTGCAGAATTCCCCCATCACGACCATTGTGTCTTTCTGGGGTAGTAGGATAACTTCACTCCTACTTTTCAGGGTCTTGGGGTGGGGTATTTTGGACAACCTTACTGTTTTCTTACAGTTCCAGCGACCCTCTACAAGATCCCATAGGTCTGGGGTCCATTCGTGATTCGCATTCCACTTTTGGAGTATATGGTTTGTGTTGCCCCTAGACCTATGTTCACCTATTGCATCCTATTGTGATTCTACATTGTTTGCACTACTTTTCTTACTGGTACGTACCTGTTTTGAGTTTGTGTACATATAACTTGTGTATATTACTTATCTCCTAAGTGAGGGTATTCTCTGAGATACTTTTGGCATATTGTCACGAAAATAAAGTACCTTTATGTTTAGTAACTCTGAGTATTGTGTTTTCTGATGATATTGTGCTATATGATATAAGTGGTATAGTAGGAGCTTTGCATGTCTCCTAGTTCAGCCTAAGCTGCTTTGCCATTGGTACCTCTAACAGCCTAAGCTGCTAGAAACACTCTATTCTACCAATAAGGGATAACTGGACCAGGCACATGGTGTAAGTACCACAAGGTACCCACTATAAGCCAGGCTAGCCTCCTACATTGGTGGTGCAGCGGTGGGATAAGTACTTGCAACTGTTTTACCACTTTGTCATTAGGTGCTTTTCAGAAGAAGATCATATATCAAATAGTTCAGTATATGTACATTGAACCAAAACAGTTTACTTTTCTATTCTAAAACATTTAACAAAGTTTCTCAAAAGTTTTGAAAACTTCTAAAAGTTTTCCCAAAGTTCGAAAAAGTATTTTCTCTGTGCTTTCTAAAGTTCTACAACTTTTTCTCTCACTATCCTTAAATCTTTTTTATCATGTCTTCAGTAGAGCCCACTCCCAAAACTGTTAATGCAACATATGAGAGTTTGAACTATAAAACTTTGAGGGGTCTCTGACTGGATAGAGGTTTAAGTATAGGTAAGAATCCAACAAAAGAGTTTCTCTTTAACATGCTCATTGAAGATGACCAGAACCAGTCTGGCTCATCTCAAGAGAGGGTAGCTGCAAGAGTTGCAGTTGAGGATTTTGAGTGCTCCTGGGGACCAAGAATCACCAGGATGTCGCCCCTTGGGGGAGGAGACAGAGGGGACGCTCAGCAACTCAGAGAGCCCCTACAGAAGCAGGCAGCAGCCGCAGAAGTACCAGAGTAGGCACTTCGAAAATCTGATGACAGTGGTTGACTCAGAGTCACAAAGGAGGGTCCCACGACGTCAGAGTCCAACTCAGCGAATTGGGCAATGCAGGACAGAGTACTGGGGACCCAGGCTAGGCTGTGCACAAATAAATCCTTGGAGAAGTGCACAGAAGCCGGGGCAGCTGCAAATCTCAGAGTACACAGGTTTGCTGTCTGGCGTGGGGAGGCAAGGACTTACCTCCACCAACTTTGGACAGAAAGGTCACTGGACTGTGGGAGACACTTGGACCTAGCTCCTGTGTTCCAGGGACCACGCTCGTCTGGATGAGAGGGGACCCAGAGGACCAGTGATGCAGAAGTTTGGTTCCTGCGTTGGCAGGGGGAAGATTCTGTCGACCTACAGGAGATTTCTTCTTGGCTTCCAGTGCAGGGTGAAGGCAGACAGCGCTCAGAGCATGCACCACCAGGAAACAGTCGAGAAAGCCGGCAGGATGAGGCGCTACAATGTTGCTGGTAGTCATCTTCCTACTTTGTTGAGGTTTTGCAGGTGTCCTGGAGCAGTCAGCGGTCGATCCTTGGCAGAAGTCGAAGAGGGAAGTGCAGAGGAACTCTGGTGAGCTCTTGCATTTGTTATCTGTAGAACCAGAGGAGAGACCCTAAAGAGCCAGGAAAGGAGGTTTGGCTACCAAGAAAGGAGGATTGGCTACCAAGAGAGGTAAGAGCCTATCAGAGAGCCTGCAAACCACAACAAAGTAGCAAGACGACTACCAGCAACATTGTAGTGCCTCATCCTGCGGGCTTTCTCGACTGTTTCCTGGTGGTGCATGGTCTGAGGGCTGTCTGCCTTCACCTTGCACTGGAAGCCAAGAAGAAATCTCCTGTGGGTCGACGGAATCTTACCCCTGCTAACGCAGGCAATCAAAGAATGCATCACCGGTCCTCTGGGTCCCCTCTCATCTCGACGAGCATGATCCCTGGAACACAGGAGCTATATCCAAGTGACCCTCACAGTCCAGTGATCCTTCAGTCCAAGTTTGGTGGAGGTAAGTCCTTGCCTCCCCAAGCTAGACTGCAAACCTGTCTACTGGGTGATTTGCAGCTGCTCCGGCTTCTGTGCACTTCTCAAAGGATTCCTTTGTGCACAGCCTATCCTGGGTCCCAAGCACTCTTTCCTGCAGTGCTCAACCCTCTGAGTTGGACTCTGACGTCGTGGGACCCTCCTTTGTGACTCTGAGCCAGCTCTGGTTCACAAATATTCTAAGTGCCTTCTCCGGTACTTGTGCTGGTGCTGCCTGCTTCACCGGGTGCTCTCTGAGTTGCAGAGCGCCCCCTCTGTCTCCTCCTCCAAGGGGCGACATCCTGGTCCTTCCTGGCCCCCAACAGCACCCAAAAACCTCTAAAGCACCTGTTGCAGCTAGCAAGGCTTGTTTGCGGTATTTCTGCATGGAAACTATTCTGCTACCTCCAGCACGCCGTGGGACATCTTCCATCCAAAGGAGAAGTTCCTAGCTCTCTTCGTTGTTGCAGAATCCTAGGCTTCTTCCATCCGGAGGAAGCCTTCTTGCACCTTCATCCAGGGTTTCCTGGGCTCCTGCCTCCTCTGGACACTATTGCGACTCTTGGACTTGGTCCCCTTCCTTTATAGGTCCTCAGATCCAGGAATCAGTCTTCAGTGCTTTGCTGGTGTTTGTGGTTCTTGCAGAATCCCCCTATCACGACTATTGTGTCCTATTGGGGTAGGAGGGGTACTTTACTCCTACTTTTCAGGGTCTTGGGGTGGGGTATCTTGGACACCCTTACTGTTTTCACAGAGTCCCAGCGACCCTCTACAATCTCCCATAGGCCTGGGGTCCATTCGTGATTCGCATTACACTTTTGGAGCATATGGTTTGTGTTGCCCCTAGGCCTATGTCTACCTATTGCATCCTATTGTGATTCTACATTGTTTGCACTACTTTTCTTACTGTTACTTACCTGTTTTGGGTTTGTGTACATATAATTTGTGAACATTACTGACCTCCTAAGTGAGGGTATCCTCTGAGATACTTTTGGCATATTGTCACTAAAATAAAGTACCTTTATTTTTAGTAACTCTGAGTATTGTGTTTTCTTATGATATTGTGCTATATGATATAAGTGGTATAGTAGGAGCTTTGCATGTCTCCTAGTTCAGCCTAAGCTGCTTTGCCATAGCTACGTCTAACAGCCTAAGCTGCTAGAAACACCTCTATTCTCCTAATAAGGGACAACTGGACCTGGCACAAGGTGTAAGTACCGCAAGGTACCCACTATAAACCAATCCAGCCTCCTACATTGGTTGTGCAGCGGTGGGATAATTACTTGCAACTGCTGTACCACCTTGTCATTTGGTGCTTTTCATAAGAAAATATTATACCAAATAGTTCAGTATATGTGCATTTTACCAAAACTGTTTACTTTTCTGCTCTAAAACGTTTTACTAAGTTTCTGAAAACTTTTAAAAGTTTTCCAAAAGTTTGAAAAAGCTTTTTCGGTGTACTTCCAAAAGTTCTAAAGCTTTTTCTCTCATTATCCTTAAACCTTTTTCTATGATGTCTTTACTAGAGGTCACTCCCAAAGTTGTTCAAGCAACTTATGAGAGTTTAAAGTACAAATGTTTGAGGGGTTGTAGGAAAGTACCATCTTGCCTGGCATGTTACCCCCATATTTCACTGTATATATGTTGTTTTAGTCTTTGTGTCACTGGGACCCTGCCAGGCAGGGCCCCAGTGCTCATAAGTATGTGCCCAGTATGTGTTCCCTGTGTGATGCCTAACTGTCTAACTGAGGCTCTGCTAACCAGAACCTCAGTGGCTATGCTCTCTCTGCTTTCCAATTTGTCACTAACAGGCTAGTGAGTAAATTTACCAATTCACATTGGCATACTGGTACACCCATATAATTCCCTAGTATATGGTACTGAGGTACCCAGGGTATTGGGGTTCCAGGAGATCCCTATGGGCTGCAGCATTTCTATTCCCACCCATAGGGAGCTCTGACAATTCTTACACAGGCTTGCCAGTGCAGCCTGAGTGAAACAACATCCATGTCATTTCACAGCCATTTACCACTGCACTTGAGTAACTTATAAGTCACCTATATGTCTATCCTTCACCTGGTGAAGGTTGGGTGCAAAGTTACTTAGTGTGTGGGCACCCTGGCACTAGCCAAGGTGCCCCCACATTGTTCAGGGCAAATTCCCCGGACTTTGTGAGTGCGGGGACACCATTACATGCGTGCACTATACATAGGTTACTACCTCTATAGCGTCACAATGGTAACTCCGAACATGGCCATGTAACATGTCTAAGATCATGGAATTGTCACCCCAATACCATTCTGGTATTGGGGGGACAATTCCATGACCCCCCGGGTCTCTAGCACAGTACCCGGGTACTGCCAAACTGCCTTTCCGGGGTCTCCACTGCAGCTGCTGCTGCTGCCAACCCCTCAGACAGGTGTCTGCCCTCCTTGGGTCCAGGCAGCCATGGCCCAGGAAGGCAGAACAAAGGATTTCCTCTGAGAGAGGGTGTTACACCCTCTCACTTTGGAAATTGGTGTGAAGGGCTGGGGAGGAGTAGCCTCCCCCGGCCTCTGGAAATGCTTTGATGGGGACAGATGGTGCCCATCTCTGCATAAGCCAGTCTACACCGGTTCAGGGATCCCTCAGCCCTGCTCTGGTGCGAAACTGGACAAAGGAAAGGGGAGTGACTACTCCCCTGACCTGCACCTCCCAGGGGAGGTGCCCAGAGCTCCTCCAGTGTGTCCCAGACCTCTGCCATCTTGGAAACAGAGGTGTTGGGGGCACACTGGACTGCTCTGAGTGGCCAGTGCCAGCAGGTGACGTCAGAGGCTCCTTCTGATAGGCTCTTACCTCTCTTGGTAGCCTTCCTTGGTAGCCAACCCTCCTTTTCTGGCTATTTAGGGTCTCTGCTTTGGGGAATTCTTCAGATAACCAATGTTAGAGCTCACCAGAATTCCTCTGCATCTCCCTCTTCACCTTCTACCAAAGGATCAACCGCTGACTGCTCAGGACACCTGCAAAACCGCAACAAAGTAGCAAGATGATTACTAGCAACATTGCAGCGCCTCATCCTGCTGGCTTTTTCGACTGTTTCCTCTGGGGTAGCCTGCCTTCACCCTGCACCAGAAGCTCCGAAGAAATCTCCTGTGGGTCCACTGAATCTTCCCCCTGCTAACGCAGGCACCAAAAGACTGCAACACTGGTCCTCTGGGTCCCCTCTCATCCTGACGAGCGTGGTCCCTGGAACTCAGCAACTCTGTCCAAGTGACTCCCACAGTCCAGTGACTCTTCAGTCCAAGTTTGGTGGAGGTAAGTCCTTGCCTCCCCAAGCTAGACTGCATTGCTGGGTACTGCGTGATTTGCAGGTGCTCCGGCTCTTGTGCACTCTTCCAGGATTTCCTTTGTGCACAGCCAAGCCTGGGTCCCTGACACTCCTTCCTGCAGTGCACAACCTTCTGAGTTGTCCTCCAGCTTCGTGGGACTCCGTTTTGTGACTTCGCGTGGACTCCGGTTCACTTTCCTTCTAAGTGCCTGTTCAGGTACTTCTGCGGGTGCTCCCTGCTTCTTGATCGCTCCCTGAGTTGCTGGGCACCCCCTCTGTGTCTTCCTCCAAGTGGCGACATCCTGGTCCCTCCTGGGCCACAGCAGCACCCAAAAACCTCTACCGTGACCCTTGAAGCTAGCAAGGCTTGTTTGCGGTCTTTCTGCGTAGGAACACCTATGAATTTTTCTGTTCACTCTTGTTCTGACCCATTTGTCTGCCTTCTTTCCCTTTTCTTGGGGAGAGGTCTGTAGGAGGCTGGCCTGGCTTTTAGTGGGTACCAGAGGTACTTGCACTTTGTGCCAGGTCCAGTTATCAATTATTAGTGTAGAAGAGGTGTTTCTAGCAGCTTAGACTGATAGAAGGTAGCTATGGCAAAGCAGCTTAGGCTGAACTAGGGGACATGTAAAGCTCTTAATATACCACTGGTGTCATATGCACAATATCATAAGAAAACACAATACACAGAAGTACTAAAAATAAAGGTACTTTATTTTTATGACAATATGCCAAAAGTATCTCAGTGAGTACCCTCAGTATGAGGATAATATATATACACAAGATATATGTACACAAACCAAAATTTTGCAGGTAATAGCAAGAAAAGTAATGCAAGCAGTGTAAAGTTACAGTAGATTGCTATAGGAGTACATAGGTATATGGACAACACAAACCATATACTCCAAAAGTGGAAAGTGAACCACGAATGGACCCCAAACCTATGTGAGCTTGTAGAGGGTCGCTGGAACTGTAAGAAAACAGTGAGGGTTAGAAAAATAGCCCACCCCAAGACTCTGAAAGGTAGGTGTAAAGTGCACCTACTAACCCCAGAGAGCACAGAAGTCGTGATTGGGGAATTCTGCAGGAAGAACAAACACCAGCAATGCAACAACAGTGGATTTCTGGACATGAGTACCTGTAAGACAAGGGGACCAAGTCCAATAGTCGCGACAGTGTCGAGAGTGGGCAGGAGCCCAGTAAATGCCAGCTGAGGGTGCAAGGAAGCTGCCACCTGTTGGAAGAAGCTTGGAGTTCTGCAAGAAAGAAGAGGACTAGGAATTTCCCCTTTGGAGGATGGATGTCCCACCTCGCAATGAAACTTGCAGAGGTGTTCCCATGCAGAAAGACCACAAACAAGCCTTGCTAGCTGCACGGGTTGCGGTTAGGGTTTTTGGATGCTGCTGTGGCCCAGGAGGGACCAGGATGTCGCCACTTGGATGAGGAGACAGAGGGGGCGCCCAGCAAGTCAGGGCGCCCTCATAGAAGCAGGCAGCACCCGCAGAAGTACTTGAACAGGCACTTGGAAGAAGAGTGAACCAGAGTCCATGCAAAGTCACAAAAGGGAGTCCCACGATGCCGGAGGACAACTCAGAAGGTTGTGCACTGCAGGTTAGAGTGTCGGGGACCCAGGCTTGGCTGTGCATGAAGGAAATCCTGGAAGAGTGCACAGGAGCCGGAGCAGCTGCAAATCACGTGGTACCCAGCAATGCAGTCTAGCGTGGGGAGGCAAGGACTTACCTCCACCAAACTTGGACTGAAGAGTCACTGAACTGTGGGAGTCACTTGGACAGAGTTGCTGGGTTCCAGGGACCACGCTCGTTGTGCTGAGAGGGGACCCAGAGGACCGGTGATACAGTCTTTTGTTGCCTGCGGTTGCAGGGGGAAGATTCCGTCGACCCACGGGAGATTTATTCAGAGCTCCTGGTGCAGAGAGGAGGCAGGCTACCCCCAGAGCATGCACCACCTGGAAACAGTTGAGAAAGCCGGCAGGTTGAAGCGGTACAAGGTTGCTAGAAGTCGTCTTGCTACTTTGTTGCGGTTTTGCAGGTGTCCTGAGCAGTCAGCGGTCGATCCTTTGGCAGAAGGTGAAGAGGGAGATGCAGAGGAACTCTGATGAGCTCTTGCATTCGTTATCTGGTGAGATCCCCACAGCAGAGACCCTAAATAGCCAGCAAAGGAGGTTTGGCTACCTAGGAAGGAGGTAAGAGCCTATCAGAAGGAGTCTCTGACGTCACCTGCTTGCACTGGCCACTCAGAGCAGTCCAGTGTGCCACCTACACCTCTGTTTCCAAGATGGCAGAGGTCTGGGACACACTGGAGGAGTTCTGGGCACCTAATCCCAAGACAGCATTTTCCACCATTGGAGGGCACTCCCAATTCACAGTAATGCCCTTTGGTTTGCAAAATTCACCTGCCACTTTTCAGAGGTTGGTGAACACAGTCCTGCAAGGGATGGAAGCTTTCAGTGCAGCATATCTAGATGATATTGCTGTCTTTAGCTCAACCTGGGATGATCACCTGGTTCACCTATGGAAAGTTTTGGAGGCCCTGCAAAAGGCAGACCTCACTATCAAGGCCTCAAAGTGCCAGATAGGGCAGGGGAAAGTGGTTTATGTGGGCCACCTGGTAGGTGGAGAAAAGATTGCACCACTACAGGGGAAAATCCAAACTATCATGGATTGGGTTCCCCCTACAACTCAAACCCAGGTGAGAGCCTTTTTAGGCCTTCCAGGGTACTATAGGAGATTCATCAAGAATTATGGCTCCATTGCAGCGCCTCTTAATGATCTCACTAGCAAGAAAATGCCTAAGAAGGTATTGTGGACATCTAGCTGTCAAAAAGCTTTTGAGGAGCTAAAACAGGCCATGTGCTCTGCACCTGTCCTAAAAAGCCCTTGTTACCCCAAGAAATTCATTATACAAACTGATGCATCTGAATTAGGGGTTGGGGCAGTACTATCACAACTGAATTCTGAGGGCCAGGATCAACCAGTTCCTTTTATCAGCAGAAGGTTGACCCCTAGTGAAAAGCGTTGGTCTGACACAGAGAGGGAGGCCTTTGGTGTGGTCTGGGCACTGAAAAAGTTGAGACCATACCTGTTTGCTACTCACTTTATTGTTCAGACAGACCACAAACCTCTGCTTTGGCTAAAACAAATGAAAGGTGAAAACCCTAAATTGTTGAGGTGGTCCATATCCCTACAGGGAATGGACTATACAGTGGAACATAGACCTGGAAGTACCCACTCCAATGCAGATGGCCCCTCCAGATATTTCCACTTAGACAATGAAGACTCATCTGGGCAAGGCTAGCCTTATTGTCCTTCGTTTGGGGGGGGTGGGGGGGGGTTGTGTAGAAAAGTACCATCTTGCCTGGCATGTTCCCATTTTCACTGTATGTATGTTTGTTTTGCCCATGTGTCACTGGGATCCTGCCAGGCAGGACCCCAGTGCTCATAATGTATGCCCTGTATGTGTTCTCTGTGTGGTGCCTAACTGTATCACTGAGGCTCTGATAACCAGAACCTCAGTGGTTATGCTCTCTCTGCTTTTCACAATTGTCACTGCAGGCTAGTGACCATCTTCACCAATTCTCATTGGAACACTGGAATACCCCTTATAATTCCCTTGGATGTGGTACCTAGGTACTCAGGGTATTGGGGTTCCAGGAGATCCCTATGGGCTGCAGCATTTCTTTTGCCACCCATAGGGAGCTCAGACAATTCTTACAGAGGACTGCCACTGCAGCCTGAGTGAAATAACGTCCACGTTATTTCACAGCCATTTTTCACTGCACATAAGTAACTTATAAGTCACCTATATGTCTAACCCTCACTTGGTGAAGGTTAGGTGCCAAGTTACTTAGTGTGTGAGCACCCTGGCACTAGCCAAGGTGTCCCCACATTGTTCAGGGCAAATTCCCCAGACTTTGTGAGTGCGGGGACACCATTACACGCGTGCACTACACAGAAGTCACTACCTATGTGTAGCGTCACAATGGTAACTCCGAACATGGCCATGTAACATGTCTTGGATCATGGAATTGTCAACCCAATACCATTCGTATTGGGGGGACAATTCCATGCATCCCCGGGTCTCCAGCACAGAACCCGGGTACTGCCAAACTGCCTTTACGGGGTCTCCACTGCAGCTGCTGCTGCAGCCAACCCCTCAGACATGTTTCTGCCCCCCTGGGGCCTGGGCAGCCCAGTCCCAGGAAGGCAGAACAAAGGATTTCCTCTGAGAGAGGGTGTTACACCCTCTCCCTTTGGAAATAGGTGTGAAGGGCTGGGGAGGAGTAGCCTCCCCTAGCCTCTGGAAATGCTTTGATGGGCACAGATGGTGCCAATCTCTGCATAAGCCAGTCTCCATCGGTTCAGGGCTCCCCCAGCCCTGCTCTGGCGCGAAACTGGACAAAGGAAAGGGAAGTGACCACTCCCCTGACCTTCACCTCCCAGGGGAGGTGCCCAGAGCTCCTCCAGTGTGTCCCAGACCTCTGCCATCTTGGATTCAGAGGTGTTGGGGCACAATGGACTGCTCTGAGTGGCCAGTACCAGCAGGTGACGTCAGAGACCCCTCCTGACAGGTGCTTACCTCTTTCAGTAGCCAAGCCTCCTTTCTTAGTAGCCAAACCGCCTTCTATGGCTATTTAGGGTCTCTCCTCTGGGCTATTCCTCAGATAACGAATGCAAGAGCTCACAGGAGTTCCTCTGCACTTCCCATTTGACTTCTGCCAAGGATCGACTGCTGACTGCCCCAGGATGCCTGCAAAACCGCAACAAAGTAGCAAGACCACTCCCAGCAACATTGTAGCGCCTCATCCTGCTGGCTTTCTCGACTGTTTCCTGGTGGTGCATGCTCTGAGGGCTGTCTGCCTTCACCCTGCACTGGAAGCCAAGAAGAAATCTCCCGTGGGTCGACGGAATCTTCCCCCTGCCAACGCAGGCACCAAACTTCTGCATCACCGGTCCTCTGGGTCCTCTCTCATCCTGACGAGCGTGGTCCCTGGAACACAAAAGCTGGGTCCAAGTGTCTCTCACAGTCCAGTGGCCCTTCTGTCCAAGTTTGATGGAGGTAAGTCCTTGCCTCCTCACGCCAGACAGCAAATCTGTGCACTGCGTGATTTGCAGCTGCTCCGGCTTCTGTGCACTCTTCCAGGACTTCCTTTGTGCACATCCTATCCTATCCTGGGTCCCCAGCACTCCATCCTGCATTGCCCAACTCTCTGAGTTGGACTCCGATGTCATGGGACCCTCCTTTGTGACTCTGAGTCTACCACTGTCCTCAGATCTTCTAAGTGCCTGTTCTGATACTTCTGCGGGTGCTGCCTGCTTCTGTGGGGGCTCGCTGAGTTGCTGAGTGCCCCCTCTGTCTCCTCCTCCAAGGGGCGACATCCTGGTCTTTCCTGGGCCCCAACAGCACCCAAAATCCTCACCCGCAACTCCTGCAGCTAGCAAGGCTTGTTTGTGGTATTTCTGTCTGAAAACACTTCTGCAACCTCCAGCACGCCGTGGGACATCTTCCATCAAAAAGAGAAGTTCCTAGCCCATTTCGTTGTTGCAGAATCTTCGGCTTCTTCCACCCAGAAGTAGCCCTTTTGCACCTTCATCCGGGGTTTAGTGGGCTCCTGCTGCCCTGGACACTTTCATGACTCTTGGACTTGGTCCCCTTCCTTTACAGGTCCTCAGGTCCAGGAATCCGTCTTCAGTGTTTTGCTGGTGCTTGTGGTTCTTGCAGAATCCCCTTTCACAACTATTCTGTCTTTCTCGGGTAGTAGGGTAACTTTACTCCTACTTTTCAGGGTCTCGGGTGGGGTATTTTGGACACCCTTACTGTTTTCTCACAGTCCCAGTGACCCCCTACAATCTCCCATAGGCCTGGGGTCCATTCGTGATTCGCATTCCACTTTTGGAGTATATTGTTTGTGTTGCCCCTAGGCCTATGTCTACCTATTGCATCCTATTTTGATTCTACATTGTTTGCACTACTTTTCTTACTGTTACTTACCTGTTTTGAGTTTGTGTACATATAATTTGTGTATATTACTTACCTCCTAAGTGAGGGTATCCTCTGAGATACTTTTGGCATATTGTCACTAAAATAAAGTACCTTTATGTTTAGTAACTCTGAGTATTGTGTTTTCTTATGATAGTGTGCTATATGATATAAGTGGTATAGTAGGAGCTTTGCGTGTCTCCTACTTCAGCCTAAGATTCTTTGCCATAGCTACCTTCTCTCAGCCTAAGCTGGTAGAAGCACCTCTATTCTACTAATAAGGGATACCTGGACCTGGCACAGGGTGTAAGTACCACAAGGTACCCACTATAAGCCAGGCCAGCCTCCTACACAGTAAGGCTTGGGCTGACTGGAAACCCTCAGAAGGCTGAAATGGCAATAATAGGGGTCCTCTAAGGAGCCCCCAGAGTGCATTGAATCATAAAACCAGTGCTTGCAAAAGCCTTGGGGTATGATTCCAACATGAAGTCTGGGAAAATGGTCCTGGAGTTCATGGGGGCACCTCTGCTAGTGCTGGGGTGCCCTCACACAGAGGTACTTTGTACCCTGCCCTCGGTGCTGGAGGGCCTGCCATAGGGGTGACTTATAAGTGACCTGGTGCAGTGTAAATGGCAGTGAAAGGGTGCTTGCACCTTTTCACACAGGCTGCAATGGCAGTCCTGCAGAAGCCCTTGTGTGGGCTCCCTAAGGGTGGCAAAATATATGATGCAGCCCCTCAGGATCCCCTGGAACCCCAATGCCCTGGGTACCTAGGTACCATATACTAGGGACTTATAAGAGGGCACCAGTATCCCAATTGTGAGTGAAATACGGTGTTAACAGTAGCCAACAACCAAATTTAAGGGAGAGAGAGTATAATCACTGCGGTCCTGATTAGCAGGATCCCAGTTAATACAGTCAAGCACACTGACATCAGGCAGAAGATAGGGGTAACCATGCCAAGAAAGAAGGTACTTTCCTACATCAGCTTCTAAGGGTATGCTCGTATCCGAATAAATCGAAAGAGATGCATCTTAGTTTGATACTTGAATTCTACTTCAGGGAGTACACATGAAAAATTCTCTTGAATTGAAGAGCAAATTAATGAAAGATGTTCTTCGATTAAGGGTGTTGTGCTGTTCCTAGCAAACAATAGCAAAAGCCAAAGAGATAAGACTTTTAATGCTGTGAACAGATAAATCCAATTCTAAGTGCCTCTCTTTGTCCATTATTTTCTCATCAGGAGGTCGAAAATACAGAACAGGAAATGCCCGCTCAAACGCCAGTTGACCATTCACTAAGGTGAGAGCTAACGTCTGATTGCTCTGAATAGCTAAACGATTGACCAAAGAGTTATACGGGTATGACAGAGAAACCAAAACGTTCAAAGAATGAATGATTAACAGAAGAATTCACTACGAATGGGATTATTTGCAGGCCTGTCACTAACACACAGCCTTTCCATTACTATATGATGGTGAATGAGCATTTTAAATTAAAAGCAGAGTGGTGAAAAGAAAAGGGCACTGTGACAGGACGAAGAGTTAGGTTGCCTGCCACTCCCCTTTACCTCTGGGCATAACACAGGCTTCTGCAGCCCCTCCTGTGCACAAGGACTCACAGAGCACCCCATTTATTTAAGGCCTAAGAAAGTCTGTAAGCCAGAGATTCTTTACATTTTGACTTGTATGGGCCTTTACTGAATCAAGTCTGGAAGCTGGGGACCAGGCCAAAACAGTTTCCAGGATCTAAAACTCAACACAACACACAAAATATGGAAACAGATATACATCAAACGAATTATTAAATATTTTATTTAATTTAAAAATGAAAAAATGTACATTTTTATTGTAATGGAAGGTAAGATGTATCAAAACGTGGTTTTATTTCTCCAAGGCAAACAATATGTTAGACTCCTTGCTCCTAGTGCATACTCTCTTTTATTCTGCGCATACCAGTGCTTCAATTGAGGCCATTAAATTCTGTTTGCTGTACTTGTGTTCCTCCCAAGAATCAAGCTAAGGATACAGACATAGGGTCTGAGTTACAAAGGTAAACTTACACTTTGTGTAAGTTTATCATTGTTTGCTATGCACAAAGGGTTTCATGAGTAGTATCTTTACGACTGTGGATTCTCTGCACATAAAAAGACCTATGTTTTCATTTGTGGAAACTCCGCACTCATAAAGATACTACTCGTAAATCACTTTGTGAATAGTAAACAATTGTAAACTTACACAAAAGTGTAAGTTTACCTTTGTGAATAAGGCCCAGTATTTGTAGCTTCCATTCTCAAATTATTTACATTTAGAGTGCTTTAAAATGCAAAAATTTACATCATGCTTTTTATGCATATATATTTTATTAAACTGATAATAATACTTAATTAACAGTCACCTACCCGCTGAGTAGGTGTCACGGATTTTTGATGGCCCACAGACAATAGTTAAGAACTGCTGCTATTGGTTAAAGACGAGGGCCAGAGTGAGCACGAACAGTGCAGTTAATAAGATCCAAACCACAGCCAATCAGGCTGCAGCACATAGTGGTTCTCAAACTGGGAGCCGCGGCTCCCTGGTGCGCCATCAAAACTAGCCAGGGGCACCGCACACAGTTTGGGAACCACTGGCTGTAGTTTTATTGTATCCGAACTGGAAATAGCTAAGTGGTTCCCAAACTGTGTGAGGCGCCTCTGGCTAGTTTTGATGGCGCACCAGGGAGCCGCGGCTCCCAGTTTGGGAACCACCTCATTTGTTCCCTCAGATTTTCTACTGTGTGTCGTGTGGTGGGAGTCCCCCTGAACTCCATTTAGTTTTCCAGTTTTCAACTTTTTCGAAGATATATATTCCAGACTCAAAGTAACATCTACTTAATAAACTAACTGCTCAGGATGTCAGATTCAGCTACAAAAGAACTATCCATACCTTGCAGAACCTATAGAAAGAAAAGGTCCACTCAGACGATCCTCACCAGGAATGTATTTACAGTCTCCACCCCCGATAAGGTAAAGGAATATAACATTTCTCTCATAGGAGATTTCCATGTATAGCCATAAGCACTGAATAGTCCCGCCCACGTGCAAGAACCCCGGAGCATTTCTTTAAAATATCTTCTTAAGTGGAAGTTTTCGCCTTTCTTTAGGAAGGCCGGTAAACACACTTAAGAAAGAGACAAATAATGCAGCTTGTGTATATAGGTTACAATGGCTGAACTCTTCATCTTAAATCAAAAAAGGGCTAGCACATTATAATTTGAGAGTAATTTATAAACAGACTGAATCTCCCTTACAAACTACTTTTGCATGATAGAGACGAAGGAGAGGAGGACAGAGTAGCCCCATAGGCTGTAATTATATTGCTAAAATAGAGACTGTGCTTTTAAGAACTTAGAGCCCACCAGTATCCCGTCATGCACAGCTGGTGGTAGTTGCTTCAGTAGATTTTTCCAGCTTCTGCTGACAGGACCCTGGAGCATTATGCTTTTTTTAAGGAAAATTCACCTCTGAATTTTATTGACAACTCTTTCACTCGATGTCTTTGATCTTTCCCCACTGTTTTCTATCATTTCCTCTACCAGGGCTCTGCCATTGGCCTATGGAGGGCACTCCAGTCAAAAAAGGGCTGAAAACGTTGTCAGTCCCAGTCAACATCGAGGTGGAGAAGAGCCGACCTGTTCACCGTCTCTCCATGGGTCAATGTCGAAGAAATGCCGTAGATTGACGTCGAGGCCATGGGGAATGACGGCAATGGTGACACCATTGTCCAACAGACGGGCATCAATGTCGGGGAGCCCATTGACAAAGAGTGTCTCTCACCGGTCACCATCGAGGTCCTTATTGGTGTTGACATATCATGGTAATTCGACGGCAAGGTCAAGATGGACGTTGAGACGCACCCAATCAGCGTCAAGACATACTACGAAGTTGAGACGTCAATGTTGTACAATGTCAAAAAGTAGGGTGATGTCCAGGGAGCGAGGAAGATAGAAGTCGATTACTATCTCAGACTCTTCGTGACTTCAAGGAGTACACAGAAAGCAGAGACAAATCTACAGTTCTCCAGATTCTGACTACTCTTGCACCTATTCTCCATCGACGAGGCACCAGCTGACCATCTGCCAGTACCTGTAGGAGGCTGGCCTGGTTTGTAGTCAGTACCTAAGGTACTTACACCTTATACCAGGTCCAGTTTTCCCTTATTAGTGAAATGTAGACAGTGTTTTAGCAGCTTCGGCTGTGTGAAGGTAGCTGTAGCAAAACAGCTTGGGCTGAACTAGGAGACATGCAAAGCTCCTGCAATACCACTATAGTTACACAGTACTCATACACAATACAAGACAATACTCAGTGTTACCAAAAATAAAGGTTCTCTCGTAGGGGATTTCCATGTATAGTCATAAGCACTGAATAGTTCCGCGCGCCTGCGGGGACCCCGGAGCACTGTTGTGTAGTATATTCTTAAGTGCAATCATCAGCTCCTTGACAAAAAAGGTCTGTGAAAAAACACTTAAGAATAACAATGTGCAGCCTATGTGAACAGCTACACAGGCCAAATTGTTAGAAGAAAAAACAGTTGTAGTGTAAATTCACGTTTAAACCTCTATTTATTCTATAAATACATAAATAAATACATTCTCATATTTTATTTACACCTCTCATGAGAATAAAACAATGTAGGGCAGTGTAGCCCATAGGCTGCCATTATACAGAATGAAAATAGAGCTGTGCCTTTAAGAAAGTAAAGTCTTCCTGTTTCCCATCATGCACAGCAAAAGGCAGTTGCCTCAGTTCTTTTTTCCGGCTCCTTTCTGACAGGACCCTGAAGCATTGAGCTCTACCTCACAAAATCCTTTTGTGACAGAAATTCATTTAAAATCTTTTGAATTTCATTTTCACTCGACGTTTTTAACATTGAGTGATCATTTTCTACTTTTTTCTGTTAGATTCTGACAGAATTTTGAGGTTTTTCTACTTCAGAAATGCCTTCACTGTTTGACAAATGTCCTTCTTGTGGCAGAAAAAAGGCCAAAACAGATCCACATCGGGTCTGCATAATTTGCCTTCCATCCAGCCACAAACCGGAGTCGTGTGACATCTGCAAAACCTTCTCCAGAAGGACCCTTCGTGACAGGGAGAAGATCCGACTCCAGGCGAAAGAGGACAGGAGGAAAAGTGGTCATTCTACCACAGAGCGAGGAGAAGGTCAGTCTTCTACCAGGGCTCACACTGGTTCCTCTATAACTCCGACCAGACCGGCTCAAAAACGGCACAGGTCTCCGACGACGTCGAGGGCGTCGACGTCGAGGCAAGGAACGGCGCCAACATGCTCGCCGTCGAGGAGTGGTTCGCCGGCGAGAAAGAGACATCGCTCGCCGTCGACGACGATTTCGCCGTCGAGACAGCGTGGACTTTCGCCGTCGAGATCTGGGTCGCCGTCGACACGGCGAGGATGTTCCACGTCGAGGAGATCTGAATCCGGCTCGCCGTCGACACGGCGAGAGCGATCAACGTCGAGGGGTGCTCGACGTCGTAGGCGTTCACCGTCATCACGGCGACGTCGAGGGTCGTCGTCGAGAGATTCTCAACGGCGAGAAGAATCGACGGCGAAGGGCACTCGCCGTCACCGTACTTCGACGTCGAGGAGTGTGTCGACGTTGAGACAATCAAAAAGACCTAGAAGGGTTTATACAACCTCAGAATCCTCGGCTTCACTCATCCTCCTTCCAGCGTCTCCACAACTCTCTCCTCGACAATCACCATTGCCACAGACGCCGGTAACACCTACGGCGCCTCTTCCGGCTCCGCCTTCAGAGTCTGTTTTGAGGACTCCAACGCGGTCTGTAAGACGTTCGGGACATTCCTCTAGACGCTCTTCTTCCTCTTAGCACCGTCATGACTCACAGAGATCTCAGCATTCACATCACAGGCGTTCTTCTTCGTCTACACGGGACTACTCTCCAACCCTATCGGACTCACCGTCCCCGAGAGTGTCCCCCATAGATGATGTGAATACGTTCCAGGAGGTCTTAGTACGAGGGGCGACCAAGCTGAACATCGCGGGGCGGTACCTGCCCCATCGACGTCAGTGATCATCGAGACCTTGCATCGCAGGACATCTTCCAGACCTTTGCTTCCACTGGTTCCAGGTCTCCTTGAACCAGCAATGGATATTTTCCTTGCACCGGCCGCAACAAAGTCTGCTCCTTCCAGACTTATTAAAAAATATCGTCCACCAGAACAAGATCCTCTATTCTTGAGGTCGGACCCAGTACCTGATTCGGTGGTCATAGTAGCGGCAAAGAAACTGCATTCAACCTCACCATCTTCTTCTTCGCCTCCAGATAAAGAGAGCAGAAAGATAGATGCTGCAGGACGAAAAGTATGTTCTACTGCAGCCGTCACGATGAAGGCAGCCAGCGCTACTGCGTTATTAGGGCGGTACGACCGTGCCCTCTGGGACTCTTTAATGCAGTTTGCGGAACATCTTCCTAAGGATAAAAGGGAAGATTTCCTGGAGGTCGTGGGTGAGGGAGCCATGGTTTCTAACCAAATTATAAGTGCTGCAGCTGACTCTTCGGTTCTATCCGCACACAATTATGCACACGGGATAGCGCTCAGAAGGCATGCATGGTTGAGACTTATATCACTCAAACCTGAAGCGCAGCAGAGAATACAAAACCTGCCTTTCTCGGGCTCCAACTTGTTCGGTTCTCATGCCGATGACGAGATGGCTAGAATGAAGGCTGAACTAGATACCCTGAATGCGGTAGGCATGGAAAGACCAAAGAACAAAGAAAGGTTTTCCGGCCATATCAACGACGACTTTTCACCCACCGGTATCAGTCGCCACACTGGATGTCTTCGCGCCCCCAGCAGCAGCAACAACAGCAGCATCAAAGGGGTTTCTCTACTCAGCGAAGGTCGACAAGGGGTCGTTCAACACCTCAAACTCAGGCAACTCGACAGGCTCCCACGTCTAAGCCCTGAATCTTTGCTTCCCCCTCCTCCGTTATCCACTCCGGTAGGGGGAAGTATCTCAAATCATCTGGACGAGTGGCTACGCATCACAACAGACGCCTGGGTATTGAATATTGTGAGACATGGTTACGCTCTCAGATTCACCAGTTCTCCACCATCTGTTCCACCCAAAACATCCAACCACCATCTCGAAGCTCTACAGTTAGAGGTCAATATCCTATTGCAAAAAAGAGCCATAGAACCCGTTCCCATCAGCCAACAAGGGAAGGGGATTTATTCGAGATATTTCCTTGTACCGAAAAAAGACAAACAAGAGTTTCGTCCCATCTTAGATCTGAGGACAGCAAACAAATGGATTCGCAAAGAAAAATTCAGGATGTTAGCCTTACACCAAATTTACCCACATCTACGTCAGGGCGACTGGCTATGTGCGATAGATCTTTGCGACGCTTACTTTCATATCCCAGTAACCAAGAAACATCGAAAATTCCTAAGGTTCACCGTCGGAAAACGCCATTACCAATTTGCAGTTCTACCTTTCGGCCTAAAATCAGCGCCAAGAACTTTTTCCAAATGCATGGCGGTAGTAGCCGCCCACTTGAGGAAACAGCGAATATTCGTCTACCCCTATCTAGACGATTGGCTCATAAAGGCCTCCAGTTGTCTCGAGGCACAGCAACATTTCGAATGGACTCTACAACTGCTGCAAAAACTTGGTCTTCAAGTCAATCTCCTGAAATCCACAGCAACACCTGTTCAGAGGTTGCATTACTTAGGGGCCATTGTAGATACCAGGCTAGGAAAGGTGTTTCCTTCGGAGGAACGACGGTTATCGATTCTCCAAAAGTGCAAACAACTGCAGGAAAGACCTCAAGCCACTGCAAGAATAATAGCTTCTCTACTGGGCTCGATGGCGTCTTGTATCCATCTGGTTCCCAATGCTCGCCTCCATATGAGACCATTGCAGGAAAATCTGGAGGATCAGTGGTGTCAACTGAGGGACGATTGGGAGAACAAAGTCCTTCTTTCTCCTCACACCCTACAATCCCTCAAGTGGTGGTGTTTACCCAGCAATCTCTTGGTGGGGATTCCGTTCCAACAACGGCCTCCATCTCAAACCATCGTAACAGATGCGTCACTGCTCGGATGGGGGGCGCACATGGAACATCTTCGAGTCCAAGGCGAGTGGTCACAGAGAGAGAGTCTCTATCACATCAACCTGCTGGAACTTCGCGCAGTCCACCTTGCGCTCAAAGCCTTCCTTCCCTCTCTGAGAACGGAAACTCTCCTTCTCCAGACAGACAACGTGGCCACTATGTACTACGTGAACAAACAAGGAGGCACCAGGTCCAGAATTTTATCCAGAGAGGCTCAGACAATCTGGCATTGGCTTCTAGCCAGGAACCTGTCGCTAGTGGCAACTCACCTGCCCGGCATCCAGAATGTTCAAGCGGATGCCCTCAGTCGGGTAATGGACGAGAACCACGAATGGGTACTACACGACGACGTCGTTCATTCCATTTTCGCACTCTGGGGTACCCCCTCTACAGACCTATTCGCAACCCCAGAAAACAAAAAATGCCAAAACTCCGCCTCCAGATATTACCATCCAGGGACACTGGGGAATGCCCTGTGGATAAGCTGGTCAGGAGCATTTCTTTACGCCTTTCCACTGCTTCCCCTGATTCCGGCGGTCCTCCAGAAGCTGTCCAATGCTCAGACCAAAATGATCCTAATTGCTCTGGAGTGGCCACGCCAGTGGTGGTTCCCAGACCTTCTTCACCGGTCACTCAAACCACACATCAGGCTACCATATCGTCCGGACCTTCTCACGAAGTTCAGAGGGCAGACATCTCATCCCAACCCCTCATCGTTGAGTTTGGCAGCATGGCTCCTGAGCTAGTGCAATATGGACACTTGAACCTACCTCAGGACTGTATGGAAATTCTGAAGGAAGCAAAGCGCCCTTCCACACGATCAGCCTATGCAAGCAAGTGGAAGAGATTCTGCATTTGGTGTTTACACAACAACATTGACCCGGTTTCCTGTGGAGAACAATCTATCCTGCCATACTTGTTAAGTTTGGCAAAATCGGGCTTACAACTGTCGTCAATAAAAGTTCACTTGGCGGCGATAACGGCATACAGAAAGAGTCCTTCACAAACTTCCTTTTTTCGGATTCCGATTATTAAGGATTTCCTAGAAGGTTTAAAGAAGGTTTTTCCTCCCATTAGAAAGCCTTCTCCTCCATGGGAACTGAACGTTGTCTTATCACGTCTGATGCTGCCGCCATTCGAGCCGATACATAAGGCATCGCTGCAGCATCTCACATGGAAAGCTGCTTTTCTGGTGGCAATCACTTCAGCGCGTAGGGTCAGCGAAATCCAGGCCCTTTGCGCTCAGGAACCCTACACGGTTTTTCATTCTGCGAAAGTGGTAATGAGAACTCATCCAAAATTTTTACCTAAGGTAGTCTCCGACTTCCATGTGAACCAAACAATTTCATTACCGACTTTCTTTCAGAATCCAGCTACTCCTGCTGAGAGAACTCTGCACTCTCTGGATGTAAAGAGAGTCTTGAAATTTTACTTGGACAGGACAAAAAGCTTTCGAAAATCACAACAGCTTTTTATTAACTATGGCCCAATCAGAACAGGTTTGGGCACATCTAAACAATCGTTATCCAGGTGGATTGTTTCATGTATAATGTTATGTTATCAGTTAGCAAACAAATCCCTTGGTGGTAGGCCAAAAGCCCACTCTACCAGAGGGAAAGCAGCTACTGTAGCCTTGATGAGAAATGTCCCTTTGGCAGAAATATGCAAGGCTGCCACTTGGAGGTCGGTCCATACCTTTACTAAGCATTACTGCCTTGATACAGACGCTAGGGCAGATGCTCAGGTTGGACAGGCTTTGCTCAAGAATTTGTTTGCATGATTCATGTTTTTCTCAGTATTCTTATATCTACTCCACCGCGGTTATGGGAATGGGCTTGCTACTCTATTCAGTGCTTATGACTATACATGGAAATCCCCTACGAGAGAAGGAATGGTTTCTTACCTGTAACTCCAGTTCTCTCGTAGGGGTATTTCCATGATAGTCATAAGCAACCCTCCCCCCTACCCGGTGGAGTTGACATAGAACATGAATATTATGGAGGTTGGTACTCCAACAAATGTTTTGTTTTTCTTCATGTCAGGTTAATAGCCTCCAAAAAAGAACTGAGGCAACTGCCTTTTGCTGTGCATGATGGGAAACAGGAAGACTTTACTTTCTTAAAGGCACAGCTCTATTTTCATTCTGTATAATGGCAGCCTATGGGCTACACTGCCCTACATTGTTTTATTCTCATGAGAGGTGTAAATAAAATATGAGAATGTATTTATTTATGTATTTATAGAATAAATAGAGGTTTAAACGTGAATTTACACTACAACTGTTTTTTCTTCTAACAATTTGGCCTGTGTAGCTGTTCACATAGGCTGCACATTGTTATTCTTAAGTGTTTTTTCACAGACCTTTTTTGTCAAGGAGCTGATGATTGCACTTAAGAATATACTACACAACAGTGCTCCGGGGTCCCCGCAGGCGCGCGGAACTATTCAGTGCTTATGACTATCATGGAAATACCCCTACGAGAGAACTGGAGTTACAGGTAAGAAACCATTCCTTCTTTATTTTAGTGACACAAGGCCAAAAATATCTTAGAGGCAATTCTCCTTCTGGAGGTAAGTATTCTACACAATATATACACTAGTAACCAAAATCAGGTAGGTAAACAGTCACGGAATAGTGCAAAGAGTAGAAAATACAATAGGTTGCAATGGGCCTAGGAGCAACACAAACCATATACTAACATAGTGGAATGCGAATGTCGAATTCCCTTATAGGCAAGTGTAGTGTGTAGAGGGGCGCTGGGAGTGTAGGAAAACACCAGAGGTAAGTAAAGTACCCCACCCCAGAGCCCAGGAAATCAGGAGTAAAATACAGCAAGTTTCCTCAGGACACCCTACAAGTCGAGATAAAGGGTTTTGCAAGAACCAAGCAGGACTGAAAGCAACAAACAATGGATTCCTGGACCTGAAGGCCTGTGGAGGGAGGAGACTAAGTCCAGAAGTCAAAGAAGAGTCCAGGAAGGACAGGAGCCCCTGCCAACCTAGATGAAGGTGCAAATGTGGATTCTCCAGTCAAAAGAAAAGTACAGAAGATTGCTGCAGGTTCCTGCTTGGTGCAGGAGATGTCCCACGTTGAGTTGTTGGATGCAGGCTGTTTGCGTCACTGGATTCCGCCAACAAGCCTTTGTTCAAGCAAGTATGCGGTTTGCCTCAAAAAGGACCTGCCTGGACGCAGGAGGGACCTGGGGGTCTCAACTCAGACTGAGGAGACAGAGGGGGCTTTCAGCTCTTCAGAGAGCCCTCAGAAGGCCAGGCAGCACCCACAGGAGTCCCAGAAGATGGGGACAAAGAAGATGCAAAGTGCAGTTGTTGGGGCACTACACTGGAAGGTCCCACGATGCTGGAGAACAACTCAGGGAGCTGTGCGTCGCAGGATCGAGTGCTGGGGACCAGGGCTACACTGTGCACAATGGATTCTTGGAAGAAGTACACAGAAGACCAAGGAGCTGCAGACGACGCAGTGCACAAGGGTACTGTCGCAGCACGGGGAGGCAAGCTCTTACCTCTTCCAAATTTGGACAGCTGGACCTTTGGACAGTCTGGGTCACTTCGGTCTACCACCTGTGTTCCAGGGAGCATGCTCGTCATCAGGAGAGGAGTCCCAGAGTACCTGTTGTCGTCGCAGAAGGATGCCTGCAGAAGCAGGGAAGTGACTCTGTCACTCCACGGGAGATTCCTTCGGTTCTTCTGATGCAGGGTGAAGACAGGAAGTCCTCAGAGGGTGCACACCTTGGAAACTGTTGCAAAGGCTGGCTAGAGCTGAAGTTGCAGGTCACCTGGAGCAGTCTGCAGTTGATTCGATGGTCAGAAGTTGAAGCAGATGATGCAGAGGAGTCCTCGAGGAATATTGCAAACTGAATCTGAGGAAACACCCAGAAGGAGCCCCTAAATAGCCCTGAGAGGGAGATTGGCTACCTACCCAGGTATGCACCTATTAGGAGGGGTTTTTGACGTCACCTGCTGGCACTGGCCACTCAGGGGTCTCCAGATGGTCCCCACACCTTGGAATCCAAGATGGCTAACGACAGGGACACTCTGGAGGAGCTCTGGACACCACTCCTAGGTGTGGTCACTCCCCTTTCCTTTGTTCAGTTTCGTGCCAGGGCTGGGACTGGGGGTCCCTGAACTGGTGTAGACTGGATTATGCAAGGAGGTAACCATCTGTGCCCTTCAAAGCATTTCCAGAGGCTCTGGGAGGCTACCTCTCCCATGCCTGTAACACCTATTTAATGGGAGAGTGTGTAACACACATCTCCTAAAGGAAATGCATTGTTCTGCCTTCTGCTGCTCAATCCCCAGGAGGGCAGAAACCTGTCTGTGAGGTGGCAGCGGCTGGGGCTGCAGTGGAAACCTCAGAGAGCTGGTTTGGCAGTACTGGGGCTCTATGGTGGAGCCCCCAGGGTGCATGGGATTGCCCCCCCAATACCAGATGTGGATTAGGGGACAATTCCATGATCTTAGACACCTCATATGGCCATATTCGGAGTTATCATTGTGCAGCTACATACTGTTACGACTCGGTCGTCCCATTTCCAGGGGGCGCTGTAAGGGGACTGTCAGAAGCCTGGGAATCACCTTGAACACCTATCTAGAGTCCCTTGCTGACTCCTGTTTGTTTCTCTTTTCTCCATGGTACACTTGTGTAGGACTACATTTGCTTCTTGGGACTGCAAATCCCATAATGCACAGCTTGGTAGTCAGGAAAACCCGGATTCTGTTTCCCATTGTTTTCAATGGGAGAAGTCCAGTTGCTCCTTTTCACTGGATCCTCTCCTCCAGGACTTGCAAGTGTCCGAAACCACACACACCTGAAACCTCTCCTGTGCAGCCCAGCTTGGAACTGCTTATAAGCAGCCATTTCCTCAAGCTCCCCGTCGTGCATCGGACTTCAATTCCTTTGTGTTACAGACCCCTTGTCAGATGGTGTTCCAGTTTTGTTCCTGTTCCTGTTCCTGTTCCTGTTCCTGTTCCTGTTCCTGTTCCTGTTCCTGTTCCTGTTCCTGTTCTAGCTTGATCCTGTTTCCTGTTTCTCTGCCCTGTTCCTGGTTGTTCCAGCCAGAGTCTGCTCCCTACTTCTTAGCCTTGTACCTGTTTGTTTCTTCCAAAGCCTGCTCCCTGTTTCTCTGCCCTGCTCCTGCCTTGTTTCAGCCTGAACCTTCTCTCTGTTTACCAGTCCTGTTTACTGCTCATTTCCTACTCCCTGTATTCCAGTCCTGTCCTTGCCTGTTCCAGACAGAGCCTGTTCTCAGTTTCCCAGTCCTGTCTCTGTCTGTCCCAGCCAGAAGTTTGCGCCCTGTTTTCAAGTCCTAGACCCGCCTTTGCTTCAGCCTGAGCCTGTTCCTAGTTCTTGCCTCTGCCTCTTTGTGTGTTCCCTTCTGTTTCTGTTTCTTCTTGGTTCTTTGTGTCTGGTAAGTGTTCTATGAGTCTTCACCAGTGTATATGTGTCCTCCTGTGTACTGGGGTTGGCTCCTGGTTTCCAGGAGGCAATTCCAGCCCCCATCCTTGTCCAGTGTTATATGTTGTATTTCGTGCCTAACAGTGACAGTGTGCTATTGCTGTTTTCTCAGGAATCGCCACTGTTTCCAGCTGGGCCCACAAGAGCGTGTCCTGTGTATGTAAGTACTATCCTTGTTTGTGCTCTAAGGTCCAGAGACAGAATCACTTCTGCTGCCTCCTTTCTATGGGGCTGGCAGGGTGACTATCTGTAAGAGCAAACTGCACAGAGGCATTGAGATTCCCTGTCACTGTGGGAGGTTCTGCGCCTTACTCTGTGTACAACCCCAGCGTGTTTGTCCACTGGTAATCCGTTTCCTGTTTGTTCACACAAGGGTTGCTCTGCTTTTACTTTCCTGTTTCCTGTGCCTATCCATAGCTGTCCTTTCCGTGTATGCCTTTAGCTGCTCCTCTGCCCCAGTGTACTACCTCTTTAGGATATTCAGTGACCTCAAGGGGTGTCCCAACCAAAGTCCTGATCAGACCCGCCCGAAACCGTGACAGAATGCACGAACCAAAAAGTTCAAGCTCCCCAGGCAGCAAAGGCACACACAGACCTAAAATGCTTTCCTATCATGTTAAGACACCCCTTTCTAAGCCTATACATTCTCTGAAATCCTCTAAAAAAGACCTTAGTTTAAAGGATAGACTTGTTAAAGAAAACCATAACTTGCAAGTTCAGTACTATACTGAGTGGCTTGCTAATCTTTCAATGATAGACTATTATGTTATTTGTGGCTATGACCCCCAGTCCCTGTCTGTAGAAGAATTACAAGGACGTAATGAGTTTTTGCAGTATCTATTAGCTGAAGCCAGTAAGAATGTTCATAACCGTGGAAGTGCTTTTGCTACCTCTGCACAAGACGTTTACTCTCAAGAAAAGATGGTTAATTCCTTGCCTCATGCTAGTGCATCCCAAGTTCACCTCCAGGACTCTGCCATAACAAAAAACCCTGACACTGTTCACGAAGCCACACTAGGGATTCCCTTGTTTTCTGTTGAGTGCTTCAGCCCATCTAGGCCAGTTTCTCAGAATTCAAAGTGCAGTGCTGTGAGAAAGTAACCTCTTTCTAGCCTTGTTACCCCCACTTTTGGCCTGTTTGTGAGTGTATGTCAGGGTATTTTCACTGTCTCACTGGGATCCTGCTAGCCAGGGCCCAGTGCTCACAGTGAAAACCCCATGTTTTCAGTATGTTTGTTATGTGTCACTGGTACCCTGCTAGTCAGGGCCCCAGTGCTCATACGTTTGTGGCCTATATGTATGTGTTCCCTGTGTGGTGCCTAACTGTCTCACTGAGGCTCTGCTAACCAGAACCTCAGTGGTTATGCTCTCTCATTTCTTTCAAAATTGTCACTAACAGGCTAGTGACCATTTTTACCAATTTACATTGGCTTACTGGAACACCCTTATAATTCCCTTGTATATGGTACTGAGGTACCAAGGGTATTGGGGTTCCAGGAGATCCCTATGGGCTGCAGCATTTCTTTTTCCACCCATAGGGAGCTCTGACAATTCTTACACAGGCCTGCCACTGCAGCCTGAGTGAAATAACGTCCACGTTATTTCACAGCCATTTTACACTGCACTTAAGTAACTTATAAGTCACCTATATGTCTAACCTTTACCTGGTAAAGGTTAGGTGCAAAGTTTCTTAGTGTGTGGGCACCCTGGCACTAGCCAAGGTGCCCCCACATTGTTCAGAGCCAATTCCCTGAACTTTGTGAGTGCGGGGACACCATTACACGCGTGCACTACATATAGGTCACTACCTATATGTAGCTTCACAATGGTAACTCCGAATATGGCCATGTAACATGTCTATGATCATGGAATTGCCCCCTCTAGGCAATCCTGGCATAGTTGGCACAATCCCATGATCCCAGTGGTCTGTAGCACAGACCCTGGTACTGCCAAACTGCCCTTCCTGGGGTTTCACTGCAGCTGCTGCTGCTGCCAACCCCTCAGACAGGCATCTGCCCTCCTGGGGTCCAGCCAGGCCTGGCCCAGGATGGCAGAACAAAGAACTTCCTCTGAGAGAGGGTGTGACACCCTCTCCCTTTGGAAAATGGTGTGAAGGCAGGGGAGGAGTAGCCTCCCCCAGCCTCTGGAAATGCTTTGTTGGGCACAGAGGTGCCCAATTCTGCATAAGCCAGTCTACACCAGTTCAGGGACCCCTTAGCCCTGCTCTGGCGCGAAACTGGACAAAGGAAAGGGGAGTGACCACTCCCCTGACCTGCACCTCCCATGGGAGGTGTCCAGAGCTCCTCCAGTGTGCTCCAGACCTCTGCCATCTTGGAAACAGAGGTGCTGCTGGCACACTGGACTGCTCTGAGTGGCCAGTGCCACCAGGTGACGTCAGAGACTCCTTCTGATAGGCTCCTTCAGGTGTTAGTAGCCTATCCTCTCACCTAGGTAGCCAAACCCTCTTTTCTGGCTATTTAGGGTCTCTGTCTCTGGGGAAACTTTAGATAACGAATGCAAGAGCTCATCCGAGTTCCTCTGCATCTCTCTCTTCACCTTCTGCCAAGGAATCGACTGCTGACCGCGCTGGAAGCCTGCAAACCTGCAACATAGTAGCAAAGACGACTACTGCAACTCTGTAACGCTGATCCTGCCGCCTTCTCGACTGTTTTCCTGCTTGTGCATGCTGTGGGGGTAGTCTGCCTCCTCTCTGCACCAGAAGCTCCGAAGAAATCTCCCGTGGGTCGACGGAATCTTCCCCCTGCAACCGCAGGCACCAAAAAGCTGCATTACCGGTCCCTTGGGTCTCCTCTCAGCACGACGAGCGAGGTCCCTCGAATCCAGCGACTCTGTCCAAGTGACCCCCACAGTCCAGTGACTCTTCAGTCCAAGTTTGGTGGAGTTAAGTCCTTGCCTCACCTCGCTGGGCTGCATTGCTGGGAACCACGACTTTTGCAGCTACTCCAGCCCCTGTGCACTTTCGGCGGAAATCCTTTGTGCACAGCCAAGCCTGGGTCCACGGCACTCTAACCTGCATTGCACGACTTTCTAAGTTGGTCTACGGCAACGTGGGACTCCTTTGTGCAACTTCGGCGAGCACCGTTTCACGCATCCTCGTAGTGCCTGTTTCTGGCACTTTTCCAGGTGCTACCGGCTTCAGAGAGGGCTCCTTGTCTTGCTCGACGTCCCCTCTCTCTGCTGGTCCAATTTGCGACCTCCTGGTCCCTCCTGGGCCTCAGCAGCGTCCAAAACCGCTAACCGCACGATTTGCAGCTAGCAAGGCTTGTTGGCGTTCTTTCGGCGGGAAAACACTTCTGCACGACTCTCCACGGCGAGAGGGATCCGTCCACCAAAGGGAAAGTCTCTAGCCCTTTTCGTTCCTGCAGAAACCTCAGCTTCTTCTGTCCAGTAGAAGCTTCTTTGCACCCGCAGCTGGCATTTCCTGGGCATCTGCCCATCTCCGACTTGCTTGTGACTTTTGGACTTGGTCCCCTTGTTCCACAGGTACCCTAGATTGGAAATCCACAGTTGTTGCATTGTTGGTTTGTGTCTTTCCTGCATTATTCCTCTAACACGACTTCTTTGTCCTTAGGGGAACTTTAGTGCACTTTGCACTCACTTTTCAGGGTCTTGGGGAGGGTTATTTTTCTAACTCTCACTATTTTCTAATAGTCCCAGCGACCCTCTACAAGGTCACATAGGTTTGGGGTCCATTCGTGGTTCGCATTCCACTTTTGGAGTATATGGTTTGTGTTGCCCCTATCCCTGTGTTTCCCCATTGCATCCTATTGTAACTATACATTGTTTGCACTGTTTTCTAAGACTATACTGCATATTTTTGCTATTGTGTATATATATCTTGTGTATATTTCCTATCCTCTCACTGAGGGTACACTCTAAGATACTTTGGCATATTGTCATAAAAATAAAGTACCTTTATTTTTAGTATAACTGTGTATTGTGTTTTCTTATGATATTGTGCAAGTGACACTTGTGGTACTGTAGTAGCTTCACACGTCTCCTAGTTCAGCCTAAGCTGCTCTGCTAAGCTACCATTATCTATCAGCCTAAGCTGCTAGACACCCTATACACTAATAAGGGATAACTGGGCCTGGTGCAAGGTGCAAGTACCCCTTGGTACTCACTACAAGCCAGTCCAGCCTCCTACATTGGTTGTGCAGCGGTGGGATAAGTGCTTTGAGACTACTTACCACTCTTGTCGGTGTACTTTTCATAAGAGAAAAATATACAAAACAAGGTCAGTGTATATACACATAGCCAAAAAGTTTTGCATTTCCTCTTTTCACTCTTTTCTAAGTGCTGAAAAGTACTTCTAACTTTCTAAAAAGTTCTAAAAAGTTAAAAAAGTTTTTTCTCTGTCTTTCTAAAAGCTCTGACAAACTTTTTATCTTTTACTATCACTTTAACTCTCTCTAAAAATGTCTGGCACAGGCCAAAATGTTGATCTGTCCAAACTTGCATATGATCACCTTAGCTGGAAAGGAGCAAGGAGTCTCTGCATAGAGAGAGGTTTGAGTGTAGGGAAGAATCCTTCCTTAGAACTGTTAATTAACATGCTTAGAGTACAGGATAAGGCCATAAGTGCCCAATCTGTTGAAAAAGTAGCTAATGGTTCTCAATCTGATCCAGGGACTCCCCCAGGAAAAGATTTAGGAAAGAAACTTCCTAGCCTGCCCATTACTAGACAGTCTAGCATAGTTGGTAATGATGATGAGCCACACCATATAAATAGTGTTGTCTCACATCATAGCAAAAGCATTTATTCTCACCATACTGGTAGTGATGTTTCTGTTTGCCAAGCTGTTAGGGTGGCTTCTGTAATGGACAGGTCTCCTTCTGTCCATTCTCACCATACTTCTGTTTCAAGGCATGTCCCTCCCACCCACCCTGATGACAGATTGTTAGAAAGGGAGCTCAATAGATTGAGAGTGGAACAAACCAGACTGAAGCTCAAGAAGCAACAGCTGGATTTGGATAGACAGATTTTAGAAGTAGAGAAGGAGAGACAGAAACTGGGTTTAGAAACCCATGGTGGCAGCAGCAGTATTCCCCATAGTCATCCTGTAAAAGAGCATGATTCCAGGAATCTGCACAAGATAGTTCCCCCTTACAAGGAGGGGGATGACATTAACAAGTGGTTTGCTGCACTTGAGAGGGCCTGTGCTGTACAGGATGTCCCTCAAAGGCAGTGGGCTGCTATCCTATGGCTATCATTTAGTGGAAAAGGTAGGGATAGGCTCTTTACTGTAAAAGAAAATGAAGCTAATGATTACAAAGTTCTTAAGAATGCACTCCTGGATGGTTATGGCTTAACCACTGAACAATACAGGATAAAGTTCAGAGAGACCAAAAAGGAGTCTTCACAAGACTGGGTTGATTTCATTGACCATTCAGTGAAGGCCTTGGAGGGGTGGTTACATGGCAGTAAAGTTACTGATTATGAAAGCCTGTATAACACAATCCTGAGAGAGCATATACTTAATAATTGTGTGTCTGATTTGTTGCACCAGTACCTGGTAGACTCTGATCTGACCTCTCCCCAAGAATTGGGAAAGAAGGCAGACAAATGGGTCAGAACAAGGGTGAACAGAAAAGTTCATACAGGGGGTGACAAAGATGGCAATAAGAAGAAAGATGGTGAACAATCTCAAGATAAGCATGGGGATAAGGGTAAAACCAAAGATCCCACTTCAAATCTTAAACACTCTTCAGAGGGTGGGGATAAAACAAATTCTTCCTCTTCTTCCCAACCTGCACACATTAAAAAGCCTTGGTGCTTTGTGTGTAAAAACAGAGGCCATAGGCCAGGGGATAAGTCCTGTCCAGGTATACCCCCTGAGCCTACCACCACTAATACATCAAGCTCTAGTGCCCCTAGCAGTAGTGGTACTAGTGGTGGGACTGCTGGCAACAGTCAAGCAAAGGGTGTAGTTGGGTTCACTTATGGGTCCATCATAGAAACTGGGGTAGTCAGTCCCAAGACAGTTTCTGTCACACCTAGTGGCATTGGCCTTGCCACACTGGCTGCTTGTCCCCTTACAATGGATAAGTACAGGCAGACAGTTTCAATAAATGGTGTTGAGGCCTTGGCCTACAGGGACACAGGTGCCAGTATCACTTTGGTGACTGAAAACCTAGTGCACCCTGATCAACACATCATTGGACAACAGTATAAAATTATTGATGTCCATAACTCCACTAAGTTTCTTCCCTTAGCTATAATTCAGTTTAGTTGGGGTGGAGTTACTGGCCCTAAGCAGGTGGTGGTATCACCTAGCTTACCTGTAGACTGTCTCTTAGGTAATGACCTAGAGGCCTCAGGTTGGGCTGATGTAGAGTTTTATGCCCATGCAGCCATGCTGGGCATCCCTGAGGAATTGTTCCCTCTCATTTCTACTGAAATGAAAAAGCAAGGGAGAGAAGGCCTGAAAACTCAGGATCCCTCTCCATCAACAGGTAAAAAGGGTATCACAGTATCCCCTAACCACCCTACCATTCAGGATACCATTCCTGTGGTGGGAGAAACCTCTCCTGGGGTGGCACCTGTTCCAAGGGAATCATCAGTTGGCAAAACTGTACTCCCTGAGGTAGAAGTACCTCTCTGTGGGATAACTAACATTGGTGAGAAAAAGAGCACCATTTTAGTTAACATGGAGCATCCCTCCAACCCTCCCAGAGAAACTTTAGTGCAGAAACCCTGCACTGCCTCACAACACTTAGGACAGCATCCCTGCCCTAGTGTGGAGCTCATAGGACAGCATCCCTGCCCTGCTCCAAATCAAGAGAAACAGCATCCCTGTTCTCTCTTCCAGCCATATGGACAAAGTTTTTGCCCAGCTATGGCTTTTCTGAGACAGCATCCCTGTCTGGCATTTCCATCACTACAAATAGGTTCAGTGGACAATTCCCACTGCTCTAAACTAAAACTTACTGATAGAAACTCTGAAAATACATCTTCACATTGTTGCTTAGCTAAAAAACTTCAAACAGGGTGGTTTACATCCCCACAGGGAAGTAACCATATAGTGGATGATAAAGGGAGTAACCAGTCTATTGCAGAGCTACTCTCTACTTATCACCACTTAGACAATAAAGTCTCAACTGGCCAAGGTTAGCCTTATTGTCCTTCGTTTGGGGGGGGGTTGTGTGAGAAAGTAACCTCTTTCTAGCCTTGTTACCCCCACTTTTGGCCTGTTTGTGAGTGTATGTCAGGGTATTTTCACTGTCTCACTGGGATCCTGCTAGCCAGGGCCCAGTGCTCATAGTGAAACCCCATGTTTTCAGTATGTTTGTTATGTGTCACTGGGACCCTGCTAGTCAGGACCCCAGTGCTCATAAGTTTGTGGCCTATATGTATGTGTTCCCTGTGTGGTGCCTAACTGTCTCACTGAGGCTCTGCTAACCAGAACCTCAGTGGTTATGCTCTCTCATTTCTTTCAAAATTGTCACTAACAGGCTAGTGACCATTTTTACCAATTTACATTGGCTTACTGGAACACCTTATAATTCCCTTGTATATGGTACTGAGGTACCAAGGGTATTGGGGTTCCAGGAGATCCCTATGGGCTGCAGCATTTCTTTTGCCACCCATAGGGAGCTCTGACAATTCTTACACAGGCCTGCCACTGCAGCCTGAGTGAAATAACGTCCACGTTATTTCACAGCCATTTTACACTGCACTTAAGTAACTTATAAGTCACCTATATGTCTAACCTTTACCTGGTAAAGGTTAGGTGCAAAGTTACTTAGTGTGTGGGCACCCTGGCACTAGCCAAGGAGCCCCCACATTGTTCAGAGCCAATTCCCTGAACTTTGTGAGTGCGGGGACACCATTACACGCGTGCACTACATATAGGTCACTACCTATATGTAGCTTCACAATGGTAACTCCGAATATGGCCATGTAACATGTCTATGATCATGGAATTGCCCCCTCTAGGCCATCCTGGCATAGTTGGCACAATCCCATGATCCCAGTGGTCTGTAGCACAGACCCTGGTACTGCCAAACTGCCCTTCCTGTGGTTTCACTGCAGCTGCTGCTGCTGCCAACCCCTCAGACAGGCATCTGCCCTCCTGGGGTCCAGCCAGGCCTGGCCCAGGATGGCAGAACAAAGAACTTCCTCTGAGAGAGGGTGTGACACCCTCTCCCTTTGGAAAATGGTGTGAAGGCAGGGGAGGAGTAGCCTCCCCCAGCCTCTGGAAATGCTTTGTTGGGCACAGAGGTGCCCAATTCTGCATAAGCCAGTCTACACCGGTTCAGGGACCCCTTAGCCCTGCTCTGGCGCGAAACTGGACAAAGGAAAGGGGAGTGACCACTCCCCTGACCTGCACCTCCCCTGGGAGGTGTCCAGAGCTCCTCCAGTGTGCTCCAGACCTCTGCCATCTTGGAAACAGAGGTGCTGCTGGCACACTGGACTGCTCTGAGTGGCCAGTGCCACCAGGTGACGTCAGAGACTCCTTCTGATAGGCTCCTTCAGGTGTTAGTAGCCTATCCTCTCTCCTAGGTAGCCAAACCCTCTTTTCTGGCTATTTAGGGTCTCTGTCTCTGGGGAAACTTTAGATAACGAATGCAAGAGCTCATCCGAGTTCCTCTGCATCTCTCTCTTCACCTTCTGCCAAGGAATCGACTGCTGACCGCGCTGGAAGCCTGCAAACCTGCAAACCTGCAACATAGTAGCAAAGACGACTACTGCAACTCTGTAACACTGATCCTGCGCCTTCTCGACTGTTTTCCTGCTTGTGCATGCTGTGGGGGTAGTCTGCCTCCTCTCTGCACCAGAAGCTCCGAAGAAATCTCCCGTGGGTCGACGGAATCTTCCCCCTGCAACCGCAGGCACCAAAAAGCTGCATTACCGGTCCCTTGGGTCTCCTCTCAGCACGACGAGCAAGGTCCCTCGAATCCAGCGACTCTGTCCAAGTGACCCCCACAGTCCAGTGACTCTTCAGTCCAAGTTTGGTGGAGGTAAGTTCTTGCCTCACCTCGCTGGGCTGCATTGCTGGGAACCGCGACTTTTGCAGCTACTCCGGCCCCTGTGCACTTCCGGCGGAAATCCTTTGTGCACAGCCAAGCCTGGGTCCACGGCACTCTAACCTGCATTGCACGACTTTCTAAGTTGGTCTCCGGCGACGTGGGACTCCTTTGTGCAACTTCGGCGAGCACCGTTTCACGCATCCTTGTAGTGCCTGTTTCTGGCACTTCTCCGGGTGCTACTGGCTTCAGAGAGGGCTTCTTGTCTTGCTCGACTTCCCCTCTCTCTGCTGGTCCAATTTGCGACCTCCTGGTCCCTCCTGGGCCTCAGCAGCGTCCAAAACCACTAACCGCACGAATTGCAGCTAGCAAGGCTTGTTGGCGTTCTTTCGGCGGGAAAATACTTCTGCACAACTTTCCACGGCGAGAGGGATCCTTCCACCAAAGGGGAAGTCTCTAGCCCTTTTCGTTCCTGCAGAAACCTCAGCTTCTTCTGTCCAGTAGAAGCTTCTTTGCACCCGCAGCTGGCATTTCCTGGGCATCTGCCCATCTCCGACTTGCTTGTGACTTTTGGACTTGGTCCCCTTGTTCCACAGGTACCCTAGATTGGAAATCCACAGTTGTTGCATTGTTGGTTTGTGTCTTTCCTGCATTATTCCTCTAACACAACTTCTTTGTCCTTAGGTGAACTTTAGTGCACTTTGCACTCACTTTTCAGGGTCTTGGGAAGGGTTATTTTTCTAACTCTCACTATTTTCTAATAGTCCCAGCGACCCTCTACAAGGTCACATAGGTTTGGGGTCCATTCGTGGTTCGCATTCCACTTTTGGAGTATATGGTTTGTGTTGCCCCTATCCCTATGTTTCCCCATTGCATCCTATTGTAACTATGCATTGTTTGCACTGTTTTCTAAAACTATACTGCATATTTTTGCTATTGTGTATATATATCTTGTGTATATTTCCTATCCTCTCACTGAGGGTACACTCTAAGATACTTTGGCATATTGTCATAAAAATAAAGTACCTTTATTTTTAGTATAACTGTGTATTGTGTTTTCTTATGATATTGTGCAAGTGACACTTGTGGTACTGTAGTAGCTTCACATGTCTCCTAGTTCAGCCTAAGCTGCTCTGCTAAGCTACCATTATCTATCAGCCTAAGCTGCTAGACACCCTATACACTAATAAGGGATAACTGGGCCTGGTGCAAGGTGCAAGTACCCCTTGGTACTCACTACAAGCCAGTCCAGCCTCCTACAAGTGCTGACTCTTATAAAGATCTATCAGTCCCTCAGAGCTTTCAAGTCAGCAGGCTAGACCCTGTATCTAAGGGATCAGTAAAAACTGTGGGATTCCTTAGTTCAACTCAAATGGCTTGTGCTCCTCCCAAATTGGATGACAGTACATCAGTCTCAATTGCTAAGTGTTGTGCTGACTCTTGTAAGGATCTACCAGTTCCTCAGTGCTTTCAAGTCAGCAGGATAGAACCTGTATCAAAGGGATCAGTAAAGACTGTGGGATTCCTTAGGTCAACTCAAAAGGCTTGTGCTCTTCCCAAACTGGATGATAATACACCAGTCTCAATCCCTAAAAGCTCTGCTAAACCCTTTTCTATTCTGAGTGGGTTTGATAACAATATGGACATACACACACTAAAAGAGCAGTTTTGGCAGATTAAAAGGCAGATATCGGACTTCTATGATGAATATGTTGTAACATACACAAGAAATCGTGTACGTGGGCTCTTTTCATCAATGCAAATTTCACTGTTGCCAGAACCAGACATTCTGTTTATCTGTAAGGTAGAAGAAGTAACAGAGCAGCTGATGGAAACTACTGCAAGGCAATTTGAAAACCTGAAAAAAGAAAATGATCACCAGCTTTGGCTTAAAGAACAGTATGCTACTTTGTGTGCCTCTCCAAAGACTTCTATCGAGCAGATTGTCCCTTCTATTTATGACAGTCAAAAGACAGCTCCAGTTATATATAGATCAGCCTCTTCAGACTCTCTCTCAGCCTGTAGTTCTCCAGTGAAAATTCCTGTACAGTTGACTGAATCTCTGACATCTCTGAGAGATTTGACATCTCTTGATTCAAAGGATGGATCAGAGTCTTCAGAAGGAAGTGTCTCAGCCCCTCTATCAGAACAAATAAAGCCAAAGGAAGAAGAGAGTTCTGATGCAGACTCCAATAGCTGCATCTTAAGAAACCAAGATATGACTTTACTGGAGATTAAAGGCAAGTTGTGCACCAGTGTTGAAGAATCTGAATCTAGTGATGACAGTGGTTCCTGCCTTGCCATGAACAAACCTGCAAATAGTGCTGTTCAAATGGCGCACACACCAGAATTTTCAGATTGTGGGGATACTCCTGCCCTTTCAAACAATATCATAGAATTTTCAGATAATGAAGAGACAGTTCCTGTTTCAAGTGAACTAATGAATTTTTCTAACCGTGAAGAAATACCCGCAATTACTAAGAATGTAATGGACTTCTCAGAAAGTTTACAAATCTCTTCTGTGTCAAAGCAAACCGTGGAGAATTCAGACAAGGAAGAAAGCCAGCAATCTGAAACTAAACAGCCTGTCATAAGAAATGAGAGCCTTCTCCTAGAACAGGACACAGTTGCAGCCTCAACCACTGATTCTGACTTGCTGTTCCCTGCCACTGCGTTTCCTGTTTCCAGCTCAACGGTTACTGAAGAACAGATCTCTGATCTACCGGTATCTGATTGTGATGTAAAACCAGCCACACCAATGCCACCTGCTGTGTCTCTGAAATTAAAGACTCCTGAAAACCAGCAATCTGAAACCGAAGCTCAAGTACTGAAAGATATCATATGTCCCACTAAAATTAAAGACTTGAATTTGAATCTTGTATTCGAAGATCTGATGATAAGTACTGTTCTTAGTGTTTTATTGCAAGAAACCATCATCAATTCAAAGGCTAGAGCTGAAAATGTAAGTAACAGTGTAAAGGTGATTTCTGAAGAGACTCCAGTTCTATTTCAATTCAAAGAACAACCTTTCAGTGTTAACAGAGCTGAAGATCAACTACCTGTAGTAGAAACGCCTTGCAAAGAAACCATTTCTGATACCACGAATACACCACAGAGCCCTTGCAATGAAGAAATCTCAGTCTTGTCAGAAGATCACCCTAAAGAATTAGTTTGTGGAACTTCTACATTTTCATATGTTAATCCAGTCTCTAAAGACATGAAAACTCCTGTTGCTCCTGAATTTGATACTCCAATGTCATCCAAGATGAAAGACAATTCTGACTTTTTCATGTTTACCTTGAGAACACCAGTTACCCATGTCTCCCAAGTCTCTATGCTTTGCAAGCCTCAGACCACAATCAATGCAAATACTGCTGCAGAAACAGACATATCCTGCTTGTCGGAAGGAGTTACAGACCTTACAGTTACTAACACGCCAATTATGTCCTCCAAAGAAGACAGTACTGAACAGGAAACGAAAGTCCTAAAGAATACCGCCCATGATGCAATTCCAGATCTCCTTGCTCCTGAATCCACTTCACCAGAAACCAACTCCATGCACTCCTCCCGTATCACTCGAACAATAAAGAGGAAAGACATCGGAGCCCATATGGGTATTAATACATGCTTTGCTCATTGGAAGTTTCACCTACGGCAGGACTGTAAACTTATCAACCAAGGTTGGTGTTGGATTTTCTTGTTGTGGCTTTTCCTCTTCAACTTTTTTCAGCCAAAGGATCGCCTTCTCTTCTTGAGCAGACTGGTGGGAGGGGGTATACTGTTACGACTCGGTCGTCCCATTTCCAGGGGGCGCTGTAAGGGGACTGTCAGAAGCCTGGGAATCACCTTGAACACCTATCTAGAGTCCCTTGCTGACTCCTGTTTGTTTCTCTTTTCTCCATGGTACACTTGTGTAGGACTACATTTGCTTCTTGGGACTGCAAATCCCATAATGCACAGCTTGGTAGTCAGGAAAACCCGGATTCTGTTTCCCATTGTTTTCAATGGGAGAACACCAGTTGCTCCTTTTCACTGGATCCTCTCCTCCAGGACTTGCAAGTGTCCGAAACCACACACACCTGAAACCTCTCCTGTGCAGCCCAGCTTGGAACTGCTTATAAGCAGCCATTTCCTCAAGCTCCCCGTCGTGCATCGGACTTCAATTCCTTTGTGTTACAGACCCCTCGTCGGATGGTGTTCCAGTTTTGTTCCTGTTCCTGTTCCTGTTCTGTTCCAGCTTGATCCTGTTTCCTGTTTCTCTGCCCTGTTCCTGGTTGTTCCAGCCAGAGTCTGCTCCCTACTTCTTAGCCTTGTACCTGTTTGTTTCTTCCAAAGCCTGCTCCCTGTTTCTCTGCCCTGCTCCTGCCTTGTTTCAGCCTGAACCTTCTCTCTGTTTACCAGTCCTGTTTACTGCTCATTTCCTACTCCCTGTATTCCAGTCCTGTCCTTGCCTGTTCCAGCCAGAGCCTGTTCTCAGTTTACCAGTCCTGTCTCTGTCTGTCCCAGCCAGAAGTTTGCGCCCTGTTTTCAAGTCCTAGACCCGCCTTTGCTTCAGCCTGAGCCTGTTCCTAGTTCTTGCCTCTGCCTCTTTGTTTGTTCCCTTCTGTTTCTGTTTCTTCTTGGTTCTTTGTGTCTGGTAAGTGTTCTATCAGTCTTCACCAGTGTATACGTGTCCTCCTGTGTACTGGGGTTGGCTCCTGGTTTCCAGGAGGCAATTCCAGCCCCCATCCTTGTCCAGTGTTATACGTTGTATTGCATGCCTAACAGTGACAGTGTGCTATTGCTGTTTTCTCAGGAATCGCCACTGTGTTTCCAGCTGGACCCACAAGAGCTTGTCCTGTGTATGTAAGTACTATCCTTGTTTGTGCTCTAGGGTCCAGAGACAGAATCACTTCTGCTGCCTCCTTTCTATGGGGCTGGCAGGGTGACTATCTGTAAGAGCAAACTGCACAGAGGCATTGAGATTCCCTGTCACTGTGGGAGGTTCTGCGCCTTACTCTGTGTACAACCCCAGCGTGTTTGTCCACTGGTAATCCGTTTCCTGTTTGTTCACACAAGGGTTGCTCTGTTTTTACTTTCCTGTTTCCTGTGCCTATCCATAGCTGTCCTTTCCGTGTATGCCTTTAGCTGCTCCTCTGCCCCAGTGTACTACCTCTTTAGGATATTCAGTGACCTCAAGGGGTGTCCCAACCAAAGTCCTGATCAGACCCGCCCGAAACCGTGACACATATATGTGGTCTACGCTGATAATGGTGTCCCCACACTCACGAAGTCTGGGGAATTAACCTTGGACAATGTGGGGGCACCTTTGCTAGTGCAAGGGTGTAGGAAAGTACCATCTTGCCTGGCATGTTACCCCCATTTTTCACTGTATATATGTTGTTTTAGTTGTATGTGTCACTGGGACCCTGGTAACCCAGGGCCCCAGTGCTCATAAGTGTGCCTGAATGTGTTACCTGTGTAGTGACTAACTGTCTCACTGAGGATCTGCTAATCAGAACCTCAGTGGTTATGCTCTCTCATTTCTTTCCAAATTGTCACTAACAGGCTAGTGACCATTTTTACCAATTTACATTGGCTTACTGGAACACTCTTATAATTCCCTAGTATATGGTACTGAGGTACCCAGGGTATTGGGGTTCCAGGAGATCCCTATGGGCTGCAGCATTTCTTTTGCCACCCATAGGGAGCTCTGACAATTCTTACACAGGCCTGCCACTGCAGCCTGAGTGAAATAACGTCCACGTTATTTCACAGCCATTTTACACTGCACTTAAGTAACTTATAAGTCACCTATATGTCTAACCTTTACCTGGTAAAGGTTAGGTGCAAAGTTACTTAGTGTGAGGGCACCCTGGCACTAGCCAAGGTGCCCCCACATTGTTCAGAGCCAATTCCCTGAACTTTGTGAGTGCGGGGACACCATTACACGCGTGCACTACATATAGGTCACTACCTATATGTAGCTTCACAATGGTAACTCCGAATATGGCCATGTAACATGTCTAAGATCATGGAATTGCCCCCTCTATGCCATTCTGGCATTGTTGGCACAATTCCATGATCCCAGTGGTCTGTAGCACAGACCCTGGTACTGCCAAACTGCCCTTCCTGGGGTTTCACTGCAGCTGCTGCTGCTGCCAACCCCTCAGACAGGCATCTGCCCTCCTGGGGTCCAGCCAGGCCTGGCCCAGGATGGCAGAACAAAGAACTTCCTCTGAGAGAGGGTGTTACACCCTCTCCCTTTGGAAAATGGTGTGAAGGCAGGGGAGGAGTAGCCTCCCCCAGCCTCTGGAAATGCTTTCTTGGGCACAGATGTGCCCAATTCTGCATAAGCCAGTCTACACCGGTTCAGGGGACCCCTTAGCCCTGCTCTGGCGCGAAACTGGACAAAGGAAAGGGGAGTGACCACTCCCCTGACCTGCACCTCCCCTGGGAGGTGTCCAGAGCTCCTCCAGTGTGCTCCAGACCTCTGCCATCTTGGAAACAGAGGTGCTGCTGGCACACTGGACTGCTCTGAGTGGCCAGTGCCACCAGGTGACGTCAGAGACTCCTTGTGATAGGCTCCTTCAGGTGTTGCTAGCCTATCCTCTCTCCTAAGTACCCAAACCCTCTTTTCTGGCTATTTAGGGTCTCTGTCTCTGGGGAAACTTTAGATAACGAATGCAAGAGCTCATCCGAGTTCCTCTGCATCTCTCTCTTCACCTTCTGCCAAGGAATCGACTGCTGACCGCGCTGGAAGCCTACAAACCTGCAACATAGTAGCAAAGACGACTACTGCAACTCTGTAACGCTGATCCTGCCGCCTTCTCAACTGTTTTCCTGCTTGTGCATGCTGTGGGGGTAGTCTGCCTCCTCTCTGCACCAGAAGCTCCGAAGAAATCTCCCGTGGGTCGACGGAATCTTCCCCCTGCAACCGCAGGCACCAAAAAGCTGCATTACCGGTCCCTTGGGTCTCCTCTCAGCACGACAAGCGAGGTCCCTCGAATCCAGCGACTCTGTCCAAGTGACCCCCACAGTCCAGTGACTCTTCAGTCCAAGTTTGGTGGAGGTAAGTCCTTGCCTCACCTCGCTGGGCTGCATTGCTGGGAAGCGCAACTTTTGCAGCTACTCCGGCCCCTGTGCACTTCCGGCGGAAATCCTTTGTGCACAGCCAAGCCTGGGTCCACGGCACTCTAACCTGCATTGCACGACATTCTAAGTTGGTCTCCGGCGACGTGGGACTCCTTTGTGCGACTTCGAGTGAGCACCGTTTCACGCATCTTTGTAGTGCCTGTTTCTGGCACTTCTCCGGGAGCTACCTGCTGCTGAGAGGGCTCCTTGTCTTGCTCGACGTCCCCTCTCTCTCCTGGTCCAATTTGCGACCTCCTGGTCCCTCCAGGGCCACAGCAGCGTCCAAAAACGCCAACCGCACAATTTGCTGCTAGCAAGGCTTGTTGGCATTCTTTCGGCGGGAAAACACTTCTGCACGACTCTCCACGGCAAGTGGGATCCGTCCACCAAAGGGGAAGTCTCTAGCCCTTTTCGTTCCTGCAGAAACCTCAGCTTCTTCTGTCCAGTAGAAGCTTCTTTGCACCCGCAGCTGGCATTTCCTGGGCATCTGCCCATCTCCGACTTGCTTGTGACTTTTGGACTTGGTCCCCTTGTTCCACAGGTACCCTAGATTGGAAATCCACAGTTGTTGCATTGTTGGTTTGTGTCTTTCCTGCATTATTCCTCTAACACGACTTCTTTGTCCTTAGTGGAACTCTAGTGCACTTTGCACTCACTTTTCAGGGTCTTGGGGAGTGTTATTTTTCTAACTCTCACTATTTTCTAATAGTCCCAGCGACCCTCTACAATGTCACATAGGTTTGGGGTCCATTCGTGGTTCGCATTCCACTTTTGGAGTATATGGTTTGTGTTGCCCCTATCCCTATGTTTCCCCATTGCATCCTATTGTAACTATACATTGTTTGCACTGTTTTCTAAGACTATACTGCATATTTTTGCTATTGTGTATATATATCTTGTGTATATTTCCTATCCTCTCACTGAGGGTACACTCTAAGATACTTTGGCATATTGTCATAAAAATAAAGTACCTTTATTTTTAGTATAACTGTGTATTGTGTTTTCTTATGATATTGTGCATATGACACTAAGTGGTACTGTAGTAGCTTCACACGTCTCCTAGTTCAGCCTAAGCTGCTCTGCTAAGCTACCATTATCTATCAGCCTAAGCTGCTAGACACCCTATACACTAATAAGGGATAACTGGGCCTGGTGCAAGGTGCAAGTACCCCTTGGTACTCACTACAAGCCAGTCCAGCCTCCTACAAGTGCTGACTCTTATAAAGATCTATCAGTCCCTCAGAGCTTTCAAGTCAGCAGGCTAGACCCTGTATCTAAGGGATCAGTAAAAACTGTGGGATTCCTTAGTTCAACTCAAATGGCTTGTGCTCCTCCCAAATTGGATGACAGTACATCAGTCTCAATTGCTAAGTGTTGTGCTGACTCTTGTAAGGATCTACCAGTTCCTCAGTGCTTTCAAGTCAGCAGGATAGAACCTGTATCAAAGGGATCAGTAAAGACTGTGGGATTCCTTAGGTCAACTCAAAAGGCTTGTGCTCTTCCCAAACTGGATGATAATACACCAGTCTCAATCCCTAAAAGCTCTGCTAAACCCTTTTCTATTCTGAGTGGGTTTGATAACAATATGGACATACACACACTAAAAGAGCAGTTTTGGCAGATTAAAAGGCAGATATCGGACTTCTATGATGAATATGTTGTAACATACACAAGAAATCGTGTACGTGGGCTCTTTTCATCAATGCAAATTTCACTGTTGCCAGAACCAGACATTCTGTTTATCTGTAAGGTAGAAGAAGTAACAGAGCAGCTGATGGAAACTACTGCAAGGCAATTTGAAAACCTGAAAAAAGAAAATGATCACCAGCTTTGGCTTAAAGAACAGTATGCTACTTTGTGTGCCTCTCCAAAGACTTCTATCGAGCAGATTGTCCCTTCTATTTATGACAGTCAAAAGACAGCTCCAGTTATATATAGATCAGCCTCTTCAGACTCTCTCTCAGCCTGTAGTTCTCCAGTGAAAATTCCTGTACAGTTGACTGAATCTCTGACATCTCTGAGAGATTTGACATCTCTTGATTCAAAGGATGGATCAGAGTCTTCAGAAGGAAGTGTCTCAGCCCCTCTATCAGAACAAATAAAGCCAAAGGAAGAAGAGAGTTCTGATGCAGACTCCAATAGCTGCATCTTAAGAAACCAAGATATGACTTTACTGGAGATTAAAGGCAAGTTGTGCACCAGTGTTGAAGAATCTGAATCTAGTGATGACAGTGGTTCCTGCCTTGCCATGAACAAACCTGCAAATAGTGCTGTTCAAATGGCGCACACACCAGAATTTTCAGATTGTGGGGATACTCCTGCCCTTTCAAACAATATCATAGAATTTTCAGATAATGAAGAGACAGTTCCTGTTTCAAGTGAACTAATGAATTTTTCTAACCGTGAAGAAATACCCGCAATTACTAAGAATGTAATGGACTTCTCAGAAAGTTTACAAATCTCTTCTGTGTCAAAGCAAACCGTGGAGAATTCAGACAAGGAAGAAAGCCAGCAATCTGAAACTAAACAGCCTGTCATAAGAAATGAGAGCCTTCTCCTAGAACAGGACACAGTTGCAGCCTCAACCACTGATTCTGACTTGCTGTTCCCTGCCACTGCGTTTCCTGTTTCCAGCTCAACGGTTACTGAAGAACAGATCTCTGATCTACCGGTATCTGATTGTGATGTAAAACCAGCCACACCAATGCCACCTGCTGTGTCTCTGAAATTAAAGACTCCTGAAAACCAGCAATCTGAAACCGAAGCTCAAGTACTGAAAGATATCATATGTCCCACTAAAATTAAAGACTTGAATTTGAATCTTGTATTCGAAGATCTGATGATAAGTACTGTTCTTAGTGTTTTATTGCAAGAAACCATCATCAATTCAAAGGCTAGAGCTGAAAATGTAAGTAACAGTGTAAAGGTGATTTCTGAAGAGACTCCAGTTCTATTTCAATTCAAAGAACAACCTTTCAGTGTTAACAGAGCTGAAGATCAACTACCTGTAGTAGAAACGCCTTGCAAAGAAACCATTTCTGATACCACGAATACACCACAGAGCCCTTGCAATGAAGAAATCTCAGTCTTGTCAGAAGATCACCCTAAAGAATTAGTTTGTGGAACTTCTACATTTTCATATGTTAATCCAGTCTCTAAAGACATGAAAACTCCTGTTGCTCCTGAATTTGATACTCCAATGTCATCCAAGATGAAAGACAATTCTGACTTTTTCATGTTTACCTTGAGAACACCAGTTACCCATGTCTCCCAAGTCTCTATGCTTTGCAAGCCTCAGACCACAATCAATGCAAATACTGCTGCAGAAACAGACATATCCTGCTTGTCGGAAGGAGTTACAGACCTTACAGTTACTAACACGCCAATTATGTCCTCCAAAGAAGACAGTACTGAACAGGAAACGAAAGTCCTAAAGAATACCGCCCATGATGCAATTCCAGATCTCCTTGCTCCTGAATCCACTTCACCAGAAACCAACTCCATGCACTCCTCCCGTATCACTCGAACAATAAAGAGGAAAGACATCGGAGCCCATATGGGTATTAATACATGCTTTGCTCATTGGAAGTTTCACCTACGGCAGGACTGTAAACTTATCAACCAAGGTTGGTGTTGGATTTTCTTGTTGTGGCTTTTCCTCTTCAACTTTTTTCAGCCAAAGGATCGCCTTCTCTTCTTGAGCAGACTGGTGGGAGGGGGTATACTGTTACGACTCGGTCGTCCCATTTCCAGGGGGCGCTGTAAGGGGACTGTCAGAAGCCTGGGAATCACCTTGAACACCTATCTAGAGTCCCTTGCTGACTCCTGTTTGTTTCTCTTTTCTCCATGGTACACTTGTGTAGGACTACATTTGCTTCTTGGGACTGCAAATCCCATAATGCACAGCTTGGTAGTCAGGAAAACCCGGATTCTGTTTCCCATTGTTTTCAATGGGAGAACACCAGTTGCTCCTTTTCACTGGATCCTCTCCTCCAGGACTTGCAAGTGTCCGAAACCACACACACCTGAAACCTCTCCTGTGCAGCCCAGCTTGGAACTGCTTATAAGCAGCCATTTCCTCAAGCTCCCCGTCGTGCATCGGACTTCAATTCCTTTGTGTTACAGACCCCTCGTCGGATGGTGTTCCAGTTTTGTTCCTGTTCCTGTTCCTGTTCTGTTCCAGCTTGATCCTGTTTCCTGTTTCTCTGCCCTGTTCCTGGTTGTTCCAGCCAGAGTCTGCTCCCTACTTCTTAGCCTTGTACCTGTTTGTTTCTTCCAAAGCCTGCTCCCTGTTTCTCTGCCCTGCTCCTGCCTTGTTTCAGCCTGAACCTTCTCTCTGTTTACCAGTCCTGTTTACTGCTCATTTCCTACTCCCTGTATTCCAGTCCTGTCCTTGCCTGTTCCAGCCAGAGCCTGTTCTCAGTTTACCAGTCCTGTCTCTGTCTGTCCCAGCCAGAAGTTTGCGCCCTGTTTTCAAGTCCTAGACCCGCCTTTGCTTCAGCCTGAGCCTGTTCCTAGTTCTTGCCTCTGCCTCTTTGTTTGTTCCCTTCTGTTTCTGTTTCTTCTTGGTTCTTTGTGTCTGGTAAGTGTTCTATCAGTCTTCACCAGTGTATACGTGTCCTCCTGTGTACTGGGGTTGGCTCCTGGTTTCCAGGAGGCAATTCCAGCCCCCATCCTTGTCCAGTGTTATACGTTGTATTGCATGCCTAACAGTGACAGTGTGCTATTGCTGTTTTCTCAGGAATCGCCACTGTGTTTCCAGCTGGACCCACAAGAGCTTGTCCTGTGTATGTAAGTACTATCCTTGTTTGTGCTCTAGGGTCCAGAGACAGAATCACTTCTGCTGCCTCCTTTCTATGGGGCTGGCAGGGTGACTATCTGTAAGAGCAAACTGCACAGAGGCATTGAGATTCCCTGTCACTGTGGGAGGTTCTGCGCCTTACTCTGTGTACAACCCCAGCGTGTTTGTCCACTGGTAATCCGTTTCCTGTTTGTTCACACAAGGGTTGCTCTGTTTTTACTTTCCTGTTTCCTGTGCCTATCCATAGCTGTCCTTTCCGTGTATGCCTTTAGCTGCTCCTCTGCCCCAGTGTACTACCTCTTTAGGATATTCAGTGACCTCAAGGGGTGTCCCAACCAAAGTCCTGATCAGACCCGCCCGAAACCGTGACACATATATGTGGTCTACGCTGATAATGGTGTCCCCACACTCACGAAGTCTGGGGAATTAACCTTGGACAATGTGGGGGCACCTTTGCTAGTGCAAGGGTGTAGGAAAGTACCATCTTGCCTGGCATGTTACCCCCATTTTTCACTGTATATATGTTGTTTTAGTTGTATGTGTCACTGGGACCCTGGTAACCCAGGGCCCCAGTGCTCATAAGTGTGCCTGAATGTGTTACCTGTGTAGTGACTAACTGTCTCACTGAGGATCTGCTAATCAGAACCTCAGTGGTTATGCTCTCTCATTTCTTTCCAAATTGTCACTAACAGGCTAGTGACCATTTTTACCAATTTACATTGGCTTACTGGAACACTCTTATAATTCCCTAGTATATGGTACTGAGGTACCCAGGGTATTGGGGTTCCAGGAGATCCCTATGGGCTGCAGCATTTCTTTTGCCACCCATAGGGAGCTCTGACAATTCTTACACAGGCCTGCCACTGCAGCCTGAGTGAAATAACGTCCACGTTATTTCACAGCCATTTTACACTGCACTTAAGTAACTTATAAGTCACCTATATGTCTAACCTTTACCTGGTAAAGGTTAGGTGCAAAGTTACTTAGTGTGAGGGCACCCTGGCACTAGCCAAGGTGCCCCCACATTGTTCAGAGCCAATTCCCTGAACTTTGTGAGTGCGGGGACACCATTACACGCGTGCACTACATATAGGTCACTACCTATATGTAGCTTCACAATGGTAACTCCGAATATGGCCATGTAACATGTCTAAGATCATGGAATTGCCCCCTCTATGCCATTCTGGCATTGTTGGCACAATTCCATGATCCCAGTGGTCTGTAGCACAGACCCTGGTACTGCCAAACTGCCCTTCCTGGGGTTTCACTGCAGCTGCTGCTGCTGCCAACCCCTCAGACAGGCATCTGCCCTCCTGGGGTCCAGCCAGGCCTGGCCCAGGATGGCAGAACAAAGAACTTCCTCTGAGAGAGGGTGTTACACCCTCTCCCTTTGGAAAATGGTGTGAAGGCAGGGGAGGAGTAGCCTCCCCCAGCCTCTGGAAATGCTTTCTTGGGCACAGATGTGCCCAATTCTGCATAAGCCAGTCTACACCGGTTCAGGGGACCCCTTAGCCCTGCTCTGGCGCGAAACTGGACAAAGGAAAGGGGAGTGACCACTCCCCTGACCTGCACCTCCCCTGGGAGGTGTCCAGAGCTCCTCCAGTGTGCTCCAGACCTCTGCCATCTTGGAAACAGAGGTGCTGCTGGCACACTGGACTGCTCTGAGTGGCCAGTGCCACCAGGTGACGTCAGAGACTCCTTGTGATAGGCTCCTTCAGGTGTTGCTAGCCTATCCTCTCTCCTAAGTACCCAAACCCTCTTTTCTGGCTATTTAGGGTCTCTGTCTCTGGGGAAACTTTAGATAACGAATGCAAGAGCTCATCCGAGTTCCTCTGCATCTCTCTCTTCACCTTCTGCCAAGGAATCGACTGCTGACCGCGCTGGAAGCCTACAAACCTGCAACATAGTAGCAAAGACGACTACTGCAACTCTGTAACGCTGATCCTGCCGCCTTCTCAACTGTTTTCCTGCTTGTGCATGCTGTGGGGGTAGTCTGCCTCCTCTCTGCACCAGAAGCTCCGAAGAAATCTCCCGTGGGTCGACGGAATCTTCCCCCTGCAACCGCAGGCACCAAAAAGCTGCATTACCGGTCCCTTGGGTCTCCTCTCAGCACGACAAGCGAGGTCCCTCGAATCCAGCGACTCTGTCCAAGTGACCCCCACAGTCCAGTGACTCTTCAGTCCAAGTTTGGTGGAGGTAAGTCCTTGCCTCACCTCGCTGGGCTGCATTGCTGGGAAGCGCAACTTTTGCAGCTACTCCGGCCCCTGTGCACTTCCGGCGGAAATCCTTTGTGCACAGCCAAGCCTGGGTCCACGGCACTCTAACCTGCATTGCACGACATTCTAAGTTGGTCTCCGGCGACGTGGGACTCCTTTGTGCGACTTCGAGTGAGCACCGTTTCACGCATCTTTGTAGTGCCTGTTTCTGGCACTTCTCCGGGAGCTACCTGCTGCTGAGAGGGCTCCTTGTCTTGCTCGACGTCCCCTCTCTCTCCTGGTCCAATTTGCGACCTCCTGGTCCCTCCAGGGCCACAGCAGCGTCCAAAAACGCCAACCGCACAATTTGCTGCTAGCAAGGCTTGTTGGCATTCTTTCGGCGGGAAAACACTTCTGCACGACTCTCCACGGCAAGTGGGATCCGTCCACCAAAGGGGAAGTCTCTAGCCCTTTTCGTTCCTGCAGAAACCTCAGCTTCTTCTGTCCAGTAGAAGCTTCTTTGCACCCGCAGCTGGCATTTCCTGGGCATCTGCCCATCTCCGACTTGCTTGTGACTTTTGGACTTGGTCCCCTTGTTCCACAGGTACCCTAGATTGGAAATCCACAGTTGTTGCATTGTTGGTTTGTGTCTTTCCTGCATTATTCCTCTAACACGACTTCTTTGTCCTTAGTGGAACTCTAGTGCACTTTGCACTCACTTTTCAGGGTCTTGGGGAGTGTTATTTTTCTAACTCTCACTATTTTCTAATAGTCCCAGCGACCCTCTACAATGTCACATAGGTTTGGGGTCCATTCGTGGTTCGCATTCCACTTTTGGAGTATATGGTTTGTGTTGCCCCTATCCCTATGTTTCCCCATTGCATCCTATTGTAACTATACATTGTTTGCACTGTTTTCTAAGACTATACTGCATATTTTTGCTATTGTGTATATATATCTTGTGTATATTTCCTATCCTCTCACTGAGGGTACACTCTAAGATACTTTGGCATATTGTCATAAAAATAAAGTACCTTTATTTTTAGTATAACTGTGTATTGTGTTTTCTTATGATATTGTGCATATGACACTAAGTGGTACTGTAGTAGCTTCACACGTCTCCTAGTTCAGCCTAAGCTGCTCTGCTAAGCTACCATTATCTATCAGCCTAAGCTGCTAGACACCCTATACACTAATAAGGGATAACTGGGCCTGGTGCAAGGTGCAAGTACCCCTTGGTACTCACTACAAGCCAGTCCAGCCTCCTACAAGTGCTGACTCTTATAAAGATCTATCAGTCCCTCAGAGCTTTCAAGTCAGCAGGCTAGACCCTGTATCTAAGGGATCAGTAAAAACTGTGGGATTCCTTAGTTCAACTCAAATGGCTTGTGCTCCTCCCAAATTGGATGACAGTACATCAGTCTCAATTGCTAAGTGTTGTGCTGACTCTTGTAAGGATCTACCAGTTCCTCAGTGCTTTCAAGTCAGCAGGATAGAACCTGTATCAAAGGGATCAGTAAAGACTGTGGGATTCCTTAGGTCAACTCAAAAGGCTTGTGCTCTTCCCAAACTGGATGATAATACACCAGTCTCAATCCCTAAAAGCTCTGCTAAACCCTTTTCTATTCTGAGTGGGTTTGATAACAATATGGACATACACACACTAAAAGAGCAGTTTTGGCAGATTAAAAGGCAGATATCGGACTTCTATGATGAATATGTTGTAACATACACAAGAAATCGTGTACGTGGGCTCTTTTCATCAATGCAAATTTCACTGTTGCCAGAACCAGACATTCTGTTTATCTGTAAGGTAGAAGAAGTAACAGAGCAGCTGATGGAAACTACTGCAAGGCAATTTGAAAACCTGAAAAAAGAAAATGATCACCAGCTTTGGCTTAAAGAACAGTATGCTACTTTGTGTGCCTCTCCAAAGACTTCTATCGAGCAGATTGTCCCTTCTATTTATGACAGTCAAAAGACAGCTCCAGTTATATATAGATCAGCCTCTTCAGACTCTCTCTCAGCCTGTAGTTCTCCAGTGAAAATTCCTGTACAGTTGACTGAATCTCTGACATCTCTGAGAGATTTGACATCTCTTGATTCAAAGGATGGATCAGAGTCTTCAGAAGGAAGTGTCTCAGCCCCTCTATCAGAACAAATAAAGCCAAAGGAAGAAGAGAGTTCTGATGCAGACTCCAATAGCTGCATCTTAAGAAACCAAGATATGACTTTACTGGAGATTAAAGGCAAGTTGTGCACCAGTGTTGAAGAATCTGAATCTAGTGATGACAGTGGTTCCTGCCTTGCCATGAACAAACCTGCAAATAGTGCTGTTCAAATGGCGCACACACCAGAATTTTCAGATTGTGGGGATACTCCTGCCCTTTCAAACAATATCATAGAATTTTCAGATAATGAAGAGACAGTTCCTGTTTCAAGTGAACTAATGAATTTTTCTAACCGTGAAGAAATACCCGCAATTACTAAGAATGTAATGGACTTCTCAGAAAGTTTACAAATCTCTTCTGTGTCAAAGCAAACCGTGGAGAATTCAGACAAGGAAGAAAGCCAGCAATCTGAAACTAAACAGCCTGTCATAAGAAATGAGAGCCTTCTCCTAGAACAGGACACAGTTGCAGCCTCAACCACTGATTCTGACTTGCTGTTCCCTGCCACTGCGTTTCCTGTTTCCAGCTCAACGGTTACTGAAGAACAGATCTCTGATCTACCGGTATCTGATTGTGATGTAAAACCAGCCACACCAATGCCACCTGCTGTGTCTCTGAAATTAAAGACTCCTGAAAACCAGCAATCTGAAACCGAAGCTCAAGTACTGAAAGATATCATATGTCCCACTAAAATTAAAGACTTGAATTTGAATCTTGTATTCGAAGATCTGATGATAAGTACTGTTCTTAGTGTTTTATTGCAAGAAACCATCATCAATTCAAAGGCTAGAGCTGAAAATGTAAGTAACAGTGTAAAGGTGATTTCTGAAGAGACTCCAGTTCTATTTCAATTCAAAGAACAACCTTTCAGTGTTAACAGAGCTGAAGATCAACTACCTGTAGTAGAAACGCCTTGCAAAGAAACCATTTCTGATACCACGAATACACCACAGAGCCCTTGCAATGAAGAAATCTCAGTCTTGTCAGAAGATCACCCTAAAGAATTAGTTTGTGGAACTTCTACATTTTCATATGTTAATCCAGTCTCTAAAGACATGAAAACTCCTGTTGCTCCTGAATTTGATACTCCAATGTCATCCAAGATGAAAGACAATTCTGACTTTTTCATGTTTACCTTGAGAACACCAGTTACCCATGTCTCCCAAGTCTCTATGCTTTGCAAGCCTCAGACCACAATCAATGCAAATACTGCTGCAGAAACAGACATATCCTGCTTGTCGGAAGGAGTTACAGACCTTACAGTTACTAACACGCCAATTATGTCCTCCAAAGAAGACAGTACTGAACAGGAAACGAAAGTCCTAAAGAATACCGCCCATGATGCAATTCCAGATCTCCTTGCTCCTGAATCCACTTCACCAGAAACCAACTCCATGCACTCCTCCCGTATCACTCGAACAATAAAGAGGAAAGACATCGGAGCCCATATGGGTATTAATACATGCTTTGCTCATTGGAAGTTTCACCTACGGCAGGACTGTAAACTTATCAACCAAGGTTGGTGTTGGATTTTCTTGTTGTGGCTTTTCCTCTTCAACTTTTTTCAGCCAAAGGATCGCCTTCTCTTCTTGAGCAGACTGGTGGGAGGGGGTATACTGTTACGACTCGGTCGTCCCATTTCCAGGGGGCGCTGTAAGGGGACTGTCAGAAGCCTGGGAATCACCTTGAACACCTATCTAGAGTCCCTTGCTGACTCCTGTTTGTTTCTCTTTTCTCCATGGTACACTTGTGTAGGACTACATTTGCTTCTTGGGACTGCAAATCCCATAATGCACAGCTTGGTAGTCAGGAAAACCCGGATTCTGTTTCCCATTGTTTTCAATGGGAGAACACCAGTTGCTCCTTTTCACTGGATCCTCTCCTCCAGGACTTGCAAGTGTCCGAAACCACACACACCTGAAACCTCTCCTGTGCAGCCCAGCTTGGAACTGCTTATAAGCAGCCATTTCCTCAAGCTCCCCGTCGTGCATCGGACTTCAATTCCTTTGTGTTACAGACCCCTCGTCGGATGGTGTTCCAGTTTTGTTCCTGTTCCTGTTCCTGTTCTGTTCCAGCTTGATCCTGTTTCCTGTTTCTCTGCCCTGTTCCTGGTTGTTCCAGCCAGAGTCTGCTCCCTACTTCTTAGCCTTGTACCTGTTTGTTTCTTCCAAAGCCTGCTCCCTGTTTCTCTGCCCTGCTCCTGCCTTGTTTCAGCCTGAACCTTCTCTCTGTTTACCAGTCCTGTTTACTGCTCATTTCCTACTCCCTGTATTCCAGTCCTGTCCTTGCCTGTTCCAGCCAGAGCCTGTTCTCAGTTTACCAGTCCTGTCTCTGTCTGTCCCAGCCAGAAGTTTGCGCCCTGTTTTCAAGTCCTAGACCCGCCTTTGCTTCAGCCTGAGCCTGTTCCTAGTTCTTGCCTCTGCCTCTTTGTTTGTTCCCTTCTGTTTCTGTTTCTTCTTGGTTCTTTGTGTCTGGTAAGTGTTCTATCAGTCTTCACCAGTGTATACGTGTCCTCCTGTGTACTGGGGTTGGCTCCTGGTTTCCAGGAGGCAATTCCAGCCCCCATCCTTGTCCAGTGTTATACGTTGTATTGCATGCCTAACAGTGACAGTGTGCTATTGCTGTTTTCTCAGGAATCGCCACTGTGTTTCCAGCTGGACCCACAAGAGCTTGTCCTGTGTATGTAAGTACTATCCTTGTTTGTGCTCTAGGGTCCAGAGACAGAATCACTTCTGCTGCCTCCTTTCTATGGGGCTGGCAGGGTGACTATCTGTAAGAGCAAACTGCACAGAGGCATTGAGATTCCCTGTCACTGTGGGAGGTTCTGCGCCTTACTCTGTGTACAACCCCAGCGTGTTTGTCCACTGGTAATCCGTTTCCTGTTTGTTCACACAAGGGTTGCTCTGTTTTTACTTTCCTGTTTCCTGTGCCTATCCATAGCTGTCCTTTCCGTGTATGCCTTTAGCTGCTCCTCTGCCCCAGTGTACTACCTCTTTAGGATATTCAGTGACCTCAAGGGGTGTCCCAACCAAAGTCCTGATCAGACCCGCCCGAAACCGTGACACATATATGTGGTCTACGCTGATAATGGTGTCCCCACACTCACGAAGTCTGGGGAATTAACCTTGGACAATGTGGGGGCACCTTTGCTAGTGCAAGGGTGTAGGAAAGTACCATCTTGCCTGGCATGTTACCCCCATTTTTCACTGTATATATGTTGTTTTAGTTGTATGTGTCACTGGGACCCTGGTAACCCAGGGCCCCAGTGCTCATAAGTGTGCCTGAATGTGTTACCTGTGTAGTGACTAACTGTCTCACTGAGGATCTGCTAATCAGAACCTCAGTGGTTATGCTCTCTCATTTCTTTCCAAATTGTCACTAACAGGCTAGTGACCATTTTTACCAATTTACATTGGCTTACTGGAACACTCTTATAATTCCCTAGTATATGGTACTGAGGTACCCAGGGTATTGGGGTTCCAGGAGATCCCTATGGGCTGCAGCATTTCTTTTGCCACCCATAGGGAGCTCTGACAATTCTTACACAGGCCTGCCACTGCAGCCTGAGTGAAATAACGTCCACGTTATTTCACAGCCATTTTACACTGCACTTAAGTAACTTATAAGTCACCTATATGTCTAACCTTTACCTGGTAAAGGTTAGGTGCAAAGTTACTTAGTGTGAGGGCACCCTGGCACTAGCCAAGGTGCCCCCACATTGTTCAGAGCCAATTCCCTGAACTTTGTGAGTGCGGGGACACCATTACACGCGTGCACTACATATAGGTCACTACCTATATGTAGCTTCACAATGGTAACTCCGAATATGGCCATGTAACATGTCTAAGATCATGGAATTGCCCCCTCTATGCCATTCTGGCATTGTTGGCACAATTCCATGATCCCAGTGGTCTGTAGCACAGACCCTGGTACTGCCAAACTGCCCTTCCTGGGGTTTCACTGCAGCTGCTGCTGCTGCCAACCCCTCAGACAGGCATCTGCCCTCCTGGGGTCCAGCCAGGCCTGGCCCAGGATGGCAGAACAAAGAACTTCCTCTGAGAGAGGGTGTTACACCCTCTCCCTTTGGAAAATGGTGTGAAGGCAGGGGAGGAGTAGCCTCCCCCAGCCTCTGGAAATGCTTTCTTGGGCACAGATGTGCCCAATTCTGCATAAGCCAGTCTACACCGGTTCAGGGGACCCCTTAGCCCTGCTCTGGCGCGAAACTGGACAAAGGAAAGGGGAGTGACCACTCCCCTGACCTGCACCTCCCCTGGGAGGTGTCCAGAGCTCCTCCAGTGTGCTCCAGACCTCTGCCATCTTGGAAACAGAGGTGCTGCTGGCACACTGGACTGCTCTGAGTGGCCAGTGCCACCAGGTGACGTCAGAGACTCCTTGTGATAGGCTCCTTCAGGTGTTGCTAGCCTATCCTCTCTCCTAAGTACCCAAACCCTCTTTTCTGGCTATTTAGGGTCTCTGTCTCTGGGGAAACTTTAGATAACGAATGCAAGAGCTCATCCGAGTTCCTCTGCATCTCTCTCTTCACCTTCTGCCAAGGAATCGACTGCTGACCGCGCTGGAAGCCTACAAACCTGCAACATAGTAGCAAAGACGACTACTGCAACTCTGTAACGCTGATCCTGCCGCCTTCTCAACTGTTTTCCTGCTTGTGCATGCTGTGGGGGTAGTCTGCCTCCTCTCTGCACCAGAAGCTCCGAAGAAATCTCCCGTGGGTCGACGGAATCTTCCCCCTGCAACCGCAGGCACCAAAAAGCTGCATTACCGGTCCCTTGGGTCTCCTCTCAGCACGACAAGCGAGGTCCCTCGAATCCAGCGACTCTGTCCAAGTGACCCCCACAGTCCAGTGACTCTTCAGTCCAAGTTTGGTGGAGGTAAGTCCTTGCCTCACCTCGCTGGGCTGCATTGCTGGGAAGCGCAACTTTTGCAGCTACTCCGGCCCCTGTGCACTTCCGGCGGAAATCCTTTGTGCACAGCCAAGCCTGGGTCCACGGCACTCTAACCTGCATTGCACGACATTCTAAGTTGGTCTCCGGCGACGTGGGACTCCTTTGTGCGACTTCGAGTGAGCACCGTTTCACGCATCTTTGTAGTGCCTGTTTCTGGCACTTCTCCGGGAGCTACCTGCTGCTGAGAGGGCTCCTTGTCTTGCTCGACGTCCCCTCTCTCTCCTGGTCCAATTTGCGACCTCCTGGTCCCTCCAGGGCCACAGCAGCGTCCAAAAACGCCAACCGCACAATTTGCTGCTAGCAAGGCTTGTTGGCATTCTTTCGGCGGGAAAACACTTCTGCACGACTCTCCACGGCAAGTGGGATCCGTCCACCAAAGGGGAAGTCTCTAGCCCTTTTCGTTCCTGCAGAAACCTCAGCTTCTTCTGTCCAGTAGAAGCTTCTTTGCACCCGCAGCTGGCATTTCCTGGGCATCTGCCCATCTCCGACTTGCTTGTGACTTTTGGACTTGGTCCCCTTGTTCCACAGGTACCCTAGATTGGAAATCCACAGTTGTTGCATTGTTGGTTTGTGTCTTTCCTGCATTATTCCTCTAACACGACTTCTTTGTCCTTAGTGGAACTCTAGTGCACTTTGCACTCACTTTTCAGGGTCTTGGGGAGTGTTATTTTTCTAACTCTCACTATTTTCTAATAGTCCCAGCGACCCTCTACAATGTCACATAGGTTTGGGGTCCATTCGTGGTTCGCATTCCACTTTTGGAGTATATGGTTTGTGTTGCCCCTATCCCTATGTTTCCCCATTGCATCCTATTGTAACTATACATTGTTTGCACTGTTTTCTAAGACTATACTGCATATTTTTGCTATTGTGTATATATATCTTGTGTATATTTCCTATCCTCTCACTGAGGGTACACTCTAAGATACTTTGGCATATTGTCATAAAAATAAAGTACCTTTATTTTTAGTATAACTGTGTATTGTGTTTTCTTATGATATTGTGCATATGACACTAAGTGGTACTGTAGTAGCTTCACACGTCTCCTAGTTCAGCCTAAGCTGCTCTGCTAAGCTACCATTATCTATCAGCCTAAGCTGCTAGACACCCTATACACTAATAAGGGATAACTGGGCCTGGTGCAAGTACCCCTTGGTACTCACTACAAGCCAGTCCAGCCTCCTACAAAGGGTGCCCTCACACACAGTAGCTTTGCACCTAGCCTTCAGTAAATGAAGGTAGACATACATGTGATTTATAAGTTACCTTAGTGCAGTGAAAATAGCTGTCAAATAGTGTGTGCACTATATCACTCAGGATGCAGTGGCAATCCTGAAGAAGGGTTTGTCTGAGCTCCTTATGAGTGACAAAAGAAATGCTGCAGCCCATGAGATTCTCCTGGAACCCCAATGCCCTGGGTACCTCGGTACCATATTCTAGGGACTTATGAGGGGGGACCAGTGTGCCAATCAGAATTGGAATATGGAGTCACTAAAGTGTAGTGTCAAATTTGGTAAGTAGAGAAAGCATAAGCACTGGAGTTCTGGTTAGCAGAACTTCAGTGACACAGTTTAGCATACTGACAACACACATAGGCCACAACCTATGAGCACTGGGCTCTTGGCTAGCAGAATCCCAGTGAGACGGGCAAAACACACTGATAAATAGGGTTTTAACTATGAGCACTGGGGTCGTGGCTAGTAGGATCCCAGTGAGACAGTACAAACACACTGACAAACACTCACAAAAGGCCGAAAATGGGGGTAACCATGCTAGAAAGAGGCTACTTTCTCACAGTACCTTCTACGCTTCCTTCTCCACAGCCAACTCCTCCACCACCCACCTACAGCGCCACCATCAGTGACATCCCCTACGAGAACCAGATCTCGTTCTCCTTCAAGGCATCATTCAAGTCGTTGCTCCAGGCACCATCAACATATACTACACTCACATATAGGCCCAAGACGCTCACATCATTGACATCATCATACCAGGTCTCAATCCAGACATAGTACCGATGCTTCTTTCAGAAGTACAGGGAGATATTCCCGACTCTCACTGACTCTCCACCTCAATGCATCTCACCGGTGGATGATATTTCTACCTTCCAAGAAGTATTAGTCAGAGGTGCAAACAAGTTAAACATTCCAATGTCAATGCCAATACCGACGACATACATCATTTTCAAGACATTGCAGCATACGTCAGTCTCATGTCCTGTGCTACATAAGGGTTCAGGTCTCTTAGAACAGGCAATGGACCTTTTCTTAGCTCCATCATTTATCAAGTCTGCACCATCAAGACTCCAGAAAAAGTATTGGCCTCCCGACCAAAATCCAGCCTTCCTATGCACGGCCCCTACTCCAAACTCGGTTGTAGTAGTGGCCACGAGAAAACAACATGCTACATTCCGGCTTCCACAGTGCCACCAGTCAAAGAGAGGCAGAAACTAGACTCCGTAGTTCGAAAAGTCTGCAACACTGCAGCAACTACAATGAAGGCAGCAAGCGCCACTGCCTTTTTAGGCTGTTACAACAGAGCCCTCTGGGAATCACTACAACATTTTAATGAACATCTCCCTAGAGATAAAATATAGAACTTTAATGAGCAGGAATGTGGAATTCCTAACGCCCGCGACATCTTGATTGGGGTCAAGGGCAACAAGTTTTTATGTTTACTTTGTCCTTGGGACAAGTAGGCCCAACCCTCTGCAGCACAAACCCTTTGGCTGTCTGTATACAGAGAGTGGAACTCTCTACAGTTGAGGTAATGTGTTTCCAAGATATAATGCTGTTCGAACTTGTATTTATGGTTCATTATTTGAAAACCTTCATTATTAGGGTGAGCGCTGTAAATAAATGTTTTAAGGTCACACTTCACTACTGACGTTGGTTCCAGTACAAATAAAAAAAACGTGTATACACATGTTTGAAAAGTTTAGGCTATGAGGCTAAGTATAATGCTCCCAGAATGCTCTCTGATTAGATGCAAATGAGGTGTCATTTAGTAAAATGTTTTGATGCATGCTAGTATTTCCCAAAAATATTTCTAATGGAAAATCAGTGTAACCATTTTCAACACGATTATGGGAAGCATGAAAATAAACAAACACTGACAAAGCCAACTGATCTGACATATTTTTATAAGTCTTTTAGTTTCATCAATGCGTGTCTTGTTTTGACATGGCTTTTGTAACACTTTATTGTTGTGGGAGCTACCAGGCCCTCAACATTTTAACAAACACTGGCAAAAAAAAACCAAAACGTTTTTGAACTCTAAAAGCACACGTTGCCACCAGTGGCAAAACAAAGGCCCCGCAGCCGCCCTCCAGGGGGCCCCTTCAGCACAGCACCTGCCCTGAGTGAGTCTGGAGAGGGGGCTCCTCCATGTTCTTTGCAAAGGGGTACCCTCCAGTTTCGTTACGTCACTGATTGCCACTGTAGTTCCTGACACTGAACAAAACTACTTTGTGTGCCAATATGCTCCTTGTGGAAGAGAAGAATGCGATCACTCACAGTAAAGCCAGCCGAAAGAGAGAGAAATAGAAGTTTAATAAAAACAAAATGTCTTTAACACCAGACCTAATTAGGGACCAAGACCCACATGTAGGTAGCTTTTTGCATGTCGCAAACAGCGACTTTCGCTGTTTGCGACGTGCAAAAAGCACATTGCGATGCACAAACCCAGTTTTGCGATTTGGTAACCTGGTTACCGAATCGCAAAACGGGTTTGCGACTTGCAATTAGGAAGGGGTGTTCCCTTCCTAATTGCGACTCGCAGTGCAATGTAGGATTGTTTTGCGAACGCGGGCGCAAACCAATCGCAGTTTGCACCCATTTCAAATGGGTGCTAACACTTTCACAAAAGGGAAGGGGTCCCTCTGGGACCCCTTCCCCATTGTGAATGTCACTGTAAACATTTTTTCAGAGCAGGCAGTGGTCCGCAGGACCACTGCCTGCTCTGAAAAAATGAAACAAACATTTCATTTTTCGTTTTTGTAATGCATCTCGTTTTCCTTTAAGGAAAACGGGCTGCATTAAAAAAAAAAAAAAAAAAAAAAAAAAATGCTTTATTGAAAAGCAGTCGCAGACATGGTGGTCTGCTGTCTCCAGCAGGCCACCATCCCTGTGAGGCCGCCATTCGCAAGGGGGTCGCAAATTGCGACCCACCTCATGATTATTCATGAGGTGTGCATTTGCGAAGTCCTTGCGAATCACAGATTGTGTCAGGGACAGCATCCTACATTCGGATTTGCGACTCGCAATTTGCGGGTCGCAAATCTGAACCTACCTACATGTGGCCCCAAATTCTTAAAGAAAGTCACAAAAGTGCACCCATGGTATATGTCGTACCCCTATAAAATATTTGTGAACTGTATTTTAGCATGGGTAAATACGCATGTGTAGATTTGCTCATGTGAAAATCTATTGAGCATTTGCAAGTTCATTTTCCCTCCAGCCACTTTCTTCCCAACCCTGGAAGAAGTTCTAATTCTGCCATTGTCAGGAGTAAATGTCCAACCTTTCTTATTATGGGAAAATATTAGAGAGAAGCTGGTGAAGATCTTTAAAACATGCAGGTTAGTAGGTTTGCAGACTCAAAGGCATTCCAGCCCTGGAACTATTGCTTACTGCTGCCTTCAGCCCCAGTATGCAGATCTGCAGAAAGGTGGAAAAATAAGGAAATTGCTACAGTAGGGATTGAAACTGCAAGTATTCAAGCCCTACTATGGTAGTAGCCCTGGCATAATCAGAGAGGCTATTATCAGAGCTCTTACATAATGAGATTGCTGCCATAATTTGGCGCCACACTACATGGCACCAAAGGGACAAGTAGATCTTTTTACAGGACAAGTAGATTTGAGAAGCAACCTGTCCCGTGGACAAGTAGATATTTTAATAAATTCCACACCACTGAATGAGGTTCTCAATGAAGGCCTAATGATATCGAACCAAATTATCAGTGCAGCAGTAGACTCCTCTCTGCTGGCTGCACAGGAATTCTGCCATGGAGACTCTCTCCCATGACATTGGTGGCTTCTCCTCACTACTAAAACCAGAGTCTCAACAAATAATTCTCAACTAACTATTCTCAGTTACCATTCTATTTGGTTCTCACACAGACAATGAGATGGAGTGGTTAAAGGCAGAGTTACAGCCATTAAAAGCTGTCAATGTCGGTCTAGAAAAACCTAAAGAATCAAGAAAAATTTTCAAGTCTTTCCAATGCCATTTCTCTTCACAGAAGGTTCAAGCCCCTCATTGGTATCAGGGTCGCCAACAGGCTTGCACACATTCCCAACAGTACCAACGGTCCTATCAGAATTATGAGAGAAAGCAGGCTAGAGGAAGATCAAGCCAACCGCCTGCTCAGGGTAACACGCAACCATCATCTCTTCCCCCTCTTCTGTTACCCACTCTGGTAGAGGGAAGAATCCGGCATTACCTGGAAGACTGACAAAACATAACGCAATACGCATGGGTTCTGAATATTGTTTGCAATGGACATTGTTTCAGATACTCCAGTCCTCCACTGTCTATTCCACCAAAACCTTTCAAATTCCACATTTACAAGCGGTGATAAACATTCTATTACAGAAGCAGGCGGTGGAGCCTGTTCCTCCTCAAAGAGGAACCGGGATTTACTCCAGGTATTTTTTTGTCAAGTAGAAAGAGAGGAACAAATTCAGACCCATTCTTGACCTCACACTGGCCAACAAGTGGATTCAGCGAGAAAAAATCTGGATGCTGGCATTACATCAGATCTGCCCTCAATTACAGCAAAGGGATTGGCTCTGCTCCATCGTCCTTCAAGAAGCATACTTTCATATACAAGAAGCAAGAAAACATTGAAAATTCTTGAGGCTTGTAGTGGGGCACAGCCATTATCAGTACCAAATGCTTCTATTTGGCCTAAAGTCAGCACCCAGAACATTCTCCAAATGCATGGCAGTAGTTGCTGCCCACCTCTAAAAGCACAAAGTATTAGTCAACCCATACCTGGATGACTGGCTAATCAAGGCGCCCACGTTTCAAGAGGCTCAAGTTCACTTCAACTGGACTTGCGATCTCCTGCAACGGTTGGGCTTTCAGGTCAACCTCTTTCTCAGTACAAATGACACACTACCTGGGGGCCTCAATCCACAGCCTCTGAGCACACGTGTGTCCTTCAGAAGTGAGATGCTTATCAATCTTTCAAAAATCTCAAGCTCTCATGAAAACCTCTCATCCAGCCGTGAGAACAGTATGCTTTCTCCTCGGCTTGATGGCGTCCTGCATATTTCTCGCACCAAATGCCCATCTCCATATGAGACCTGTAGGAGGCTGGACTGGCTTGTAGTGAGTACCTAGGGGTACTTGCACCTTGCACCAGGCCCACTTATCCCTTATTAGTGTATAGGGTTTCTAGCAGCATAGGCTGATAGATAATGGTAGCTTAGCAGAGCAGCTTAGGCTGAACTAGGAGACGAGTGAAGCTCCTACAGTACCACTTAGTGTCATATGCACAATATCATAAGAAAACACAATACACAGTTATACTAAAAATAAAGGTACTTTATTTTTATGACAATATGCCAAAGTATCTCAGAGTGTACCCTCAGTGAGAGGATAGGAAATATACACAAGATATATATACACAATAGCAAAAATATGCAGTATAGTCTTAGAAAACAGTGCAAACAATGTATAGTTACAATAGGATGCAATGGGGACACATAGGGATAGGGGCAACACAAACCATACACTCCAAAAGTGGAATGCGAACCATGAATGGACCCCAAACCTATGTGACCTTGTAGAGGGTCGCTGGGACTATTAGAAAATAGTGAGAGTTAGAAAATTAGCCCTCCCCAAGACCCTGAAAAGTGAGTGCAAAGTGCACTAAAGTTCCCCTAAGGACAAAGAAGTCGTGTTAGAGGAATAATGCAGGAAAGACACAAACCAACAATGCAACAACGCTGGATTTCCAATCTGGGGTACCTGTGGAACAAGGGGACCAAGTCCAAAAGTCACAAGCAAGTCGGAGATGGGCAGATGCCCAGGAAATGCCAGCTGTGGGTGCAAAGAAGCTTCTACTGGACAGAAGAAGCTGAGGTTTCTGCAGGAACGAAAAAGGCTAGAGACTTCCCCTTTGGTGGACGGATCCCTCTCGCCGTGGAGAGTCGTGCAGAAGTGTTTTCCCGCCGAACGAACGCCAACAAGCCTGGCTAGCTGCAAATAGTGCGGTTAGCGTTTTTGGACGCTGCTGTGGCCCAGGAGGGACCAGGAGGTCGCAAATTGGACCAGGAGGTAGAGGGGACGTCGAGCAAGACAAGGAGCCCTCTTAGCAGCAGGTAGCACCCGCAGAAGTGCCAGAAACAGGCACTACGAGGATGCATGAAACTGTGCTCACACGAAGTTACACAAAGGAGTCCCACGTCGCCCTAGACCAACTTAGAAAGTCGTGCAATGCAGGTTAGAGTGCCGTGGACCCAGGCTTGGCTGTGCACAAAGGATTTCCGCTGGAAGTGCACAGGGGCCGGAGTAGCTGCAAAAGTCGCGGTTCCCAGCAATGCAGTCTAGCGAGGTGAGGCAAGGACTTACCTCCACCAAACTTGGACTGAAGAGTCACTGGACTGTGGGAGCCACTTGGACAGAGTTGCTGGATTCGAGGGACCTCGCTCGTCGTGCTGAGAGGAGACCCAAGGGACCGGTAATGCAGCTTTTTGGTGCCTGCGGTTGCAGGGGGAAGATTCCGTCGACCCACGGGAGATTTCTTCGGAGCTTCTAGTGCAGAGAGGAGGCAGACTACCCCCACAGCATGCACCACCAGGAAAACAGTCGAGAAGGCGGCAGGATCAGCGTTACAGAGTTGCAGTAGTCGTCTTTGCTACTTTGTTGCAGTGTTGCAGGCTTCCAGCGCGGTCAGCAGTCGATTCCTTGGCAGAAGGTGAAGAGAGAGATGCAGAGGAACTCGGATGAGCTCTTGCATTCGTTATCTAAAGTTTCCCCAGAGACAGAGACCCTAAATAGCCAGAAAAGAGGGTTTGGCTACCTAGGAGAGAGGATAGGCTAGCAACACCTGAAGGAGCCTATCAGAAGGAGTCTCTGATGTCACCTGGTGGCACTGGCCACTCAGAGCAGTCCAGTGTGCCAGCAGCACCTCTGTTTCCAAGATGGCAGAGGTCTGGAGCACACTGGAGGAGCTCTGGACACCTCCCAGGGGAGGTGCAGGTCAGGGGAGTGGTCACTCCCCTTTCCTTTGTCCAGTTTCGCGCCAGAGCAGGGCTAAGGGGTCCCCTGAACCGGTGTAGACTGGCTTATGCAGAATTGGGCACATCTGTGCCCAAGAAAGCATTTCCAGAGGCCAGGGGAGGCTATTCCTCCCCTGCCTTCACACCATTTTCCAAAGGGAGAGGGTGTAACACCCTCTCTCAGAGGAAGTCCTTTGTTCTGCCATCCTGGGCCAGGCCTGGCTGGACCCCAGGAGGGCAGCTGCCTGTCTGAGGGGTTGGCAGCAGCTGCAGTGAAACCCCAGGAAGGGCAGTTTGGCAGGACCAGGGTCTGTGCTACAGACCACTGGGATCATGGGATTGTGCCAACTATGCCAGGATGGCATAGAGGGGGCAATTCCATGATCATAGACATGTTACATGGCCATATTCGGAGTTACCATTGTGAAGCTACATATAGGTAGTGACCTATATGTAGTGCACGCGTGTAATGGTGTCCCCGCACTCACAAAGTCCGGGGAATTGGCCCTGAACAAGGTGGGGGCACCTTGGCTAGTGCCAGGGTGCCCTCACACTAAGTAACTTTGCACCTAACCTTTACCAGGTAAAGGTTAGACATATAGGTGACTTATAAGTTACTTAAGTGCAGTGTAAAATGGCTGTGAAATAACGTGGACGTTATTTCACTCAGGCTGCAGTGGCAGGCCTGTGTAATAATTGTCAGAGCTCCCTATGGGTGGCAAAAGAAATGCTGCAGCCCATAGGGATCTCCTGGAACCCCAATACCCTGGGTACCTCAGTACCATATACTAGGGAATTATAAGGGTGTTCCAGTAAGCCAATGTAAATTGGTAAAAATGGTCACTAGCCTGTTAGTGACAATTTGGAAAGAAATGAGAGAGCATAACCACTGAGGTTCTGATTAGCAGAGCCTCAGTGAGACAGTTAGTCACTACACAGGTAACACATTCAGGCGCACTTATGAGCACTGGGGCCCTGGGTTACCAGGGTCCCAGTGACACATACAACTATAACAACATATATACAGTGAAAAATGGGGGTAAGATGCCAGGCAAGATGGTACTTTCCTACACAACCCCCCCCCCCCCAAACGAAGGACAATAAGACTAGCCATGACCTGATGAGTCTTCATTGTCTAAGTGGAAATATCTGGAGAGTCCATCTGCATTGGAGTGGCTACTCCCAGGTCTATGTTCCACTGTATAGTCCATTCCCTGTAGGGATATGGACCACCTCAACAATTTAGGATTTTCACCTTTCATTTGTTTTAGCCAAAGTAGAGGTTTGTGGTCTGTCTGAACAATGAAGTGAGTGCCAAACAGGTATGGCCTCAACTTCTTCAGAGCCCAGACCACAGCAAAGGCCTCCCTCTCTATGGCAGACCAACGCTTTTCTCTAGGGGTCAACCTCCTACTAATAAAAGCAACAGGTTGATCCTGGCCCTCAGAATTAAGTTGTGATAGGACTGCCCCTACTCCTAATTCAGATGCATCAGTTTGGACATAGACTTTTTTAGAGTAACAAGGGCTTTTCAGGACAGGTGCAGAGCACATGGCCTGCTTCAGCTCCTCAAAAGCTTTCTGACAGTTTGCTGTCCATAATACCTTTTTAGGCATTTTCTTGGATGTGAGGTCATTAAGAGGGGCTGCAATGGAGCCATAGTTCTTAATGAACCTCCTGTAATACCCAGTGAGGCCTAGGAAGGCTCTCACCTGAGTCTGAGTGGTAGGGGGAACCCAATCAATAATTGTTTGGATTTTCCCCTGAAGTGGTGCAATCTGTTCCCCACCAACAAGGTGTCCCAGATAAACCACCTTACCCTGCCCTATCTGGCACTTTGAAGCCTTGATAGTGAGGCCTGCCTTTTGCAGGGCCTCCAAAACTTTCCATAGGTGGACCAGGTGATCATCCCAGCTGGAGCTAAAGACAGCTATATCGTCCAAATATGCTGCACTGAAAGCTTCCAGCCCTTGCAGGACTGTGTTCACCAACCTCTGAAAAGTGGCAGGTGCATTTTTCAATCCAAAAGGCATTACAGTAAACTGGTAATGGCCCCCAATGGTTGAAAATGCAGTTTTAGGTTTCGCATCTTCTGACAATTTGATCTGCCAATACCCTGCAGTCAAATCAAAAGTGCTTAGATACTTGGCAGATGCCAGTGTATCTATGAGCTCTTCTGTCCTGGGTATAGGGTGAGCATCAGTTTTGGTTACTAGGTTGAGACCTCTATAGTCTACACAAAACCGCATTTCCTTCTTTCCATCTTTGGAATGGGGTTTTGGTAAAAGCACCACAGGAGAAGCCCATGGACTTTCAGAGTGCTCAACCACTCCTAGTTCTAACATTTTCTGGACCTCTTGCTTTATGCAGTCCCTGACATGGTCAGGCTGCCTATAGATCTTACTTTTGACAGGTAAACTGTCTCCAGTATCTATAGTGTGCTCACACCAAGAAGTGGTACCTGGCACAGTAGAGAAGAGTTCAGAGAATTGATCTAGGAGATTTATGCAATGGTCTTTCTGCTCAGCAGTAAGACAATCAGCCAAAACTACACCTTCCACAAGAGCATCTTGTTCTGTGGAAGAGAAGAGATCAGGTAGAGGATCACTGTCTTCTTCCTGTCCCTCATCAGTTGCCATGAGCAGGGTGAGATCAGCCCTGTCATAGTAGGGTTTCAGGCGGTTTACATGGAGTACCCTAAGGGGACTCCTTGCAGTGCCTAAGTCGACTAAATAGGTGACTTCACCCTTTTTCTCAACAATTGTGTGGGGTCCACTCCATTTATCTTGGAGTGCTCTTGGGTCCACAGGCTCCAAGACCCACACTTTCTGCCCTGGTTGGTACTGAACCAAAACAGCCTTCTGATCATGCCATTGCTTCTGTAGCTCTTGGCTGGCCTGAAGGTTTTTACTGGCCTTTTTCATATACTCAGCCATCCTTGATCTGAGGCCAAGTACATAGTCCACAATATCCTGCTTAGGAGCTTTTAAAGGTTGTTCCCAGCCCTCCTTTACAAGTGTGAGTGGACCCCTAACAGGGTGTCCAAAAAGAAGTTCAAAGGGGCTGAAGCCCACTCCTTTCTGGGGTACCTCCCTGTAGGCAAAAAGGAGGCATGGTAGAAGGATATCCCATCTCCTGCGGAGTTTTTCAGGGAGACCCATAATCATGCCTTTGAGAGTTTTATTAAATCTCTCCACCAGTCCATTTGTTTGTGGATGATAGGGTGTAGTGAACTTGTAAGTTACACCACACTCCTTCCACATGGCCTTTAAGTATGCAGACATGAAATTGCTTCCCCTGTCTGATACTACTTCCTTTGGGAAGCCCACCCTGGAAAATATTCCCAGGAGGGCCTTTGCCACTGCAGGAGCTGTAGTGGTCCTTAACGGAATAGCTTCAGGATATCGTGTGGCATGGTCCACTACCACCAAGATGAATCTATTGCCTGAAGCAGTAGGAGGGTCAAGGGGGCCAACTATGTCAACCCCTACCCTTTCAAAGGGAACCCCAACCACAGGCAGTGGAATAAGGGGTGCCTTTGGAGTGCCACCTGTCTTGCCACTGGCTTGACAGGTTTCACAGGACTTACAAAAATCTTTTGTGTCCTTAGACATTCTAGGCCAATGAAACAAGGGAACAAGTCTGTCCCAAGTTTTCATTTGTCCCAGATGCCCAGCTAGGGGAATGTCGTGGGCAAGAGTTAGGAGGAACTTTCTGTACTCCTGAGGAATCACTAATCTCCTGGCAGCTCCAGGTTTAGGATCCCTATGCTCAGTGTACAAGAGGTTGTCCTCCCAGTAAACTCTGTGAGAGTCACTGACATCCCCATTAGCCTGTTTGACAGCTTGCTGTCTTAGACCCTCTAATGTGGGACAGGTTTGCTGTGCCACACTCAGCTCCTCCCTGGCAGGCCCCCCTTCACCCAAAAGCTCAGCAGTGTCTGCTTCCAGCTCCTCTGGTGTAGGTTCTGCACAGGGAGGGAATTCTTCTTCCTCAGAAGTTGAATCCACTGTAGAGGGAGGGATAGTAGGAAGTGGTTTGCTTCTACTAGCCCTAGCTTTAGGGAGCACTTGGTCCATTGTTCCAGGATCCAAGCTTCCCTGTCCTTTTTGCTTTTTGGCCTGAGCCCTTGTCAAAGCAAAAATATGCCCTGGGATGCCCAGCATTGCTGCATGGGCCTCCAACTCCACATCTGACCAAGCTGATGTCTCCAAATCATTTCCTAGTAGACAGTCTACAGGTAAATCTGTGGCTACCACAACTTTCTTTGGACCAGTAACCCCCCCCCAGTTGAGATTAACAACAGCCATGGGGTGGCTAAGTGTGTTGTTGTGAGCATCGGTTACTTGGTACTGGTGACCAAGTAGGTGTTGTTCAGGGTGGACCAGTTTCTCTATGACCATAGTCACACTGGCTCCAGTGTCCCTGTAGGCCTGAACCTCAACACCATTTATTAGGGGTAGCTGCTTGTACTTATCCATATTAAGGGGACAAGCAACTAAGGTGGCTAAATCTATAGCCCCCTCAGAGACTAACACAGCCTCTGTGGCCTCCCTAACAAGGCCAACCCCAACTAAGTTACCAATAGTGAGCCCAGCTACTCCCTTGGATTGGCTATTAGTAGGTTTGCTCCCACCACCACTGCTATTAGTAGGGACACTAGGGGTAGCAGTAGGGGTTGTAGTGGTAGGAGGCTTGGTGCTTTTCTTTGGACAACTGGGATCTGTTGTCCAATGGCCTTTTACTTTACATAAATAGCACCATGGTTTCTTTTCTTTGTTTTGATTAAAGGAGGATTTGGACCCACCACCCCCACCAGAGTGCTTTTGTGGGCCTGATGAAGACTCATTTTTAGATTTGTCCCCACCCTTGTCAGAAGACTTACCATCCTTCTTTTTGTTGCCATCTTTGTCACCCCCTGTATGAACTTTTCTGTTCACCCTTGTTCTGACCCATTTGTCTGCCTTCTTTCCCAATTCTTGGGGAGAGGTCAGATCCGAGTCCACCAAGTACTGGTGCAACAAATCAGACACACAATGATTAAGAATATGCTCTCTCAGGATCAAGTTATACAGGCTGTCATAATCAGTAACTTTACTGCCATGTAACCACCCCTCCAAGGCCTTCACTGAATGGTCAATGAAATCAACCCAGTCTTGTGAAGACTCCTTTTTGGTCTCTCTGAACTTTATCCTGTATTGTTCAGTGGTTAAGTCATAACCATCCAGGAGTGCATTCTTAAGAACTGTAAAATTATTGGCATCACTTTCTTTCACAGTAAGGAGCCTATCCCTACCTTTTCCACGAAATGATAGCCATAGGATAGCAGCCCACTGCCTTTGAGGGACATCCTGTACAACACAGGCCCTCTCAAGTGCAGCAAACCACTTGTTAATGTCATCCCCCTCCTTATAAGGGGCAACTATCTTGTGCAGATTCCTGGAATCATGCTCTTTTGCAGGATGACTATGGGGAATACTGCTGCTGCCACCATGGGTTTCTAAACCCAGTTTCTGTCTCTCCTTCTCTACTTCTAAAGTCTGTCTATCCAAATCCAGCTGTTGCTTCTTGAGCTTCAGCCTGGTTTGTTCCACTCTCAATCTATTGAGCTCCCTTTCTAACAATCTGTCATCAGGGTGGGTGGGAGGGACATGCCTTGAAACAGAAGTATGGTGAGAATGGACAGAAGGAGACCTGTCCCTTACAGAGGGCACCCTAACAGCTTGGCTAACAGAAACATCAGTACCACTGTGGTGTGAATAAATGCTTTTGCTATGATGTGAGACAACACTATTTGTATGGTGTGGCTCTTCATCATTACCAACTATGCTAGACTGTCTAGTAATGGGCAGGCTAGGAAGTTTCTTTCCTGAATCTTTTCCTGGGGGAGTCCCTGGATCAGATTGGGAACAATTAGCTACTTTTTCAACAGATGGGGCACTTCTAGCCTTATCCTGTTCTCTAAGCATGTTAAGTAACAATTCCAAGGAAGGATTCTTCCCTACACTCAAACCTCTCTCTATGCAGAGACTCCTTGCTCCTTTCCAGCTAAGGTGATCATATGCAAGTTTGGACAGATCAACATTTTGGCCTGTGCCAGACATTTTTAGAGAGAGTTAAAGTGATAGAAAAAGAGAAAAAAGTTTGTCAGAGCTTTTAGAAAGACAGAGAAAAAAAACTTTGTAAACTTTTTAGAACTTTTTAGAAAGTTAGAAGTACTTTTCAGCACTTAGAAAAGAGTGAAAAGAGGAAATGCAAAACTTTTTGGCTATGTGTATATACACTGAACTTGTTTTGTATATTTTTCTCTTATGAAAAGTACAATGACAAGAGTGGTAAGTAGTCTCAAAGCACTTATCCCACCGCTGCACAACCAATGTAGGAGGCTGGACTGGCTTGTAGTGAGTACCTAGGTGTACTTGCACCTTGCACCAGGCCCAGTTATCCCTTATTAGTGTATAGGGTGTCTAGCAGCATAGGCTGATAGATAATGGTAGCTTAGCAGAGCAGCTTAGGCTGAACTAGGAGACGAGTGAAGCTCCTACAGTACCACTTAGTGTCATATGCACAATATCATAAGAAAACACAATACACAGTTATACTAAAAATAAAGGTACTTTATTTTTATGACAATATGCCAAAGTATCTCAGAGTGTACCCTCAGTGAGAGGATAGGAAATATACACAAGATATATATACACAATAGCAAAAATATGCAGTATAGTCTTAGAAAACAGTGCAAACAATGTATAGTTACAATAGGATGCAATGGGGACACATAGGGATAGGGGCAACACAAACCATATACTCCAAAAGTGGAATGCGAACCACGAATGGACCCCAAACCTATATGACCTTGTAGAGGGTCGCTGGGACTATTAGAAAATAGTGAGAGTTAGAAAATTAGCCCTCCCCAAGACCCTGAAAAGTGAGTGCAAAGTGCACTAAAGTTCCCCTAAGGACAAAGAAGTCGTGTTAGAGGAATAATGCAGGAAAGACACAAACCAACAATGCAACAACGCTGGATTTCCAATCTGGGGTACCTGTGGAACAAGGGGACCAAGTCCAAAAGTCACAAGCAAGTCGGAGATGGGCAGATGCCCAGGAAATGCCAGCTGTGGGTGCAAAGAAGCTTCTACTGGACAGAAGAAGCTGAGGTTTCTGCAGGAACGAAAAGGGCTAGAGACTTTTTCTTTGGTGGACGGATCCCACTCGCCGTGGAGAGTCGTGCAGAAGTGTTTTCCCGCCAAAACAATGCCAACAAGCCTTGCTAGCTGCAAATCATGCGGTTAGCATTTTTGGATGCTGCTGTGGCCCAGGAGGGACCAGGAGGTTGCAAATTGTACCAGGAGGTAGAGGGGACGTCGAGCAAGACGAGGAGCCCTCTTAGCAGCAGGTAGCACCCGGAGAAATGCCAGAAACAGGCACTACGAGGATGCGTGAAACGGTGCTCACCCGAACTTACACAAAGGAGTCCCACGTCGCCGGAGACCAACTTAGAAAGTCGTGCAATGCAGGTTAGAGTGCCGTGGACCCAGGCTTGGCTGTGCACAAAGGATTTCCGCCGGAAGTGCACAGGGGCCAGAGTAGCTGCAAAAGTCGCGGTTCCCAGCAATGCAGTGTAGCGAGGTGAGGCAAGGACTTACCTCCACCAAACTTGGACTGAAGAGTCACTGGACTGTGGGAGTCACTTGGACAGAGTTGCTGGATTCGAGGGACCTCGCTCGTCGTGCTGAGAGGAGACCCAAGGGACCGGTAATGCAGCTTTTTGGTGCCTGCGGTTGCAGGGGGAAGATTCCGTCGACCCACGGGAGATTTCTTCGGAGCTTCTAGTGCAGAGAGGAGGCAGACTACCCCCACAGCATGCACCACCAGGAAAACAGTCGAGAAGGCGGCAGGATCAGCGTTACAGAGTTGCAGTAGTCGTCTTTGCTACTATGTTGCAGTTTTGCAGGCTTCCAGAGCGGTCAGCAGTCGATTCCTTGGCAGAAGGTGAAGAGAGAGATGCAGAGGAACTCGGATGAGCTCTTGCATTCGTTATCTAAAGTTTCCCCAGAGACAGAGACCCTAAATAGCCAGAAAAGAGGGCTTGGCTACCTAGGAGAGAGGATAGGCTAGCAACACCTGAAGGAGCCTATCAGAAGGAGTCTCTGACGTCACCTGGTGGCACTGGCCACTCAGAGCAGTCCAGTGTGCCAGCAGCACCTCTGTTTCCAAGATGGCAGAGGTCTGGAGCACACTGGAGGAGCTCTGGACACCTCCCAGGGGAGGTGCAGGTCAGGGGAGTGGTCACTCCCCTTTCCTTTGTCCAGTTTCACGCCAGAGCAGGGCTAAGGGGTCCCCTGAACCGGTGTAGACTGGCTTATGCAGAATTAGGCACATCTGTGCCCAAGAAGGCATTTCCAGGGGCTGGGGGAGGCTACTCCTCCCCTGCCTTCACACCATTTTCCAAAGGGAGAGGGTGTAACACCCTCTCTCAGAGGAAGTCCTTTGTTCTGCCATCCTGGGCCAGGCCTGGCTGGACCCCAGGAGGGCAGCTGCCTGTCTGAGGGGTTGGCAGCAGCAGCAGCTGCAGTGAAACCCCAGGAAGGGCAGTTTGGCAGGACCAGGGTCTGTGCTACAGACCACTGGGATCATGGGATTGTGCCAACTATGCCAGGATGGCATAGAGGGGGCAATTCCATGATCATAGACATGTTACATGGCATATTCGGAGTTACCATTGTGAAGCTACATATAGGTAGTGACCTATATGTAGTGCACGCGTGTAATGGTGTCCCCGCACTCACAAAGTCTGGGGAATTGGCCCTGAACAATGTGGGGGCACCTTGGCTAGTGCCAGGGTGCCCTCACACTAAGTAACTTTGCACCTAACCTTTACCAGGTAAAGGTTAGACATATAGGTGACTTATAAGTTACTTAAGTGCAGTGTAAAATGGCTGTGAAATAACGTGGACGTTATTTCACTCAGGCTGCAGTGGCAGGCCTGTGTAAGAATTGTCAGAGCTCCCTATGGGTGGCAAAAGAAATGCTGCAGCCCATAGGGATCTCCTGGAACCCCAATACCCTGGGTACCTCAGTACCATATACTAGGGAATTATAAGGGTGTTCCAGTAAGCCAATGTAAATTGGTAAAAATGGTCACTAGCCTGTTAGTGACAATTTGGAAAGAAATGAGAGAGCATAACCACTGAGGTTCTGATTAGCAGAGCCTCAGTGAGACAGTTAGTCACTACACAGGTAACACATTCAGGCACACTTATGAGCACTGGGGCCCTGGGTTACCAGGGTCCCAGTGACACATACAACTAAAACAACATATATACAGTGAAAAATGGGGGTAACATGCCAGGCAAGATGGTACTTTCCTACAACCACCATTTCAGTTGGTCCCATTGGTCCTCAAGGTATTCCTGTAAGGGTCTTGTAGGAAAGTACCATCTTGCCTGGCATGTTACCCCCATTTTTCACTGTATATATGTTGTTTTAGTTGTATGTGTCACTGGGACCCTGGTAACCCAGGGCCCCAGTGCTCATAAGTGTGCCTGAATGTGTTACCTGTGTAGTGACTAACTGTCTCACCGAGGCTCTGCTAATCAGAACCTCAGTGGTTATGCTCTCTCATTTCTTTCCAAATTGTCACTAACAGGCTAGTGACCATTTTTACCAATTTACATTGGCTTACTGGAACACCCTTATAATTCCCTAGTATATGGTACTGAGGTACCCAGGGTATTGGGGTTCCAGGAGATCCCTATGGGCTGCAGCATTTCTTTTGCCACCCATAGGGAGCTCTGACAATTCTTACACAGGCCTGCCACTGCAGCCTGAGTGAAATAACGTCCACGTTATTTCACAGCCATTTTACACTGCACTTAAGTAACTTATAAGTCACCTATATGTCTAACCTTTACCTGGTAAAGGTTAGGTGCAAAGTTACTTAGTGTGAGGGCACCCTGGCACTAGCCAAGGTGCCCCCACATTGTTCAGAGCCAATTCCCTGAACTTTGTGAGTGCGGGGACACCATTACACGCGTGCACTACATATAGGTCACTACCTATATGTAGCTTCACAATGGTAACTCCGAATATGGCCATGTAACATGTCTAAGATCATGGAATTGCCCCCTTTATGCCATCCTGGCATTGTTGGTACAATTCCATGATCCCAGTGGTCTGTAGCACAGACCCTGGTTCTGCCAAACTGCCCTTCCTGGGGTTTCACTGCAGCTGCTGCTGCTGCCAACCCCTCAGACAGGCATCTGCCCTCCTGGGGTCCAGCCAGGCCTGGCCCAGGATGGCAGAACAAAGGACTTCCTCTGAGAGAGGGTGTGACACCCTCTCCCTTTGGAAAATGGTGTGAAGGCAGGGGAGGAGTAGCCTCCCCCAGCCTCTGGAAATGCTTTGTTGGGCACAGATGTGCCCAATTCTGCATAAGCCAGTCTACACCGGTTCAGGGACCCCTTAGCCCCTGCTCTGGCGCGAAACTGGACAAAGGAAAGGGGAGTGACCACTCCCCTGACCTGCACCTCCCCTGGGAGGTGTCCAGAGCTCCTCCAGTGTGCTCCAGACCTCTGCCATCTTGGAAACAGAGGTGCTGCTGGCACACTGGACTGCTCTGAGTGGCCAGTGCCACCAGGTGACGTCAGAGACTCCTTGTGATAGGCTCCTTCAGGTGTTGCTAGCCTATCCTCTCTCCTAAGTAGCCAAACCCTCTTTTCTGGCTATTTAGGGTCTCTGTCTCTGGGGAAACTTTAGATAACGAATGCAAGAGCTCATCTGAGTTCCTCTGCATCTCTCTCTTCACCTTCTGATAAGGAATCGACTGCTGACCGCGCTGGAAGCCTGCAAACCTGCAACATAGTAGCAAAGACGACTACTGCAACTCTGTAACGCTGATCCTGCCGCCTTCTCGACTGTTTTCCTGCTTGTGCATGCTGTGGGGGTAGTCTGCCTCCTCTCTGCACCAGAAGCTCCGAAGAAATCTCCCGTGGGTCGACGGAATCTTCCCCCTGCATCCGCAGGCACCAAAAAGCTGCATTACCGGTCCCTTGGGTCTCCTCTCAGCACGACGAGCGAGGTCCCTCGAATCCAGCGACTCTGTCCAAGTGACCCCCACAGTCCAGTGACTCTTCAGTCCAAGTTTGGTGGAGGTAAGTCCTTGCCTCACCTCGCTGGGCTGCATTGCTGGGAACCGCAACTTTGCAGCTACTCCGGCCCCTGTGCACTTCTGGCGGAAATCCTTTGTGCACAGCCAAGCCTGGGTCCACGGCACTCTAACCTGCATTGCACGACTTTCTAAGTTGGTCTCCGGCGACGTGGGACTCCTTTGTGGAACTTCGGCGAGCACCGTTTCACGCATCCTTGTAGTGCCTGTTTCTGGCACTTCTCTGGGTGCTACCTGCTTCAGAGAGGGCTCCTTGTCTTGCTCGACGTCCCTTCTCTCTGCTGGTCCAATTTGGGACCTCCTGGTCCCTCCTGGGCCTCAGCAGCGTCCAAAAACGCTAACCGCACGATTTGCAGCTAGCAAGGCTTGTTGGCGTTCTTTCGGCGGGAAAATACTTTTGCACGACTCTCCACGGCGAGAGGCATCGGTCCACCTAAGGGGAAGTCTCTAGCCCTTTTCGTTCCTGCAGAAACCTCAGCTTCTTCTGTCCAGTCGAAGCTTCTTTGCACCCGCAGCTGGCATTTCCTGGGCATCTGCCCATCTCCGACTTGCTTGTGACTTTTGGACTTGGTCCCCTTGTTCCACAGGTACCCTAGATTGGAAATCCACAGTTTTTGCATTGCTGGATTGTGTCTTTCCTGCATTATTCCTCTAACACGACTTCTTTGTCCTTAGGGGATCTTTAGTGCACTTTGCACTCACTTTTCAGGGTCTTGGGGAGGGTTATTTTTCTAACTCTCACTATTTTCTAATAGTCCCAGCGACCCTCTACAAGGTCACATAGGTTTGGGGTCCATTCGTGGTTCGCATTCCACTTTTGGAGTATATGGTTTGTGTTGCCCCTATCCCTATGTTTCCCCATTGCATCCTATTGTAACTATACATTGTTTGCACTGTTTTCTAAGACTATACTGCATATTTTTGCTATTGTGTATATATATCTTGTGTATATTTCCTATCCTCTCACTGAGGGTACACTCTAAGATACTTTGGCATATTGTCATAAAAATAAAGTACCTTTATTTTTAGTATAACTGTGTATTGTGTTTTCTTATGATATTGTGCATGTGACACTAAGTGGTACTGTAGTAGCTTCACACGTCTACTAGTTCAGCCTAAGCTGCTCTGCTAAGCTACCATTATCTATCAGCCTAAGCTGCTAGACACCCTATACACTAATAAGGGATAACTGGGCCTGGTGCAAGGTGCAAGTACCCCTTGGTACCCACTACAAGCCAGTCCAGCCTCCTACATTGGTTGTGCAGCGGTGGGATAAGTGCTTTGAGACTACTTACCACTCTTGTCATTGTACTTTTCATAAGAGAAAAATATACAAAACAAGGTCAGTGTATATACACATAGCCAAAAAGTTTTGCACTTCCTCTTTTCACTCTTTTCTAAGTGCTGAAAAGTACTTCTAACTTTCTAAAAAGTTCTAAAAAGTTTTAAAAGTTTTTTTTCTCTGTCTTTCTAAAAGCTCTGACAAACTTTTTATCTTTTACTATCACTTTAACTCTCTCTAAAAATGTCTGGCACAGGCCAAAATGTTGATCTGTCCAAACTTGCATATGATCACCTTAGCTGGAAAGGAGCAAGGAATCTCTGCATAGAGAGAGGTTTGAGTGTAGGGAAGAATCCTTCCTTAGAACTGTTAATTAACATGCTTAGAGTACAGGATAAGGCCATAAGTGCCCAATCTGGTGAAAAAGTAGCTAATGGTTCTCAATCTGATCCAGGGACTCCCCCAGGAAAAGATTCAGGAAAGAAACTTCCTAGCCTGCCCATTACTAGACAGTCTAGCATAGTTGGTAATGATGATGAGCCACACCATATAAAAAGTGTTGTCTCACATCATAGCAAAAGCATTTATTCTCACCATACTGGTAGTGATGTTTCTGTTAGCCAAGCTGTTAGGGTGGCTTCTGTAAGGGACAGGTCTCCTTCTGTCCATTCTCACCATACTTCTGTTTCAAGACATGTCCCTCCCACCCACCCTGATGACAGATTGTTAGAAAGGGAACTCAATAGATTGAGAGTGGAACAAACCAGACTGAAGCTCAAGAAGCAACAGCTGGATTTGGATAGACAGACTTTAGAAGTAGAGAAGGAGAGACAGAAACTGGGTTTAGAAACCCATGGTGGCAGCAGCAGTATTCCCCATAGTCATCCTGCAAAAGAGCATGATTCCAGGAAGCTGCACAAGATAGTTCCCCCTTACAAGGAGGGGGATGACATTAACAAGTGGTTTGCTGCACTTGAGAGGGCCTGTGTTGTACAGGATGTCCCTCAAAGGCAGTGGGCTGCTATCCTATGGTTATCATTTAGTGGAAAAGGTAGGGATAGGCTCCTTACTGTGAAAGAAAATGATGCGTATAATTTCCAAGTTCTTAAGAATGCACTCCTGGATGGTTATGGCTTAACCACTGAACAGTACAGGATAAAGTTCAGAGAGACCAAAAAGGAGTCTTCACAAGACTGGGTTGATTTCATTGACCATTCAGTGAAGGCCTTGGAGGGGTGGTTACATGGCAGTAAAGTTACTGATTATGACAGCCTGTATAACTTGATCCTGAGAGAGCATATTCTTAATCATTGTGTGTCTGATTTGTTGCACCAGTACTTGGTGGACTCTGATCTGACCTCTCCCCAAGAATTGGGAAAGAAGGCAGACAAATGGGTCAGAACAAGGGTGAACAGAAAAGTTCATACAGGGGGTGACAAAGATGGCAACAAAAAGAAGGATGGTAAGTCTTCTGACAAGGGTGGGGACAAATCTAAAAATGAGTCTCCATCAGGCCCACAAAAACACTCTGGTGGGGGTGGTGGGCCCAAATCCTCTTTTAATCAGAACAAGGAAAAGAAACCATGGTGCTATTTATGTAAAATAAAAGGCCATTGGACAACAGATCCCAGTTGTCCAAAGAAAGGCACCAAGCCTCCTACCACTACAACCCCTACTGCTACACCTAGTGTCCCTACTAATAGCAGTGGTGGTGGGAGCAAACCTACTAATAGCCAATCCAAGGGAGTAGCTGGGCTCACTATTGGTAACTTAGTTGGGGTTGGCCTTATTAGGGAGGCCACAGAGGCTGTGTTAGTCTCTGAGGGGGCTATTGATTTAGCCACCTTAGTTGCTTGTCCCCTTAATATGGATAAGTACAAGCAGCTACCCCTAATAAATGGTGTTGACGTTCAGGCCTACAGGGACACTGGAGCCAGTGTGACTATGGTCATAGAGAAACTGGTCCACCCTGAACAACACCTACTTGGTCACCAGCACCAAGTAACCGATGCTCACAACAACACACTTAGCCACCCCATGGCTGTTGTAAATCTCAACTGGGGGGGGGTTACTGGTCCAAAGAAAGTTGTGGTAGCTTCAGATTTACCTGTAGACTGTCTATTAGGGAATGATTTGGAGACATCAGCTTGGTCAGATGTGGAGTTGGAGGCCCATGCAGCAATGCTGGGCATCCCAGGGCATATTTTTGCTTTGACAAGGGCTCAGGCCAAAAAGCAAAAAGGACAGGGAAGCTTGGATCCTGGAACAATGGACCAAGTGCTCCCTAAATCTAGGGCTAGTAGAAGCAAACCACTTCCTACTATCCCTCCCTCTACAGTGGATTCTACTTCTGAGGAAGAAGAATTCCCTCCCTTTGCAGAACCTACACCAGAGGAGCTGGAAGCAGACACTGCTGAGCTTTTGGGTGAAGGGGGGCCTGCCAGAGAGGAGCTGAGTGTGGCACAGCAAACCTGTCCCACATTAGAGGGTCTCAGACAGCAAGCTGTCAAGCAGGCTAATGGGGATGTCAGTGACTCTCACAGAGTTTACTGGGAGGACAACCTCTTGTACACTGAGCATAGGGATCCTAAACCTGGAGCTGCCAGGAGATTAGTGATTCCTCAGGAGTACAGAAAGTTCCTCCTAACCCTGGCACATGACATTCCCCTAGCTGGACACCTGGGTCAAATGAAAACTTGGGACAGATTGGTTCCATTGTTTCATTGGCCTAGGATGTCTGAGGACACAAAGGAATTTTGTAAGTCCTGTGAAACCTGTCAAGCCAGTGGCAAGACAGGTGGCATCCCAAAGGCACCCCTTATCCCACTGCCTGTGGTTGGGGTTCCCTTTGAAAGGGTAGGGGTTGACATAGTTGGCCCCCTTGACCCTCCTACTGCTTCAGGCAATAGATTTATCTTGGTGGTAGTGGACCATGCCACAAGATATCCTGAAGCTATTCCTTTAAGGACCACTACAGCACCTGCAGTGGCAAAGGCCCTCCTGGGAATATTTTCCAGGGTGGGCTTCCCAAAGGAAGTGGTATCAGACAGGGGAAGCAATTTCATGTCTGCATACTTAAAGGCCATGTGGAAGGAGTGTGGTGTAACGTACAAGTTCACAACACCCTATCATCCACAAACAAATGGACTGGTGGAGAGATTTAATAAAACTCTCAAAGGCATGATTATGGGTCTCCCTGAAAAACTCCGCAGGAGATGGGATATCCTTCTACCATGCCTCCTTTTTGCCTACAGGGAGGTACCCCAGAAAGGAGTGGGCTTCAGCCCCTTTGAACTTCTTTTTGGACACCCTGTTAGGGGTCCACTCACACTTGTAAAGGAGGGTTGGGAACAACCTTTAAAAGCTCCTAAGCAGGAAATTGTGGATTATGTACTTGGCCTCAGATCAAGGATGGCTGAGTCAATGAAAAAGGCCAGTAAAAACCTTCAGGCCAGCCAAGAGCTCCAGAAGCAATGGCATGATCAGAAGGCTGTTTTGGTTCAGTACCAACCAGGGCAGAAAGTGTGGGTCTTGGAGCCTGTGGCCCCAAGAGCACTCCAAGATAAATGGAGTGGTCCACACACAATTGTTGAAAAGAAGGGTGAAGTCACCTACTTGGTTGACTTAGGCACTGCCAGGAGTCCCCTTAGGGTGCTCCATGTCAACCGCCTGAAACCCTACTATGACAGGGCTGATCTCACCCTGCTCATGGCAACAGATGAGGGACAGGAAGAAGACAGTGATCCTCTACCTGATCTCTTCTCTTCCACAGAACAAGATGCTCTTGTGGAAGGTGTAGTTTTGGCTGATTGTCTTACTGCTGAGCAGAAAGATAATTGCATAAATCTTCTAGGACAATTTTCAGAACTCTTCTCCATTGTGCCAGGCACCACTTCTTGGTGTGAGCACACTATAGATACTGGAGACAGTTTACCTGTCAAAAGTAAGATCTATAGGCAACCTGACCATGTCAGGGACTGCATAAAGCAAGAAGTTCAGAAGATGTTGGAACTAGGAGTGGTTGAGCACTCTGACAGTCCATGGGCTTCTCCTGTGGTACTGGTACCAAAACCCAATTCTAAAGATGGAAAGAAGGAAATGAGGTTTTGTGTAGACTATAGAGGTCTCAACTTGGTAACCAAAACAGATGCTCACCCTATACCCAGGGCAGATGAGCTAATAGATACACTGGCATCTGCCAAGTATCTAAGCACTTTTGATTTGACTGCAGGGTATTGGCAGATCAAAATGTCAGAAGATGCTAAACCTAAGACTGCATTTTCTACCATTGGAGGACATTACCAGTTTACTGTAATGCCTTTTGGTTTGAAAAATGCACCTGCCACTTTTCAGAGGTTGGTGAACACAGTCCTGCAAGGGCTGGAAGCTTTCAGTGCAGCATATTTGGATGATATAGCTGTCTTTAGCTCCAGCTGGGATGATCACCTGGTCCACCTTTGGAAAGTTTTGGAGGCCCTGCAAAAGGCAGGCCTCACTATCAAGGCTTCAAAGTGCCAGATAGGGCAGGGTAAGGTGGTTTATCTGGGACACCTTGTTGGTGGGGAACAGATTGCACCACTTCAGGGGAAAATCCAAACTATTATTGATTGGATTCCCCCTACCACTCAGACTCAGGTGAGAGCCTTCCTAGGCCTCACTGGGTATTACAGGAGGTTCATTAAGAACTATGGCTCCATTGCAGCCCCTCTTAATGACCTCACATCCAAGAAAATGCCTAAAAAGGTATTATGGACAGCAAACTGTCAGAAAGCTTTTGAGGAGCTGAAGCAGGCCATGTGCTCTGCACCTGTCCTGAAAAGCCCTTGTTACTCTAAAAAATTCTATGTCCAAACTGATGCATCTGAATTAGGAGTAGGGGCAGTCCTATCACAACTTAATTCTGAGGGCCAGGATCAACCTGTTGCTTTTATTAGTAGAAGGTTGACCCCTAGAGAAAAGCGTTGGTCTGCCATTGAGAGGGAGGCCTTTGCTGTGGTCTGGGCTCTGAAGAAGTTGAGGCCATACCTGTTTGGCACTCACTTCATTGTTCAGACAGACCACAAACCTCTACTTTGGCTAAAACAAATGAAAGGTGAAAATCCAAAATTGTTGAGGTGGTCCATATCCCTACAGGGAATGGACTATACAGTGGAACATAGACCTGGGAGTAGCCACTCCAATGCAGATGGACTCTCCAGATATTTCCACTTAGACAATGAAGACTCATCAGGTAATGGCTAGTCTTATTGTCCTTCGTTTGGGGGGGGGTTGTGTAGGAAAGTACCATCTTGCCTGGCATGTTACCCCCATTTTTTCACTGTATATATGTTGTTTTAGTTGTATGTGTCACTGGGACCCTGGTAACCCAGGGCCCCAGTGCTCATAAGTGTGCCTGTATGTGTTACCTGTGTAGTGACTAACTGTCTCACTGAGGCTCTGCTAATCAGAACCTCAGTGGCTATGCTCTCTCATTTCTTTCCAAATTGTCACTGACAGGCTAGTGACCATTTTTACCAATTTACATTGGCTTACTGGAACACCCTTATAATCCCCTAGTATATGGTACTGAGGTACCCAGGGTATTGGGGTTCCAGGAGATCCCTATGGGCTGCAGCATTTCTTTTGCCACCCATAGGGAGCTCTGACAATTCTTACACAGGCCTGCCACTGCAGCCTGAGTGAAATAACGTCCACGTTATTTCACAGCCATTTTACACTGCACTTAAGTAACTTATAAGTCACCTATATGTCTAACCTTTACCTGGTAAAGGTTAGGTGCAAAGTTACTTAGTGTGAGGGCACCCTGGCACTAGCCAAGGTGCCCCCACATTGTTCAGAGCCAATTCACTGAACTTTGTGAGTGCGGGGACACCATTACACGCGTGCACTACATATAGGTCACTACCTATATGTAGCTTCACCATGGTAACTCCGAATATGGCCATGTAACATGTCTATGATCATGGAATTGCCCCCTCTATGCCATCCTGGCATTGTTGGTACAATTCCATGATCCCAGTGGTCTGTAGCACAGACCCTGGTACTGCCAGACTGCCCTTCCTGGGGTTTCTCTGCAGCTGCTGCTGCTGCCAACCCCTCAGACAGGCATCTGCCCTCCTGGGGTCCAGCCAGGCCTGGCCCAGGATGGCAGAACAAAGAACTTCCTCTGAGAGAGGGTGTGACACCCTCTCCCTTTGGAAAATGGTGTGAAGGCAGGGGAGGAGTAGCCTCCCCCAGCCTCTGGAAATGCTTTGTTGGGCACAGATGTGCCCAATTCTGCATAAGCCAGTCTACACCGGTTCAGGGACCCCTTAGCCCCTGCTCTGGCGCGAAACTGGACAAAGGAAAGGGGAGTGACCACTCCCCTGACCTGCACCTCCCCTGGGAGGTGTCCAGAGCTCCTCCAGTGTGCTCCAGACCTCTGCCATCTTGGAAACAGAGGTGCTGCTGGCACACTGGACTGCTCTGAGTGGCCAGTGCCACCAGGTGACGTCAGAGACTCCTTGTGATAGGCTCCTTCAGGTGTTAGTAGCCTTTCCTCTCTCCTAGGTAGCCAAACCCTCTTTTCTGGCTATTTAGGGTCTCTGTCTCTGGGGAAACTTTAGATAACGAATGCATGAGCTCAGCCGAGTTCCTCTGCATCTCCCTCTTCACCTTCTGATAAGGAATCGACCGCTGACCGCGCTGGAAGCCTGCAAACCTGCAACATAGTAGCAAAGACGACTACTGCAACTCTGTAACGCTGATCCTGCCGCCTTCTCGACTGTTTTCCTGCTTGTGCATGCTGTGGGGGTAGTCTGCCTCCTCTCTGCACCAGAAGCTCCGAAGAAATCTCCCGTGGGTCGACGGAATCTTCCCCCTGCAACCGCAGGCACCAAAAAGCTGCATCTCCGTTCCCTTGGGTCTCCTCTCAGCACGACGAGCGAGGTCCCTCGAATCCAGCGACACCGTCCAAGTGACCCCCACAGTCCAGTGACTCTTCAGCCCAAGTTTGGTACAGGTAAGTCCTTGCCTCACCTCGCTGGGCTGCATTGCTGGGAACCGCGACTTTGCAAGCTTCTCCGGCCCCTGTGCACTTCCGGCGGAAATCCTGTGTGCACAGCCAAGCCTGGGTCCACGGCACTCTAACCTGCATTGCACGACTTTCTAAGTTGGTCTCCGGCGACGTGGGACTCCTTTGTGCAACTTCGGCGAGCACCGTTTCACGCATCCTCGTAGTGCCTGTTTCTGGCACTTCTCCGGGTGCTACCTGCTTCAGTGAGGGCTCTTTGTCTTGCTCGACGTCCCCTCTCTCTGCAGGTCCAATTTGCGACCTCCTGGTCCCTCCTGGGCCCCAGCAGCGTCCAAAACCGCCAAACGCACGATTTGCGTGTAGCAAGGCTTGTTGGCGTCCATCCGGCGGGAAAACACTTCTGCACGACTCTCCAAGGCGTGGGGGATCCATCCTCCAAAGGGGAAGTCTCTAGCCCTTGTCGTTCCTGCAGTATTCACAGTTCTTCAGCCTAGTAAGAGCTTCTTTGCACCAACCGCTGGCATTTCTTGGGCATCTGCCCATCTCCGAGCTGCTTGTGACTTTTGGACTTGGTCCCCTTGCTCCACAGGTACCTTCAGACAGGAATCCATCGTTGTTGCATTGCTGATTTGTGATTTCCTTGCATTCTCCCTCTAACACGACTATTTTGTCCTTAGGGGAACTTTGGTGCACTTTGCACTCACTTTTCAGGGTCTTGGGGAGGGTTATTTTTCTAACTCTCACTATTTTCTAATAGTCCCAGCGACCCTCTACAAGGTCACATAGGTTTGGGGTCCATTCGTGGTTCGCATTCCACTTCTGGAGTATATGGTTTGTGTTGCCCCTATCCCTATGTTTCCCCATTGCATCCTATTGTAACTATACATTGTTTGCACTGTTTTCTAAGACTATACTGCATATTTTTGCTATTGTGTATATATATCTTGTGTATATTTCCTATCCTCTCACTGAGGGTACACTCTAAGATACTTTGGCATATTGTCATAAAAATAAAGTACCTTTATTTTTAGTATAACTGTGTATTGTGTTTTCTTATGATATTGTGCATATGACACTAAGTGGTACTGTAGTAGCTTCACACGTCTCCTAGTTCAGCCTAAGCTGCTCTGCTAAGCTACCATTATCTATCAGCCTAAGCTGCTAGACACCCTATACACTAATAAGGGATAACTGGGCCTGGTGCAAGGTGCAAGTACCCCTTGGTACTCACTACAAGCCATTCCAGCCTCCTACAACCGCCAATGGTTTTCCGCAGTTGAGTGACCGCCGCAGTGATTCGTTGGTCATGATGCCGTGGGCACATTTTTGTTGGTGTAACCATGTGGGTTTTTCTACCGCTGGTTTATAACTGACCTTTGTGCTGGCAGACTTGTGTGGGTGTCTGTATAGTGGTGGATTTCTCTATGTGGGTCATAATACCTGTAGCGGTATACCGCCGCGGTCACGGTATGTTGGCTGCCGTCAGCACAGCGGTTGGCGGCATTTACCGCCAATGTTGTAATGAGGTCAAAGTGAACATGGCACTCTCCTCAGAGTGCAATGCACACAACCCACTGCCTGCGGCATAGGTAAGTCACCCTTTAGCAGGCCTCACAGCCCTAAGGCAGGTTGCACTATTCCTCAGGTGAGGCCCCCCTGTATACCAGTCCAACTACTAGTGCAAGGCTGACCGGTTTCTGCCAGCCTGCCACATCCAGACAGGTTTTTGGCCAAATGGGTAGAGTGCCTTTGTCACACTGTGGCCAGGAACAAAGCCTGTACAGGGTGGAGGTGCTTCACACCTCTCCATGCAGGAACTGTAACACCTGTTGGTGAGCCTCAAAGGCTCAAGCCTGGTGTTACAGCGCCCCAGGGCACGCCAGCTAGCTGAGATGCCTGCCCCCCCCCCCGGACACAGCCCCCACTTTTGGCGGCAAGTCCGGAGAAGAGAATGAGAAAAACATGGAGGAGTCGACCTCCATTCAGGACAGCCCCTAAGGTTTCCTGAGCCCTGCCTTAGGAAATTCTCCATCTTGTTTTTGAGGATTCCCCCAATAGGATTAGAAATGTGCCCCCCTCCCCACAGGGTGGAGGCACAAAGAGGGTGTAGCCACCCTCAAGGGCAGGAGCCATTGGCTACTGGCTCTAGACCTAAACACACCCCTAAATTGAGTATTTAGGGGTGACCCTGAACCCAGGAAACCAGATTCCTGATGACCTACAACAAGAAGAAGGACTGCTGACCTGAAAGCCCAGCAGAGACGACAGAGACGACAACTGATTTGGCCCCAGTCCTACCGGCCTGTCTTCAGACTCAAAGAACCTGCACAGCGAAGCATCCAGCAGAACCAGCGACCTCTGAGGACTCAGAGGACTGCCCTGCAACCAAAAGACCAATAAACTCCTGTGGACAGCGGCTCTGTCCAAAACAGCAACAGAGAAACCATCTTTAAAGGGACTCCAGCTTCACTCCGGAAGTGTGAGTCTCCAACACTCTGCCCCAGACACCCCCGGCTCGTGTCCAGAAGAACCAACACTGCAGGGAGGAACCCCAGCGATTCCAACAACGTGGACACCCCGAGACGACCTCCCTACACCCCCACAACAATGCCTGCAGAGAGAATCCAGAGGCTCCCCCGACTGCGACTGCCTGTAACAAAGAACCCGACGCCTGGAAGAAACACTGCACCCGCAGTCACCAGGCCCGAGAGAACCCAACTACCAGTGCAGGAGTGACCAGCAGGCAGCCCTTATCCTTGCCCAGTCAGTCGCTGGGCCGAGAAGCCCCCCTGTGCCCTGTTTGCATCACCAGAGTGACCCCTGGGTCTCTCCATCGATTCCAATTACAAGCCTGTCACCTTGTTTGCCCACTGCACCCGGCCACCCCTGTGCCACTGAGGGTGTGCTTTGTATGCCTATTTGGGACCCCCCCCAGTGCTCTACTAAACCCCTGTGGTCTGCTCCACGAGGACGCAGGTACTTACTTGGCAGCAGACTGGAACCAGAACACCCCTTGCCTCCATAGGCACCTATGCTATTTGGGCCCTACTTTGAACTCTGCACCTGATCGGCCCTGTGTTGCTGGTGTTGGGTGTTTGGGGTTGACTTGAACCCCCAACAGTGGGCTGCTTAAGCCCTGGAGACTGAACTTGTAAGTGCTTTACTTACCAGAAAAACTAACCAATAATTACCTCCCCCAGGAAATGTTGATTTTTGTAGTGTCTACATTTAAATTACCTTATTACCATTTTTGACAAAACTGTGTACATTACTGTTTAATTCAAAGTTCCATATTTACCTATGCCAAGTACCTTATAATTTATGTACTTACTTGAATTCTGAATCTTATGATTCTAAAATAAATTAAGAAAATAATACTTTTCTATATAAAAACCTCTTGGTCTGGAGTTAAGTCTTTAAGTATGTGTTCCCATTTATTGCCTGTGTGTGTACAACAAATGCTTAACACCACCCTCAGGTAAGCCTACTGCTTGACCACACTACCACAAAATAGAGCATTAGTATTATCTAATTTTGCCACTATCATCCTCTAATGAGAACCCTTGAACTCTGTGCACACTATCTCTCACTTTGAGAGAGTATATTCAGAGCCAACTTCCTGCATTGGTGGATCAGCAGTTGGGTCTAAGACTTTGCATTTGCTGGACTACTCAGCCAACTAAAATTTCAAAAATTGACATTAGAAATTTTTGCAATTTGACTATTTTTCTAAAAAAATTTAAAGTCCTGCTAGGGCCTTATGTAAGTCCCTGTTAGCATTTCTTTTTGAGTTTAAAAGTTTGTAGAAGTTGGGCTTTAAGTACTAGAAGTAGTTTTTAGTTTCTTAAAAAGTAATCCCAACTTTTAGAGTCATAATGAATCAAACAGATGATTTGGTGATGGAACTCAACCCACCCCTAACCTGCATCTAGGGATGTCAGAGTTAAGGTCTCTCTGTTCAAATAAAACAGATAAAAACTGGGTCCAACCCTACCAGGGCAAAGCTCCAGGAGTTCTTGTCAGAGTTCACAAGGGACCACCCCTCTGATATGGAGGATGCTCCCTCAGTTTGGGAAAATTAGTGAACAGGAGGATGAACTCACCCTTCTAGAACCCTGTCCCCACAAATCATAGTCAGAGAACCTGGTTCTTCCACAGGGGAAGTAGAAAGGGAAAGAAAAGAAATGGGTTTAACTCCCATAAATGGTGGCAGCAACTTAAATAGAGTCCGAGAGAATACTGAGATCCTAAAAATCCCCAAAGGGATTGTAACTAAATATGAAGGAGGTGATGACATCACCAAATGGTTCACAGCTTTTTAGAGGGCTTGTGCGACCAGAAAAGTACCCAGATCTCACCGGGGAGCTCTCCTTTGGGAAATGTTCACTGGAAAGTGTAGGGATAGACTCCTCACACTCACTGGTAAAGATGCAGAATCCTATGACCTCATGAAGGCTACCCTGATTGAGGGCTTTGGATTCTCAAATGAGTAGTACAGGATTAGGTTCATGGTGGCTCACAAATCCTCGAGCCAGACCTGGGTTGATTTTTTTGACTTCTCAGTCAAAACACTAGATGGTTGGATAACTGGCAGTAGTGTAAGTGATTATGATTGACTGTATATGTTATTTATGAAAGAACATCTGTTAAGTAATTGCTTCAATGACAAACTGCATCAACATCTGGTAGACCTAGGTCCTATTTCTCCCCAAGAATTGGGAAAGAAGGCAGACCACTGGGTCAAGACAAGGGTGACCAAGACTTCAAATGGAGGGTGACCAAAAGAAAGGGGCCACAAAGCCTCCCCAGGGGAAGGGTGGTGAGACATCCAAGGACAAAAATAAAGAGTCTTCCACAGGGCTCAAAAACCTGCTCAGGAGGGTGGGCCCGAGCCTCTTCACAGTCCACAAATAGGTATAAGGGTAAAAACATTGATCCCAATTGATCCCAAGAAGGCCTGGGGTCACAACTGAAGACAGCATAGACACCAAACTGGAGACAAGGCATGTCCAAAGAAAAGTCCCACAACAACAACTTCTCCAGTTAGTACTGGAATAGCCAGTCTCCAGGTGGGATCAACAGAGTGCCCAGACCAAATCAGGGTGCACTCTGAAGCTACTTTATTATCAGAGGGTGGGGCGGATTTAGCCACACTTGCTGCCTGGCCGCCTAACATGCAAAAATACAGGCAACGGCTCTTGATAAATGGGAATAGAGTATAATCCCTGAGGGATTCAGGTGACAGTGCCACTATGGTGACAAACTGGTTTCCCCAGGACAGTACCTGGCTGGACAGACATATCCAGTCACAAATGCTGACAATCAAACTAACGTCCATCCCATGGCAATGGTAACTTTAGAATGAGGAGGGGTCACTGGCCTGAAACAGGTGGTAGTCTCCTCTTATTCCAGTAGAGTGTCCGCTAGGGAATGATCTGGAGTCCTCCGCATGGGCTGATGTAGAGCTCAAGACCCATGCAGCCATGCTGGGTATCCCTGAACTGGTGTGTGTCAAGACTAGACCACAATGCCGAGCACAGGGTGTAGGAAAGTACCATCTTGCCTGGCATGTTACCCCCATATTTCACTGTATATATGTTGTTTTAGTTGTATGTGTCACTGGGACCCTGCCAGCTAGGGCCCCAGTGCTCATAAGTGTGCCCTGTATGTGTTACCTGTGGTATGACTAACTGTCTCACTGAGGCTCTGCTATTCAGAACCTCAGTGGTTATGCTCTCTCATTTCTTTCCAAATTGTCACTAACAGGCTAGTGACCAATTTCACCAATTTACATTGGCATACTGGAACACCCTTATAATTCCCTAGTATATGGTACTAAGGTACCCAGGGTATTGGGGTTCCAGGAGATCCCTATGGGCTGCAGCATTTCTTTTGCCACCCATGGGGAGCTCTGACAATTCTTACACAGGCCTGCCACTGCAGCCTGAGTGAAATAACGTCCACGTTATTTCACAGCCATTTACCACTGCACTTAAGTAACTTATAAGTCACCTATATGTCTAACCTTTACGTGGTAAAGGTTAGGTGCTAAGTTACTTAGTGTGTGGGCACCCTGGCACTAGCCAAGATGCTCCCACATTGTTCAGGGCAAATTCCCCGGACTTTGTGAGTGCGGGGACACCATTACACGCGTGCACTACATATAGGTCACTACCTATGTGTAGCTTCACAATGGTAACTCCGAACATGGCCATGTAACATGTCTAAGATCATGGAATTGCCCCCCCCCAATGCCATCCTGGTATTGGGGAGACAATCCCATGATTCCCCGGGTCTCTAGCACAGACCCGGGTACTGCCAAACTACCTTTCCTGGGGTTTCACTGCAGCTGCTGCAGCTGCCAACCCCTCAGACAGGTTTCTGCCCTCCTGGGGTCCAGCCAGGCTTGGCCCAGGAAGGCAGAACAAAGGACTTCCTCAGAGAGAGGGTGTTACACCCTCTCCCTTTGGAAAAAGGTGTTAAGGCAGGGGAGGAGTAGCCTCCCCTAGCCTCTGGAAATGCTTTCATTGGCACAGATGGTGCCCATTTCTGCATAAGCCAGTCTACACCGGTTCAGGGATCCCTCAGCCCTGCTCTGGCGCGAAACTAGACAAAGGAAAAGGGAGTGCCCACTCCCCTGACCTGCACCTCCCCTGGGAGGTGCCCAGAGCTCCTCCAGTGTGCTCCAGACCTCTGCCATCTTGGAAACAGAGGTGCTGCTGGCACATTGGACTGCTCTAAGTGGCCAGGGCCAGCAGGTGACGTCAGAGACTCCTTCTGATAGGCTCCTTCAGGTGTTGCTAGCCTATCCTCTCTCCTAAGTAGCCAAACCCTCTTTTCTGGCTATTTAGGGTCTCTGCTTTGGGGAATTCCTTAGATAACGAATGCACTGTGGCCCAGGTGGGACCAGGATGTCACCAATTGCATGAGGGGACAGAGGGGGCGTCCAGCAAGACAAGGAGCCCACTCAGAAGCAAGCAGCACCCGGAGAAGTGCCGGAACAGGCACTACGAAGTGGAGTGAGACGGTGCTCACCCGAAGTTGCACAAGAGAGTCCTACGCCACCGGAGGACAACTCAGGAGGTCGTGCAATGCAGGTTAGAGTGCTGTGGATCCAGGCTTGGCTGTGCACAAAGGATTTCCTCGGGAAGTGTACAGGAGCCGGAGTAGCTGAAAGACACGCGGTTCCCAGCAATGCAGTCTAGCGTGGGGAGGCAAGGACTTACCTCCACCAAACTTGGACTGAAGAGTCACTGGACTGTGGGAGTCACTTGGACAGAGTTGCTGAGTTCCAGGGACCACGCTCGTCGTGCTGAGAGGGGACCCAGAGGACTGGTGATGCAGTCTTTTGTTGCCTGCGGTTGCAGGGGGAGGATTCCGTCGTCCCAAGGGAGATTTCTTCAGAGCTCCTAGTGCAGAAAGGAGGCAGGCTACCCCCAGAGCATGCACCACCAGGAAAACAGTCGAGAAGGCGGCAGGATCAGCGATACAAGGTTGCAGTAGTCGTCTTTGCTACTTTGCTGCGGTTTTGCAGGCATCCTGAGCAGTCAGCGTTCGATCCTTTGGCAGAAGGTGAAGAGAGAGATGCAGAGGAACTCTGATGAGCTCTTGCATTCGTTATCTAAAGAATTCCCCAAAGCAGAGACCCTAAATAGCCAGAAAAGGAGGTTTGGCTACCTAGGAAGGAGGATAGGCTAGCAACACAGGTAAGAGCCTATCAGAAGGAGTCTCTGACGTCACCTGCTGGCACTGGCCACTCAGAGCAGTCCAGTGTGCCAGCAGCACCTCTGTTTACAAGATGGCAGAGGTCTGGAGCACACTGGAGGAGCTCTGGGCACCTCCCAGGGGAGGTGCAGGTCAGGGGAGTGGTCACTCCTCTTTCCTTTGTCCAGTTTCGCACCAGAGAAGGGCTGGGGGATCCCTGAACCGGTGTAGACTGGCTTCTGCAGAGATGGGCACCATCTGTGCCCATCAAAGCATTTCCAGAGGCTGGGGGAGGCTACTCCTCCCCAGCCCTGACACCTTTTTCCAAAGGGAGAGGGTGTAACACCCTCTCTCTGAGGAAGTCCTTTGTTCTGCCTTCCTGGACCAAGCCTGGCTGGACCCCAGGAGGGCAGAAACCTGTCTGATGGGTTGGCAGCTGCAGCAGCTGAAGTGAAACCCCGGGAAAGGTAGTTTGGCAGTACCCGGGTCTGTGCTAGAGAGTCGGGGGATTATGGAATTGTCTCCCCAATGCCAGAATGGCATTGGGGTGACAATTCCATGATCTTAGACATGTTACATGGCCATGTTCGGAGTTACCATTGTGACGCTATACATAGGTAGTGACCTATGTATAGTGCACGCATTTAATGGTGTCCCCGCACTCACAAAGTCCGGGGAATTTGCCCTGAACGATGTGGGGGCACCTTGGCTAGTGCCAGGGTGCCCACACACTAAGTAACTTAGCACACAACCTTTACCAGGTAAAGGTTAGACATATAGGTGACTTATAAGTTACTTAAGTGCAGTGGTAAATGGCTGTGAAATAACGTGGACGTTATTTCAGTCAGGCTGCAGTGGCAGGCCTCTGTAAGAATTGTCAGAGCTCCCTATGGGTGGCAAAAGAAATGCTGCAGCCCATAGGGATCTCCTGGAACCCCAATACCCTGGGTACCTCAGTGCCATATACTAGGGAATTATATGGGTGCTCCAGTGTGCCAATGAGAATTGGTAAAATTAGTCACGTTATTTCACAGCCATTTTACACTGCACATAAGTAACTCATAAGTCACCAATATGTCACCCATATGTCTAACCCTCACTTAGTGAAGGTTAGGTGCCAAGTTACTTAGTGTGTGGGCACCCTGGCACCAGCACAGTCCAGTGATCCTTCAGTCCAAGTTTGGTGGAGGTAAGTCCTTGCCTCCCCACGCTAGACTGCAAACCTGTGTACTGTGTGATTTGTGTGATTTGCAGCTGTTCTGGCTCCTGTGCACTCTTCCAGGATTTCCTTCATGCACAGCCTAGCCTGGGTCCCCAGCACTCCGTCCTGCAGTGCTCAACCCTCTGAGTTGGCCTCCGGCATCGTGGGACCCTCCTTTGTGATTCTGAGCCAGCTCCAGTTCACAAATCTTCTAAGTGCCTGTTCTGGTACTTCTGCGGGTGCTGCCTGCTTCTGTTGGGGCTCACTGAGTTGCTGAGCACCCCCTCTGTCTCCTCCTCCATTGGCGACATCCTGGTCCTTCCTGGTCCCAAGCAGCACCCAAAAACCTCTACTGCGAACCTTGCAGCTAGCAAGGCTTGTTTGCGGTATTTCTGCAACCTTCATCGCAACGTGGGACATCTTCCATCCAAAGGAGAAGTTCCTAGTCCTCTTTGTTCTTGCAGAATTCCAAGCTTCTTCCATCCGGAGGCAGCTTCCTTGCACCTGCATCCGGGGTTTCCTGGGCTCGTGCCCCCCCTGGACACTATTGTGACTCTTGGACTTTGTCCCCTTGCCTTGCAGGTCCTAAGGTCCAGGAATCCACCTTCAGTGCCTTGCTGGTGTTTGTTGTTCTTGCAGAATCTCCCTATCACGACTATTGTGTCCTTTTGGGGTAGTAGGTGTACTTTAGTCCTACTTTTCAGGGTCTTGGGGTGGGGTATCTTGGACACCTTGACTGTTTTCTTACAGTCCCAGCGACCCTCTACAAGCTCCCATAGGTCTGGGGTCCATTTGTGATTCGCATTCCACTTTTGGAGTATATGGTTTGTGTGCCCCTAGACCTATGTGCACCTATTGCAACCTATTGTAATTCTACACTGTTTGCATTACTTTTCTGACTCTTACTTACCTGTTTTGGGTTTGTGTACATATAAGGTGTGTATTTTACTTACCTTCTTACTGAGGGGACTCACTGAGATACTTGTGGCATATTGTCATAAAAATAAAGTACCTTTATTTTTAGTAACTCTGAGTATTGTGTTTTCTTATGATATTATGCATATGATATAAGTGGTATAGTAGGAGCTTTGCATGTCTCCAAGTTCAGCCTAAGCTGCTTTGCCATAGCTACCTTCTATCAGCCTAAGCTGCTAGAAACACCTCTATTCTACTAATAAGGTATAACTGGACCTGGCACAGGGTGTAAGTACCTCTGGTACCCACTACAAGCTGGGCCAGCCTCCTACAACCTCCTGGTCCACCTCTGGAATGTTTTGGAGGCCCTGCAAAAGGCAGGCCTATATATAAAGGCTTCAAAGTGCCAGATAGATCTGGGCCATAAAGTAGGTGAAGAACAGATTGAACCACTACAGGGGAAGATTCAAACCGTTATGGACTGGAATCCCCCTACCACACAGACCCAAATCAGAGCCTTCTTAGCTCTCACTGGGTATTACAGGAGGTTCATTGAGAACTATGGCTCCATTGTTCCCACTCTTAATGACCTCACCAGTAAGAAAATGCCTAAAAAGGTACAGTGGACAGCTAGCTGTCAGAAAGCGTTTGAGGAGCTTAAGCAGGCAATGTGCTCTGCACCTGTCTTGAAGAGCCCACTACTCCAAAAAATGTACTGTCCAATCAGATGCTTCTGAATTAGTTGTAGGGGCTGTACTATCACAACTTAACTCAGAGGTCCAGGATCAACCTGTTGCCTTTATCAGCAGGAGGTTGACTCCCAGAGAAAGATAGCGCAATTGGTAGTGAATGTTATCTATCGCAAGGATGTTGACCACAGTGGTGAATAGTAAAGAATGGGAGAAATGGTTGGTGCGTGTTGTCAGGTGCCCCACTACCAAACAGGCACTGTAAAGTGTATCAAGTACACAACATGAAATGAACAAAGACAACCACCGCACTCATATAGCGTATTGCTCCGTTACAATAAATATGCAAATTGCATGTCGTAGATCCACAAATAAGTAATGCAGAGTCCTTCGTTGAGTTCCAGTAGACCATTTAATTGAACTGTAGTCATCACTTCACAGTTACATCCAAATAGGTACAGCCAGTACAATCCAAATAGATACAGCCGACACGTGTTTCGTCACACCTGTGACTTTATTAAGGCTGAAAATATATATAGTAATTGCTTTTGTGAGATGTACAAGTATACTGGAACAAAGGCATTAAAGAAAGTGGTACAGAGGTGTGATGGTGTGAAAAAGACATGGCAGAATATATGCGTGTGTAAAGGTGACATCCAGTACCCCTAGTCCCAATTGTGTATTGACATCAAAGAAGAGTGTGAAATAGCACGTGGAGACCAAGGTGATCTACAAAGTACAGAGCAAGTGTGAAACCCCAAATGAGCGTAGTCGTGACCAGATGCAAAATCGGCAGTGAGCCGAAAAAGAAAAAAACGGTAGTCAGACAGTAGGTAGAAAAGGGTAAGTACAAAGAAAAGGAAGAAATGCCTACCTATAAAGGTTGTACAATGAACCGTAACTCTCAGGAGTACGTATGAGACATATCAGGGAAGGCTGGAAATGTGAGAAAAGAGAGGGAATAAAATGTAAGGTGCTGAACGCATTGAGGTATGTGATGAGAGAGTGGCAAGGTAAGATAAGACCAGAAGTACCTGTAAAAAACTGGTGTACAATGTATATCCAAGTCATAGGAGGATCCGTAGGTAACAGGGAAAGTAACCCCGGGGCTGTAAACAGGCAGTAGTCAGTGTACAGCCCCAGGTTCAGGAAGAGGCGTGGACCCTGGTAATTCATAAGAAAGGAAAAAGGCATGGATATAGCGAATAAATGCCATAAATGGTAGAGTATGGGTGAAAAAGAAAGCAATTCGAGAATTGTCATCACAAGAACATGAATGATGGTAAAGGTGAAGAGGCAAGATGGACATGAAGGTGAGTAAAGTGGCCAGCGGCCGTTAGATCTGGTGAAAGGCCAGAGAGAAACATTTGCACAGTGGTAAAAGCGCATGTCGAAGACACGGATGGTGGAGGACACTTATAAGAGCAAAGGTATGGCGAGAGCTGAAATGCCCGGGTCAGAAAAGCCGGATGTTGTCCCAGTGAATTAAATGCAAACATAAGCCTATTGAGGCTAGGGGGCAGGAACGGTAATGTGTAAGTGTGCAAAGTGAAATGCAAAGCGGGCGTTAATGTAAATTAAACAGATTTAATAAGGTAGGGAATATGTGGAGTGATGCGCGTAATAAGGAAAGAAAAATGTGACACGTAGCCCTATGCTGGATGTGTATGATGGTTGTCTTTGTTCACCCCAGAGAAAAGTGTTGGTCTGCCATAGAGAGGGAGGCCTTTGATGTAGTCTGGGCCTTGAAGAAGCTGAGACCCTACTTGTTTGGGACTCATTTCATTGTTCAAACAGACCACAAACCTCTATTATGGCTTAAACAAATGTAAGGTGAAAACCCTAAATTGTTGAGGTGGTCCATTTCCCTACAGGGGATGGACGTTACAGTGGAACAAAGACCTGCGAGTACCCACTCCAATGCAGATGGGCTCTCCATATATTTCCCCTTAGACAACGAAGACTCATCTGGGCAAGGTTAGCCTTATTGTCCCTCGTTTGGGGGGGTTATGTAGGAAAGTACCATCTTTCTTGGCATGTTACCCCCATTTTTGCATCTATGTCAGTATGTTTTTGCCTCTCTCACTGGGATCCTGCTGGTCAGGACCCCAGTGCTCGTAGTTTATGGCCTAATGTGTGTGTGTGTATAGTGCTTATGCTCTCTCTGCTTTCAAATCTGTCACTATAGGCTAGTGACTTCATTTACCAATTTCAATTGGCACACTGAACCCCCCTTATAAGTCACTAGTATATGGTACCTAGATACTCAGGGCATTGGGGTTCCATGAGATCCTTATGGGCTGCAGCATTTCTTTTGCCACCCATAAGGAGCTCAGACAAACCCTTTCAAAGGACTGCCACTGCAGCCTGCGTGAAATAGTGCACACATTATTTTACAGCCATTTTCACTGCACTTAAGTAACTTATAAGTCACCTATATGTCTAAACTTCATTTAATGAAGGCTAGGTGCAAAATTACTAAATGTGAGGACACCATTGCACTAGCAAAGGTGCCCCCACATAGTTCTGTACCAATTCCCAGGACTTTGTGTATGCGGGGACGCCATTACATGCGTGCACTACATATAGGTCAATACCTATATGTAGCTTCACAATGGTAACTCCGAATATGGGCATGTAAGGTGTCTAAGATCATGGAATTGTCCCCCTCATTCCAAATTTGGTATTGGGGAGCCAATTCCATGCATCCTGGGGGCTCCACCATGGACCCCCAATACTGCCAAACCAGCTCTCTGAGGCTTGAAATGCAGCTACAGCTGCTGCCACCTCACAGACAGGGTTCTGCCCTCCTGGGGCAGAGCAGCTCAGTCCCAGGAACATATAACAAAGCATTTCCTTTGGGAGCAGGGTGTTTCCCTTTGGAAATAGGTGTTATAGGCTGGGGAGGGGTGGCCTCCCCCAGCCTCTGGAAATGCTTTGAGGGGCATAAGCCAGTCTAGACCGGTTCAGGAACCCCCAGCCCCTGTTCTAGCACGAAACTGGACAAAGGAAAGGGGAGCAACCACTTCCTTGTCCATCAACACCCCAGGGGTGGTGCCCAGAGCTCCTCCAGTGTGTCCCAAACTTCAGCCATCTTGTTTTCCAAGGTGTGGGGACACTCTGGAGGCCTCTAGGTGGCCAGAGCAGGCAGGTGACGTCAGAGACCTGATAAGGTAGCCAATCCCCTTCTCAGGGCTATTTAGGGTCTCTCCTGTGGGTTCTCTTCAGATTCTACTTGCAAGTTTTCGGCAGGAAGCCTCTGCAACTACTACTTCATGCTCTGACCTCGGATCAACTGCAACCTGCTCCAGAAACTGCTGTAACAGCATTAAAATATCCAGAAGGGCTGCTTTCCCTCTGCAACTTCAGCTCCAGCCAGCAACTGCAACAGTTTCCATGGTGTGCACACTCTGGAGACTCCCTGTCTTCACCCTGCACCAGAAGGACCGAAGAAATCTCCAGTGGTGTGACAGACTCACTTCCCTGCTCAAGCAGGCACCTTCTAAGTCGACGACTGGTTCTCTTGGACTCCTCTCCTGGAGACAAGGATGCTCCTTGGAACACAGAGGGTGGACCCCATCGACACAGACTGTCCTGAGGTCCTGCTGTCCTAATTTGGTGGAGGTAAGACCTTGCCTTACCCGAGAATGACAGTACCCCTGTGCACCGCGTCTTCTTCACCTCCTGAGGCCTCTGTGCACTATTTGCAACATTCCTTTGTGCACAGACTTGCCCAGGTCCCCAGCACTCTATCCTGCGACGCTCAAATTGCTGAGTTGGCCTCCGTCGGCGTGGGACCCTCCTTTGTAGTGCTGCACCAACTGCATTTTGCACCTCCTTTGTCCCTGTGTCTTGGGACACCCATGGGTGCTATCTGGTGTTCTGAGGGCACTCTAAAGTGCTAAGAGCCCCCTCTTCCTTCTCACACAGAGCTGAGGCCCCCAGGTCCCTCCTGGGTCCAAATAGCGCCACTTTGACGCAAAATTTAACTTTGCCTGAACCAAGGCTTGTTGGAGAAATCCATTGCTAAAACACACCTGCATCCAACTTCTCTCCGTGGGACATCCAGTGCATCATACAGCAACCCGCTGACCCGCTTTGGGTGCATTTCTGCAGTCTTCGTCCAACCAGGGACTCTTCTTTTGCACCCTCTTCTGGGTTGGCAGGGGGTTCCTGTCCTTCCTGGAACTTTTTTCGACTTTTGGACTTGGTCTCCTTCCTTTGCAGGTCTTCACGTCCAGGAATTCACTGTCTGTTGTTTGCAGTCTTGCTTGGTTCTTGCTATAACTCTAATCACAACTTGCAGTGTGTCCTAAGGAAACTTGCAGCACTTTACTGGGCTCTGGGGTGGGGTATTTTACTTACCTTTGCTCTATTATTACTCTCCCAGCGATTCTCTACACACTACACTTGTCTAAGGGGGGGATTTGTGATTCGCGTTCCACTTTCTTAGTATAGGTTTGTGTTGCCCTTAGACCTATTGTTTGCACTATCCTATGTCTAATTACTTACCTTATTTTGGTGTCTACTGTATATATTATTTATAATACCTAGCTCCAGAAGGAGTATTGCCTCTAAGATGTTTTTGGCCTTGTGTCACCCAAATAAACTACCTTTATTTTTGGTAACACTGAGTATTGTCTTTACTTGTGTATAAGTACTGTGTAACTATAAGTGGTATTGCAGGAGCTTTGCATGTCTCCTAGTTCAGCCTAAGCTGCTCTGCTATAGCTATCATTAGCAGTCTAAGCTGCTAAAACACTACTACATTTCACTAATAAGGGATAACTGGACCTGGTGTAAGGTGTAAGTACCCAAGGTACCCACTATAAACTAGGCCAGCCTCCTACATATCCTGGCCAGTTTCTGCCAGCCTGCCACATGCAGAAGGGTTTCTGGCAACATGGGGTGAGTGCCTTTGCCACTTTGTGGCAAGGAACAAAGCCTGTACTGGATGGAGGTGCTTCACACCTCCCCCTGCAGGAACTGTGACACCTGGCAGTGAGCCTCAAAGGCTCAAGCCTGGTGTTACAGCGCCCAGGGCACTCTAGCTAGCGGAGATGCCCGTCTCCCCGGACACAGCCCCCATGTTTGGCGGCAAGTCCGGAGTAGATAATGAGAAAAACAACGAGGAGTCACTCTCCACTCAGGACAGCCCTTATGGTGTCCTGAGCTGAGGTGACCCCTGCCTTAGGAAATCCTCCATCTTGTTTTGGAGGATTGCCCTCAATAGGATTAGGGATGTGCCCACCTCCCCACAGGGTGGAGGCACAAAGAGGGTGTAGCCACCCTCAAGGACAGTAGCCATTGGCTACTGCCCCCCCAGACCTAAACACCCCCCTAAATTGAGTATTTAGGGGTGATCCTGAACCCAGGAAACCAGATTCCTGATGACCTACAGCAACAAGAAGGACTGCTGACCTGAAAGCCCCGCAGAGACGACAGAGACGACAACTGACTTGGCCCCAGTCCTACCAACCTGTCTCCAGACTCAAAGAACCTGCACAGCTACGCATCCAGTGGGACCAGTGACCTCTGAGGACCCAGAGGACTGCCCTGCAACCAAAGGACCAAGAAACTCCTGTGGACAGCGGCTCTGCCCACAACAGCAACAAAGAAACCATCTTTAAAGGGACTCCAGCCTCACTCCGGAAGCTTGAGTCCCCAACACTCTGTAACCCACACCCCCGGCACGTTTCCAGAAGAACCAACACTGCAGAGAGGACCCCGAAGCGACTCCAATGACGTGGACACCCTGAGACGACCTCCCTACACCCCCACAGTGACGCCTGCAGAGAGAATCCAGATGCTCCCGCTGACTGCGACTGCCCGGTAACAAAGAACCCGACGCCTGGAGCAAGCACTGCACCCGCAGCCCCCAGGCCCAAGAGAACCCAACTACCTGTGCAGGAGTGACCAGCAGGCATCCCTCATCCTTGCCCAGTCGGTGGCTGGCCTGAGAAGCCCCCTGTGCCCTGCATCCCCAGAGTGAATCCGGGCCATCTCCACTGATTTCAATTACAAACCGGACACCTTGTTCGCCCACTGCACCCGTCCACCCCTGTGCCGCTGAGGATGTGCTTTATGTGACTACTTGGGAACCCCCCCCAGTGTTCTACTAAACACTCCTGGTCTTCTCCCCGATGACGCAGGTACTTACCTGCCAGCAGACTGTGACCGGAGCACCCCATGTTTCCATAGTCGCATATGCTATTTGGGCCCTACTTAGACCTCTTCACCTGACTGGCCCTGTGTTGCTGGTGTTGGGTGTTTGGAGTTGACTTGAACCCCCGACGGTGGGCTGCCTATGCTCCAGAGACTGAACTTGTAAGTGCTTTACTTACCTGAAAAACTAACCAATACTTACCTCCCCCAGGAACTGTTGATTTTTGCAGTGTCCACTTTTAAAATAGCTTATTGCCATTTTTGCCAAAACTGTGTAGATTACTGTTTGAATTCAAAGTTCCATATTTACCTATGCCAAGTACCTTACAATTTATGTACTTACTTGAATTCTGAAGAACATTTCTGAAGAACTAAGAACAGAATATTTTTCTACATAAAAACCTATTGGCCTGGAGTTAAGTCTTTGAGTGTGTGTTCTCATTTTTTGTCTGTGTGTGTACAACAAATGCTTAGCACTACCCTCTGATAAGCCTACTGCTCGACCACACTACCACAAAATAGAGCATTAGTATTGTAGGAGGCTGGACTGGCTTGTAGTGAGTACCAAGGGGTACTTGCACCTTGCACCAGGCCCAGTTATCCCTTATTAGTGTATAGGGTGTCTAGCAGCTTAGGCTGATAGATAATGGTAGCTTAGCAGAGCAGCTTATGCTGAACTAGGAGACGTGTGAAGCTACTACAGTACCACTTAGTGTCATATGCACAATATCATAAGAAAACACAATACACAGTTATACTAAAAATAAAGGTACTTTATTTTTATGACAATATGCCAAAGTATCTTAGAGTGTACCCTCAGTGAGAGGATAGGAAATATACACAAGATATATGTACACAATACCAAAAATATGCAGTATAGTCTTAGAAAACAGTGCAAACAATGTATAGTTACAATAGGATGCAATGGGGACACATAGGGATAGGGGCAACAAAAACCATATACTCCAAAAGTAGAATGCGAACCACGAATGGACCCCAAACCTATGTGACCTTGTAGAGGGTCGCTGGGACTATTAGAAAATAGTGAGAGTTAGAAAAATAACCCTCCCCAAGACCCTGAAAAGTGGGTGCAAAGTGCACTAAAGTTCCCCTAAGGACAAAGAAGTCGTGTTAGAGGAATAATGCAGGAAAGACACAAACCAACAATGCAACAATGATGGATTTCCAATCTAGGGTACCTGTGGAACAAGAGGACCAAGTCCAAAAGTCACAAGCAAGTCGGAGATGGGCATATGCCCAGGAAATGCCAGCTGTGGATGCAAAGAAGCTTCTACTGGACAGAAGAAGCTGAGGTTTCTGCAGGAACGAAAAGGGCTAGAGACTTCCTCTTTGGTAGACGGATTTCTCTCGCCGTGGAGAGTCGTGCAGAAGTGTTTTCCCGCCGAAAGAACGCCAACAAGCCTTGCTAGCTGCAAATCGTGCAGTTAGCGTTTTTGGATGCTGCTGTGGCCCAGGAGGGACCAGGAGGTCGCAAATTGGACCAGGAGGTAGAGGGGATGTCGAGCAAGACAAGGAGCCCTCTTAGCAGCAGGTAGCACCCGGAGAAGTGCCAGAAACAGGCACTACAAGGATGCATGAAACGGTGCTCACCCGAAGTTACACAAAGGAGTCCCACGTCGCCGGAGACCAACTTAGAAAGTCGTGCAATGCAGGTTAGAGTGCCGTGGAACCAGGCTTGGCTGTGCACAAAGGATTTCCGCCGGAAGTGCACAGGGGCCGCAGTAGCTGCAAAAGTCGCGGTTCCCAGCAATGCAGTCTAGTGATGTGAGGCAAGGACTTACCGCCACCAAACTTGGACTGAAGAGTCACTGGACTGTGGGAGTCACTTGGACAGAGTTGCTGGATTCGAGGGACCTCGCTCGTCGTGCTGAGAGGAGACCCAAGGGACCGGTAATGCAGCTTTTTGGTGCCTGCGGTTGCAGGGGGAAGATTCCGTCGACCCACGGGAGATTCCTTCAGAGCTTCTAGTGCAGAGAGGAGGCAGACTACCCCCACAGCATGCACCACCAGGAAAACAGTCGAGAAGGCGGCAGGATCAGCGTTACAGAGTTGCAGTAGTCGTCTTTGCTACTATGTTGCAGTTTTGCAGCCTTCCAGCGCGGTCAGCAGTCGATTCCTTGGCAGAAGGTGAAGAGAGAGATGCAGAGGAACTCGGATGAGCTCTTGCATTCGTTATCTAAAGTTTCCCCAGAGACAGAGACCCTAAATAGCCAGAAAAGAGGGTTTGGCTACCTAGGAGAGAGGATAGGCTAGCAACACCTGAAGGAGCCTATCAGGAGGAGTCTCTGATGTCACCTGATGGCACTGGCCACTCAGAGCAGTCCAGTGTGCCAGCAGCACCTCTGTTTCCAAGATGGCAGAGGTCTGGAGCACACTGGAGGAGCTCTGGACACCTCCCAGGGGAGGTGCAGGTCAGGGGAGTGGTCACTCCCCTTTCCTTTGTCCAGTTTCGCGCCAGAGCAGGGCTAAGGGGTCCCCTGAACCGGTGTAGACTGGCTTATGCAGAATTGGGCACATCTGTGCCCAAGAAAGCATTTCCAGAGGCTGGGGGAGGCTACTCCTCCCCTGCCTTCACACCATTTTCCAAAGGGAGAGGGTGTAACACCCTCTCTCAGAGGAAGTCCTTTGTTCTGCCATCCTGGGCCAGGCCTGGCTGGACCCCAGGAGGGCAGATGCCTTTCTGAGGGGTTGGCAGCAGCAGCAGCTGCAGTGAAACCCCAGGAAGGGCAGTTTGGCAGTACCAGGGTCTGTGCTACAGACCACTGGGATCATGGGATTGTGCCAACTATGCCAGGATGGCATAGAGGGGGCAATTCCATGATCATAGACATGTTACATGGCCATATTCGGAGTTACCATTGTGAAGCTACATATAGGTAGTGACCTATATGTAGTGCACGCGTGTAATGGTGTCCCCGCACTCACAAAGTCCGGGGAATTGGCCCTGAACATTGTGGGGGCACCTTGGCTAGTGCCAGGGTGCCCTCACACTAAGTAACTTTGCACCTAACCTTTACCAGGTAAAGGTTAGATATATAGGTGACTTATAAGTTACTTAAGTGCAGTGTAAAATGGCTGTGAAATAACGTGGACGTTATTTCACTCAGGCTGCAGTGGCAGGCCTGTGTAAGAATTGTCAGAGCTCCCTATGGGTGGCAAAAGAAATGCTGCAGCCCATAGGGATCTCCTGGAACCCCAATACCCTGGGTACCTCAGTACCATATACTAGGGAATTATAAGGGTGTTCCAGTAAGCCAATGTAAATTGGTAAAATTGGTCACTAGCCTGTCAGTGACAATTTGAAAAGAAATGAGAGAGCATAACCACTGAGGTTCTGATTAGCAGAGCCTCAGTGAGACAGTTAGTCACTACACAGGTAACACATTCAGGCACACTTATGAGCACTGGGGCCCTGGAGAACAGGGTCCCAGTGACACATACAACTAAAACAACATATATACAGTGAAAAATGGGGGTAACATGCCAGGCAAGATGGTACTTTCCTACACAACCCCCCCCCAAACGAAGGACAATAAGACTAGCCATGACCTGATGAGTCTTCATTGTCTAAGTGGAAATATCTGGAGAGTCCATCTGCATTGGAGTGGCTACTCCCAGGTCTATGTTCCACTGTATAGTCCATTCCCTGTAGGGATATGGACCACCTCAATAATTTAGGATTTTCACCTTTCATTTGTTTTAGCCAAAGTAGAGGTTTGTGGTCTGTCTGAACAATGAAGTGAGTGCCAAACAGGTATGGTCTCAACTTCTTCAGAGCCCAGACCACAGCAAAAACCTCCCTCTCTATGGCAGACCAACGCTTTTCTCTAGGGGTCAACCTCCTACTAATAAAAGCAACAGGTTGATCCTGGCCCTCAGAATTAAGTTGTGATAGGACTGCCCCTACTCCTAATTCAGATGCATCAGTTTGGACATAGAATGTTTTAGAGTAACAAGGGCTTTTCAGGACAGGTGCAGAGCACATGGCCTGCTTCAGCTCCTCAAAAGCTTTCTGACAGTTTGCTGTCCATAATACCTTTTTAGGCATTTTCTTGGATGTGAGGTCATTAAGAGGGGCTGCAATGGAGCCATAGTTCTTAATGAACCTCCTGTAATACCCAGTGAGGCCTAGGAAGGCTCTCACCTGAGTTTGATTAGTAGGGGGAACCCAATCAATAATTGTTTGGATTTTCCCCTGAAGTGGTGCAATCTGTTCCCCACCAACAAGGTGTCCCAGATAAACCACCTTCCCCTGCCCTATCTGGCACTTTGAAGCCTTGATAGTGAGGCCTGCCTTTTGCAGAGCCTCTAAAACTTTCCATAGGTGGACCAGGTGATCATCCTAGCTGGAGCTAAAGACAGCTATATCGTCCAAATATGCTGCACTGAAAGCTTCCAGCCCTTGCAGGACTGTGTTCACCAACCTCTGAAAAGTGGCAGGTGCATTTTTCAAACCAAAAGGCATTACAGTAAACTGGTAATGGCCTCCAATGGTTGAAAATGCAGTTTTAGGTTTAGCTTTTTCTGACAATTTGATCTGCCACTACCCTGCAGTCAAATCAGAAGTGCTTAGATACTTGGCAGATGCCAGTGTATCTATGAGCTCATCTGCCCTGGGTATAGGGTGAGCATCAGTTTTGGATACCAGGTTGAGACCTCTATAGTCTACACAAAACCGCATTTCCTTCTTTCCATCTTTGGAATGGGGTTTTGGTACAAGTACCACAGGAGAAGCCCATGGACTTTCAGAGTGCTCAACCACTCCTAGTTCTAACATTTTCTGTACCTCTTGCTTCATGCAGTCCCTGACATGGTCAGGCTGCCTATAGATCTTACTTTTGACAGGTAAACTGTCTCCAGTATCTATAGTGTGCTCACACCAAGAAGTGGTACCTGGCACAGTAGAGAAGAGTTCAGAGAATTGATCTAGGAGATTTATGCAATGGTCTTTCTGCTCAGCAGTAAGACAATCAGCCAAAACTACACCTTCCACAAGAGCATCTTGTTCTGTGGAAGAGAAGAGATCAGGTAGAGGATCACTGTCTTCTTCCTGTCCCTCATCAGTTGCCATGAGCAGGGTGAGATCAGCCCTGTCATAGTAGGGTTTCAGGCGGTTTACATGGAGTACCCTAAGGGGACTCCTTGCAGTGCCTAAGTCAACTAAATAGGTGACTTCACCCTTTTTCTCAACAATTGTGTGGGGTCCACTCCATTTATCTTGGAGTGCTCTTGGGGCCATAGGCTCCAAGACCCACACTTTCTGCCCTGGTTGGTACTGGACCAAAACAGCCTTCTGGTCATGCCATTGCTTCTGGAGCTCTTGGCTGGCCTGAAGGTTCTTACTGGCCTTTTTCATATACTCAGCCATCCTTGATCTGAGGCCAAGTACATAATCCACAATATCTTGCTTAGGAGCTTTTAAAGGTTGTTCCCAACCCTCCTTTACAAGTGTGAGTGGACCCCTAACAGGGTGTCCAAAAAGAAGTTCAAAGGGGCAGAAGCCCACTCCTTTCTGGGGTACCTCCCTGTAGGCAAAAAGGAGGCATGGTAGAAGGATATCCCATCTCCTGCGGAGTTTTTCAGGGAGACCCATAATCATGCCTTTGAGAGTTTTATTAAATCTCTCCACCAGTCCATTTGTTTGTGGATGATAGGGTGTAGTGAACTTATAAGTCACACCACACTCCTTCCACATGTCCTTTAAGTATGCAGACATGAAATTGCTTCCTCTGTCTGATACTACTTCCTTTGGGAAGCCCACCCTGGAAAATATTCCCAGGAGGGCCTTTGCCACTGCAGGTGCTGTAGTGGTCCTTAAAGGAATTGCTTCAGGATATCTTGTGGCATGGTCCACTACCACCAAGATAAACCTATTGCCTGAAGCAGTAGGAGGGTCAAGGGGGCCAACTATGTCAACCCCTACCCTTTCAAAGGGAACCCCAACCACAGGCAGTGGAATAAGGGGTGCCTTTGGAGTGCCACCTGTCTTGCCACTGGCTTGACAGGTTTCACAGGACTTACAAAATTCTTTTGTGTCCTCAGACATCCTAGGCCAATGAAACAAGGGGACAAGTCTGTCCCAAGTTTTCATTTGTCCCAGGTGTCCAGCTAGGGGAATGTCGTGGGCTAGAGTTAGGAGGAACTTTCTGTACTCCTGAGGAATCACTAACCTCCTAGCAGTTCCAGGTTTAGGATCCCTTGCTTCAGTGTACAAGAGGTTGTCCTCCCAGTAAACTCTGTGAGAGTCACTGACATCCCCATTAGCCTGTTTGACAGCTTTCTGTCTTAGACCCTCTAATGTGGGACAGGTTTGCTGTGCCACACTCAGCTCCTCCCTGGCAGGCCCCCCTTCACCCAAAAGCTCAGCAGTGTCTGCTTCAAGCTCCTCTGGTGTAGGTTTTGCACAGGGAGGGAATTCTTCTTCCTCAGAAGTTGAATCCACTGTAGAGGGAGGGATAGTAGGAAGTGGTTTGCTTCTACTAGCCCTAGCTTTAGGGAGCACTTGGTCCATTGTTCCAGGATCCAAGCTTCCATGTCCTTTTTGCTTTTTGGCCTGAGCCCTGGTTAAAGCAAAAATATGCCCTGGGATGCCCAGCATTGCTGCATGGGCCTCCAACTCCACATCTGACCAAGCTGATGTCTCCAAATCATTTCCTAGTAGACAGTCTACAGGTAAATCTGTGGCTACCACAACTTTCTTTGGACCAGTAACCACCCCCCAGTTGAGATTTACAACAGCCATGGGGTGGCTAAGTGTGTTGTTGTGAGCATCGGTTACTTGGTACTGGTGACCAAGTAGGTGTTGTTCAGGGTGGACCAGTTTCTCTATGACCATAGTTACATTGGCTCCAGTGTCCCTGTAGGCCTGAACCTCAACACCATTTATTAGGGGTAGCTGCTTGTACTTATCCATATTAAGGGGACAAGCAACTAAGGTGGCTAAATCAATAGCCCCCTCAGAGACTAACACAGCCTCTATGGCCTCCCTAACAAGGCCAACCCCAACTAAGTTACCAATAGTGAGGCCAGCTACTCCCTTGGATTGGCTATTAGTAGGTTTGCTCCCACCACCACTGCTATTAGTAGGGACACTAGGTGTAGCAGTAGGGGTTGTAGTGGTAGGAGGCTTGGTGCTTTTCTTTGGACAACTGGGATCTGTTGTCCAATGGCCTTTTACTTTACATAAATAGCACCATGGTTTCTTTTCTTTGTTTTGATTAAAGGAGGATTTGGACCCACCACCCCCACCAGAGTGTTTTTGTGGGCCTGATGAAGACTCATTTTTAGATTTGTCCCCACCCTTGTCAGAAGACTTACCATCCTTCTTTTTGTTGCCATCTTTGTCACCCCCTGTATGAACTTTTCTGTTCACCCTTGTTCTGACCCATTTGTCTGCCTTCTTTCCCAATTCTTGGGGAGAGGTCAGATCAGAGTCCACCAAGTACTGGTGCAACAAATCAGACACACAATTATTAAGAATATGCTCTCTCAGGATCAAGTTATACAGGCTGTCATAATCAGTAACTTTACTGCCATGTAACCACCCCTCCAAGGCCTTCACTGAATGGTCAATGAAATCAACCCAGTCTTGTGAAGACTCCTTTTTGGTCTCTCTGAACTTTATCCTGTACTGTTCAGTGGTTAAGCCATAACCATCCAGGAGTGCATTCTTAAGAACTGTAAAATTATTGGCATCACTTTCTTTCACAGTAAGGAGCCTATCCCTACCTTTTCCACTAAATGATAGCCATAGGATAGCAGCCCACTGCCTTTGAGGGACAACCTGTACAACACAGGCCCTCTCAAGTGCAGCAAACCACTTGTTAATGTCATCCCCCTCCTTATAAGGGGGAACTATCTTATGCAGATTCCTGGAATCATGCTCTTTTGCAGGATGACTATGGGGAATACTGCTGCTGCCACCATGGGTTTCTAAACCCAACTTCTGTCTTTCCTTCTCTATTTCTAATGACTGTCTATCCAAATCCAGCTGTTGCTTTTTAAGCTTCAGTCTGGTTTGTTCCACCCTCAACTTATTGAGTTCCCTCTCTAACAATCTGTCATCAGGGTTGGTGGGGGGGACATTCCTAGATACAGAGGTATGATGGGAATGAACAGAAGGAGACCTGTCCCTTACAGAGGGCACCCTAAGAGCTTGGCTAACAGAAACATCAGTACCACTGTGGTGAGAATAAATGCTTTTGCTATGATGTGAGACAACACTATTTGTATGGTGTGGCTCTCCATCATTACCAACTATGCTAGACTGTCTAGTAATGGGCAGGCTAGGGAGTTTCTTTCCTGAATCTTTTCCTGGGGGAGTCCCTGGATCAGATTGGGAACCATTAGCTACTTTTTCAACAGATGGGGCACTTCTAGCCTTATCTTGTTCTCTAAGCATGTTAAGTAACAATTCCAAGGAAGGATTCTTCCCTACACTCAAACCTCTCTCTATGCAGAGACTCCTTGCTCCTTTCCAGCTAAGGTGATCATATGCAAGTTTGGACAGATCAACATTTTGGCCTGTGCCAGACATTTTTAGAAAGGGTTAAAGTGATAGAAAAAGAGAAAAAAGTTTGTCAGAGCTTTTTAGAAAGACAGAAAAAAAACTTTTTAAACTTTTAAGAACTTTTTGAAAGTTTAGAAGTACTTTTCAGCACTTTAGAAAAGAGTGAAAAGAGGAAATGCAAAACTTTTTAGTTATGTGTACACACACTGAACTTGTTTTGTATATTTTTCTCTTATGAAAAGTACAATGACAAGAGTGGTAAGTAGTCTCAAAGCACTTATCCCACCGCTGCACAACCAATGTAGGAGGCTGGACTGGCTTGTAGTGAGTACCAAGGGGTACTTGCACCTTGCACCAGGCCCAGTTATCCCTTATTAGTGTATAGGGTGTCTAGCAGCTTAGGCTGATAGATAATGGTAGCTTAGCAGAGCAGCTTAGGCTGAACTAGGAGACGTGTGAAGCTACTACAGTACCACTTAGTGTCATATGCACAATATCATAAGAAAACACAATACACAGCTATACTAAAAATAAAGGTACTTTATTTTTATGACAATATGCCAAAGTATCTTAGAGTGTACCCTCAGTGAGAGGATAGGAAATATACACAAGATATATGTACACAATACCAAAAATATGCAGTATAGTCTTAGAAAACAGTGCAAACAATGGATAGTACATTAGGATGCAATGGGGACACATAGGTATAGGGGCAACACAAACCATATACTCCAAAAGTGGAATGTGAACCACGAATGGACCCCAAACCTATGTCACCTTGTAGAGGGTCGCTGGGACTATTAGAAAATAGTGAGAGTTGGAAAAATAACCCTCCCCAAGACCCTGAAAAGTGAGTGCAAAGTGCACTAAAGTTCCCCTAAGGACAAAGAAGTCGTGTTAGAGGAATAATGCAGGAAAGACACAAACCAACAATGCAACAACTGTGGATTTCCAATCTAGTGTACCTGTGGAACAAGGGGACCAAGTCCAAAAGTCACAAGCAAGTCGGAGATGGGCAGATGCCCAGGAAATGCCAGCTGCGGGTGCAAAGAAGCTTCTACTGGACAGAAGAAGCTGAGGTTTTTGCAGGTACGAAAAGGGCAAGAGACTTCCCCTTTGGTGGAGGGATCCCGCTCGCCGTCGAGAGTCGTGCAGAAGTGTTTTCCCGCTGAAAGAACGCCAACAAGCCTTGCTAGCTGCAAATCGTGCGGTTAGCGTTTTTGGATGCTGCTGTGGCCCAGGAGGGACCAGGAGGTCGCAAATTGGACCAGGAGGTAGAGGGGACGTCGAGCAAGACAAGGAGCCCTCTTAGCAGCAGGTAGCACCCGGAGAAGTGCCAGAAACAGGCACTACAAGGATGCGTGAAACAGTGCTCACCCGAAGTTACACAAAGGAGTCCCACGTCGCCGGAGACCAACTTAGAAAGTCGTGCAATGCAGGTTCGAGTGCCGTGGACCCAGGCTTGGCTGTGCACAAAGGATTTCTGCCGGAAGTACACAGGGGCCGGAGAAGCTGCAAAAGTCGCGGTTCCCAGCAATGCAGTCTAGCGAGGTGAGGCAAGGACTTACCTCCACCAAACTTGGACTGAAGAGTCACTGGACTGTGGGAGTCACTTGGACAGAGTTGCTGGATTCGAGGGACCTCGCTCGTCGTGCTGAGAGGAGACCCAAAGGACCGGTAATGCAGCTTTTTGGTGCCTGCGGTTGCAGGGGGAAGTTTCCGTCGACCCACGGGAGATTTCTTCGGAGCTTCTAGTGCAGAGAGGAGGCAGACTACCCCCACAGCATGCACCACCAGGAAAACAGTCGAGAAGGCGGCAGGATCAGCGTTACAGAGTTGCAGTAGTCGTCTTTGCTACTATGTTGCAGTTTTGCAGGCTTCCAGCGTGGTCAGCAGTCGATTCCTTGGCAGAAGGTGAAGATAGAGATGCAGAGGAACTCGGATGAGCTCTTGCATTCGTTATCTAAGGATTCCCAAGAGGCAGAGACCCTAAATAGCCAGAAAAGAGGGTTTGGCTACCTAGGAGAGAGGATAGGCTAGCAACACCTGAAGGAGCCTATCAGGAGGAGTCTCTGACGTCACCTGATGTCACTGGCCACTCAGAGCAGTCCAGTGTGCCAGCAGCACCTCTGTTTCCAAGATGGCAGAGGTCTGGAGCACACTGGAGGAGCTCTGGACACCTCCCAGGGGAGGTGCAGGTCAGGGGAGTGGTCACTCCCCTTTCCTTTGTCCAGTTTCGCGCCAGAGCAGGGCTAAGGGGTCCCTGAACCGGTGTAGACTGGCTTATGCAGAAATGGGCACATCTGTGCCCATGAAAGCATTTCCAGAGGCTGGGGGAGGCCACTCCTCCCCTGCCTTCACACCATTTTCCAAAGGGAGAGGGTGTAACACCCTCTCTCAGAGGAAGTCCTTTGTTCTGCCATCCTGGGCCAGGCCTGGCTGGACCCCAGGAGGGCAGAAGCCTGTCTGAGGGGTTGGGAGCAGCAGCAGCAGCAGTGAAACCCCTGAAAAGGCAGTTTGGCAGTACCAGGGTCTGTGCTACAGACCACTTGGATCATGGGATTGTGCCAACTATGCCAGGATGGTATAGAGGGGGCAATTCCATGATCATAGACATGTTACATGGCCATATTCGGAGTTACCATTGTGAAGCTACATATAGGTAGTGACCTATATGTAGTGCACGCGTGTAATGGTGTCCGCGCACTCACAAAGTTCGGGGAATTTGCCCTGAACAATGTGGGGGCACCTTGGCTAGTGCCAGGGTGCCCTCACACTAAGTAACTTAGCACCCAACCTTTACTAGGTAAAGGTTAGACATATAGGTGACTTATAAGTTACTTAAGTGCAGTGTAAAATGGCTGTGAAATAACATGGACGTTATTTCACTCAGGCTGCAGTGGCAGGCCTGTGTAAGAATTGTCAGAGCTCCCTATGGGTGGCAAAAGAAATGCTGCAGCCCATAGGGATCCCCTGGAACCCAATACCCTGGGTACCTCAGTACCATATACTAGGGAATTATAAGGGTGTTCCAGTAAGCCAATGTAAATTGGTAAAATTGGTCACTAGCCTGTTAGTGACAATTTTGAAAGAAATGAGAGAGCATAACCAAACACTCTTCAGAGGGTGGGGATAAAACTAATTCTTTCTCTTCTTCTCAACCCACACACATTAAAAAGCCTTGGTGCTTTGTGTGTAAAAATAGAGGCCATAGGCCAGGGGATAAGTCCTGTCCAGGTAAACCCCCTGAGCCTACCACCACTAATACATCAAGCTCTAGTGCCCCTAGCAGTAGTGGTACTAGTGGTGGGACTGTTGGCAACAGTCAAGCAAAGGGTGTAGTTGGGTTCACTTATGGGTCCATCATAGAAACTGGGGTAGTCAGTCCCAAGACAGTTTCTGTCACACCTAGTGGCATTGGCCTTGGCACACTGGCTGCTTGTCCCCTTACAATGGATAAGTACAGGCAGACAGTTTCAATAAATGGTGTTGAGGCCTTGGCCTACAGGGACACAGGTGCCAGTATCACTTTGGTGACTGAAAACCTAGTGCACCCTGATCAAAACATCATTGGACAACAGTATAAGATTATTGATGTCAATAACTCCACTAAGTTTCTTCCCTTAGCTATAATTCAGTTTAGTTGGGGTGGAGTTACTGGCCCTAAGCAGGTGGTGGTATCACCTAGCTTACCTGTAGACTGTCTCTTAGGTAATGACCTAGAGGCCTCAGGTTGGGCTGATGTAGAGTTTTATGCCCATGCAGCCATGCTGGGCATCCCAGAGGAATTGTTCCCTCTCATTTCTACTGAAATGAAAAAGCAAAGGAGAGAAGGCCTGAAAACTCAGGATCCCTCTCCATCAACAGGTAAAAAGGGTATCACAGTATCCCCTAACCACCCTACCATTCAGGATACCATTCCTGTGGTGGGAGAAACCTCTCCTGGGGTGGCACCTGTTCCAAGGGAATCATCAGTTGGCAAAACTGTACTCCCTGAGGTGGAAGTACCTCTCTGTTGGATAACTAACATTGGTGAGAAAAAGAGCACCATTTTAGTTAACATGGAGCATCCCTCCAACCCTCCCAGAGAAACTTTAGTGCAGAAACTCTGCACTGCCTCACAACACTTAGGACAGCATCCCTGCCCTAGTGTGGAGCTGATAGGACAGCATCCCTGCCCTGCTCCAACCCAAGAGAAACAGCATCCCTGTTCTCTTTTCCAGCCATATGGACAAAGTTTTTGCCCAGCTATGGCTTTTCTGAGACAGCATCCCTGTCTGGCATTTCCATCACTACAAATAGGTTCAGTGGACAATTCCCACTGCTCTAAACTAAAACTTACTGATAGAAACTCTGAAAATACATCTTCACATTGTTGTTTAGCTAAAAAACTTCAAACAGGGTGGTTTACATCCCCACAGGGAAGTAACCATATAGTGGATGATAAAGGGAGTAACCAGTCTATTGCAGAGCTACTCTCTACTTATCACCACTTAGACAATAAAGTCTCAACTGGCCAAGGTTAGCCTTATTGTCCTTCGTTTGGGGGGGGGGGGTTGTGTGAGAAAGTAGCCTCTTTCTAGCCTTGTTACCCCCACTTTTGGCCTGTTTGTGAGTGTATGTCAGGGTGTTTTCACTGTCTCACACCCTGACATACACTCACAAACAGGCCTAAAGTGGGGGTAACAAGACTAGAAAGAGGCTACTTTCTCACACACAGTCTCTATTTTAGCCATATAATGGCAGTGTACGGGGCTTCTTTGTCCTCCTCTCCTTCATCTTTGTCATGCAAAAGGTTTTTTTGAGGGAGATTCATTCCGTGTACAAATTACTCTCAAATTCTAATGTGCTGGCCCTTTTTTGTTTTAAGATGAAGAGTTCAGTCAGCATAGCTTATGTACATAGGCTGCATTATTTGTCTCTTTCTTAAGTGTGTTTACAGGCCTTCCTGTAGAAGGGCGAAAAGTTCCACTTAAGAAGATATTTAAAGGAACTGTCCAGGGGCCCCGACATGTGGGCGGGACTATTCAGTGCTTATGACTTATCATGGAAATTTTCCTACCAGAGTGTAGGAAACTACCCTCTTTTTGGCATGATTAGTCTCACTTTTTGCTGGCTGTCAATGTGCTTTGACTTGTTCTCTGGGATCCTGCTAACCAGTACCCCAGTGACTGTGCTCTCGTCTTCTAAATTTGGTTGTCTCTGACTTAGTACACCCCACAATTGACATACTGTTACCACCCTATAAGTCCCTAGTACATGGTACCTAGGGCAATGGGGCACCAGAGGTTCCCCATGGGCTGCAGCATGTATTATTCCACCCATGGGAGCCCATGCAAAATGTGTCTGCAGGCCTGCCTTTGCAACCTGTGTGAAAAGGTGCATGTACCCTTTCACTACAGGCCACTGCACCAGGTCACTGTAAGTCGCCCCTGTGGCAGGCTCTCCTAGCCCAGAGGGCAGGGTTCAAGCACTGTGTGTGAGGGTACCCTTGTATGAGGTGCCCCCATGAACTGCAGCTCCATTTTCCTGGACTTTGTGAGTGCAGGGAAGCCATTTTACGTGTGTTCTGGACATAGGTCAGTACCTATGTCCAGCTACAAAATGGGATCACCGAACCTAGGCTTGTTTGGTATCAAACATGTCGTAATCATACCCTAATACTGTTGCCAGTATTGGTTGGATGATTCCGTGCACTCTAGGGGTGCTTTAGAGGACCGCCAGATTTGTTCCTACCAGTTTGTAGGGTTTTCTTGGGCAGCCCGCACTGCTGTCATCGTACAGGCAGGTTTCTGCCTTCCTGCTGCTTGCAGGAAGGTAAGAACAAATTATTTCCTTTGGGAGAGGGAGGCAACACCCTTTCCCTTTGGAAATAGGTGCTACATGGCTTGGGAGGGGTAGCCTCCCCAAGCCACTGGCATGCTTTGAAGGGCACATTGGGTGCCCTCCTTGCACAAACCAGTCTGTACCGGTTCAGGATTCTCCAGTCCCTGCTCTGCCACTGAAGTGGACAATGAAAAGAGGAGGAACCACTCCCCTATCTATAACCACCCCAGGGGTGGTTCCCAGAGCTCCTCCAGATGGCCACTTGATTCTGCCATCTTGAATACAAGTTGGGCAGAAGCCCCTGGGAGCATCTGAGTGACCAAGTCAGGAAGGTGACGTCACAGCTCCCTCCTGATAAGTGGTCACCCTACTAGGTGACCAATCCCCATTTTAGGGCTATATAGGGTCTCCCTCTTATGTGGGTCCTTAGATTTGACATGCAAGATTCCAGCAGGACTCCTCTGCAACATTTACTTCGACTTCTGGCCACTGGAACCGCAACTGGACTTCACAGGAGCCTACAATCTGCAGCTCCAGCGATGACTTCACTCTGCAACATTGTTTCCCCAGCTCATTCCACCAACTGCAACATTTTCCTGGCTCTGCATCCTCTGAGGGCAGCAAGTCTTCAGTCTGCACAAAGAAGCAAGAAGAATTCTTCCTTGGAGTGAAGGAATCACTCCCCTGCATCTGCAGGCACCAACTGCAACAACGACCGGCTGCGTGGGTCCACTCTCCTGCCACTTTGCGTGGATCCTGCAACCCAGATGGTGGTCCTGAGTGGTCCCCTCGGTCCCCTCTACTAGATCTGCAACTTTGGCAGTGGTGAGTCTTTGCCTCTCCTTGCAGGACAGTACCCGGTGCACCGCGACTCATGCAGCTACCAAGTCTTGTTGGCTCTTCTTCCAAGGGATCTTCAGGCCCCGTGTGGCACAGGCCTCCAGCACTCTTCACTGCAACACCTGGTTTCCTGCCTGCTGCTCCAGCGACGTGGGACTCATTTCCAGGTGTGCTGAGTGGGCCTCGCTGCAACTCCTGTGCCTGCTGCCTGGGTGTTGTCTGTGGGGGCTGCATCCATGACTACTTGCTCTCCTGACTGCTGGGTGTCGCCTGGGAGTCCCCTTGGACCTTCCTGATCCCCAGCAGCTCTGCAAATCTTCTCCTGCAACTCTTGCCTTTGCCAAGTCTTGTTGGTGATTTTTACACACCACTGACAGACTGCAACTCCTCTTCCGATATGGGATATCAACTGCATCACTTCTGGAACTCTTCATCTGCTCCTGTGCTGCATAGCCGACGCTTGTTCTTCACTGTCGACCTTGTCCTGCATCTCCAGAAGGGAGGGTATTGGCTCCTGCCCTAACCGAACACTCTGACTGGAACTGGACTTCGTCCCCTCCACTTGCAGGTCCTCTTCTGTCTGGATCCATCTTCTGTTTCTTCCAGTCTTGCTTGGGTTTTCCACAGTCCTGTTACAAAGTTTCTCTGTGGGTTTGCGAAAAAACATGTTTTTCTCCTGTTCGCTGGGGAGCACTCTGGTACTTACCTTTTGGGGTTCCTAGGTTCTCCAGCTCCACTCTACAGCTTCCACTTACCTGGGTGGGGGGGTCTAACCTTTGCATTCCTTTTTTTAAGTATATGGTTTGGTCTCCCTCTAGGGTCTCTATTGTTTCATGACATTTCACTGTTTTCTATTGCTTTCTATGCCCATTCCTGATTACTAAGGTGTATATAATAGTGTGTTTCCTCACCTGCTATTAGAGTATTGCTTATATAGTATTTTAGTATTTGTGTCACTAAAATAAAGTTCCTTTATTTTTGTAACACTGTGTGGTTCTTTTATGTGTGTCAGTGCTGTGTGACTATACGTGGTATTGCATGAGCTTTGTATGTCTCCTAGATAAGCCTTGGCTGCTCATTCACAGCTACCTCTAGAGACCCTTGCTTCCTAGACACTGACTACTCCTCACTAATAGGGGAGAGCTGGACCTGCTATAGGATGATAACACCATAGGTGCTCACCACACACCAGGCCAGCTTCCTACAGAGAGAACTGGAGTTACAGGCAGTCATGGCTCGCCTCGCTAATAAGCACAGGGGCAGGTGCGGCAAGCGGAGGGGGGTGCAGGACTAAAAACGATTAAAAACAAATATTAATAAAATAAAAACTTACCTCCACCCTGGCCGCACTGTGACGCTCCTCTCCTTCGTCAGGGCAATCCTGACACTGCTCAGAGCAGGCTCTCGCCAGCCTGACAACACAGTGCCAGGCTGGAGAGAGCCAACTGCACATGTGTATTTGGCCGGCACGAGACGTCCGGCCAAACACACATGCGCTCTGAGTGTAGTGCACAGTACACTCCCCTGTAGGAGGCTGGCCTGGTTTGTAGTGGTACCAAGGGGTACTTACACTCTGCACCAGGTCCAGTTATCCCTTATTAGCGTAGAAGAGGTGTCTAGCAGCTTAGGCTGATAGAAAAGGTAGCTTAGCAGAGCAGCTTAGGCTGAACTAGGAGATGTGTAAAGCTCCTACTATACCACTGGTGTCATATGCACAATATCAAAAGAAAACACAATACACAGATATACTAAAAATAAAGGTACTTTATTTTTATGACAATATACCAAAAGTATCTCAGTGAGTACCCTCAGTATGAGGATAGCAAATATACACAAGACATATGTACACAATACCAAAATTATGCAGTAATAGCAATAGAAAGCAATGCAAGCAATGTACAGTCACAATAGATTGCAATGAGAGCACATAGGTATAGGGGCAACACAAACCATATACTCTAGAAGTGGAATGCGAACCACGAATTGACCCCAAACCTATGTGAGCTTGTAGAGGGTCGCTGGGACTGTGAGAAAACAGTGAGGGTTAGAAAAATAGCCCACCCCAAGACCGTGAAAAGTGGGTGCAAAGTGCACCTGAGTTCCCCAGAGAGCACAGAAGTCGTGATAGGGGAATTCTGCAAGGAAGACCAACACCAGCAATGCAACAACGATGGATTTCCAGACGAGAGTACCTGTGGAACAAGGGGACCAAGTCCAAGAGTCACACTCAAGTCGGGAGTGGGAAGATGCCCAGGAAATGCCAGCTGTGGGTGCAAAGAAGCTGCCACGGGATGGTAGAAGCTGTGGATTCTGCAAGAACGAAGAGGACTAGGAACAGAGACAACTGGAGTTAAAGGCAGTCACTCTCGCCTCGCTAATAAGCACAGGGGCAGGTGCGGCAAGCGGAGGGGGATGCGGGACTATAAATGAATTAAAAAAAAATATTAATAAAATAAAAACTTACCTCCACCCTGGACGCACTGTGCCACTCCTCTCCTTCGCCAGGGCAATCCTGACACTGCTCAGAGCAGGCTCTCTCCAGCCTGACAACACAGTGCCAGGCTGGAGAGAGCCAACTGCACATGTGTATTTGGCCGGCCCGAGACGTCCGGCCAAACACACATGCGCTCTGAGTGTAGTGCACAGTGCACTCCCCTGTAGGAGGCTGGCCTGGTTTGTAGTGGTACCAAGGGGTACTTACACTCTGCACCAGGTCCAGTTATCCCTTATTAGCGTAGAAGAGGTGTCTATCAGCTTAGGCTGATAGAAAAGGTAGCTTAGCAGAGCAGCTTAGGCTGAAATAGGAGACGTGTAAAGGTCCTACTATACCACTGGTGTCATATGCACAATATCAAAAGAAAACACAATACACAGATATACTAAAAATAAAGGTACTTTATTTTTATGACAACATGCCAAAAGTATCTCAGTGAGTACCCTCAGTATGAGGATAGCAAATATACACAAGATATATGTACACAATACCAAAATTATGCAGTAATAGCAATAGAAAGCAATGCAAGCAATGAACAGTCACAATAGATTGCAATGAGAGCACATAGGTATAGGGGCAACACAAACCATATACTCTAGAAGTGGAATGCGAACCACGAATTGACCCCAAACCTATGTGAGCTTGTAGAGGGTCGCTGGGACTGTAAGAAAACAGTGAGGGTTAGAAAAATAGCCCACCCCAAGACCGTGAAAAGTGGGTGCAAAGTGCACCTAAGTTCCCCAGAGAGCACAGAAGTCGTGATAGGGGAATTCTGCAAGGAAGGCCAGCAATGCAACAATGATGGATTTCCAGATGAGAGTACCTGTGGAACAAGGGGACCAAGTCCAAGATTCACACTCAAGTCGGGAGTGGGCAGATGCCCAGGAAATGCCAGCTGTGGGTGCAAAGAAGCTGCCACCAGATGGTAGAAGCTGTGGATTCTGCAAGAACAAAGAGGACTAGGAACTTCCCCTTTGGAGGATGGATGTCCCACGTCGTGAAGAAGCTTGCAGAGGTGTTTCCGTGCAGAAAGACTGCAAACAAGCCTTGCTAGCTGCAAGGGTCGTGGTTAGGGTTTTTGGATGCTGCTGTGGCCCAGGAGGGACCAGGATGTTGCCAATTGTGTGAGGAGACAGAGGGGGTGTCCAGCAAGCCAGAGAGCCCACTCAGAAGCAAGCAGCACCCGCAGAAGTGCTGGAACAGGCACTACAAAGAAGAGTGAACCGGAGCTCACCCGAAGTCACAAAAGAAGGTCCTACGATGCCAGAGGACAACTCAGGAGGTCGTACACTGCAGGCTAGAGTGTCGGGGACCCAGGCTTGGCTGTGCACAAAGGAAATCCTTGAAGAGTGTACAGGAGCCGGAGCAGCTGCAAATCACGTGGTACCCAGCAATGCAGTCTAGCGTGGGGAGGCAAGGACTTACCTCCACCAAACTTGGACTGAAGAGTCACTGGACTGTGGGAGTCACTTGGACAGAGTTGCTGAGTTCCAGGGACCACACTCGTCATGCTGAGAGGGGACCCAGAGGACCGGTGATGCAGTCTTTTGGTGCCTGCGGTTGCAGGGGGATGATTCCGTTGACCCACGGGAGATTTCTTCGGAGCTTCTAGTGCAGAGAAGAGGCAGACTACCCCCACAGCATGCACCACCAGGAAAACAGTTGAGAAGGCCTCAGGATCAGCGATACAAGGTTGCAGTAGTCAGCGATACTTTGTTGCGGTTTTGCAGGCGTCCACAGCAGTCAGCGGTCGATTCCTTGGCAGAAGGTGAAGAGAGAGATGCAGAGGAACTCTGATGAGCTCTTGCATTCATTATCTAAACATTTCCCCAAAGCAGAGACCCAAAATAGCCAGAAAAGGAGGTTTGGCTACTTAGGAAGGAGGATAGGCTAGCAACACAGGTAAGAGCCTATCAGAAGGAGTCTCTGACATCACCTGCTGGCCCTGGCCACTGAGAGCAGTCCAGTGTGCCAGCAGCACCTCTGTTTCCAAGATGGCAGAGGTCTGGAGCACACTGGAGGAGCTCTGGGCACCTCCCAGGGGAGGTGCAGGTCAGGGGAGTGGTTACTCCCCTTTCCTTTGTCCAGTTTCGCGCCAGAGCTGGGCTGGGGGATCCCTGAACCGGTGTAGACTGGCTTATGCAGAGATGGGCACCATCTGTGCCCATCAAAGCATTTCCAGAGGCTGGGGGAGGCTACTCCTCCCCAGCCCTCACACCTTTTTCCAAAGGGAGAGGGTGTAACACCCTCTCTCTGAGGAAGTCCTTTGGTCTGCCTTCCTGGGCCAAGCCTGGCTGGACAGAATGGCATTGGGGTGACAATTCCATGATCTTAGACATGTTACATGGCCATGTTCGGAGTTACCATTGTGACGCTATACCTAGGTAGTGACATATGTATAGTGCACGCGTGTAATGGTGTCCGCGCACTCACAAAGTCCGGGGAATTTGCCCTGAACAATGTGGGGGCACCCTGGCTAGTGCCAGGGTGCCCACACACTAAGTAACTTAGCACCCAACCTTTACCAGGTAAAGGTTAGACATATAGGTGACTTATAAGTTACTTAAGTGCAGTGGTAAATGGCTGTGAAATAACAAGGACGTTATTTCACTCAGGCTGCAATGGCAAGCCTGTGTAAGAATTGTCAGAGCTCCCTATGGGTGGCAAAAGAAATGCTGCAGCCCATAGGGATCTCCTGGAACCCCAATACCCTGGGTACCTCAGTACCATATACTAGGGAATTATAAGGGTGTTCCAGTATGCCAATGTAAATTGGTGAAATTGGTCACTAGCCTGTTAGTGACAATTTGGAAAGAAATGAGAGAGCATAACCACTGAGGTTCTGGTTAGCAGAGACTCAGTGAGACAGTTAGTCATCACACAAGTAACACATATAGGGCACACTTATGAGCACTGGGGCCCTGGCTGGCAGGGTCCCAGTGACACATACAACTAAAACAACATATATACAGTGAAATATGGGGGTAACATGCCAGGCAAGATGGAACTTTCCTACACAACCCCCCCCCCCCCCCCCCAAACGAAGGACAATAAGACTAGCCATGACCTGATGAGTCTTCATTGTCTAAGTGGAAATATCTGGAGAGTCCATCTGCATTGGAGTGGGTACTCCCAGGTCTATGTTCCACTGTATAGTCCATTCCCTGTAGAGATATGGACCACCTCAACAATTTAGGGTTTTCACCTTTCATTTGTTTTAGCCAAAGTAGAGGTTTGTGGTCTGTCTGAACAATGAAGTGAGTGCCAAACAGGTATGGCCTCAACTTCTTCAGTGCCCAGACCACAGCAAAGGCCTCCCTCTCTATGGCAGACCATCACTTTTCTCTAGGGGTCAACCTCCTGCTGATAAAAGCAACAGGTTGATCCTGGCCCTCAGAATTAAGTTGTGATAAGACTGCCCCTACCCCTAATTCAGATGCATCAGTTTGGACAATGAATTTTTGGGAGTAACAGGGGCTTTTCAGGACAGGTGCAGAGCACATGGCCTGCTTCAGCTCCTCAAAAGCTTTCTGACAATTAGCTGTCCACAATACCTTTTTAGGCATTTTCTTTGAAGTGAGGTCATTAAGAGGGGCTGCTATGGAGCCATAGTTCTTTATGAACCTCCTGTAGTACCCAGTGAGGCCTAAGAAGGCTCTCACTTGAGTCTGAGTTGTAGGGGGAACCCAATCTATGATAGTTTGTATTTTCCCTTGAAGTGGTGCAATCTGTTCTCCACCTACCAGGTGTCCCAGATAGACCACTTTCCCCTGCCCTATCTGGCACTTTGAAGCCTTGATAGTGAAGCCTGCCTTTTGCAGGGCCTCCAAAACTTTCCATAGGTGGACCAGGTGATCATCCCAGCTGGAGCTAAAGACAGCTATATCATCCAGATATGCTGCACTAAAAGCCTCCAGCCCTTGCAGGACTGTATTCATCAACCTTTAAAAAATGGCAGGTGCATTTTTCAACCCAAAAGGCATTACTGTGAATTGGTAGTGCCCTCCAATGGTTGAAAATGCAGTTTTTGCTTTTGCATCCTCTGATAACTTGATCTGCCAATACCCTGCAGTCAAATCAAAGGTGCTTAGATACTTGGCAGATGCCAGTGTATCTATGAGCTCATCTGCCCTGGGTATAGGGTGAGCATCAGTTTTAGTTACCTGGTTGAGACCTCTGTTGTCTACACAAAATCTCATTTCCCTTTTCCCATCTTTGGAATGAGGCTTTGGTACAAGCACCACAGGAGAGGCCCATGGACTTTCAGAGTGCTCAACCACTCCCAGTTCAAGCATTTTCTGAACTTCTTGTTTTATGCAGTCCCTGACATGGTCAGGCTGCCTATAGATCTTACTTTTGACAGGCAAGCTGTCTCCAGTATCTATAGTGTGCTCACACCAAGAAGTGGTGCCTGGCACAGTAGAAAAGAGTTCAGAAAACTGACCCAGGAGATTGATGCAGTGGTCTTTCTGCTCAGCAGTAAGACAATCAGCCAAAACTACACCTTCCACTAGAGCATCTTGTTCTGTGGAAGAGAAGAGATCAGGGAGAGGATCACTCTCTTCTTCCTGTCCTTCGTCTGTTGCCATGAGCAGGGTGAGATCAGCCCTGTCATAGTAGGGTTTCAGGCGATTGACATGGAGCACCCTAAGGGGACTCCTGGCAGTGCCTAAGTCAACTAAGTAGGTGACTTCTCCCTTTTTTTCAGCAATAATGTGGGGTCCACTCCATTTGTCTTAGAGTGCTCTTGGGGCCACAGGCTCCAAGACCCACACTTTCTGCCCTGGTTGGTACTGAATCAGAACAGCCTTCTGGTCATGCCATTGCTTTTGGAGCTCTTGGCTAGCCTGAAGGTTTTTACTGGCCTTTTTCATGTACTCAGCCATTCTGGATCTTTTGCCAAGCACATAGTCCACTATGTCTTGCTTAGGAGCTTTTAAAGGTTGTTCCCAACCCTCCTTCACAAGTGTTAGAGGACCTCTTACAGGGTGTCCAAATAGGAGTTCAAAGGGGCTGAAGCCCACTCCTTTTTGGGGTACCTCCCTGTAAGCAAAAAGGAGGCAAGGTAACAGGACATCCCATCTCCTCCGGAGTTTTTCAGGGAGTCCCATTATCATTTCTTTGAGAGTTTTGTTAAATCTCTCAACCAGTCCATTTGTTTGTGGATGATAGGGTGTGGTGAATTTGTATGCTACACCACATTCCTTCCACATGGCCTTTAAGTAAGCAGACATGAAGTTGCTACCCCTGTCTGATACTACCTCTTTTGGGAAGCCCACCCTGGAAAAGATTCCCAGGAGGGCCTTTGCCACTGCAGGAGCTGCAGTGGTCCTTGGAGGAATTGCTTCAGGATATCTGGTGGCATGGTCCACTACCACCAAAATAAACCTATTGCCTGAAGCAGTAGGAGGGTCAAGGGAGCCAACTATGTCAACCCCTACCCTTTCAAAGGGAACCCCAACCACAGGCAGTGGAATAAGGGGTGCCTTTGGGGTGCCACCTGTTTTGCATCTGGCTTGACAGGTGACACAGGATTTACAAAATTCCTTTGTGTCCTCTGACATTCTAGGCCAATGAAACAAGGGAACAAGCCTGTCACAAGTTTTCATTTGTCCCAAATGTCCAGCCAAGGGAATGTCGTGGGCTAGAGTTAGGAGGAACTCTCTGTATTGCAAGGGAAAAAACAATCTCCTGGCAGCTCCAGGTTTTGGGTCCCTTGCCTCTGTATACAAGAGGTTCTCCTCCCAGTAAACTCTGTGAGAGTCACTGACATCCCCATTTTGCTGTTTGACAGCTTGCTGTCTTAGACCCTCTAGTGTGGGACAGGTCTGCTGTGCCACACTCAGCTCCTCCCTGGCAGGCCCCCCTCCACCCAAAAGCTCAGCAGTGTCTGCTTCCAGCTCCTCTGGTGTAGGTTCTGCACAGGGGGGAAATTCTTCTTCTTCAGAAGTTGAATCCACTGTAGAGGGAGGGATAGTAGGTAGTGTTTTGCCTTTACTAACCCTAGCTTTAGGGAGCACTTGGTCCATTGTTCCAGGATCCAAGTCACCCTGTCCTTTTTGCTTTTTGGCCTGAGCCCTTGTCAAAGCACAAAAATGCCCAGGAATGCCCAGCATTGCTGCATGAGCCTCCAACTCCACTTCTGCCCAAGCTGATGTCTCTAAATCGTTCCCTAGTAGACAGTCTACAGGTAAATCTGAGGCAACCACAACTTTCTTTGGACCAGTAACCCCCCCCCCAGTTGAGATTCACAACAGCCATGGGGTGGCTAAGAGTGTTGTTATGAGCATCAGTCACTTTGTACTGGTGACCAAGTAGGTGTTGTTCAGGGTGGACCAGTTTCTCTATTACCATGGTAACACTGGCACCTGTGTCCCTGTAGGCCTGAACCTCAACACCATTTATTAGGGGAAGTTGCTTGTACTTATCCATATTAAGGGGACAAGCAACCAAGGTGGCCAAATCAATGGCACCTTCAGAGACTAACACAGCCTCTGTGTTCTCCCTAACAAGACCAACCCCAACTAAATTACCAAAAGTGAGCCCAGCTACTCCCTTGGATTGGCTATTAGTAGGTTTGCTCCCACCATCACTGCTATTACTAGGGGCACTAGGTGTAGCAGTAGGGGTTGTGGTAGTGGGAGGCTTGGTGCTTTTCTTTGGACAACTGGGGTCAGTTGTCCAATGGCCTTTTACTTTACATAAATAGCACCATGGTTTCTTTACTTGATTAGAAGAGGATTTGGGCCCACCACCCCCACCAGAGTGTTTTTGTGGGCCTGATGAAGACTCATTTTTAGATTTGTCCCCACCCTTGTCTGAAGACTTACCATCCTTCTACTTGCCATCCTTGTCACCCCCTGTATGAAATTTTCTGTTCACTCTTGTTCTGACCCATTTGTCTGCCTTCTTTCCCAATTCTTGGGGAGAGGTCAGATCTGAGTCCACTAGATACTGGTGCAACAAATCAGACACACAACTATTAAGAATATGCTCTCTCAGGATTAAGTTATACAGGCTTTCATAGTCAGAAACTTTACTGCCATGTAACCACCCCTCCAAGGCCTTCACTGAATGGTCAACAAAGTCTACTCAGTCTTGTGAAGACTCCTTTTTGGTTTCTCTGAACTTGATCCTGTACTGTTCAGTGGTTAAGCGATAACCATCTAGGAGTGCATTCTTAAGAACTGTAAAATTATTGGCATAACTCTCCTTCACAGTAAGGAAGGAACCCTTTCCACTGAAAGATAGCCATAGGATAGCAGCCCACTGCCTTTGAGGGACCCCCTGGACAACACAGGCCCTCTCAAGTGCTGCAAACCACTTGTTAATGTCATCCCCCTCCTTATAAGGGGGAACTATCTTGTGCAGATTCCTAAATCATGCTCTTTTACAGGATTACTATCTGTAATACTGCTGTTGCCACCATGGGGTCCAAACCTAAAACTGCCTTTCTTTTTCTAAGTCAAATGCTTCCCTGTCTAGATCCAGCTGGTGCTTTTTAAGCTTCAGCCTGAACTCTTCCACACTTAATCTATTGAGTTCCCTTTCTAACACTCTGTCATCAGGGTGGGTGGGTTGAGCATGCTTAGACACAGAAGAATGGTGTGAATGGACAGAGAGAGACCTGTCCCTAACAAATGGCACTCTAACAACCTGGCCTAAAGGAGTAACCTCCCTACTGTGATGAAAACTCACATCAGTACCAGCCCTGCTAGGTGGCCTGCTAAGGGGCAGGTTGGGAAGGTTCCCTTCTAACACTCTTGCTGGGGCTACCCCAAAATCAGAGTGTGAACCATCAGCTAATCTCTCACCAGATGTGCCAGCTAAGGTCTTATCATTTTCAATTAGCATATTAACCAACAATTCTCTAGAGGGATTCTTCCCTACCCCTAAACCTCTATCAATGCAGAGACTCCTTACACCTTTCCAGTTAAGGTGGTCATAAGCTGTGCTGGCCAGATTCAGAGATTGACCTGTACCAGGCATGATAGGAAAGGTTTAAGGGACAGAAAAAGAAAGAAAACGTTTCAGATCTTTTTAAGGAACAGAAAAAAAACTTTTTCAACTTTTAAGAAACTTTTTTGAAAGTTTAGAGGTACTTTTCAGCACTTAGTAATAGAGTAGGAGAAGAAAAGCAAAACTTTTTGGTTAGGTGTACATACACTGAACTTGTTTTGTATATTTTTCTCTTATGAAAAGTACAAAATGACAAAGTGGTAAGTAGTTGCAAGTACTTATCCCCCCGCTGCACAACCAATGTAGGAGGCTGGCCTGGTTTGTAGTGGTACCAAGGGGTACTTACACTCTGCACCAGGTCCAGTTATCCCTTATTAGTGTAGAAGAGGTGTCTAGCAGCTTAGGCTGATAGAAAAGGTAGCTTAGCAGAGCAGCTTAGGCTGAACTAGGAGACGTGTAAAGCTCCTACTATACCACTGGTGTCATATGCACAATATTATAAGAAAACACAATACACAGATATACTAAAAATAAAGGTACTTTATTTTTATGACAATATGCCAAAAGTATCTCAGTGAGTACCCTCAGTATGAGGATAGCAAATATACACAAGATATAGGTACACAATATCAAAATTATGCGGTAATAGCAATAGAAAGCAATTCAAGCAATGTACAGTCACAATAGATTGCAATGAGAGCACATAGGTATAGGGGCAACACAAACCATATACTCTAGAAGTGGAATGGGAACCACAAATGGACCCCAAACCTATGTGAGCTTGTAGAGGGTCGCTGGGACTGTAAGAAAACAGTGAGGGTTAGAAAAATAGCCCACCCCAATACCCTGAAAAGTGGGTGCAAAGTGCACCTAAGTTCCCCAGAGAGCACAGAAGTCGTGATAGGGGAATTCTGCAAGGAAGACCAACACCAGCAATGCAACAACGATGGATTTCCAGACGAGAGTACCTGTGGAACAAGGGGACCAAGTCCAAGAGTCACACTTAAGTCGGGAGTGGGCAGATGCCCAGGAAATGCCAGCTGTGGGTGCAAAGAAGCTGCCACTGGATGGTAGAAGCTGTGGATTCTGCAAGAACGAAGAGGACTAGGAACTTCCCCTTTGGAGGATGGATCTCCCACGTCGTGAAGAAGCTTGCAGAGGTGTTTCCATGCAGAAAGATTGTAAACAAGCCTTGCTAGCTGCAAGGGTTGCGGTTAGGGTTTTTGGATGCTGCTGTGGCCCAGGAGGGACCAGGATGCTGCCAATTGCGTGAGGAGACAGAGGGGGTGTCCAGCAAGACAAAGAGCTCACTCAGAAGCAAGCAGCACCCGCAGAAGTGCCGAAACAGGCTCTACAAAGAAGAGTGAACCAGAGCTCACCCAAAGTCACAAAAGAAGGTCCCACGACACCGGAGGACAACTCAGGAGGTCGTGCACTGCAGTTTGGAGTGTCGGGGACCCAGGCTTGGCTGTGCACAAAGGAAATCCTGGAAGAGTGCACAGGAGCCGGAGCAGCTGAAAATCACGCGGTACCCAGCAATGCAGTCTAGCGTGGAGAGGCAAGGACTTACCTCCACCAAACTTGGACTGAAGAGTCACTGGACTGTGGGAGTCACTTGGACAGAGTTGCTGAGTTCCAGGGACCATGCTCGTCGTGCTGAGAGGGGACCCAGAGGACCGGTGATGCAGTCTTTTGGTGCCTGCGGTTGCAGGGGGACGATTCCGTCGACCCACGGGAGATTTCTTCGGAGCTTCTAGTGCAGAGAAGAGGCAGACTACCCCCACAGCATGCACCACCAGGAAAACAATTGAGAAGGCTGCAGGATCAGCGATACAAGGTTGCAGTAGTCGTCTTTGCTACTTTGTTGTGGTTTTGCAGGCGTCCAGAGCAGTCAGCTGTCGATTCCTTGGCAGAAGGTGAAGAGAGAGATGCAGAGGAACTCTGATGAGCTCTTGCATTCGTTATCTAAAGAATTCCCCAAAGCAGAGACCCTAAATAGCCAGAAAAGGAGGTTTGGCTACTTAGGAAGAAGGATAGGCTAGCAACACAGGTAAGAGCCTATCAGAAGGAGTCGCTGACATCACCTGCTGGCCCTGGCCACTCAGAGCAGTCCAGTGTGCCAGCAGCACCTCTGTTTCCAAGATGGCAGAGGTCTGGAGCACACTGGAGGAGCTCTGGGCACCTCCCAGGGGAGGTGCAGGTCAGGGGAGTGGTCACTCCCCTTTCCTTTGTCCAGTTTCGCGCCAGAGCAGGGCTGGGGGATCCCTGAACCGGTGTAGACTGGCTTATGCAGAGATGGGCACCCTCTCTCTGAGGAAGTCCTTTGTTCTGCCTTCCTGGGCCAAGCCTGGCTGGACCCCAGGAGGGCAAAAACCTGTCTGAGGGGTTGGCAGCAGCAGCAGCTGCAGTGAAACCCCAGGAAAGGCAGTTTGGCAGTACCCAGGTTCTGTGCTAGAGACCCGGGGGTTCATGGAATTGTCTCCCCAATGCCAGAATGGCATTGGGGTAACAATTCCATGATCTTAGACATGTTACATGGCCATGTTCGGAGTTACCATTGTGACGCAATACCTAGGTAGTGACATATGTATAGTGCATGCGTGTAATGGTGTCCCCGCACTCACAAAGTCCAGGGAATTTGCCCTGAACAATGTGGGGGCACCCTGGCTAGTGCCAGGGTGCCCACACACTAAGTAACTTAGCACCCAACCTTTACCAGGTAAAGGTTAGACATATAGGTGACTTATAAGTTACTTAAGTGCAGTGGTAAATGGCTGTGAAATAACGTGAACGTTATTTCACTCATTCTGCAATGGCAGGCCTGTGTAAGAATTGTCAGAGCTCCCTATGGGTGGCAAAAGAAATGCTGCAGCCCATAGGGATCTCCTGGAACCCCAATACCCTGGATACCTCAGTACCATATACTAGGGAATTATAATACTGTTCCAGTATGCCAATGTAAATTGGTGAAATTGGTCACTAGCCTGTTAGTGACAATTTGGAAAGAAATGAGAGAGCATAACCACTGAGGTTCTGGTTAGCAGAGCCTCAGTGAGACAGTTAGTCATCACACAGGTACAACATACAGGGCACACTTATGAGCACTGGGGCCCTGGCTGGCAGGGTCCCAGTGACACATACAACTAAAACAACATATATACAGTGAAATATGGGGGTAACATGCCAGGCAAGATGGTACTTTCCTACATCCCCTCACTGCCCATCACCTCCATGGCCCTGTGTAGGAAAGTAACATCTTTCTTGGCATGTTACCCCCAATTTCTGCCTGTTTGTCACTATGTTTTGCTTGTCTCACTGGGATCCTGCTAGCCAGAACCCCAGTGGGTATAGTTTTTGGCCTAATGTGTGTGTTTTCAGTATGCTTAACTGTGCCACTGAAGTTCTGCTAATCAGAACTTCATTCCTTATGCTCTCTCTACTTACCAAATTAGTCACTATAGTTTGGTGATTCCACATTCCAATTCCAGAAGGAGATGGGATGGCCTTTTGCCATGCCTCCTTTTCGCCTACAGGGAGGTACCCTAGAAAGGAGTGGGCTACAGCCCCTTTGAACTCCTCTTTGGTCACCCGGTTAGGGGTCCCCTTACTCTTGTGAAAGAAGGGTGGGACCAACCATTGAAGCCCTCTAAACAAGACATTGTGAACTATGTACTTGGCCTAAGATCCAGAATGGCTGAGTACATGAAAAAGGCCACTAAAAACCTTCAGGGCAGCCAAGAGCTTCAAAAGCAAAGGCATGGGCAGAAGGCTGCCCTGATTGAGTACCACCCAGGACAGAAGGTGTGGGTATTAGCGCCTGGGGCCCCAAGAGCACTCCAGGACAAGTGGAGTGGACCCCATCTCATTGTGGAGAAGAAAGGTGAGATTACCTCTCTGGTAGAACTTGGCACTGCCAGAAGTCCCCTTAGGGTACTTCATGTCAACTGCCATAAACCTTACTATGATAGGACAGATTTAACCCTGCTCTTGGCCACAGATGAGGGGCAGGAGGAAGGAGTGGTGCTTGCAGACTGCCTCACAACAGAGCAGAGGGAGGACTGCAAAAACCTACTAGGCCAATTTTCTGACCTCTTCTCTCTCACACCTGGTACCACCACTTGGTGTGAGCATAATATTGATACTGGAGACAGTTTGCCTGTCAAAATAAGATGTATAGGCAGCCTGACCATGTTAGAGATTGTATTAAATCTGAGGTGCAGAAAATGTTGGACCTAGGAGTTATTGAGCCCTCTGACAGCCCCTGGGCCAGCCCAGTGGTGCTTGTCTCCAAACCTCATAGCAAAGAAGGAAAGAGTGAAATGCGGTTTGTGTGGACTATGGAGGACTTAATACTGTAACTAAGACAGATGCTCATCCTATGCCTAGGGTAGATGAGCTCATGGATACACTGGCCTCTGTCAAGTATCTAAGCACCTTTGATCTGACTGCAAGGTATTGTCAGATCAAGTTATCAGAAGATGCTAAAGCACAAAACTGCATTTTCATCCATAGGAGGGCATTATCAGTTCACAGTTATGCCCTTTGGTTTGAAAAATGCACCTGCTACTTTCCAAAGGCTGGTGAATACAGTCCTCCAAGGTTTGGAAGCTTTAAGTGCAGCATACTTAGGCAACATTGCTGTATTTAGCTCCACCTGGGAGGGCCACCTGGTCCACCTGTGGGATGTTTTGGAAGCCCTGCAAAAGGGAGGCCTCACTATCAAGGCTTCAAAATGCCAGATAGGGCAGGTGTAGGGAAATGCCTCCCTTGGCATGGTTACCCCCAAACGTTTTGCCTTTTGTTGATGCTAATTATGATTGAAAGTGTGCTGAGACCCTGCTAACCAGGCCCCAGCACCAGTTTTCTTTCCCTAAGCTGTACCTTTGTTCCCACAATTGGCACATCCCTGGCACACAGATACGTCCCTTGTAACTGGTACCCCTAGTACCAAGGGCCCTGTGGCCAGGGAAGGTCTCTAAGGGCTGTAGCATGTATTATACCACCCTAGGGACCCTTCACTCAGCACATGCACACAGCCTCACAGCTTGTGTGTTCTGGTGGGGAGAAAATGACTAAGTCGGCATGGCACTCCCCTCAGAGTGCTATGCCCTCAACCCACTGCCTGTGGAATAGGTAAGTCACCCCTCTAGCAGGCCTTGCAGCCCTAAGGCAGGGCGCACTATACCACAGATGAGGGGATAGTTGCATGAGCACTATGCCCCTACAGTGTCTCAGCCAAACCTTAGACATTGTAAGTGCAGGGTAGCCATAAAGAGTATATGGTCTGGGAGTCTGTCAATTACGAACTCCACTGTTCCATAAAGGCTACACTGAAATCTGGGAAGCTTGGTATCAAACTTCTCAGCACAATATATCCACACTGATGGCAGTGTGGGATTTATTGAAAAATACACGCAGAGGGCATCTTAGAGATGCCCCCTGAATACCAGTCCAATTCCTAGCGTTAGGCTGACCAGTTCCTGCCAGCCTGCCACAACCAGACGGGTTTCTGGCCACATGGGGTCAGTGCCTTTGTCTCTCTGTGGCCAGGAACAAAGCCTGCACTGGATGGAGGTGTTTCTCACCTCTCTCTGCAGGAACTGTTGCACCTGGCGGTGAGCCTCAAAGGCTCATGCCTATTGTTACAGCACCCCAGGGCATCTCAGCTAGTGGAGATGCCTGCCCCTCCGGACACAGCCCCCACTTTTGGCAGCAAGTCTGGAGGGGATAATCAGAAAAACAAGGAGGAGTCACCCACCAGTCTGGACAGCTCCTAAGGTGTCCTGAGTTAAGGTGACCCCTGCCTTAAGAAATCCTCCATCTTGTTTTGGAGGATTCCCCCAATACAAATAGGGATGTGCCCCCCTCCCCTCAGGGAGGAAGCACAAAGAGGGTGTAGCCACCCTTCAGGACAGTAACCATTTAGGGGCGACCCTGAACCCAGGAAATCAGATTCATGCAACCTACAACAAGAAGAAGGACTGCTGACCTGAAAGCTCTGCAGAGATGACGGAGACGACAACTGACTTGGCCCCAGCCCTACCGGCCTGTCTCCAGACTCAAAGAACCTGCACAGCGACACATCCAGCTGGACCAGCGACCTCTGAGGACTCAGAGGACTGACCTGCAACTAAAGGACCAAAACCCTCCCGAGGACAGCGGCTCGGTCCAGATACAACTACAAAACATGCAACTTTAAAGAGACTCCAACCTCCCGTCAGAAGCTTGAGTCTTCACATTCTGCACCCGACACCCCCGTTTCCAGTTTGGAGAAACCAACACTGCAGAGAGGACTCCCAGGTGACTCCAATGATGTGGACACTCTGAGTCGACCTCCCTGCACCTCCACAGCGACGCCTGCAGAGAGGACCCGGAGGCTCGCCCTGACTAAAACTGCCTGGTAACAAAGGAACCCGACGCCTGGACCAAGCACTGCACCCGCAGCCCCCAGGACCAAGAGGAACCTCCTACCAGTGCAGGAGTGACCATCAGGCGGCCATCATCCTAGCCCAGTAAGTGGCTGACCCGAGAAGCCCCCCTGTGCCCTGCCTGCATGGTCAGAGTGACCCCCGGGTCCCTCCATTGCTTTCTACAGCAAACCCGACACCTACTTTGCACACTGCACCCGGCCATGTGCTTGTGTTTGTGTGTCCCCAGTGCTCTACAAAACCCCCCTGGTCTGCTCCCTAGGGACGCAGGTACTTACCTGCTAGCAGACTGGAACCTGAGCACCCCTGTTCTCCAAAGGCGCCCATGTGTTTTGGGACCTCCTTTGCCCTCTGCACCTGACCGGCCCTGTGTTGCTGGTGCAGGGGCTTTGGAGTTTCTTATAAACCCCAACAGTGGGCTGCCTATGCCCAGGAGACTGAAGTTGTAAGTGATTTACTTACCTGAGAAACTAACGATTACTTACATCCCCCAGGAACTGTTGATTTTTGCAGTGTCCACTTTTAAAAATAGCTTATTGCCATTTTAACCAAAACTGAGTGTACTACTGTTTTAAATCAAAGTTCTATGCTTACCTGTGTGAAGAACCTTACAATTTATGTACTTACCTAAAATTTGAATCTTGTGGTTCTAAAAATAAATTAAGAAAATATATTTTTCTATAAAAACCTATTGGGCTGGAGTTAAGTCTTTGAGTGTGTGTTCTCATGTATTGCCTGTGTCTGTACAACCAATGCTTAATGCTACCCTCTGATAAGCCTACTGCTCGACCATACTACCACAAAATAGAGCATTTGTATTATCTAATTTTGCCACTATCAACCTTTAAGGGGAACCCTTGGACTCTGTGCACACTATCTCTCAATTTCAGATAGTATATACAGAGCCAACTTCCTACATTGGTGGATCAGCAGTGGGGTCTAAGACTTTGCATTTGCTGGACTACTCAGCCAATACCTGATTACACGACTAGAATTTCCAAAAATTGTCAATTGATTTTTGCAATTTGAACAATTCTTTTACATTTTTAAAGGTCCTGCTAGGGCATTGTGTAAGTCCCTGATAGCATTTCTTTTTGAGTTTAAACGTTTTTAAAAGTTTGGATTTAAGTTCTAGAAGTCGTTTTTAGATCCTTAAAAAGTAATCCCAACTTTTAGAGTGATAATGTCTAGCACAGATGAGATGGTGGTGGAACTCAACCTCACCCCTTACCTGCATCTAGGGATGTCAGAGTTAAGGACTCTCTGTAAGCTAAAAAAGATAAAGACTGGGTCCAACCCTATCAAGGTAAAGCTCCAGGAGCTCTTGGCAGAGTTTACAAGGGACCACCCCTCTGAGTTGGAGGATACTCCTTCAGATGGGGAAATTAGTAAACAGGAGGAAGAACTCACCGCTCCTGTCCTAATTAGGGAGAACAGGGTTCCCCAAACTGTGACTCCACAAATCATAGTCAGAGAGCCTGGTTCTTCCACAGGGGAGACCAGTACTTCTAGAAGCATTGAGGGTAGCCTCAATGAAGAGGACCTCCTGATAGCCAGGATGGCCAAAAGATTGGCTATGGAGAAGCAGCTCCTATCCATAGAAAGGGAAAGAAAAGAAATGGGGAAAGTGGTTTATCTGGTCCACCTGGTAGGTGGAGAACAGATTGAATCACTACAGGGGAAGATCCTACTTCTCAGACCCAGGTCAGAGCCTTTCTAGGGCTCACTGGGTATTACAGGAGGTTCATTAAGAACTAAGACTCCATTGTTGCCCCTCTTAATGACCTCACTTCCAAACATGATACCAAACATCCCAGGGTTCAGATAAGTCATCATGTAGCTGGGGAACTCGTAATGACCAATGCCCAGCACGTGCATTTAAAATTAGCTTCCTTATTCACTTACTATGTCTCATAATTGACAGAGACATAGCAGGGACATATCTGCTCATGCATATATGTGCCCTGATGCACCCTGTCTTAGGGGTGACTTACACCTGGCACATGCAGTGTTAGGGGACCAGGCACACAGTTGTGTATGACAGGTTGTATTTAAAATTTTACTGGTACCAACACGTGTTCTGCGATGGCCGCACTGTGTGGGTTTGGTGAGGGAAAATCAAGAAAAAGAGGGGGGGGGGAGGATACCCTTCTTGGATCTGTGAAGATTAAACAAATACCTAGAAAACAATTGTTTTGTATGGTTACTCCTTAAGACATCTTTCTACTTCTCAGTCTACTCTGGAGACTACATGACGACATTAGATCTCCATGATGCCTACTTTCCATCCAAACCAAAAATGATTCAGGGTAGCCAGCATTACTACCAGTTCAAAGCCCTCCCTTTTGTACTGAATTTGCCCCCCCTGCAGTTTCCCAAAATGCCTAGTTCAAGTGGTAGCTCATCTAAGAAAGGGAGATTATCAAGTACTCCCATATCTCAACGACTGGTTGATAAAGGCACCTATGGGACAAGATGCAGCCAAAGGAGGAAGGGCCTGTCTGGACACTATTCAACAAACAGGCCTTAACTCTCAATCCACAAAAATCATGACTCAATCCTTCAAGAACTACAGCATTCTTGGGAGTCATTTTAGACACCATGCAGGACAAGGCATATCTAACAGAGGATAACAAACTATATTTAGTCTTTTAGCGAAATAATTACTAAAAAGAAAGTCCAGTTCATTTTGCTTCTTTAAGTCCTTTCTAGGGATGATGTTGTCTTGTATTTCTTTAGTTCCATTTTGCCATCAAATGCGATCTCTACAAGAGGAGGTAGACAAGCAGCAGCTGCAAACTCAAGGCTCTTTTAAGGACATAAATCAGATTACTCTAAGCATGAAAGACTTCCTTCCCTGTTTGGACTCAAGAGAAGAATCTTTCAACAGGATTAAACTCCCTAACTCAAACAGTGGTGACCCCCTAGAGGGGTGGGGTGCCCACCTGAAGGATTTGAAGATCAGGGGAAAGTGGGTTCCACACCACAGGAACCTTCAAATGAATCTATTGGAACAAAAGGCTGTAGCACTGAGTCTACAGTCTTTTCTTCCCAGAATAAATAGGTTGTCAGTGCTAATCCACACAGACAATACCACCACTATACATGTTGTAGTTTGACTCTTGCTATAGGCACATCTTCTGGTTTAAAGATGACAGTACTTATGTGTGTAGGCGACTATGCCAATCCTAAAACAAGTTACAACTGTTGTCCCAACACTCCCGTCTCACAAGCAGCACTCACCAGAAACCCAAACAGTAAAAGGGATTTTTGGCAGCCTATACGCATGGACTTAAGAGTGTGACATCTCAGGGAATGTCGTGGTTAAACGGAGAAAGACTGGCTTCACACACCATAGGACCGGCCGGAATGACAATGAGCAATCACGCTCCAATTCTTCCAGCAACAGAGCATTGAAGACCTGAACCATGCGTCCACAGCACAGTTGAGCTGGTGACAATAGCTCCATTGCTTAGCTTAACTGGAAAAACACAACCACTGCGAATCAGAAGTAGCAGCAGTAGTACTCTGCCTATTAATGCCAAAATTATTGGAAAGCCGCCAAACACACTTGAAAAGAGTGAATGGATGGCCGATGGAATGACTCCGAAGACAGTCTTGAAGATGGACACAAATCCATACCCAGCAGCCTTAAAGAAATGGACAATCCCCGTAGTGCTCGAAGCGTTGAAAATTCTGGATACCAGCTCTCCAAAGTGCTTGAGGAAGTCGGTATTTAATAGGGATTGTATCTCGGCTGATGATCTTGCTATCTGGCGAGCAAACATCTCTCTAGCCGCAACTTGATTTTGGAACAGTAGCGCATTTAGGCCCTCATTATGACCATGGCGGTGTTGCACCGCCAGGGCCAACGGGGGCGGGAGCACCGCCGACAGCCCGGCGGTGCTCCCTTGGGCATTCTGACCGCGGCGCTTTGGCCGCGGTCAGAAATGGAAAACCGGCGGTCTCCCGCCGGTTTTCCGTTGCCCATTTGAATCCCCCATGGCGGCGCAGCTCGCTGCGCCGCCATGGGGGATTCTGACACCCCCTACCGCCATCCTGTTCCTGGCGGTTCGCCCGCCAGGAACAGGATGGCGGTAGGGGGTGTCGTGGGGCCCCTGGGGGCCCCTGCAGTGCCCATGCCAATGGCATGGGCACTGCAGGGGCCCCCGTAAGAGGGCCCCGCTAGTATTTCACTGTCTGCATAGCAGACAGTGAAATACGCGACGGGTGCAACAGCACCCGTCGCACCTTCCGACTCCGCCGGCTCGATTACGAGCCGTCATCCTCGTGGGAAGGGAGTTTTTCCCTGGGCTGGCGGGCGGTCTTTTGGCGACCGCCCGCCAGCCCAGGGAAAAACCTAGAATACCCTCTGCGGTCTTTCGACCGCGGAGCGGTATTTCGGAGGGGGAAGTCTGGCGGGCGGCCTCCGCCGCCCGCCAGACTTAGAATGACCCCCTTAGTCTGCTCAGCTTGTCATAATTTTCATTAGCAGTATCAATGTGAGGCAACAGTTTTGATACTTTTATCTCTCGTGTGGGGGGAAATAAAACTTGTCCACAACACGTAACGGCCTTAGAGACTGAAATTGCGTAGGCAATTCCTGGTTGCATACCGCAACAGCTTTGGTCGCTCAATACCACATAACTTCCACTCGAAAGTACATGAAATGCTGGTCGAATCAAAAGGACTGGAGTACCCTTCAGAAAACAGGCCAAGTTCACGACCCCCGCATTGCAAAGACCGTGAAGGGACACCTGCTTACAGATCATTGCATGACTAACAGTAGTCTCACATTCGCTTACGCTGAGGAAGACCTCTGTTTCGCTGTTCAGACATTTGTATTCAAAGAGCGACTCCTACTCTTCATTAATATAGCTATCACCTAGCCGCTTGCACCTGCCCACGACAAGATGTTTTGGGCATTTCAAAAAACAAAAAGTGAAAATGGACAGATTAATAATGCCATGTAGTAGCCATACTGTTGTTGGACTTTCTGCAACTGTGAACGGCAACTTCTCTACCTTTTCTATATGAAGCATGGTAAAACTCGCTTTCCTTTTAGCCACTGTCTGTTGTTCCTTGGACACCAGAAAAACACCACCTACAATATCAGAAGCCATGATACGGCCTGGTGGTGTTTTGCTGGCAGACGCTGCTGCAGGCAGCAGCACCGTGTCCCGTCTCCTGCCGGAGGAGCCCCTGCAAGCAGGTATGTCGGGTTCTCCGACAGGAGAGGAGGGTGTTGTGTGTGGGGTGTGCGTGTCTGTTTTTGTATGCGTGCATGTGGGTGTGAGTGACGTGGAATGCGTGCATGAATGAATGAATGTGAGTGTACGTGTATGTTGTGAATGCGTGTGTGCTACCATGAATATTAGTGTGTGTTGCGGGGTGTGGGTATCTATGTGTGCATGTGTGGGTAGATGTGAGTATGCGTGTGTGTATGAGTGTGTATGTGTGCGTGAGTGGGTGTACGGATATCGGGAGGGTCAGAAGAGAGAGGGGGAGGACTCTGGGGAGGGGGAAGGGGTGCGGGGGAGACCCCTATCAGTGGCAGGGAATGAATTCCCTGGCACTGATAGTGCCTACCGCCATGGTTTTCGGGGCGGTAGATTTGCCACGAAAACCATGGTGGTAGGTGGGGTCAAAATCCCGAGGGTGGGATGTGACGGCCACCTGGCTGGAGACCAAAGTCTCCAGCCCGGAGACTGTTACCACCCTGGCGGACAGAGTGGTACATTGGTGGTTTAACTTGAGCCAAACCGCCAATGTCATAATTTGGGAAAAGGTACCGCCAGCCTGTTGGCAGTACCTTTCCCCAAATTACCGCCGTCCGCGAGGGTCATAATGACCCCCTATGTTTGTTAGGGAATAAATCCTGTTTGACAGAGTGTTCAAGCCGTTGTCAACAACAGCTAAAGCCTTTTCCAAATTTTCCTTGTCTATCTGCCTTAAACGCACAGCAGCTTCTATCTGGGAAAGCTACCATCCTCCATCGATCCTGGGGCGCCTGAGGCGGCTGGCTCGCCCCTTGTCACGAGATGGCACCCTGAGTATGTCCGTAAGAAAGACCCATTTTTTAGGCTCGACCTTGGGGATTGAAACCGTGTCGGCGAGCCACCCTGGGCAAAGCGTGATGCGGCTGATGGACTTCGGAGGTGGGCGCTGCTGGGTGGCGGCGGCCCATTCCTGGGTTTGTGCTCCCCATTGGGGATCGTGTCCTCTTCCTGCGTGCCTCGGGCTGCCGGAAGCCTACAGTGGGCTGGAGGTGTCTTTTAAGGCACCCAAGCGCAGTAATCGGACAGCGCGGCCCTGTGCTGTCGGGCGTGCCCGGCTGGACTGGTGGTCTGCCCGGGACAGCGGAAGACTGAAGAGCCCTTGGAGGGGCAACAGGCAACCCGGGACAGCACTACAAGGAGGGGCCAAAATCGGCCGGAAGAACTGCGACACGGCCTGGGGAGGGACAACCGCAGGGCAGCATGCAGCTGAGAGGGCTCTTGGATAAACGACCCGGGGCCTGGACTTTGTCCTTCTAAGACTGGAGGGACTGGACTTGCCAAGAGGAGGCTCTGGGAGTGCCTGATTCTCCCGATTCTGGGGCGGCCTGCTGGGAGACGGCGGCACCTTGAGGCTGGAGGAGTAGTGGATCCTGAGCCTCTGGTGCTGTGAACTCAGGGCACTTTTGCAGTGACGGGAATACCGTTTGGCTCCAGGGCCAGAGAATGAGGCAGCACCGGCAGATGGAAACATCACAAGGTAACACCATGGAGCAAAATACCACTCCAGTGCCCTTACCACAGCGCCAGACCCGTTTGTGGGGGGCGGAGATGGCCTGAGCGCGCTGGTGAATACCGAGGAGCCATTACGACCTGAGATTCTTTTGGCTATTCAAGGTTCTAGGGTGGCCCTTGAAGGAAAGATAGAAACGGTGGCAGTTGAGGTTAACCTCCTTCGGGCGGACCTCAGGAAGGTTTATGACAAGGTCAAAGTGGCAGAGGGCTCTATCGTGGATCTGCGAATGGGGGGGGGGGACCTGTGACGACAGATGGTGCAGGCCAATTCCACGGTTGGAAGGCTGGACGCAAGGCTGAAGGACGCAGAGGGCAGGTCCCGGTGGAATAGCATCTGACTGCTGGGATTCCCAGAGCGCGCTGAAGGGTCTGCAGCTGAAACTTTTGTGGAGAATTGGATCAGAGACGTACTGCAGACGGCCAGGCTGTCCAGGGTGTTTGTGGTGGAGCGTGCTCATAGAGCCCTCATTGCGCCTCCCAGGCCTGGCACACCGGTGAGGGCTATCATTGCCCGTCTTTTGAACTACAAAGACAGAGACTGTGTTCTGCAGCAGCCCGGGAATCTGACAGTGCGGTATTCGAGAACTGCAAAATCTCCATTTATCCTGATTACACGAACAAGGTTCAGAGCTCCCGAAAGGGTTTCCTGGAGGTGAAAGCGAAGCTCTGTGTCATGAACATCAGATATATGCTCCTGTATCCGTTGCGTTTAAAGGTGCTTTCTGGTGGCAGGTCCCACTTCTTCGAGCACCCGGAGGAGGTATGGAGATGGCTGGAGATGTGGGACAAAGTGACTCTGGGCAGAACGGAGAGGACAGGTGGGGTGGCTCCTCGGACCTCTGGAGTGGACAGTCCAGACTGGAGGACTTGTGATGATGGCCAGCTTGAGGATACAGTGGCTCAAGTGGGGGCCACGGACTCTGCCCATAGAATTGTGATACAACAGGATAGGACAATGGCGGTTGCGACTGCTGGATCGGCAGAGGGTTCGAGCGGCTGGAGCGGGGAGCGGAGAGGGTCTCTGCACAGGTCTGACTATGTTACTATTATCTGGAAATTGCTGTTTTGCCCTCTATCAGGGGGCCTTGTATCTAAGTGAGAACACTTTCTCTGCAAGGAGGGGTGCGGCAAGACTACGATCAAGTTCCTGATTAGGTGCCATTTGAACTCAGGAATGTATTGCACATCGGGGGCCTATGATAATATCGAGCTATGTTGCAGTGGTATTCAGGCACTTGTATGTTGAAACCATGGTGGGGGTTGTCACTCCACGGCTGTGGTAGGACTTCATAATTGGGTAGTTGGGGATTAGGCTGTTGTCCTGGCAGCATCTACAGTATGGATCTACAGTAGTGTTTGCTGTGCTTGTTTTACTGTTTATCCGGGGTGGGGGTTAGGGGTCTGGGGTGTTTGGTTGGTGAAGTTTATCAATATTTGAAGTTTCCTTCAGCAGTGCAGGCATATATGCGAGATGGGCAATGTGTACTCTCCTTGTCTTCCCACGGTTGTTGGGGAGGTAAGGGGTGGAGATCCAGAGGGAGGGATGGAGGCTAAGTATTGATATGGGTCAACAGATTAATATGTTGACGTGGAATGTCAGGGGTTTGAAGAGGTACACCAAGCGCTACAGGGTACACTCCTTTCTGAGGAGACATAAGGTTCATATTGCCTGTCTTCAAGAAACGCACATGACAGAGGAGGAAGCACAAAAACTATCTAAGAAATGGTGGGGTTAGATGTTCTCATACTCCTTCTCCTCTTATGCAAGGGGCGTGACCACATGGGTGGCTCCGGGGGTCCCATTCACCCACGTGTACAGTGAAGTAGATGTCGAGGGTAGATACGTCCTCATTGAGGGCATGTTAGATGGATCACCCATCATTATGCTCAACACTTATGTGCCCAACACAGATGAACACTCCTTTTATGCCAGAATACCAGAGATCTTGGGGGAGGGTGTGGATGGGCCTATTGTGTGGGCTGAGGACTATAACTGTATATTGAATGGAGAAATGGACTGTTTCCCGCCGCAGCTGGGGGCTAAACCTTTGATGGTGAAATCTTTCACAGAAGTTATGAGTAATTTAGGATTATGGGATGGATGGAGGGAGCTGCACCCGGAGGGCAGGGAGTACACTTGTCACTCAAAAACACATAACACATATAGTCGGCTGGATCGCTTTCTCCTGGGCGGATTGAGCAGCTCGCAGGTCCTGGATGTCACACATTTGGGTAGGGTCTTATCTGATGATACTGCAGTGGGGGGCTGATACTACTTGCTTAATGTGTAGTTGGCGTATGCCTGCAGACTTCCTGACTGATGCAAGGTGGGGGAGGCCAATAAAGGTTATATGGACTTGAACTGGAACACAACGACGTCTAGGGGTATTGAGTGGGAGGCTTTAAAGGCTCTAGTGCGGGGTCTGCATAGGCACTGCTTGCGGGGGTAAGTAGACAAATGGAGTAGGAACTCACAAGCTTGGAGAAGTTAGGGGCTCTGCAGCACCAGTTACTGAACACGAAAACGGCTGAAATGGAGGAAGTCAGGTTGTACAAGTGAGGTTAACAGTTGTTGGGACACCCTGAGTAGGGTCACACCTAGAGCATACTGGCAATGTCTGCACCGGAAGGGGGATAAATCTGGTAAAGTTTTGGTGTGGATTCTGAAATGGGAGGTGGCGGCACCCTCCGTTGTGCACATTAGGAATACTAGTGGCGAGATGCTCACTAAACATAAGGATATCCTTCGGGTGTTGGTGGAGCATCTGCAGAGGGTATCAAGGGCTGGTGTTCCACTCCCAGAGGATGGCGTGGGGGGTTTCTGCAGTGGATGTGGCTCCCTCGTTTGGAACCAGAGAGTAGGGATGTTCTGGAGGCTGCGATTACTGTGGAGGAAGTGAGTGAGGCAGTCAATGCGATGACCAAGTCTGGGTCTCCGGGTGGTGATGGTTTTCAGTCGAGTTGTGCCAAACGTTTTCCCTGCTTCTGCTGGAGAAGCTCCTGGCGGTGTTCGAGGAGGCCCGAGCCTGAGGCATGTGGCCAGAAGCCATGCGTCAGGGCATTTTGTGCTTGATGCTTAAGCCTGGAGGGGATCCTGGTGACCCTTCTTCCTATCGCCAACTTACCATGCTGAATAGTGATGTAAAGATACTGTGTAAGATTTTGGCTACTCGGCTTTGTGGGGTAATTCGGAGCGTGGTGCACGAAGATCAATGTGGGTTTATCCCTTGTCACAGCACGACCTATAAGTTGCGTCGCTTCACATGTTCTGCATGAAACCGAGGGTGAGGAGGATGAGTTGGCGCTAGTATCATTGGACCTGGAGAAGGCCTTCGACATGGTTGAGTGGGGCTATCTCTTAGAGGTGCTGCAGGGCATGGGGTTTGGCCTAGGTTTTTGCACATGGGTGAGGTTGTTGTATACTGCCCCCTCTGCAAGCGTTCGGGTAGGTGGAGAGCTATCGGACATCTGGGAGATCGGCAGGGGTACTAGACAGGGATGCCCACTCTAGCCACTCCTCTTTGCCCTGGCTGTGGAGCAACTGGCGATCTGGCTCTGGGAGGAGCTAGGAGCTTGGGGTATCCGGGTGGGGCAGACCACGCACATCTTTTCCCTATATGCAGATGATACATTGGTGTATCTTCGGGAACTCAGTCTCTCTGTGCCTTTGTTGCTGCAGATGTTGGGTGCCTTCAGAGTTGTCTCTGGTCTTAAGGGATATAGGAAGAAGTCACTACTGTTTCCCTTGGGGTCCCTTTATGTTGTCTCCCAGAATGATTTGCTGAGGGTGGGACTCAGGTGGGAGATTGAGAGTTTCCAGTATCTTGTCATATGGGTAACTCACACTGTGGCGGCACATGGAAAACATAACGTAGAACCAGTAGTTACCAGCCTGGAGAGTTCGGTCTCATTTTGGAACAGATTATCTCTTTCTGTCATGGGCAGGACAGCTGTAGCAAAAATGGTGGTCCTGCCACGTGCCTTCACTTGGTCCAGAACTCCCTCTTTCCGCTGTCCGCTCCGCTCTTCCGCCATCTGAAAAGCTTGCTGATCTCATTGGTGTGGGCCGGTCGAAGTAGTACGGTGGTGCTGCCTGTGTTACAGAGGGATCTTGAGGGAGGAGGGATGGCGATTCCCAATATTAGACATTATTATTACACGGCGCACCTGCGACACGCTGGAAAGTGGATGACGTAGTCCGACAACTCCTAGAAGAGATTGTTTGCAGGAATGCTGGATGGACGGATATTGGTGCATCTATTGATGTCGGGTGGTCGGTCAGAGTGAGTCGTCCCCTATTTGGTCAAGACCACTGCCTGGATCTGGGAGCAGGCCGTTAAGACTGTGCTCCAACGGGCCGCATTTGACAGAGAGTTGAGGATGTGGGACTTAGCACCCTTTAGGGACATGGAAAATCTGATGTCCATGGAGGGTTGGAGGCTGGGAGGCTGCGAGGTGGTTGGAGATCTATACCCCAATGGAGAGTTCGTTTCTTTAATGAAGCTTAGGCTTTGTTTGGTCTGGGCCCTGGGCAGTTCTTGCAATATGCAAAAATGGAGAGTGTGGCTCGTGAGATTTGGTGTTGCTTTCTGATGGCCCTGCAGGCCTCAGCGATGCTGAATAGACTGATTAATTGGGGGTGAGGGGACTCACTTGATCACCCGGTTTTACAAAGGACTTCGGGATGATCAGCCGGATGCGGTAAGTGTGGTGGGTAGGGTGTGGGAGTATGAATTGGGGGAACACATAGAAGAAGCTGATTGGGAACTGGCATTATCGCTGGTGCGTACGGTGTCATGCAACAATAGGTTTAAGCTGTTACACTTCAACTTCGTGCACAGGACATACCTCACACCTAACCGACTAAACAAGATCGACTCGGGACGCAGAGTGTGGTGCCCCAGGTGTGCGCTTTTGGTGGTTCCTTCCTGCATTTGGCTTGGACCTGTAGGGTAGTGTATAACTTCTGGCAGGAAGTGGTAGGGAGAGTTGAAGAGGTCACGGGATTGGGGTTGGAAGCAACAACAATGACATGTCTTTTGGGAGTAGTGCAGAGACCACGGCCTGGAGTATCCCATATAAGATCGCGCAGCTGGTGCTGGTGTTGGCCAGGCGCAGGGTAGCTATTAGCTGGATGTGTGCCCGGAGTCCTTCGATCCCCTGTTGGATTCGAGATTTAATGGAATGGGGCGTGGCTGAGGAAGAATACATGCGCTTGACATTCAGTGATGATGGGGATTTAACAGAAGTGGTGGCTTGGGGTACATTTTTGGAACGGTTCACTGCAGTGGAGGACTTAAGTTCTGTTGGAAGTACGGAGGATGAGGGGTGTGAGAGACCTCCTTGAACCAATTGGGTAGGTGACGGACAACTGTAATGTGGTCATGTTTCTGCTTTATACAATATGTGTAATGACTGGTCTCATGCGGATCTTCGAAGGGGGGGTCTGAGGAAAATTCTGCAGCAGTGGTTGCTATTGTCTCTTGGCTTGGATTTATGTTAATGAGGCCCTCTGGTACTGTGATCTAATGATACGGCCATGTCTCGCAATAACCAGCACTGAACGTTTATTTTTTATCATGTTTTTCAAACTCAATAAAACAGAGTTATAAAAAAAAAAAAAAGGTGTGTCTGCTGCCACCAAACCAGGGCCATCAAGATCAGGGACATCCCAAAGTGAACTTCATATGGAGTGCATCCCCACACGACCTTCCTGGCAGACTATTTAGTGCTCTCTGGACTCCATGTAGGCGATGAAGCCAGCTGTGGCCAGAACCTAATACTCTAGCTGTTAAGGACTGCTTTAGATCACAATTCCTCCTCTCCATAATCAAATTTAACCCTGGATGGTATGGTGAGGAGTAATGGAGTTCAACACTCATCGTCCCCATGGTGTCCCTGAATGCCTTAGAGGCAAAAGCGGGGCCCTGGTCTGAGTGGAAAGCAGCAACTGCATATGTACCAATAAAGATCAGCAAGTCTTTTATAATAGTTTGAGCGTCAGCTGACTGCTGAGGCCATACCCACAGGAATCTAGAACAAAAATCGACAGCGACTAAGATGCATTTGAATGCACCATCAGGTTGGAGCGGACCGCAATGGTCCAGGTACACACATTGTAGTGGCCTGTTGGACACTAAGAGAGATGTCTGTGGTGGGCGTTTGATGTTGGAGCCCTCAATCTGCTGGCAAATGTCACAACAAAGGACGTATTGTTTTGTCTGTTTGTATAGACCTGGCCACCAGAAGCATTTCTGTAAGAGTGTTACTGTGGCCGAAATACCAGCATGAGCAAAAGCGACACCCTCATGCGCTGCTTTGATGAGATCTAATCTCTGGTCTTGGTTAGGGATCGCTCAATCTCCAACCCCAGGAATTGTTGCATAAGCAACATTCTGTGCACTGATGTGGTAAGAATATTTTGTAGGGTATGCTTTGGGGAGAGGCTTGCCTTCAGCCGAAGCTTTCATGGCAGTCAAAATTTCACTATCCAACCTCGTCTGACAACGAGTCACTGTAGCCACAGAAGCCGTAGCTACTGCAGATTTGGCTGCTTCATCAACCAAAGTGTTGCCGATAACGTGCACTCTTACACATTGGTGGCACAATGTATGTACTACATGGACACAAGGTAGCTTATCCTTGAGATCAGCCTCCCTCCCTCACAGAATTCTGTGATTTTTGGTATTCCCTTTGAAGTCTCTAAGCCCGTTCTTTCGCCAATGATTAAGATAATCATTGTAGGACTGGACGCAGTAGTATGAGTCACAGACAATTAAAGTCAGTAATCCTGGCTCTGTGTGTTCTAGCGCTAAGATAAGGGCTTTGAGTTCAACCAGCTGTGCTGTGCAGTTGCCTAGGGTCTGCGTGTAGGTATTATGAGGGTGGAATACGCCATCCTTCATCACTTTGCTCACAGCAGCGCAAGCGGCTTAGTATTGATGTTTGGTACCTACAGCTGGTTTTGCTGAACCATCTGTGTAAATGACAGTGCGGTATCTGTCAAGTGGTAAAATATCTGGAGGAGCGGGGTATTCCTGTTTGTATTGGTGAAATTCTTGTGTCTGAAGTTTTGGATCAAAGATGTATTCTACATTGGTAGCAGTAAAGGAGGTTGCCCACTGAATCTAGTGTGGATGTAATGCTTTAGTGTTCAGAACGCTTGCTTTGGTGAAGGCCTCTAAGGTTGGCCCCGGGGTAACAACAATAATGCCTTTCCCCAGGGCAAGTGGCCTCTCCTTAATGACAGCTATCTGAACTGCAGTTAGAATTTTTTCTGTGGGTGCAAAACGTTGTTCTGCATTGGAGTATAAATGTGATTTATATGCTATGGGCACCGTGTCACCTTCGTTAAAGGTGACATAAGTGGACCCAATAGCACTAACAATTATTCTGATGATGAAATTTGTTTTGTTGTCACATGTGTGCAAGTGTTTTCCTTCAAGCATGTCCTGTTGCAATTCCCTACGGATGCGTGTGTGTTCAATTGCCCAGTGTCTGCTAGAAAAATCTGGGCATATTAAGTCATAATGTGGCTTGATACGTTGTGCATAGTCAGGAATGAAAGTTCTAATAAAGTTAAAGAAACCAAGTAAAGACTGGAGTTTCTTCATTGTATTTGGTGGCTGGAGTTGAGCAAATTTTTCTAGAAAGTGCGGGGCCAGGCTCTTGCCCTCGTTTGATAGCTCATATCCCAGGAAAAATACACTGAGAAAGGCTATTTTCGTTTTCCCAAAATTAAATTTGTAACCAAGGGCTGCGAATCCTAAAACGATCCGGTTGACTCTGGCAAGATGAATGTTGAGCTCGTCATCTGTGACATAGATGTCATCCACATAAGACTGCGGCTTGGGTTCAATATCATGTAATATTGATGTTACACGGGCTGAGAACAGCCCTGTGCTGTTCTTGTAGCCTTGAGGCAAACAACAAAAGTTTTTTTGTGAGCCAAATGAGAATACACTGAGGGGGTCATTACAACCTTGGCGGTAAAAGCCGCTTACCGCTGTCAGAAGACCGCCAACATCCTGTCGCGGCCGCGGTAAACCGCCACAGTCATTCTGACCCACAACAGGCAAACCGCCAAAATACAGACATTCACAAAAGTCCGCCACACCAAAGGTCAGCGAGAAACTGGCGATGACCAAACCTCCACCGTCACGCCAACAGAAATACGCCGACTACAATCACGACACACGAATCCACGCGGCGGTCTTTCAACCGCGTTATTCTATTGGCGGTAAATACCGCCACGCTCAAAATACACACACTCTTACTAAACACAGCCACATTGGACAATTCAAAATACACACACCTGAGACACATACACACACCCACACACCCAATTAACTATAAAACACACACCCACATCATCCACAAACCTCCACTCCTAGAGAATCGGTACCACGCACAGAGAAATAGATATCCGAGCACCCAGACGCGCATATTACATTCACCCAGCAATATTACCACGCACTTCACACAACACACCAATACACATCACCACATTTAGCACCACACAATCCACCCCACACATCACCCACACCACCCCATGGCACCGCAAAGACACCCCAGGTTTTCTGAGGATGAACTCAGGGTCATGGTGGAGGAAATCGTACTGGTAGAGCCGCAGCTCTTCGGATCACAGGTGCAGCACACCTCCATTGCCAGGAAGATGGAGCTATGGAGCAGAATAGTCGACAGGGTCAACGCTGTGGGACAGCACCCAAGAAATAGGGACGACATCAGGAAGCGGTGGAACGACCTACGGGGGAAGGTGCGTTCAATGGTATCCAGGCACAACATCGCGGTTCAGCGGACTGGCGGCGGTCCACCACCTCCTCCCCCAGAATTTACAACATGGGAGGAGCAGGTCTTGGCGATCCTGCATCCTGAGGGCCTCGCAGGAGTATCTGGAGGAATGGACTCTGGTAAGTCTCATCTTCACTACTTCATCCCCCCCACCCCACCAGCATGCCAACTCATACCCCCACCCACACCCTCACCCCCATCACACCTACTCCTTGCAAATGTCTCACCATCACAACCCACCTATCCCAACCCCAAGCCCTGCATGCGACCACAAAGCATGGACACCCATCACCAAAGCATGCCCACTGCACATCCCCGTCCCCCCGAAACCACCGTCACAAAAGCCCCCACACAGGAATGCAAGCACTGGGGTACACGGGCACCCACCCATTGCACGCTATGGCACACACAGATGCAATAACCTTCCCTTTATATCCCTGCAGGACCCGAACGCCACGTCACCGCGCAGGAGGGTCCACAAATGTCCACTCCACCCCCAGAAGAGGCCCACAGTGATGACAGCAGCTCTGTGTCTGGTGCAGGGGCTTTGGAGTTTCTTATAAACCCCAACAGTGGGCTGCCTATGCCCAGGAGACTGAAGTTGTAAGTGATTTACTTACCTGAGAAACTAACGATTACTTACATCCCCCAGGAACTGTTGATTTTTGCAGTGTCCACTTTTAAAAATAGCTTATTGCCATTTTAACCAAAACTGAGTGTACTACTGTTTTAAATCAAAGTTCTATGCTTACCTGTGTGAAGAACCTTACAATTTATGTACTTACCTAAAATTTGAATCTTGTGGTTCTAAAAATAAATTAAGAAAATATATTTTTCTATAAAAACCTATTGGGCTGGAGTTAAGTCTTTGAGTGTGTGTTCTCATGTATTGCCTGTGTCTGTACAACCAATGCTTAATGCTACCCTCTGATAAGCCTACTGCTCGACCATACTACCACAAAATAGAGCATTTGTATTATCTAATTTTGCCACTATCAACCTTTAAGGGGAACCCTTGGACTCTGTGCACACTATCTCTCAATTTCAGATAGTATATACAGAGCCAACTTCCTACATTGGTGGATCAGCAGTGGGGTCTAAGACTTTGCATTTGCTGGACTACTCAGCCAATACCTGATTACACGACTAGAATTTCCAAAAATTGTCAATTGATTTTTGCAATTTGAACAATTCTTTTACATTTTTAAAGGTCCTGCTAGGGCATTGTGTAAGTCCCTGATAGCATTTCTTTTTGAGTTTAAACGTTTTTAAAAGTTTGGATTTAAGTTCTAGAAGTCGTTTTTAGATCCTTAAAAAGTAATCCCAACTTTTAGAGTGATAATGTCTAGCACAGATGAGATGGTGGTGGAACTCAACCTCACCCCTTACCTGCATCTAGGGATGTCAGAGTTAAGGACTCTCTGTAAGCTAAAAAAGATAAAGACTGGGTCCAACCCTATCAAGGTAAAGCTCCAGGAGCTCTTGGCAGAGTTTACAAGGGACCACCCCTCTGAGTTGGAGGATACTCCTTCAGATGGGGAAATTAGTAAACAGGAGGAAGAACTCACCGCTCCTGTCCTAATTAGGGAGAACAGGGTTCCCCAAACTGTGACTCCACAAATCATAGTCAGAGAGCCTGGTTCTTCCACAGGGGAGACCAGTACTTCTAGAAGCATTGAGGGTAGCCTCAATGAAGAGGACCTCCTGATAGCCAGGATGGCCAAAAGATTGGCTATGGAGAAGCAGCTCCTATCCATAGAAAGGGAAAGAAAAGAAATGGGGAAAGTGGTTTATCTGGTCCACCTGGTAGGTGGAGAACAGATTGAATCACTACAGGGGAAGATCCTACTTCTCAGACCCAGGTCAGAGCCTTTCTAGGGCTCACTGGGTATTACAGGAGGTTCATTAAGAACTAAGACTCCATTGTTGCCCCTCTTAATGACCTCACTTCCAAACATGATACCAAACATCCCAGGGTTCAGATAAGTCATCATGTAGCTGGGGAACTCGTAATGACCAATGCCCAGCACGTGCATTTAAAATTAGCTTCCTTATTCACTTACTATGTCTCATAATTGACAGAGACATAGCAGGGACATATCTGCTCATGCATATATGTGCCCTGATGCACCCTGTCTTAGGGGTGACTTACACCTGGCACATGCAGTGTTAGGGGACCAGGCACACAGTTGTGTATGACAGGTTGTATTTAAAATTTTACTGGTACCAACACGTGTTCTGCGATGGCCGCACTGTGTGGGTTTGGTGAGGGAAAATCAAGAAAAAGAGGGGGGGGGGGAGGATACCCTTCTTGGATCTGTGAAGATTAAACAAATACCTAGAAAACAATTGTTTTGTATGGTTACTCCTTAAGACATCTTTCTACTTCTCAGTCTACTCTGGAGACTACATGACGACATTAGATCTCCATGATGCCTACTTTCCATCCAAACCAAAAATGATTCAGGGTAGCCAGCATTACTACCAGTTCAAAGCCCTCCCTTTTGTACTGAATTTGCCCCCCCTGCAGTTTCCCAAAATGCCTAGTTCAAGTGGTAGCTCATCTAAGAAAGGGAGATTATCAAGTACTCCCATATCTCAACGACTGGTTGATAAAGGCACCTATGGGACAAGATGCAGCCAAAGGAGGAAGGGCCTGTCTGGACACTATTCAACAAACAGGCCTTAACTCTCAATCCACAAAAATCATGACTCAATCCTTCAAGAACTACAGCATTCTTGGGAGTCATTTTAGACACCATGCAGGACAAGGCATATCTAACAGAGGATAACAAACTATATTTAGTCTTTTAGCGAAATAATTACTAAAAAGAAAGTCCAGTTCATTTTGCTTCTTTAAGTCCTTTCTAGGGATGATGTTGTCTTGTATTTCTTTAGTTCCATTTTGCCATCAAATGCGATCTCTACAAGAGGAGGTAGACAAGCAGCAGCTGCAAACTCAAGGCTCTTTTAAGGACATAAATCAGATTACTCTAAGCATGAAGTACTTCCTTCCCTGTTTGGACTCAAGAGAAGAATCTTTCAACAGGATTAAACTCCCTAACTCAAACAGTGGTGACCCCCTAGAGGGGTGGGGTGCCCACCTGAAGGATTTGAAGATCAGGGGAAAGTGGGTTCCACACCACAGGAACCTTCAAATGAATCTATTGGAACAAAAGGCTGTAGCACTGAGTCTACAGTCTTTTCTTCCCAGAATAAATAGGTTGTCAGTGCTAATCCACACAGACAATACCACCACTATACATGTTGTAGTTTGACTCTTGCTATAGGCACATCTTCTGGTTTAAAGATGACAGTACTTATGTGTGTAGGCGACTATGCCAATCCTAAAACAAGTTACAACTGTTGTCCCAACACTCCCGTCTCACAAGCAGCACTCACCAGAAACCCAAACAGTAAAAGGGATTTTTGGCAGCCTATACGCATGGACTTAAGAGTGTGACATCTCAGGGAATGTCGTGGTTAAACGGAGAAAGACTGGCTTCACACACCATAGGACTGGCCGGAATGACAATGAGCAATCACGCTCCAATTCTTCCAGCAACAGAGCATTGAAGACCTGAACCATGCGTCCACAGCACAGTTGAGCTGGTGACAATAGCTCCATTGCTTAGCTTAACTGGAAAAACACAACCACTGCGAATCAGAAGTAGCAGCAGTAGTACTCTGCCTATTAATGCCAAAATTATTGGAAAGCCGCCAAACACACTTGAAAAGAGTGAATGGATGGCCGATGGAATGACTCCGAAGACAGTCTTGAAGATGGACACAAATCCATACCCAGCAGCCTTAAAGAAATGGACAATCCCCGTAGTGCTCGAAGCGTTGAAAATTCTGGATACCAGCTCTCCAAAGTGCTTGAGGAAGTCGGTATTTAATAGGGATTGTATCTCGGCTGATGATCTTGCTATCTGGCGAGCAAACATCTCTCTAGCCGCAACTTGATTTTGGAACAGTAGCGCATTTAGGCCCTCATTATGACCATGGCGGTGTTGCACCGCCAGGGCCAACGGGGGCGGGAGCACCGCCGACAGCCCGGCGGTGCTCCCTTGGGCATTCTGACCGCGGCGCTTTGGCCGCGGTCAGAAATGGAAAACCGGCGGTCTCCCGCCGGTTTTCCGTTGCCCATTTGAATCCCCCATGGCGGCGCAGCTCGCTGCGCCGCCATGGGGGATTCTGACACCCCCTACCGCCATCCTGTTCCTGGCGGTTCGCCCGCCAGGAACAGGATGGCGGTAGGGGGTGTCGTGGGGCCCCTGGGGGCCCCTGCAGTGCCCATGCCAATGGCATGGGCACTGCAGGGGCCCCCGTAAGAGGGCCCCGCTAGTATTTCACTGTCTGCATAGCAGACAGTGAAATACGCGACGGGTGCAACAGCACCCGTCGCACCTTCCGACTCCGCCGGCTCGATTACGAGCCGTCATCCTCGTGGGAAGGGAGTTTTTCCCTGGGCTGGCGGGCGGTCTTTTGGCGACCGCCCGCCAGCCCAGGGAAAAACCTAGAATACCCTCTGCGGTCTTTCGACCGCGGAGCGGTATTTCGGAGGGGGAAGTCTGGCGGGCGGCCTCCGCCGCCCGCCAGACTTAGAATGACCCCCTTAGTCTGCTCAGCTTGTCATAATTTTCATTAGCAGTATCAATGTGAGGCAACAGTTTTGATACTTTTATCTCTCGTGTGGGGGGAAATAAAACTTGTCCACAACACGTAACGGCCTTAGAGACTGAAATTGCGTAGGCAATTCCTGGTTGCATACCGCAACAGCTTTGGTCGCTCAATACCACATAACTTCCACTCGAAAGTACATGAAATGCTGGTCGAATCAAAAGGACTGGAGTACCCTTCAGAAAACAGGCCAAGTTCACGACCCCCGCATTGCAAAGACCGTGAAGGGACACCTGCTTACAGATCATTGCATGACTAACAGTAGTCTCACATTCGCTTACGCTGAGGAAGACCTCTGTTTCGCTGTTCAGACATTTGTATTCAAAGAGCGACTCCTACTCTTCATTAATATAGCTATCACCTAGCCGCTTGCACCTGCCCACGACAAGATGTTTTGGGCATTTCAAAAAACAAAAAGTGAAAATGGACAGATTAATAATGCCATGTAGTAGCCATACTGTTGTTGGACTTTCTGCAACTGTGAACGGCAACTTCTCTACCTTTTCTATATGAAGCATGGTAAAACTCGCTTTCCTTTTAGCCACTGTCTGTTGTTCCTTGGACACCAGAAAAACACCACCTACCATATCAGAAGCCATGATACGGCCTGGTGGTGTTTTGCTGGCAGACGCTGCTGCAGGCAGCAGCACCGTGTCCCGTCTCCTGCCGGAGGAGCCCCTGCAAGCAGGTATGTCGGGTTCTCCGACAGGAGAGGAGGGTGTTGTGTGTGGGGTGTGCGTGTCTGTTTTTGTATGCGTGCATGTGGGTGTGAGTGACGTGGAATGCGTGCATGAATGAATGAATGTGAGTGTACGTGTATGTTGTGAATGCGTGTGTGCTACCATGAATATTAGTGTGTGTTGCGGGGTGTGGGTATCTATGTGTGCATGTGTGGGTAGATGTGAGTATGCGTGTGTGTATGAGTGTGTATGTGTGCGTGAGTGGGTGTACGGATATCGGGAGGGTCAGAAGAGAGAGGGGGAGGACTCTGGGGAGGGGGAAGGGGTGCGGGGGAGACCCCTATCAGTGGCAGGGAATGAATTCCCTGGCACTGATAGTGCCTACCGCCATGGTTTTCGGGGCGGTAGATTTGCCACGAAAACCATGGTGGTAGGTGGGGTCAAAATCCCGAGGGTGGGATGTGACGGCCACCTGGCTGGAGACCAAAGTCTCCAGCCCGGAGACTGTTACCACCCTGGCGGACAGAGTGGTACATTGGTGGTTTAACTTGAGCCAAACCGCCAATGTCATAATTTGGGAAAAGGTACCGCCAGCCTGTTGGCAGTACCTTTCCCCAAATTACCGCCGTCCGCGAGGGTCATAATGACCCCCTATGTTTGTTAGGGAATAAATCCTGTTTGACAGAGTGTTCAAGCCGTTGTCAACAACAGCTAAAGCCTTTTCCAAATTTTCCTTGTCTATCTGCCTTAAACGCACAGCAGCTTCTATCTGGGAAAGCTACCATCCTCCATCGATCCTGGGGCGCCTGAGGCGGCTGGCTCGCCCCTTGTCACGAGATGGCACCCTGAGTATGTCCGTAAGAAAGACCCATTTTTTAGGCTCGACCTTGGGGATTGAAACCGTGTCGGCGAGCCACCCTGGGCAAAGCGTGATGCGGCTGATGGACTTCGGAGGTGGGCGCTGCTGGGTGGCGGCGGCCCATTCCTGGGTTTGTGCTCCCCATTGGGGATCGTGTCCTCTTCCTGCGTGCCTCGGGCTGCCGGAAGCCTACAGTGGGCTGGAGGTGTCTTTTAAGGCACCCAAGCGCAGTAATCGGACAGCGCGGCCCTGTGCTGTCGGGCGTGCCCGGCTGGACTGGTGGTCTGCCCGGGACAGCGGAAGACTGAAGAGCCCTTGGAGGGGCAACAGGCAACCCGGGACAGCACTACAAGGAGGGGCCAAAATCGGCCGGAAGAACTGCGACACGGCCTGGGGAGGGACAACCGCAGGGCAGCATGCAGCTGAGAGGGCTCTTGGATAAACGACCCGGGGCCTGGACTTTGTCCTTCTAAGACTGGAGGGACTGGACTTGCCAAGAGGAGGCTCTGGGAGTGCCTGATTCTCCCGATTCTGGGGCGGCCTGCTGGGAGACGGCGGCACCTTGAGGCTGGAGGAGTAGTGGATCCTGAGCCTCTGGTGCTGTGAACTCAGGGCACTTTTGCAGTGACGGGAATACCGTTTGGCTCCAGGGCCAGAGAATGAGGCAGCACCGGCAGATGGAAACATCACAAGGTAACACCATGGAGCAAAATACCACTCCAGTGCCCTTACCACAGCGCCAGACCCGTTTGTGGGGGGCGGAGATGGCCTGAGCGCGCTGGTGAATACCGAGGAGCCATTACGACCTGAGATTCTTTTGGCTATTCAAGGTTCTAGGGTGGCCCTTGAAGGAAAGATAGAAACGGTGGCAGTTGAGGTTAACCTCCTTCGGGCGGACCTCAGGAAGGTTTATGACAAGGTCAAAGTGGCAGAGGGCTCTATCGTGGATCTGCGAATGGGGGGGGGGGACCTGTGACGACAGATGGTGCAGGCCAATTCCACGGTTGGAAGGCTGGACGCAAGGCTGAAGGACGCAGAGGGCAGGTCCCGGTGGAATAGCATCTGACTGCTGGGATTCCCAGAGCGCGCTGAAGGGTCTGCAGCTGAAACTTTTGTGGAGAATTGGATCAGAGACGTACTGCAGACGGCCAGGCTGTCCAGGGTGTTTGTGGTGGAGCGTGCTCATAGAGCCCTCATTGCGCCTCCCAGGCCTGGCACACCGGTGAGGGCTATCATTGCCCGTCTTTTGAACTACAAAGACAGAGACTGTGTTCTGCAGCAGCCCGGGAATCTGACAGTGCGGTATTCGAGAACTGCAAAATCTCCATTTATCCTGATTACACGAACAAGGTTCAGAGCTCCCGAAAGGGTTTCCTGGAGGTGAAAGCGAAGCTCTGTGTCATGAACATCAGATATATGCTCCTGTATCCGTTGCGTTTAAAGGTGCTTTCTGGTGGCAGGTCCCACTTCTTCGAGCACCCGGAGGAGGTATGGAGATGGCTGGAGATGTGGGACAAAGTGACTCTGGGCAGAACGGAGAGGACAGGTGGGGTGGCTCCTCGGACCTCTGGAGTGGACAGTCCAGACTGGAGGACTTGTGATGATGGCCAGCTTGAGGATACAGTGGCTCAAGTGGGGGCCACGGACTCTGCCCATAGAATTGTGATACAACAGGATAGGACAATGGCGGTTGCGACTGCTGGATCGGCAGAGGGTTCGAGCGGCTGGAGCGGGGAGCGGAGAGGGTCTCTGCACAGGTCTGACTATGTTACTATTATCTGGAAATTGCTGTTTTGCCCTCTATCAGGGGGCCTTGTATCTAAGTGAGAACACTTTCTCTGCAAGGAGGGGTGCGGCAAGACTACGATCAAGTTCCTGATTAGGTGCCATTTGAACTCAGGAATGTATTGCACATCGGGGGCCTATGATAATATCGAGCTATGTTGCAGTGGTATTCAGGCACTTGTATGTTGAAACCATGGTGGGGGTTGTCACTCCACGGCTGTGGTAGGACTTCATAATTGGGTAGTTGGGGATTAGGCTGTTGTCCTGGCAGCATCTACAGTAGTGTTTGCTGTGCTTGTTTTACTGTTTATCCGGGGTGGGGGTTAGGGGTCTGGGGTGTTTGGTTGGTGAAGTTTATCAATATTTGAAGTTTCCTTCAGCAGTGCAGGCATATATGCGAGATGGGCAATGTGTACTCTCCTTGTCTTCCCACGGTTGTTGGGGAGGTAAGGGGTGGAGATCCAGAGGGAGGGATGGAGGCTAAGTATTGATATGGGTCAACAGATTAATATGTTGACGTGGAATGTCAGGGGTTTGAAGAGGTACACCAAGCGCTACAGGGTACACTCCTTTCTGAGGAGACATAAGGTTCATATTGCCTGTCTTCAAGAAACGCACATGACAGAGGAGGAAGCACAAAAACTATCTAAGAAATGGTGGGGTTAGATGTTCTCATACTCCTTCTCCTCTTATGCAAGGGGCGTGACCACATGGGTGGCTCCGGGGGTCCCATTCACCCACGTGTACAGTGAAGTAGATGTCGAGGGTAGATACGTCCTCATTGAGGGCATGTTAGATGGATCACCCATCATTATGCTCAACACTTATGTGCCCAACACAGATGAACACTCCTTTTATGCCAGAATACCAGAGATCTTGGGGGAGGGTGTGGATGGGCCTATTGTGTGGGCTGAGGACTATAACTGTATATTGAATGGAGAAATGGACTGTTTCCCGCCGCAGCTGGGGGCTAAACCTTTGATGGTGAAATCTTTCACAGAAGTTATGAGTAATTTAGGATTATGGGATGGATGGAGGGAGCTGCACCCGGAGGGCAGGGAGTACACTTGTCACTCAAAAACACATAACACATATAGTCGGCTGGATCGCTTTCTCCTGGGCGGATTGAGCAGCTCGCAGGTCCTGGATGTCACACATTTGGGTAGGGTCTTATCTGATGATACTGCAGTGGGGGGCTGATACTACTTGCTTAATGTGTAGTTGGCGTATGCCTGCAGACTTCCTGACTGATGCAAGGTGGGGGAGGCCAATAAAGGTTATATGGACTTGAACTGGAACACAACGACGTCTAGGGGTATTGAGTGGGAGGCTTTAAAGGCTCTAGTGCGGGGTCTGCATAGGCACTGCTTGCGGGGGTAAGTAGACAAATGGAGTAGGAACTCACAAGCTTGGAGAAGTTAGGGGCTCTGCAGCACCAGTTACTGAACACGAAAACGGCTGAAATGGAGGAAGTCAGGTTGTACAAGTGAGGTTAACAGTTGTTGGGACACCCTGAGTAGGGTCACACCTAGAGCATACTGGCAATGTCTGCACCGGAAGGGGGATAAATCTGGTAAAGTTTTGGTGTGGATTCTGAAATGGGAGGTGGCGGCACCCTCCGTTGTGCACATTAGGAATACTAGTGGCGAGATGCTCACTAAACATAAGGATATCCTTCGGGTGTTGGTGGAGCATCTGCAGAGGGTATCAAGGGCTGGTGTTCCACTCCCAGAGGATGGCGTGGGGGGTTTCTGCAGTGGATGTGGCTCCCTCGTTTGGAACCAGAGAGTAGGGATGTTCTGGAGGCTGCGATTACTGTGGAGGAAGTGAGTGAGGCAGTCAATGCGATGACCAAGTCTGGGTCTCCGGGTGGTGATGGTTTTCAGTCGAGTTGTGCCAAACGTTTTCCCTGCTTCTGCTGGAGAAGCTCCTGGCGGTGTTCGAGGAGGCCCGAGCCTGAGGCATGTGGCCAGAAGCCATGCGTCAGGGCATTTTGTGCTTGATGCTTAAGCCTGGAGGGGATCCTGGTGACCCTTCTTCCTATCGCCAACTTACCATGCTGAATAGTGATGTAAAGATACTGTGTAAGATTTTGGCTACTCGGCTTTGTGGGGTAATTCGGAGCGTGGTGCACGAAGATCAATGTGGGTTTATCCCTTGTCACAGCACGACCTATAAGTTGCGTCGCTTCACATGTTCTGCATGAAACCGAGGGTGAGGAGGATGAGTTGGCGCTAGTATCATTGGACCTGGAGAAGGCCTTCGACATGGTTGAGTGGGGCTATCTCTTAGAGGTGCTGCAGGGCATGGGGTTTGGCCTAGGTTTTTGCACATGGGTGAGGTTGTTGTATACTGCCCCCTCTGCAAGCGTTCGGGTAGGTGGAGAGCTATCGGACATCTGGGAGATCGGCAGGGGTACTAGACAGGGATGCCCACTCTAGCCACTCCTCTTTGCCCTGGCTGTGGAGCAACTGGCGATCTGGCTCTGGGAGGAGCTAGGAGCTTGGGGTATCCGGGTGGGGCAGACCACGCACATCTTTTCCCTATATGCAGATGATACATTGGTGTATCTTCGGGAACTCAGTCTCTCTGTGCCTTTGTTGCTGCAGATGTTGGGTGCCTTCAGAGTTGTCTCTGGTCTTAAGGGATATAGGAAGAAGTCACTACTGTTTCCCTTGGGGTCCCTTTATGTTGTCTCCCAGAATGATTTGCTGAGGGTGGGACTCAGGTGGGAGATTGAGAGTTTCCAGTATCTTGTCATATGGGTAACTCACACTGTGGCGGCACATGGAAAACATAACGTAGAACCAGTAGTTACCAGCCTGGAGAGTTCGGTCTCATTTTGGAACAGATTATCTCTTTCTGTCATGGGCAGGACAGCTGTAGCAAAAATGGTGGTCCTGCCACGTGCCTTCACTTGGTCCAGAACTCCCTCTTTCCGCTGTCCGCTCCGCTCTTCCGCCATCTGAATAGCTTGCTGATCTCATTGGTGTGGGCCGGTCGAAGTAGTACGGTGGTGCTGCCTGTGTTACAGAGGGATCTTGAGGGAGGAGGGATGGCGATTCCCAATATTAGACATTATTATTACACGGCGCACCTGCGACACGCTGGAAAGTGGATGACGTAGTCCGACAACTCCTAGAAGAGATTGTTTGCAGGAATGCTGGATGGACGGATATTGGTGCATCTATTGATGTCGGGTGGTCGGTCAGAGTGAGTCGTCCCCTATTTGGTCAAGACCACTGCCTGGATCTGGGAGCAGGCCGTTAAGACTGTGCTCCAACGGGCCGCATTTGACAGAGAGTTGAGGATGTGGGACTTAGCACCCTTTAGGGACATGGAAAATCTGATGTCCATGGAGGGTTGGAGGCTGGGAGGCTGCGAGGTGGTTGGAGATCTATACCCCAATGGAGAGTTCGTTTCTTTAATGAAGCTTAGGCTTTGTTTGGTCTGGGCCCTGGGCAGTTCTTGCAATATGCAAAAATGGAGAGTGTGGCTCGTGAGATTTGGTGTTGCTTTCTGATGGCCCTGCAGGCCTCAGCGATGCTGAATAGACTGATTAATTGGGGGTGAGGGGACTCACTTGATCACCCGGTTTTACAAAGGACTTCGGGATGATCAGCCGGATGCGGTAAGTGTGGTGGGTAGGGTGTGGGAGTATGAATTGGGGGAACACATAGAAGAAGCTGATTGGGAACTGGCATTATCGCTGGTGCGTACGGTGTCATGCAACAATAGGTTTAAGCTGTTACACTTCAACTTCGTGCACAGGACATACCTCACACCTAACCGACTAAACAAGATCGACTCGGGACGCAGAGTGTGGTGCCCCAGGTGTGCGCTTTTGGTGGTTCCTTCCTGCATTTGGCTTGGACCTGTAGGGTAGTGTATAACTTCTGGCAGGAAGTGGTAGGGAGAGTTGAAGAGGTCACGGGATTGGGGTTGGAAGCAACAACAATGACATGTCTTTTGGGAGTAGTGCAGAGACCACGGCCTGGAGTATCCCATATAAGATCGCGCAGCTGGTGCTGGTGTTGGCCAGGCGCAGGGTAGCTATTAGCTGGATGTGTGCCCGGAGTCCTTCGATCCCCTGTTGGATTCGAGATTTAATGGAATGGGGCGTGGCTGAGGAAGAATACATGCGCTTGACATTCAGTGATGATGGGGATTTAACAGAAGTGGTGGCTTGGGGTACATTTTTGGAACGGTTCACTGCAGTGGAGGACTTAAGTTCTGTTGGAAGTACGGAGGATGAGGGGTGTGAGAGACCTCCTTGAACCAATTGGGTAGGTGACGGACAACTGTAATGTGGTCATGTTTCTGCTTTATACAATATGTGTAATGACTGGTCTCATGCGGATCTTCGAAGGGGGGGTCTGAGGAAAATTCTGCAGCAGTGGTTGCTATTGTCTCTTGGCTTGGATTTATGTTAATGAGGCCCTCTGGTACTGTGATCTAATGATACGGCCATGTCTCGCAATAACCAGCACTGAACGTTTATTTTTTATCATGTTTTTCAAACTCAATAAAACAGAGTTATAAAAAAAAAAAAAAAGGTGTGTCTGCTGCCACCAAACCAGGGCCATCAAGATCAGGGACATCCCAAAGTGAACTTCATATGGAGTGCATCCCCACACGACCTTCCTGGCAGACTATTTAGTGCTCTCTGGACTCCATGTAGGCGATGAAGCCAGCTGTGGCCAGAACCTAGTACTCTAGCTGTTAAGGACTGCTTTAGATCACAATTCCTCCTCTCCATAATCAAATTTAACCCTGGATGGTATGGTGAGGAGTAATGGAGTTCAACACTCATCGTCCCCATGGTGTCCCTGAATGCCTTAGAGGCAAAAGCGGGGCCCTGGTCTGAGTGGAAAGCAGCAACTGCATATGTACCAATAAAGATCAGCAAGTCTTTTATAATAGTTTGAGCGTCAGCTGACTGCTGAGGCCATACCCACAGGAATCTAGAACAAAAATCGACAGCGACTAAGATGCATTTGAATGCACCATCAGGTTGGAGCGGACCGCAATGGTCCAGGTACACACATTGTAGTGGCCTGTTGGACACTAAGAGAGATGTCTGTGGTGGGCGTTTGATGTTGGAGCCCTCAATCTGCTGGCAAATGTCACAACAAAGGACGTATTGTTTTGTCTGTTTGTATAGACCTGGCCACCAGAAGCATTTCTGTAAGAGTGTTACTGTGGCCGAAATACCAGCATGAGCAAAAGCGACACCCTCATGCGCTGCTTTGATGAGATCTAATCTCTGGTCTTGGTTAGGGATCGCTCAATCTCCAACCCCAGGAATTGTTGCATAAGCAACATTCTGTGCACTGATGTGGTAAGAATATTTTGTAGGGTATGCTTTGGGGAGAGGCTTGCCTTCAGCCGAAGCTTTCATGGCAGTCAAAATTTCACTATCCAACCTCGTCTGACAACGAGTCACTGTAGCCACAGAAGCCGTAGCTACTGCAGATTTGGCTGCTTCATCAACCAAAGTGTTGCCGATAACGTGCACTCTTACACATTGGTGGCACAATGTATGTACTACATGGACACAAGGTAGCTTATCCTTGAGATCAGCCTCCCTCCCTCACAGAATTCTGTGATTTTTGGTATTCCCTTTGAAGTCTCTAAACCCGTTCTTTCGCCAATGATTAAGATAATCATTGTAGGACTGGACGCAGTAGTATGAGTCACAGACAATTAAAGTCAGTAATCCTGGCTCTGTGTGTTCTAGCGCTAAGATAAGGGCTTTGAGTTCAACCAGCTGTGCTGTGCAGTTGCCTAGGGTCTGCGTGTAGGTATTATGAGGGTGGAATACGCCATCCTTCATCACTTTGCTCACAGCAGCGCAAGCGGCTTAGTATTGATGTTTGGTACCTACAGCTGGTTTTGCTGAACCATCTGTGTAAATGACAGTGCGGTATCTGTCAAGTGGTAAAATATCTGGAGGAGCGGGGTATTCCTGTTTGTATTGGTGAAATTCTTGTGTCTGAAGTTTTGGATCAAAGATGTATTCTACATTGGTAGCAGTAAAGGAGGTTGCCCACTGAATCTAGTGTGGATGTAATGCTTTAGTGTTCAGAACGCTTGCTTTGGTGAAGGCCTCTAAGGTTGGCCCCGGGGTAACAACAATAATGCCTTTCCCCAGGGCAAGTGGCCTCTCCTTAATGACAGCTATCTGAACTGCAGTTAGAATTTTTTCTGTGGGTGCAAAACGTTGTTCTGCATTGGAGTATAAATGTGATTTATATGCTATGGGCACCGTGTCACCTTCGTTAAAGGTGACATAAGTGGACCCAATAGCACTAACAATTATTCTGATGATGAAATTTGTTTTGTTGTCACATGTGTGCAAGTGTTTTCCTTCAAGCATGTCCTGTTGCAATTCCCTACGGATGCGTGTGTGTTCAATTGCCCAGTGTCTGCTAGAAAAATCTGGGCATATTAAGTCATAATGTGGCTTGATACGTTGTGCATAGTCAGGAATGAAAGTTCTAATAAAGTTAAAGAAACCAAGTAAAGACTGGAGTTTCTTCATTGTATTTGGTGGCTGGAGTTGAGCAAATTTTTCTAGAAAGTGCGGGGCCAGGCTCTTGCCCTCGTTTGATAGCTCATATCCCAGGAAAAATACACTGAGAAAGGCTATTTTCGTTTTCCCAAAATTAAATTTGTAACCAAGGGCTGCGAATCCTAAAACGATCCGGTTGACTCTGGCAAGATGAATGTTGAGCTCGTCATCTGTGACATAGATGTCATCCACATAAGACTGCGGCTTGGGTTCAATATCATGTAATATTGATGTTACACGGGCTGAGAACAGCCCTGTGCTGTTCTTGTAGCCTTGAGGCAAACAACAAAAGTTTTTTTGTGAGCCAAATGAGAATACACTGAGGGGGTCATTACAACCTTGGCGGTAAAAGCCGCTTACCGCTGTCAGAAGACCGCCAACATCCTGTCGCGGCCGCGGTAAACCGCCACAGTCATTCTGACCCACAACAGGCAAACCGCCAAAATACAGACATTCACAAAAGTCCGCCACACCAAAGGTCAGCGAGAAACTGGCGATGACCAAACCTCCACCGTCACACCAACAGAAATACGCCGACTACAATCACGACACACGAATCCACGCGGCGGTCTTTCAACCGCGTTATTCTATTGGCGGTAAATACCGCCACGCTCAAAATACACACACTCTTACTAAACACAGCCACATTGGACAATTCAAAATACACACACCTGAGACACATACACACACCACACCCACACACCCAATTAACTATAAAACACACACCCACATCACCCACAAACCTCCACTCCTAGAGAATCGGTACCACGCACAGAGAAATAGATATCCGAGCACCCAGACGCGCATATTACATTCACCCAGCAATATTACCACGCACTTCACACAACACACCAATACACATCACCACATTTAGCACCACACAATCCACCCCACACATCACCCACACCACCCCATGGCACCGCAAAGACACCCCAGGTTTTCTGAGGATGAACTCAGGGTCATGGTGGAGGAAATCGTACTGGTAGAGCCGCAGCTCTTCGGATCACAGGTGCAGCACACCTCCATTGCCAGGAAGATGGAGCTATGGAGCAGAATAGTCGACAGGGTCAACGCTGTGGGACAGCACCCAAGAAATAGGGACGACATCAGGAAGCGGTGGAACGACCTACGGGGGAAGGTGCGTTCAATGGTATCCAGGCACAACATCGCGGTTCAGCGGACTGGCGGCGGTCCACCACCTCCTCCCCCAGAATTTACAACATGGGAGGAGCAGGTCTTGGCGATCCTGCATCCTGAGGGCCTCGCAGGAGTATCTGGAGGAATGGACTCTGGTAAGTCTCATCTTCACTACTTCATCCCCCCCACCCCACCAGCATGCCAACTCATACCCCCACCCACACCCTCACCCCCATCACACCTACTCCTTGCAAATGTCTCACCATCACAACCCACCTATCCCAACCCCAAGCCCTGCATGCGACCACAAAGCATGGACACCCATCACCAAAGCATGCCCACTGCACATCCCCGTCCCCCCGAAACCACCGTCACAAAAGCCCCCACACAGGAATGCAAGCACTGGGGTACACGGGCACCCACCCATTGCACGCTATGGCACACACAGATGCAATAACCTTCCCTTTATATCCCTGCAGGACCCGAACGCCACGTCACCGCGCAGGAGGGTCCACAAATGTCCACTCCACCCCCAGAAGAGGCCCACAGTGATGACAGCAGCTCTGTCGACCTGGATCTAGATGACCAGCCCGGCCCATCGGGGACCTCGGGACAGTCGGTTCCCCTCAGACAGCCACAGGCCACAGCAGACCTTCCCCCCTCTGGGAACACCAGCACAGCACCCACCCAGCGGGCCCATACCTCTGTCCCCAGGACACGTCAATCAGCGGTGTGTCCACCACTACAGGGCACCCAGGTTAACCCACCACCCCAACAACAACAGGGACCTGGGGGCAGTGGTAGTGGGCACACGGTCCAGGGGACAGAGGCCCAGGGAAACAGGGGAACTGGGAGGGCTGCTGTGCGACAGGGTGGGGACAGGCCCAGGGAACCCACTCTCCACGAGGCCCTCTCCTCCATCATGGGAGCCTACCATCATTCCCAGGAGACGATGGCGACGGTACTGGCCAGGTTTCAGGAGATCCAGCTCCTGCAGGAGGAACAGTATTTGGGGTTAATGGAGGAACTACGAACCATCAGTTCCGCCCTGGGCACCATTGTAGGGGCTCTGAATCTTGTAGTCACCACATTGCGGGACACTGTGGCACCACAAAGGGCCCCTGACACTAGCATGGACCAAGAACTGCCTACCACCTCTGCCGGCGCTAGTGGACAGGAGGCCCCGCCACAGGACCAACAGGCCACCAGCACCCCACCACCTGCAGAAGGAGAACCACCCCGCAAGCGGGCCCTGAGATCCAGGACGAAGACAGAGTAAGATGCCAAGACCCCCGCCAGGAAAGGATACCTCCCTGATTGTTATCCCACTGTCCCACATTGTCACCCTGTCCATCCTTAAACTGCCCCTGCTCCACTTTCCACAGGCATTTGGACAATGCACCTGTGATACAAATAGTCTGGACTCTGCCATGGACAATCCTCCACCATCACCCCTCACCGATTTGCAACCACCCACCAATATAGAGCACTGTAATAAACACAGTTATTGCACAAAACAATCAGGAGTCTGGCTGTGATTTTGAACAAATGTATTAGACATTAACGTGCCAAAATGCTTATTTACATTGTGATGCCAACATACCAATGTCACACAGCTGTAGTTCATGGGGAAACAAAGCAGATGTCACGCAGTGGGGCCCTCATCTCTGAAATCGGAAGGGAAAGTCACAACTCAGTTACCATACACTGGGGGAAAAGGACAGACAGTAGAGAGGTAGTAGTGTTTAAGTATATGTAATATGCCGGTGTGTATTCCTACCTGTGTGTCATTGAAAATACTGCTGTATTACTGTGTTCCTGTTGTCTATGTCGTCTTCTTCGGCTTCCTCATCTTCACTCTCCAAAGGCTCCACAGCTGCTACAACACCACCATCTGGACCATCCTCCTGCAGAAAAGGCACCTGTTGTCGCAAAGCCAGGTTGTGAAGCATACAGCAGAATAGGGATCCACCTGTCATATGGAGGCACCTGAACCTGGCCTTCAGGAGCCCGAAGGTCCACTCGATCACCCTTCTAGTTCACACATGGGCCTCATTGTACCGTTCCTCTGCCCTTGTCCTGGGATTCCTCACTGGGGTCAGTAGCCATGACAGGTTGGGGTAACCAGAGTCACCAATTAGCCACAAACGTTGCCTCTGGAGTTGAACCATCACGTAAGGGATGCTGCTATTCCGCATGATGTACGCGTCATGCACTGAGCCAGGGAACTTGGCATTAACATGGGAGATGTACTGGTCTGCCAAACATACTATCTGCACATTCATCGAATAATAACTCTTCCTGTTTCTGTACACCTGTTCACTCCTGTGGGGGGGAACCAAAGCCACATGGGTCCCATCAGTGGCACCTATGATGTTAGGGATATGTCCAAGGGCATAGAAATCACCCTTCACTGTAGGCAAATTCCCCACCTTAGGGAAAACGATGTAGCTGCGCATGTGTTTCAGCAGGGCAGACAACACTCTGGACAACACCTTGGAAAACATAGGCTGGGACATCCCTGATGCCATGGCCACTGTTGTTTGAAATGACCCACTTGCAAGGAAATGGAGCACTGACAGCACCTGCACTAGAGGGGGGATCCCTGTGGGTTGGCATATTGGTGACATCAGGTCTGGCTCCAGCTGGGCACACAGTTCATGAATAGAGGCTCGGTCAAGCCTGTATGTCAGTATGACATGTCTTTCCTCCATTGTCGACAGGTCCACCAGCGGTGTGTACACAGGAAGATTCCGCCATCTCCTCGCATGTCCCAGCGGACGGTGCCTATGAAGGACAACAGCGAGCACAGAGTCAATCAACCCACAGGTACGTAACCACAGCTTGCACATAACACGATTCTCACTCCATTGAATACTTTGTATGAGTGTTGATGCAAGGCCTAGGTATGTGTGACGCAGTAAAAAGTAAGCCATGTGGGCCCCTGAAATGGCGGCTGCCTGACCTGTGAAGTGCGACAATGGGATGTGAGGTAAATGCGCTGCCGTGGCACACCGTGGAGGTAGGCGGTCGAAGACCGCGGCGCAAAGCAGCATTGGTTAACATTGAACCCTATGGGTCTCATGAGCCAATGACGATATGCGCCGGCGGTCGCGGTAGCCACCACCGCGGGATGCACTGCCGCGGGTGTGACCGCCATTTGCTATCTGCTTAATCACTCGATACCTGATCTTCGACAGGAGAGGACCTACACTGCAAGTGCTGCTGTAACCTCGGTCTGGAAGAGACAATGGCTCATGCGACTGGGGAAAGGGCCCCTGCCTTCACAGCACAGGAGTTGGAGAAACTTGTGGATGGGGTCCTCCCCCTGTACGCACTACTCTACGGTCCTCCAGACCAACAGGTTAGTACTGAGGGAGCATGCTTTCTGGGCAATGCCTGTGTTGAGTGGGGTGGATGAAAGATGGTGGGGAGGGGAGCGATTCAGGCATGCATCAAACGACGGTGAGAGCATGTGCCACATGGCAAGGGTAGGGATGGGGGGCCACTCACATTGAATATGCAGAAGGTGATGACTATTTTTCTCCCCCTGTACATTTCACATAGGTCAGCGCCCACCAGAAGATCGATATTTGGCGTGCCATCGCCAAGGACGTCCGGACCCTGGGGGTCCACCACAGACGGGGCACCCACTGTCGGAAGAGATGGGAGGACATCCGCCGCTGGAGCAGGAAGACGGCGGAGGCTCAGCTGGAGATGGCCTCCCAACGTGGGAGGGGTGCCAGTCGGACTTTTGACCCCCCTGATGTCCCGGATCCTGGCAGTGGCCTACCCCGATTTGGATGGGCGCGTGAGGACATCACAGCAGACACAAGGGGGTGAGTACACTCTCATTCTGTTGACTTTGCGTGCAGTGGAGGTGTCTGGGTGGGGGAGGAGGGCTGTGGGTATCCCTAGGCCAAGGCGATTTCTGTAGGCTAGGCCCCTCCGTAAGGCATGGCCCTGTGCCCCCGCACACCACCTCTGTAGGGTGCCTAGTACAGCTATTCATGTCCCTGTGTCATCTATGTGTGCAGATGTCGTCCATAAGCTTGTAGGCCATGTCCCACAGATTGAATAGTCGACCCCAAGTGTGCGGCGTAGTGCAGGGGGCTTCTGTGTCTGTCCTGTCCGCCAACGGTGTCGCCAATGCATGCACTCAACATGTCTTTATTTCCCCCCCCCCCCTTTTTTGTGGTCTTCCTGTTCATGTGTGCATTAGCATCATCAGGCGGAGGAGAAGTGGCATCGGAGCACGAGGGAGCTGCATCCCACATGGCCATGGAGGGCCATGCAACGGACTCCGAATTCACCAGTGGGACAGAGGGCGAGGGGAGCTCCACAGCGGGGACTCGGGCAGACATCAGTGACACCGACTCGTCCTCTGAAGGGAGCTCCCTTGTGGTGGCGGCAACATCTGTGCCCCCCGCAACAACAGGTACAGCCGCCACCCACCACACCAGCACCGCCCTCCCAGCATCCCCTCAGCATTTGCCCCGTGCCCGCTCACCCAGGAAGGTGGGCATCTCCTTCGCCCCAGGCACCTCAGGCCCTGCCCCAGTCACCCCTGCTGCCCTCAGTGAGGAGGTCATTGACCTCCTGAGGACGCTCACTGTTGGGCAGTCTACCATTTTGAATGCCATCCAGGGTGTAGAAAAGGAGGTGCACCAGAGTAATGCATACCTGGAGGGCATTCATTCTGGTCAGGCTGCCCTTCAGCGATCGTTCCAGACTCTGGCCTCAGCACTGATGGCAGCCATTGTCCCTGTCTCTAGCCTCCCCCCTCCAACTTCCTCCACCCGTACCCTATCACCTGTACCTCTGCCTATCCCAGACACACCATCAGACCAGCCTGCACACACCTCAACACCCAAGGGAAGCTCAGGCACCACACATCACACAGGCATTCACCCAAGCAACATCCACATACAGACATACCAACACCCACTGCCTCCACTGGGTCCCCCTCCTCCTCGTCTCCCTCCTCCCTCCCTGTCACATCTCCACTCACACATGCATGCACAACATCTTCAGCTACTACGTCCCTCAGCAGCACACACACCAAAACACCCCGCACATGTGCAGTCACCACCCCCACCGCCATTTACACGTCCCCTGTGTCCTCTCCCAGTGTGTCTGTGACCCCCTCTTCCAAGATACACAAACGCAGGCAGCCACCCACCCAACAGCCATCCACCTCACGACAGCCTCCAGCCCAAGCACCTGCACCCAAAGACACCAAACTTACAACTCCTACAACCACAACCTCTTCCTCCACTCCCATACCCACTACACCTACCCGTCCCACTGCTCCTAAAAGGCTTTTCCTGTCCAAACTCAACCTCTTTCCCCCAACTCCCCCCACCCCGTCCATGTCATAGGACTACAGTCAGCACCTCAGCCACGACAAAACCGGCCCCTGTCATCACAGTCTGCCATAGACTGTGGAGTGCCCCACCCTCCAGGGCAGCCAGTTCGGTACGAAGCCAAGGCACGGGCAGCCCACCCCCGGAGAAACATCCCAAGATAGGCAGTGGCCGGCGCGAGAGGGTGAAAACACCAGGGACTAAAACCCCTACTATGGCTCCGGCAGCAAGTGTGGAGACAGCTGGCACACCGCCCAAGGTGGGGAAGGGCCACAGGCGATCAGGGAAGGCTGGGAAGGGCAGCACGCCGTACAACACCGCCATCAGCCCAGCTGGCCAGGAGGGCCCCGCCAGCCCCATCCCAGGTGGGCAGGAGGCCACCAACAGGCCCAGCACAGCTGCCCAGGAGGGCCCTGCCAGCCGTAGGACAGATGGGCAGGAGGGCCCCGCCAGCTGTAGGACAGATGGGCAGGAGGGCCCCGCCAGCCGTAGGACAGATGGGCAGGAGGGCCCCGCCAACCACAGGACAGGTGGCAAATGACCTCCCCGCCATGGCCGGATCCGCTGCACTGAGCCCTTCATCTCAAGCACCGCTGAACTGGGCACCGCCGTCTCAAGCACCGCTGCACTGGGCCCTTCATCTCAAGCACCGCTGCACTGGGCCCTTCATCTCAAGCACCGCTGCACTGGGCCCTTCATCTCAAGCACCGCTGAACTGGGCACCGCCGTCTCAAGCACCGCTGAACTGGGCCCTTCATGTCAAGCACCGCTGAACTGGGCACCGCCGTCTCAAGCACCGCTGTACTGGGCATCGCCGTCTCAAGCACCGCTGAACTGGGCACCGCCGTCTCAAGTACCGCTGCACTGGGCCCTTCATCTCAAGCACCGCTGAACTGGGCACCGCCGTCTGAAGCACCGCTGAACTGGGCACCGCCGTCTCAAGCACCGCTGAACTGGGCACCGCTGTCTCAAGCACCGCTGAACTGGGCCCTTCATCTCAAGCACCGCTGAACTGGGCACCGCCGTCTCAAGTACCGCTGCACTAGGCCCTTCATCTCAAGCACCGCTGAACTGGGCACCGCCGTCTCAAGCACCGCTGCACTGGGCCCTTCATCTCAAGCACCGCTGCACTGGGCCCTTCATCTCAAGCACCGGTGAACTGGGCCCTTCATCTCAAGCACCGCTGAACTGGGCACCGGCGTCTCAAGCACCGCTGAACTGGGCCCTTCATCTCAAGCACCGCTGAACTGGGCACCGGCGTCTCAAGCACCTCTGAACTGGGCACCGCTGTCTCAAGCACCGCTGAACTGGGCACCGCCGTCTCAAGCACCGCTGAACTGGGCACCGCTGTCTCAAGCACCGCTGCACTGCGCCCTTCATCTCAAGCACCGCTGAACTGGGCACCGCCGTCTCAAGCACCGCTGAACTGGGCACCGCCGTCTCAAGCACTGCTGAACAGGGCCCTTCATCTCAAGCACCGCTGAACTGGGCACCGCCGTCTCAAGCACCGCTGAACTGGGCCCTTCATCTCAAGCACCGGTGAACTGGGCCCTTCATCTCAAGCACCGCTGAACTGGGCACCGCCGTCTCAAGCACCGCTGAACTGGGCCCTTCATCTCAAGCACCGCTGAACTGGGCACCGGCGTCTCAAGCACCTCTGAACTGGGCACCGCTGTCTCAAGCACCGCTGAACTGGGCACCGCCGTCTCAAGCACCGCTGAACTGGGCACCGCTGTCTCAAGCACCGCTGCACTGCGCCCTTCATCTCAAGCACCGCTGAACTGGGCACCGCCGTCTCAAGCACCGCTGAACTGGGCACCGCCGTCTCAAGCACTGCTGAACAGGGCCCTTCATCTCAAGCACCGCTGAACTGGGCACCGCCGTCTCAAGCACCGCTGAACTGGGCACCGCCGTCTCAAGCACCGCTGAACTGGGCACCGGCGTCTCAAGCATCGCTGAACTGGGCACCTCCGTCTCAAGCACCGCTGAACTGGGCACCGCCGACTCAAGCACCGCTGCACTGGGCCCTTCATCTCAAGCACCGCTGAACTGGGCACCACCGTCTCAAGCACAGCTGAACTGGGAACCGCCGTCTCAAGCACCGCTGGCCCATGAGCGGCAGGGGCTGGCCCGCATCTGTGTCGGGCAGGGCTGCACGAAGCACTCTGGGCACCAGGCCCCCTCCAGAACCAGTGGAGACTGTCATCCACTTGTGAGACTGTGGCTTTGCACTCCCCAGGATGTAACAGTGGGCAGCCCACCCACTGTCTGGACTTGTGAGACTGTGGCTTTGCACTCCCCAGGATGTAACAGTGGGCAGCCCACCCACTGTCTGGACTTGTGAGGCTGTGGCTTTGCACTCCCCAGGATTGAACAGTGGGCATGGAGGCCCCTCGTGGATCTGGCGTTGTGCACTCATCTGGCTGAGGTGCCCCCCCTTCCCTTCCCCCTGAGGTGCCTGTAGTTTTGCTATCTGATGCCCCTGCAGTGTTCTCTCCGTTGGAGTCAGGTATCCTGTGTCGTCTTTGCCCATGTGATTTGGGCCCAGTGGTCCACGAACAATGCCTGCTACAATGCTTGGACTTGTACATTTATGTATATAAGAGTTTTTGATGTGTATATATATTTTTTGGGCAGTAATACAATATATTCCAATGTTTAGAATCATTTCCTTTTGTCTTTGCATTCTTCCAGGGGGTTTGGGGGGTGTCACTCTGATGTGTTGCTATGCATTGATGTGTGTGTTGTAGTGGGTGAGGGTGAGGGTGGGTGTGTCGCGTATGTGTGTACCCGTAATAAGTTACCCTCCCCCTCCCCTGTGTCGTAGGTGCAGTACTCACCGTTGTCTTCTGCGCCGGCGTTCGTGCTCCTGGAAAAGGAGCAGGAAGACTATCGCTGGGAGTATGTGGAGTTCGGGTTCCATGCTGTCCTGATTCCTCGTGGGCTGTATTCCTCGTGTTTTTATCGGCGGGGCTACCGCCCCGGAAAAGGTGGCGGATTGGTAGGTTGTGATACAGTGGGCGGTACATTGTCTCCCGCCTGTCTGTTGGCGGTGACCGCCGCGCTGTTTGTTTGTACCGCCGTGGCGGGCGGTGTGTTGATGTGGCGGTCGCTGTTGGCGGTTTCCGCCAGGGTTGGAATTCCATTTTTTTTTCCCGCCAGCCTGTTTGCGGTTTGGCCGCCGCTTTAACACCGACTGCCAGGGCTGGAATGACCACCTCAGTTTGCTAAGTTCTGGCAGAAAAAAACAGTGGAGATATCCAGGGTTGTTTTATATTTTTGTTCACTATGTTATTAATTAGTGCTGTGCTATGTGAATTTTGTATAGCGTATGTGCGTGTATGACTTTTTAAGTGTCTGTGATCTAAGACTATTCTGTGAGAATGGTTGGGTTTTGCAACGGGGAATAATGGATTATTATTTCAGAGACACAGGGCTCAATTACTCCCTGGTACTGAAGCTGGGTGAGGATCTCCTTCACTAGACCTTTAGCTTCATGTTTAACAGGCTATTGTGGCTGAGGCTGGGGTGTACACCTGATAGGTATTACAAGGTATGGAGAATCCTTGCCCCAAGATTCATGATTGTGGTACAACGCAGGTGCCTGCGCTAAAGTCCAGTTGACAGCGTAAGCTTGTTTTACCGCTTCTGTAACAAGATCAGAGACAGAAGGCAAAATGACATCTTCCCCATATGGGAGTTTACAGACGTGCTCGGGATGCCAGTCCCTTTCGGCCAGTAGGATACCACAACTAAGTTCATCCCAGAATATCACACTAATGGTGTGCTCTACGTCGCTCTCAATTTGGATATTTCAATCATAAACCCTTTTGAGTGGGAGAACGCACCCATCCGCAGTCTCAACTGCAATGCCATTGTCGCATCCAGATGATCTTTCAGACTCTGGGGACATATCGTGACCTGTGCTGCGGTGTCTAACAGTTGCAAAAACCACAGAAGACGTGGGTCTCTTGCTCACTGTGCCACTGGATTCAAGCTAGCCTGGCTGATGAAGGGTGATACCCTGAAACCGGTCCCAGGATGCTTGTTTCCGGTCCAGGGAGGACCTGGCTTGGCAGTTGGGGCTGGACTGTTCCCATGAGGAACAGGGTCAAGACTGATTTGCATATGGCTGGGTCCAAACTAGGGTGGCATGGTGAGCAAAAGAACGATGGATTAAACCCAGATCTGTGACTGGGGGTGAGTGTTTGCGTTGTTCAGCACTCCGTCCATCATCCTTTTTTGTTGCTAAAGTTGCCCTATGTTGGAAGGGTATGCCCAGACGTGGGTCCCTTGCTCACTGTGCCACTGGATTCAAGCTAGCCTGGCTGATGAAGGATGATACCCTAAAACTGGTCACAGTATGCTTGTTTCTGGTCCAGGGAGGACCTGGCTTGGCAGTTCGGGCTGGACTGTTCCCATGAAGAACAGGGTCAAGACTGATTTGCATATGGCTGGGTCCAAAGTGGGGTGGCATGGTGAGCAAAAGAACGATGGTTTAAACCCAGATCTCTGACTGGGGGTGAGTGTTTGCATTGTTAAGCACTCTGTCCATCATCCTTTTGTGTTGCTAAAGTTGCCCTATGTGGGAAGGGTATTCCCAGACATGGGTCCCTTGCTCACTGTGCCACTGGATTCAAGCTAGCCTGGCTGATGAAGGGTGATACCCTGAAACCGTTCCCAGGATGCTTGTTTCCGGTCCAGGGAGGACCTGGCTTGGCAGTTCGGGTTGGACTGTTCCCATGAGGAACAGGGTCAAGACTGATTTGCATATGGCTGGGTCCAAACTGGGGTGGCATGGTGAGCAAAAGAATGATGGATTAAACCCAGATCTGTGACTGGGGGTGAGTGTTTGCATTGTTCAGCACTCCATCCATCATCCTTTTGTGTTGCTAAAGTTGCCCTATGTGGGAAGGGTATGCCCAGACGTGGGTCCCTTGCTCACTGTGCCACTGGATTCAAGCTAGCCTGGCTGTTGAAGGGTGATACCCTGAAACCGTTCCCAGGATGCTTGTTTCCGGTCCAGGGAGGACCTTGCTTGGCAGTTTGGGAACAGGGTCAAGACTGATTTGCATATGGCTGGGTTCAAACTGGGGTGGCATGGTGAGCAAAAGAACGATGGATTAAACCCAGATCTGTGACTGGGGGTGAGTGTTTGCATTGTTCAGCACTCCATCCATCATCCTTTTGTGTTGCTAATGTTGCCCTTTGTGGGAAGGGTATGCCCAGACATGGGTCTCTTGCTCACTGTGCCACTGGATTCAAGCTAGCCTGGCTGATGAAGGATGATACCCTAAAACTGGTCCCAGTATGCTTGTTTCTGGTCCAGGGAGGACCTGGCTTGGCAGTTCGGGCTGGACTGTTCCCATGAAGAACAGGGTCAAGACTGATTTGTATATGGCTGGGTCCAAACTGGGGTGGCATGGTGAGCAAAAGAATGATGGATTAAACCCAGATCTGTGACTGGGGGTGAGTGTTTGCATTGTTCAGCACTCCGTCCATCATCCTTTTGTGTTGCTAGCGGTGTCTAACAGTGTCACTGCCCACGTCTTGTTCTTCAGCAATGTTCTCAAGTGTACTGGTGTAAGGAAATGCCTCCTTGGCATGGTTACCCCCTGACTTTTTGCCTTTGCTGATGCTAAATTATGATTGAAAGTGTGCTGGGACCCTCCTAACCAGGCCCCAGCACCAGTGTTCTTTCCCTAAACTGTACCTTTGCTTCCACAATTGGCACAGCCCTGGCACTCAGACAAGACCCTTATAACTGGTACCCCTGGTACCAAGGGCCCTGATGCCAGTGAAGGTCTCTAAGGGCTGCAGCATGTCTTATGCCACCCTGGGGACGCCTCACTCAGCACATGCGCACTGCCTCACAGCTTGTGTGTGCTAGTGGAGAGAAAATGACTAAGTCGACATGGCACTCCCCTCAGAGTGCGATGCCAACCTCACACTGCCTGTGGCAAAGGTAAATCACCCCTCTAGCAGGCCTTACAGCCCTAAAGCAGTGTGCACTATACCACAGGTGAGGACATATGTGCATGAGCACTGTCCCTACAGTGTCTAAGCCAAACCTTAGACATTGTAAGTGCAGGGTAGCCATAAGAGTGTATGGTGTGGGAGTTTGTCAAACACGAACTCCACAGTTCCATAATGGCTACACTAAAAACTGGGAAGTTTGGTATCAAACTTCTAAGCACAATAAAAGCACACTGATGCCAGTGGGGAATGTATTGTAACATGCACCCAGAGGGCATCTTAGAGATTCCCCCTGAATACCAATCCGACTTCTATTGTGGGGCTGACCAGTTTCTGCCAGCCTGCCACAATCAGACGAGTTGCTGGCCACATGGGGAGAGTGCCTTTGTCACTCTGTGGCCAGGAACAAAGCCTATACTGGGTGGAGGTGCTTCTCACTCCCCCTGCAGGAACTGTAACACCTAGCGGTGAGCCTCAAGGGCTCACCCCTTTTGTTACAGCGCCACAGGGCATCCCAGCTAGTGGAGATGCCTGCCCCTCCGGCCACTGCCCCCACTTTTGGTGGCAAGGCTGGAGGAGATAATTAGGAAAACAAGGAGGAGTCACCCACCAGTCAGGACACCCCCTAAGGTGCCCTGAGCTGAGGTGACCCCTGCCTTTAGAAATCCTCCATCTTAATTTTGGAGGATTCTCCCAATAGGATTAGGGATGTGCCCCCTTCCCCTCAGGGAGGAGGCACAAAGAGGGTATAGCCACCCTCCAAGACAGTAGCCATTTGCTACTGCCTTACCAGACCTAAACACACCCCTAAATTTAGTATTTAGGGGCACCCCAGAACCCAGGAAATCAGATTATCCAGTATTGGATCTTTCATAAATTCACATGCTTGAATCATCCCCGTCGTCGAAGTGGGAGTCCCACGGTACATAAAATAGCAATAATTAACTAATACATTGTTTTTCCCTATAGGCTATAATGGAAATACCAGCCACACATATAGCCTATCCAAGTCCTTTTGTGAAAAGGACCCAAACCTGCCTGCTGGCCAATCAGGCACCAGCACCCTCTAGAACACTCTCCAGAGAAGCTCCTTCCCTCAGATTTTCTACTGCACATCGTGTGAAGGGAGTCTCCCTGAGCTCTGCTCAGTTTTTCTACTTCTTCAGGAGCATTTTCTCTCAAGAGAACTCTAAAAATGTCGGATTCTTCTAGAGAAGGCCTTTTCCGCCCTTGCAAGACCTGTGGAAAGAAAAGGCTCCATGTGGATGATCCGCATAAAGACTGCTTGTATTGCCTTTACCCACAACACCAGGTGAAGGACTGCAAGATATGCCGTACTTTTTCCACAAAAACTCTCAGAGACCGTGAGGGTAGACTTCTGACATGGTTACAGGCAAAATCCTGTACTTCATGTGAGGAGAATGGGTCAGAAAGGCCACACAAAAGGCCCAAATCTGAGGACCTGGGCCAGGCAGAAAGATCTAGAAAGAGGCAGAAATTACATCATGGAAAATGCTTGCAGACTTCAATTTCTTCTGAGCCATCCTCTCCTCGTCAAAAGAAGGAGTCGTCCCGTCTTTCTCCTTCCTCTGAGGTTTCTACCTCTAGAAAGGTAACCATTAAAATTAAGTTGACGACGGCACCATCGTTGACAACCGTGACGACGACGACGGTGTTTACATCTACTGTCTCCACCACCTCGTCGACGAGACCATCGTCAGCAATGACTACCTTGACGTCAACGGTAAGGGCTCCTATTTCCTCTATCAAACCTCCGTCGATGAGGATTTCAGAAAGGAGTACGTCGCTGACAACATCAACTCCTTCGTCGACGACAAAATCGTCGTTGATAACATCGTCAACGAAAGCACCATCAACTACAACACCACCAACTACAGCGTTGTCGGCTGTCTCACCGTTGACGAGACCACTGTCATCGACACCATCGTCGACTAGACCGTCTTCGATGGAAAGATCATCCCTGATAACAATACCGTCGACAGCACCATCATCATTGACACCATCTCCTATGCCATTGGTGCCTGTGAGACAGATAAAGGCTATTCCTACCTCTTCCAGGTCTCCTGATCTTTGGGCCTTGGTCAAGATCACATCTCTGCCCAGATCAGAGACTTATCCTACAGACACGTCACCAAGCAAGGTGTCAACTTTATTACCCAGTCATTTCCTGGATTGGGAGGAATTGGATGAGGGTCCATTTGGAGATGCGCACAGCCCATCCCAGTTACATGTTAAATACCAGGAAGAGGACGACGATGATGAGTATGATCAATACCAACCATATTACTCACATTAAGAACGCTATTACCAACAGCCTCAGCCAAGATACTCTATACAGATGCCTGCCTCCTTAATCCAGGACTTACAATTAATGTTGCAAGATTATAGGAGGAGGTTCCCAGTTACATCAGAAGATCAACCACCACCTCCAGCTTCTCCTGTTACACCAAGAAACATCCCTCCACCTCCAGCTACTCCCAGGATGACACCTCATTCCGTTTTAGCTGCCCCCCTTGGAGATGAAGGTTCCACTTCAGGGGAAGAAGAGGAAGAAGGAGAGATATCTACCCCTCAGCATCCCACTGAGGAATGGGATGACTACTTAGCCCCCACTCCTTCTCCACCACCTCCTCGCCCTTCAGATTCTCCACCCGAGGATATAGGTGGTTTCCCCAACCTAATGGACAGGGCTGCCGCACGCTTCCACCTTCCAACATCTGTTTCACAGTCAGAATGCTTCCTCCATGATTTTAAGGAACAGTCAATGAAGTCTGTAAGGTCCATTCCCATTATTGACTTTATATGGAGCAAGGGTACCAAGATCATGCACAACCCGGCAACAGTCCCACCAATGCAACAAAAGTTGGTAAAAAAATACAAGGCAACTCAGGACTCTCCAGCATGTCTCACTGGTCACCCAAAACCGGACTCTGTTATTTCGCAAGCGGCTCAAAGGCATTCTAAGAACCCGTCTACACCTATCTCTACTCCTCCAGATAGAGAAGGAAGGAGATTAGATAATGTGGGCAAAATATTCTCCTCCATGTCAGAAATTAGTGTTAGAGCAGCAAATTCCTTGGCAATCCTGGGTCATTATGACAGACAAATGTGGTCGAATATGCAACCTTTCATTGATCTCATCCCTGAAAGAAAGCAAGTAGATCCTCCAAGAAGGTGAGTGTACGTCCTATGAGATAATCGACTGCGCTCTAGATATAGCCTCCACCGGCTTTCGTCAGCTGGCTGGTGCTGCAGTGTTACGCCGCCTAGGTTGGCTCAAGGCCACATCTCTCAGACCGGAAGTGCAGTCCAGAATTCTCGACATGCCTTACGATGGAGAATCTCTCTTTGGCAAGCACGTAGATGACGCGCTGCAGGCCATCAAGACCGACACAGACACTGCCAAGTCCCTAGGTACCTTGCAGTACCAGAAACAGCCCTTTCGGGGTGCAAGAGGAAGAGGATTTACCTCATTTCGAGGTTCCTTTCACAGGCAGTACCAGAAACCCCAATATAGGCCATCCTATCAGCAGCAGTATAAGCAACCATCCACGGCCTCATACGCCAGACAGGGAGGAAAGAGAAGACAGGGTTCACAAAACAGAGATCAACCCAGAAAACAATGATCTTCACCAGGCACCGGCTATGCTTCCCCAATGTTCACACAATTAACAAATAGGAGCAAACATCTCCATTTACATCCAGGAGTGGAAGAACATAACATCAGACAAATGGGTGCTGGATATAGTGACAAAAGTTCATACCCTGGAATTCATACAAAAACCACTGCATCATCCACCAAGAACGTCCAGACCGTTCCATCTTCGTCTGCTTCAGCAGGAAGTATTCCTTATGCTTGCCAAGGGAGCTATAGAAAAGGTTCTAGTTCAGCAAAGAGGTCTTGGGTTCTATTCCCGTTTCTTCCTGATATAGAATAAGTCAGGGAAATGGAGACCGATACTAGATCTAAGGAAACTCAACAAGTTCCTTCGGAAACAATCTTTTTGGATGATCACGCTGTCGGATATCCTGCACCTTTTCAATCCTGGAGATTTTATGACAACAATGGATCTCCAGGATACTTATTTCCACATACCAATACATCAGAAACATCGCAAATATCTCTGGTGCCCATTATCAGTTCAAAGTTCTCCCATTCGGTCTGAAGTCAGCTCCACGAATCTTCACAAGTTGCCCCAGGCACAGGTTTTCTCCGCAACAGGGGTTTCCAGGTGTTTCCATACGTGGATGACTGGCTCATAAAAGCTCCTTCTCCACTACTAGCCTCCAGGGCTACAAACGCTTGCCTGAAGTTATTCCGCAGTTTGGGGCTAACAGTAAATCTACAGAAGTTGGTCATACTTCCCTCATGCAGAAGATTCTTCCTGGGTGCAGAATTAGACACCATCAAAAACAAAGCATACCTCACTCCGGCATGGCAGCAGAAACTAACCAACTTAGCTGTCAATATTTCCACAAAAAAGTTTGTTTCAGTGCGACTGTTCAAGTCACTTCTGGGCATGATTTCCTCAGCCATCGTCCTAGTTCAACTGGCAAGATTGAGAATGAGACCGTTACAAGAAGAATTACAGCTCCAATGGACCCAGTCGCAAGGGTCCTTCGACGACTTAATAACTGTTACGCCAAGAATTCGCCAGGCGTTGAAGTGGTGGTCTCAGACCAACCATCTCTCCCAAGGTCTTACTTTTCTAACACCAATGACAGATTTTATCATCACCATAGACGCTTCCTTGGAAGGCTGGGGAGGCCATTTACAAGACATGCGCATTCAGGGAAGATGGTCGGATCTTCAGAAAGGAATGCACAGAAACCTGTTGGAATTGAAGGCGATACACCTCACGCTCAAGGCTTTTCTTTCACGCATTGCAGGGTCCTCAGTGTTGGTCAGGACGGACAACACAACAAGTATGTTTTATAACAACAAGCAGGGAGGAACAAGATCCCTCTCCCTCTCAAGGGAAGCTCAATCTCTTTGGGACTGGCTCAAACTGCACAATATTCGCCTCAGGGTGGAGCACCTGCCAGGGGTCAACAACGCCCTAGCGGATTCTCTCAGCAGGACGGACGACAACTGCCACGAGTGGGAACTCAACCAGAAGATACTCGACAGCATCTTCCAATGCTGGGGTCAACCGATCCTAGACTTGTTTGCCACCAATCTGAATGCCAAATGCCAGTTCTACGCCAGTCAATACCCACTCCCGGGGTCGTGGGGAAATGCTCTTTTGATGAGATGGTCCGGGATCTTTGCCTACACTTTTCCCCCATCCCGTTGATCCCCAGACTCCTCAGGAAGATGAAGTCCGAATGGTGCAGGATCATTCTCATAGTGCCCAGATGGCCCAGACAGTACTGGTACACGGAGCTTCTACTCCGGTCCGTGTCCAATCCGATGCACCTTCCCTGCAACCAAGACCTTCTCACGAAGAATCAGGGTCAAATTTTTCATCCTGATCCAGCATCTCTTCAATTGCACGCTTGGCTCCTGAGTTCCGAGAGTTTCAGGTTATGAACATTGATCAGGAAAGCAGACGGATTTTATCTAGGGCTCGAGCGGAGAGTACAAATAAGACGTACAAGCTCAAGTGGAAGAGATTTTGTGTTTGGTGTTCTCAGAACAAATTCCACCCTTTACAAATTAAGCTTGAACAAATTCTCTCGTACCTTCTCACACTCTCTTTGCCATGCATCCGTCAAGATTCACCTAGCATCTATAGCCTCTTATAGGCGCTCCGCTGATATGCCTTCAATTGGCTCATCCAGAATCATTAAGCAGTTAATGAAAGGCCTCTTCCGCACTTTCCCTCCGGTGCGTCCTCCTCCGCCAGATTGGCATCTGAATATAGTCCTGTTTCAGCTCATGAAACCTCCTTTCGAAACTATTCACAGGGCAGAACTCAAGTACATCACATGGACGGTGGCAACCCTGCTTGCTCTCACTTCCGCCAGGAGAGTCAGTGATATACAGGCTTTTACTACTAAAGAACCTTTTCTGTTTTTTTTGGATGACTTTGTTATGCTCAGGACCAACCCCAGATACATTCCCAAAGCGCCATCTTTATTTCATCTCAATGAGCCCATGATACTACGAATCTTTTTTCCAAATCCAACTACAATCGCAGAAAAAACTCTGCATTCTTTGGACATCAAAAGATGCCTCAAATTCTACCTTCAAAGTACCAAACAAATCAGGAAATCAGATCAGCTCTTGGTATCTTATTCTCTTGGACGACAAGGAACAGGGGCCACCAAGGCCACTATAGCCTAGTGGATTTCCTCTACAATTCAGTTCTGTCACAGCAAAGCAGGAAAACCGTTGACTAGGCGCACGAGAGCCCACTCCACGAGAGCAGTCTCCACATCGGCTGCTTTGTTTCAGGGTATTGCCCTGGATAAAATATGCCAAGCTGCGACATGGAAGACTACGCACTCCTTTATGCAGCACTATTGTTTGGATTCCTTGCAGAGAACTGACTCTTTACTTCGACAAGCTGTTCTACGTCATCTCTTTCATTAAGGTGAGACCTTTCCTTGGCTGTGTAGAAACTGTTTTATATGCAAATAGTCCATAATTGCTATGCAATATACTTTGCCATGCTTCTTTATCTATATATATATATATATATATATATATATATATATATATATATATATATATGCATGCATATATATATAATAATATATATATATATGGATGTTCAGGATATAGGTGTATATATATATATATATATATATATATATATTTATGTATATTTGTTCAAAGTTCATTATACAAGATTTATGAGCTAGCTATTTGATACAGGTTTTAGAGGATTTCTATGCTCGCACCCTCCATCCACTACGAGTATAATGTTTATCAACAGTACTGCTGGCTATTCAGATTCAAGCATGTGAATTTATTAAAGATCCAATACTGGATAAGAAAACAAGTTACTTACCTGTAACTACAGTTATCCAGTATTGGTATCTTTCATAAATTCACATGCGACCCACCATCCTCCCCTTAGACGCTCGCATTTCCTGTCAGGTTCTAATCTTAACCACTCTCGTGCTAGAAAATATGAGGGAAGGAGCTTCTCTGGAGAGTGTTCTAGAGGGTGCTGGTGCCTGATTGGCCAGCAGGCAGGTTTGGGTCCTTTTCACAAAAGGACTTGGATAGGCTATATGAGTGGCTGGTATTTCCATTATAGCCTATAGGAAAAAAATTGTATTCATTAATTATTGCTATTTTATGTACCGTGGGACTCCCACTTTGACGACGGGGATGATTCAAGCATGTGAATTTATGAAAGATACCAATACTGGATAACTGTAGTTACAGGTAAGTAACTTGTTTTCTTCCCGCAACCTGAACTAAAGAAGAAGGACTGCTGACCTACAAGCCTGCAGAGACGATGGAAGACGACAACTTCAATGGCCCCAGCCCTACTGGCCTGTCTCCTGACTCAAAAACCTGCAACCAGCAACGCATCCAACAGGGACCAGCGACCTCTGAAGCTTCAGAGGACTGCCCTGAATCTCAGGACCAAGAAACTCCCGTGAGCAGCGGCTCTGCTCAACAACCAGCAACAAACTTGCAATTGTTCTGCAACTTCAAAGACCTCACTGTTCCCGCCGGAAGCGTGAGACTTCACACTCTGCACCCGACGCTACCGGCTCGAGATCCAGAGAACCAACACCACAGGGAGGACTCCCCGGCGACTGCAACCCCGTGAGTAGCCCGAGACAACCCTCCTGGACCCCCACAGCGGCGCCTGCAGAGAGAATCAAGAGGCTCCCCCTGACCGCGACAGCCTGTAACAAGGGACCTGACACCTGGACCAAGCACTGCACCCGCAGCCCCCAGGACCAGAAGGAACCAAACTTCAGTGCAGGAGTGACCCCCAGGTGACCCTCTGCCTAGCCCAGGTGGTGGCTGGCCCCCTGTGCCCTGCCTGCACCTCTAGAGTGACCCCCGGGTCCCTCCATTGAAACCAATACAAAACCCGATGCCTGCTTTGCACACTGCACCTGGCCGCCCCTGTGCCGCTGAGGGTGTGTTTTGTGTGCCTACTTGTCCCCCCCCAGTGCTCTACAAAATCCCCCTGGTCTGCCCCCCAGAGGACGTGGGTACTTACCTGCTGGCAGACTGGAACCAGAGCACCCCTGTTATTCATAGGCGCCTATGTGTTTTGGGCACCTCTTTGACCTCTGCACCTGAGAAGGCCCTGAGCTGCTGGTGTGGTAACTTTGGGGTTGCCTTGAACCCCCAACGGTGGGCTGCCTATGCCCAGGAACTGATACTTGTAAGTGTCTTACTTACCTCACAATCTAAACAATACTTACCTCCCCCAGGAACTGTTGATTTTTGCACTATCTACTTTTAAAATAGCTTATTGCCATTTTAACAAAAACTGTATATGATATTGCTCTAATTCAAAGTTCCTAATTTACCTGTGCGGAGGACCTTGCATTTTATGTAATACTTCAAATCTTGAACTTATGGTTCTAAAAATAAATTAAGAAAATATATTTTTCTATATAAAAACTATTGGCCTGGAGTTAAGTCTTTGAGTGTGTGTTCCTCATTTATTGCCTGTGTGTGTACAACAAATGCTTAACACTACCCTCTGATAAGCCTACTGCTCGACCACACTACCACAAAATAGAGCATTAGAATTATCTAATTTTGCCACTATCTTACCTCTAAGGGGAACCCTTGGACTCTGTGCACACTATCTCTTACTTTGAGATAGTATATACAGAGCCAACTTCTTACAACTGGCATTTTTAATTGACAGTGCTGCCACCTTTTTCTTTTTAAACTGTGGCTTTTGTTGTGGGGACTTGTCTTCTTTTTTGTCTGAAGACTGTGATGAGTCTTTCTTCTGATTCACGTTTTCAGGCCATCAATGAGGAGGGCCCCCTCTCTTGCTACATCTATCCAGTGTGTCCTGAAAGGAACAAGAGGGTCGTGAATTATTATATCTGTCAGGAGCTTTTATATTTTTCTCTATTTCTGAGAGTATATCTCCTGTCGGAGTTCTCCGGGTGTGGAGAATCTGCTTTCTGATTCCATCCATCTTTAAATTGCTTTTGTTTATCCCAGCACTTTTTAGAACCCTCCTGTGCTTGCTTAGTATTTTCCTTAGGGGTGGCACTTTGTATTTCTAGCTTTTTCGGCTTGGCTCCCAAACTGTCCCGACCTGTACTGGTATAGGTGTCAGAAATTATTTTCAGTAGCTGTTTCTCCTGGTCCAAATGTGGAATCCCTCGGAGGCGCTGTCGTATAGCCAGTGCTACCGCTTCCCCTTTAATGTTACTGAGTATTATTGAAGAGACTCCGTTGATGTTACGCATTAATTTCATCCCCAACTCTAGGGCTGGATTTGTTTTAACACTTCCGATAAACTGGCAAGTGTTGTGGTGCCATGTGTGGTAGCATAGATTACAGCGAAGACTGTACCCCATGTGGCGCAGTCATCTACAGAGGGAACCTTCCCGAAGGGCAAGCATATTGTGAGAATTCTGTTTTTCCTGTGGTCCCATATGGGGAAACACAGCTTCCAGCTGATTCGTTTTCTGGGTTATCCAAAACAGGATTTCTCTCATTCTGTGGGTACCTTATCCATGATAGTATGTACTGTTTGTGGTTTAATCCCAGTGTCCAATTGGTATCCAGCAGGTGCTGGTGGTGCTTGACGCACTGGTGTAGTGTTCAAAAATCGCATTACGAAATGAACAAGTCGTCTACATAGTGTCAATGTATAAATTGCACAGATCAGAAGCCTGCATATTTTCTCTATGTGGGTGAGGTGTATATGTGGCAAACACGTGCCGAATCCTGAGTTTGTGCTTCTCCAGAACAGGCACTCTTAGGAAATACTACCAGTATGAATGACATGTTGTAGGGTTTTCAATAAAATAGCAAATATCTGTTTTAAAAATTGACAGTGCAATTTTCAAAGACAGTTTTAGGGAGTAAGAAAAGTTACCACAGTTTCAAAGTAAGTACAAGACTTACAGTTCCAGTCTCCGGGGGTTAGGATGTCCACAGGTTGGTGTTCAAGTTAACCCCAAACACCCACCACCAGCAACATGGGCCGGCGGGGTGCTGAGGTCAAAATGTTTGCAAGATTTTAAAATTGGTTTCTATGGAAACTGGGGGCACTCTGAATCAGGCCAGCTTGTAGGTAAGTACCACGTCTTTGGAGGGCAGGCCTTGGGGGGTTTAGGAGAGCACAGGGGAGGCCACAGGTCAGCACCAAACACGAACCCTCAGCGGCACAGGTGCGGCCAGGTACAGGGCGCAAACTTAGCATCAGGCTCCCAATGATTTTCAATAGGGGCACCCCGGGGAGTCACAACTAGGCTGCAGGCTGGTTCCAGGGGTTCAGTTCAGAGAAACCACATGCTGGACAGTGAGGAGGGCCGCCTGGTGCACGTTGCTGCACCAGATGTCGGGTTCCCCAAGGTTGGGGCGCTGTGGATGCAGGGTACCTTTTGGCGTCGGGTATGTTTCTCCCGGTCCTTAACAGGCAGGGGTGGGTCCTCTGCATTTAGTCTGCAGGCATCGTTGTGGTGGAAAAGGAGGGGTCAACCCAGGGTGGACACTAGGTCAGAATCACCTGGGGACCAGCCCTAGTCCATTTGGCCACCTGGACGTTGACCATGTGTTGAAGTAAGCCTCAGCAAGGCCTACTAGTGCAAGGGGTTCACCTTTCTCTGCACAAAGTCCTCAGACCATATAGGAAGTAGTTGGCACTGAAACTGAAATAAAAGACAAAGTTTATTAAACCTCATGAGGTGGTACTGCAGTTCAAACAGCACCCTTCGGTAATGTTTGAAGTAGCACACTGAACTGAGAGAGCATGGTCCTTTTATACCCACGCAGGGGCTAAAAGGAGGTGGTACAATTATAGAAGCAAGACTTGCATATATGTAAGGTCATGTGGAAATGCACAGTCGACAGGTAGGAGGGGCTAACAGTTTTCAAGGACTAACAGCTGCAGACCTTACTGGGCATGTGCAAAAGTGGGAGATGCTAAATATAACTTGTTACTAGGCAGATTTTCAAGAGTAGTTAACAGAAAGGTAGGACAGAGCACATGTCAGCATGTGGCAGAGAAAATGGCTGCCCTGAATACAAAATGGATTCCGCGAAATGTTCACAATAGTTACTAAATACAAGATGTCTTCTGCTAATGCTTAATCTAATTGCTGCTAAACTACAACACATGGGCATCGGGTGCAGAGTGGGCAGGGCTCGCGGATTGTGGGTGGTTCTGGAGTCCTTTGTTGGAGTTTCTTTCTGGACAGGGTCATTATCCATGGGAGATCTTGGTCCTCTGGTGTGCAGGCAGTCCTCTTGAGACTTTTAAGAAGTCACTAGTCCTGCAGGATGCATAGCATTGTAGCAGGGACTTCAGAAGCTAGAGACAGGCCTGTAGGGCTAGGGCCAAAGCAGTTGATGTCTTCAGTCTTCTCTGCTGAGGCTCTGCTTAGCAGTCCTTCTTTTTTCTTCTGATTGTCTTCTTGAGGTTGCCATGAATCTGACCAGCTATGTTCAGGGGATCCCTTAATTCCTTTAATTAGGAACGTTACAGTGCCAGAGGGCAGTAGCCAATGGCTTTTGTCCCTGAGTGTGACTACACCCTTCTGGTGTAAACTCCCTTTGTGGAGGGGGACACAGACCTAACCATCTTGGTCCCTGTCCTCCAAACCAAGATGGAGGATTCTGCAGGGAGTGGGTCAGTTCAGCTCTGGACACCTTATGGGTGGTCCCAGCTGAAGTGGTTACTCCTCCTTGTTTTTCTTAATTTTCCCACTGGATTTGCCACCAAAAGTGGGGGGGTGTCCGGGGCGGGTATCTCGACTAGCTAGAGTGCCCTGGGGCACTGTAACAAGAGGCCTGAGCCTTTGAGGCTTAACGCCAGGTGTTACAGTTCCTGCAAGGGGGAGGTGTGAAGCACCTCTACCCACTGCAGGCTTTGTTTCTGGCCACAGAGAGCACAAAGGCTTTCACCCCATGTGGTCAGAAACTCGTATGGAAGTGACAGGTTGGCACAGACCAGTCAGTCCTGCACTAGAAGTATGGCTAAATTACAAGGGGCATCTCTAAGATGCCCTCTGAGTGTATTTTTCAAGAAATCCAACACTGGCATCAGTGTGGGTTTATTGTGCTGAGAAGTGTGATAACAAACTTACCAGACTTCAGTGAAGCCATCATGGACTTAGACACTGTAGGGGCATATTGCTCATGGATCTAAGCCCTCCCCTGTGGCATAGTGCCCCCTGCCTTAGGGCTGTAAGGCCTGCTAGATGAGTGACTTAGCTATTCCACAGATGGTTGTTTGTGGGCATGGCACCCTGAGAGAGGTGCCATGTCAACTTTGTCTTTTTTTTCCCTACCAACACACACAAGCTGCAATAGAAGTGTGCATGTGCTTGGTGAGGGGCCCATTAGGGTGGCATATTACATGCTGCAGCCCTTGCCTGGCCACACTGACCTTGGTACCATGGGTACCTTTTACAAGGGACTTAACTGTGTTCCATGGGTGTGCCAATTGTGGGAACAATGGTACATTTTTAGGGAAAGAACACTGGTGCTGGGGCCAGGTAAGCAGGATCCCAGCACACTCTCAGTCACGTCAGCATCAATATCAGTCACAAAGTAGGGGGGGAGTAACCAGGCCAAAAGGGGGACTTTCTTACACATGTAAATCCTACAGTACCCTTTGCCTTATGCAACATTTTCTATACATTGATTTACACACTTATAAATCATTGTCTCTGTATGTGTGTGATTTAAAGTGCTCTGACACCCTACACTGGTATGAGAGGTTCTATAAAAACAATGAAATACATGTTACAGAGGGGGAGCACAAACCATATACTAAAAAAGTGGAATGAGAGAGTCGGTCCCCCACCTAGGTAAGTGGAGTGTGTAGAGGGGAGCTGGGAGTACTAGGAAAGCCCAAAGATAATTGCCACAACAACCCCAGCAAACAGGAAAGCAGGAGTAAGTCACTGTAAATTCCCCAGAACACCCACTTAGAAGATAAGAAGAATAATGCACAGCCCAGAAGAGACTACAAGACACCAACAGTGGATTCCTGGACAAGGGGACCTGTAGAAATAATAGAACAAGTCCAACAAGCACACCAGAGTCCAGGAAGGGCAGGAGCCCCTACCCACCAGATTGAAGGTGCAAGAGATGAGTCGACGGGGATCAAGGAGGGTCAGTACTGCACTCTAGAAGATGGAGTCAAGTTCCTAGAGGATGTAGGTGATGTCCTATGCCAGAACGAAGATTGCAATTGGGTTTGCATCTTTGTATCCAACCAACAAGCCTTGGCACACGCAAAACTTGCGATTGGCGGAAAGTGGTGCTGCCGGGGACCAGGTGGACTCTAACCAGGAGGGAGAGTCAGAGGGGGCCCTCGGCAATGCAGAGAGCTCACAGAAGTATGGTCAGCACCTACAGGAGTCCCACAGGACTGGGATACAGAAGTCGAAAAAGGAGCCCATGCAGCACTTAAAAAAGGAGTCCCACGCTGCAGGGGAACCACTCAAGGAGCTGTGCATCACAGGATGGAGTGCTGGGGGCTGGTGCTTCAAGATGCCTGAAGATCTCTTGGAGAGGATGCCAACAAGCCTTGGCAGCTGCAAAGGATGTGGTGAACGGGGAATACTGCCCTGCGTGGGAAGGCAAGAGCTTACCTCCAACAAATTTGGACAGCTAGAAGAGAGGACCATTTAAACCACTTCAGTCCACTACCCGTGTTGCAGGATCCACGCGGTACAGCAGGAGAGGGGATCCACGCAGCCAGTTGTCATTGCAGTTGGTGCCTGAAGATGCAGGGGAGTGACTCCTTCACTCCAAGCAAGATTCCTTCTTCTTTCTTGTGCAGGCTGAAGGTAGGCTGTCCTCAGAGGATGCACAGCCAGGGAAATGATGCAGTTGCTGGAATGAGCCATGGATACAATGTTGCAGGCAGAGTCTTCTTCTTTGTTGCAGCTTGCCAGGTCCTGGTGCGTCTAGAGGCAGTTTCTTCAGTCAGACGTTGAAGCGGAGGTGGCAGAGGAATCCTACTGGAGCCTTGCAAGCCGAATCTGAGGAACCACCCAAGAGAGAGACCCTAAATAGCCCTGAAAGGGGGATTGGTCACCTAGATCGGTGACCACCTGTAGGAGGCTGGACTGGCTTGTAGTGAGTACCAAGGGATACTTACACCTTGCACCAGGCCCAGTTATCCATTATTAGTGTATAGGATGTCTAGCAGCTTAGGCTGATAGATAATGGTAGCTTAGCAGAGCAGCTTAGGCTGAACTAGGAGACGAGTGAAGCTCCTACAGTACCACTAGTGTCATATGCACAATATCATAAGAAAACACAATACACAGATATACTAAAAATAAAGGTACTTTATTTTTATGACAATATGCCAAAGTATCTCAGTGAGTACCCTCAGTATGAGGATAGCAAATATACACAAGATATATGTACACAATACCAAAAATATGCAGTATAGTCTTAGAAAACAGTGCAAACAATGTATAGTTACAATAGGATGCAATGGGGACACATAGGGATAGGGGCAACACAAACCATATACTTCAAAAGTGGAATGCGAACCACTAATGGACCCCAAACCTATGTGACCTTGTAGAGGGTCGCTGGGACTATTAGAAAATAGTAAGGGTTAGAAAAATAGCCCACCCCAAGACCCTGAAAAGTGAGTGCAAAGTGCACTAAAGTTCCCCAAAGGACATAGAAGTCGTGATAGGGGAATTCTGCAGGAAAGACACAAACCAGCAATGCAACAACGATGGATTTCCAGTCGAGGGTACCTGTGGAACAAGGGGACCAAGTTCAAAAGTCACAAGCAAGTCGGAGATGGGCAGATGCCCAGGAAATGCCAGCTGTGGGTGCAAAGAAGCTGCTACTGGACAGTAGAAGCTGAGGTTTCTGCAGGAACGACAAGGGCTAGAGACTTCCCCTTTGGAGGATGGATCCCCCACGCCGTGGAGAGTCGTGCAGAAGTGTTTTCCCACCGAAAGACCGCCAACAAGCCTTGCTAGCTGCAAATCATGCGGTTAGGGTTTTTGGATGCTGCTGTGGCCCAGGAGGGACCAGGATGTCGCCAATTGTGTCTGGGGATAGAGGGGGCGTCGAGCAAGACAAGGAGCCCTCTGAGAAGGGAAAGGCAGTTTGGCAGTACCAGGGTCTGTGCTACAGACCACTGGGATCATGGGATTGTGCCAACTATGCCAGGATGGCATAGAGGGGGCAATTCCATGATCATAGACATGTTACATGGCCATATTCGGAGTTACCATTGTGAAGCTACATATAGGTAGTGACCTATATGTAGTGCACGCGTGTAATGGTGTCCCCGCACTCACAAAGTCCGGGGAATTGGCCCAGAACAATGTGGGGGCACCTTGGCTAGTGCCAGGGTGCCCACACACTAAGGTGGTCATTACGACCCTGGCGGATTACGTCCGCCAGGGCCGCGGGACGCGGTGGCACCGCCGACAGGCCGGCGGTGCCCCGCGGGGCATTCTGACCGCGGCGGCTTAGCCGCGGTCAGAGAAGGGAAACCGGCGGTCTCCCGCCAGTTTCCCGCTGCCCCCAAGGAATCCTCCAAGCCGGCGCAGCTTGCTGCGCCGGCTTGGGGATTCCGACTCCCCCTCCCGCCATCCAGTTCCTGGCGGTTCTCCCGCCGGGAACCGGATGGCGGGAGGGGTAGTCGCGGGGCCCCTGGGCATGGGCACTGCAGGGGCCCCCGTAAGAGGGCCCCAAAATGTATTTCACTGTCTGCCTTGCAGACAGTGAAATACGCGACGGGTGCAACAGCACCCGTCGCACCTTCCCACTCCGCCGGCTCTATTACGAGCCGGCATCCTCGTGGGAAGGGAGTTTTTCCCTGGGCTGGCGGGCGGTCTTTTGGAGACCGCCCACCAGCCCAGGGAAAAACTCATAATACCCTCCGCGGTCTTCTGACCGCGGAGCGGTATTATGGAGGGCGGAATTCCGGCGGGCGGCCTCCGCCGCCCGCCGGAATCGTAATGAGGGCCTAAGTAACTTAGCACCCAACCTTTACCAGGTAAAGGTTAGACATATAGGTGACTTATAAGTTACTTAAGTGCAGTGTAAAATGGCTGTGAAATAACGTGGACGTTATTTCACTCAGGCTGCAGTGGCAGGCCTGTGTAAGAATTGTCAGAGCTCCCTATGGGTGGCAAAAGAAATGCTGCAGCCCATAGGGATCTCCTGGAACCCCAATACCCTGGGTACCTCTGTACCATATACTAGGGAATTATAAGGGTGTTCCAGTAAGCCAATGTAAATTGGTAAAATTGGTCACTAGCCTGTTAGTGACAATTTGAAAGAAACAAGAGAGCATAACCACTGAGGTTCTGGATAGCAGAGCCTCAGTGAGACAGTTAGTCATAACACAGGTAACACATTCAGGCACACTTATGAGCACTGGGGCCCTGGCTGGCAGGGTCCCAGTGACACATACAACTAAAACAACATATATACAGTGAAAAAATGGGGGTAACATGCCAGGCAAGATGGTACTTTCCTACACAACCCCCACCCACACGAAGGACAATAAGACTAGCCATGACCTGATGAGTCTTCATTGTCTAAGTGGAAATATCTGGAGAGTCCATCTGCATTGGAGTGGCTACTCCCAGGTCTATGTTCCACTGTATAATCCATTCCCTGTAGGGATATGGACCACCTCAACAATTTAGGATTTTCACCTTTCATTTGTTTTAGCCAAAGTAGAGGTTTGTGGTCTGTCTGAACAATGAAGTGAGTGCCAAACAGGTATGGCCTCAACTTCTTCAGTGCCCAGACCACAGCAAAGGCCTCCCTCTCTATGGCAGACCAACGCTTTTCTCTAGGGGTCAACCTCCTACTAATAAAAGCAACAGGTTGATCCTGGCCCTCAGAATTAAGTTGTGATAGGACTGCCCCTACTCCTAATTCAGATGCATCAGTTTGGACATAGAATTATTTAGAGTAACAAGGGCTTTTCAGGACAGGTGCAGAGCACATGGCCTGCTTCAGCTCCTCAAAAGCTTTCTGACAGTTTGCTGTCCATAATACCTTTTTAGGCATTTTCTTGGATGTGAGGTCATTAAGAGGGGCTGCAATGGAGCCATAGTTCTTAATGAACCTCCTGTAATACCCACTGAGGCCTAGGAAGGCTCTCACCTGAGTCTGAGTAGTAGGTGGAACCCAATCTATAATAGTTTGGATTTTCCACTGAAGTGGTGCAATCTGTTCCCCACCAACAAGGTGTCCCAGATAAACCACCTTCCCCTGCCCTATCTGGCACTTTGAAGCCTTGATAGTGAGGCCTGCCTTTTGCAGGGCCTCCAAAACTTTCCATAGGTGGACCAGGTGATCATCCCAGCTGTAGCCAAAGACAGCTATATCGTCCAGATATGCAGCACTAAAATCTTCCAGCCCTTGCAGTACTGTATTCACCAACCTTTGAAAAGTGGTAGGTGCATTTTTCAATCCAAAAGGCATTACTGTGAGTTGGTAATGGCCTCCAATGGTTTAAAATGCAGTGTTTGCTTTTGCATCTTCTGATTATTTGATCTGCCAATACCCTGCAGTCAAGTCAAAAGTGCTTAGATACTTGGCAGATGCCAGTGTATCTATGAGCTCATCTGCCCTGGGTATAGGGTGAGCATCAGTTTTGGTTACCTGGTTGAGACCTCTGTAGTCAACACAAAACCGCATTTCCTTCTTTCCATCTTTGGAATGAGGTTTTGGTACTAGTACCACAGGAGAAGCCCATGGACTTTCAGAGTGCTCAACCACTCCAAGTTCTAACATTTTCTGCACCTCTTGCTTTATGCAGTCTCTGACATGGTCAGGCTGCCTATAGATTTTACTTTTGACAGGCAAGCTGTCTCCAGTATCTATAGTGTGCTCACACCAAGAAGTGGTACCTGGCACAGTAGAGAAGAGTTCAGAAAACTGACCCAGGTGATTTATGCAATGGTCTTTCTGCTCAGCAGTAAGACAATCAGCCAAAACTACACCTTCCACTAGAGCATCTTGTTCTGTGGAAGAGAAGAGATCAGGGAGAGGGTCACTCTCTTCTTCCTGTCCCTCATCAGTTGCCATGAGCAGGGTGAGATCAGCCCTGTCATAGTAGGGTTTCAGGCGATTGACATGGAGCACCCTAAGGGGACTCCTGGCAGTGCCTAAGTCAACTAAGTAGGTGACTTCACCCTTTTTCTCAACAATTGTGTGGGGTCCACTCCATTTATCTTGGAGTGCTCTTGGGGCCACAGGCTCCAAGACCCACACTTTCTGCCCTGGTTGGTACTGAACCAAAACAGCCTTCTGGTCATGCCATTGCTTTTGGAGCTCTTGGCTGGCCTGAAGGTTTTTACTGGCCTTTTTCATGTACTCAGCCATCCTTGATCTGAGGCCAAGTACATAATACACTATGGGGGTCATTCTAATTCTGGCAGGCGGCGGAGGCCGCCCGCCAGAATTCCGCCCCCATAATACCGCTCCGCGGTCAGAAGACCGCGGAGGGTATTATGAGTTTTTCCCTGGGCTGGCGGGCGGTCTCCAAAAGACCGCCCGCCAGCCCAGGGAAAAACTCCCTTCCCACGAGGATGCCGGCTCGTAATCGAGCCGGCGGAGTGGGAAGGTGCGACGGGTGCAGTAGCACCCGTCGCGTATTTCAGTGTCTGCAAGGCAGACACTGAAATACCTTGCGGGGCCCTCTTACGGGGGCCCCTGCCGTGCCCATGCCATTGGCATGGGCACGGCAGGGGCCCCCAGGGGCCCCGCGACCCCCCCTACCGCCATGCTGTTCATGGCGGCTTTCCCGCCATGAACAGGATGGCGGTAGGGGGGGTCAGAATCCCCCATGGCGGCGCAGCAAGCTGCGCCGCCATGGGGGATTCTGAGGGCAGCCGTAAACCGGCGGGAGACCGCCGGTTTACCCTTTCTGACCGCGGCCAAAGCGCCGCGGTCAGAATGCCCTGCGGGGCACCGCCGGTCTGTCGGCGGTGCTCCCGCCGACCCTCGCCCCGGCGGTCGAAGACCGCCGGGGTTAGAATCAGGGCCTATATCTTCCTTTGGAGCTTTTAAAGGTTGTTCCCAACCCTCCTTGACAAGTGTTAGTGGACCCCTCACAGGGTGTCCAAAGAGGAGTTCAAAGGGGCTGAAGCCCACACCTTTCTGGGGTACCTCCCTGTAGGCAAAAAGGAGGCATGGTAACAGGATATCCCATCTCCTGCGGAGTTTTTCAGGGAGTCCCATAATCATGCCTTTGAGAGTTTTGTTAAATCTCTCCACCAGTCCATTTGTTTGTGGATGATAGGGTGTAGTGAACTTATAAGTCACACCACACTCCTTCCACATGGCCTTTAAGTAAGCAGACATGAAATTGCTTCCCCTGTCTGATACCACCTCTTTTGGGAAGCCCACCCTGGAAAATATTCCCTGGAGGGCCTTTGCCACTGCAGGTGCTGTAGTGGTCCTTAGAGGAATTGCTTCAGGATATCTGGTGGCATGGTCCACTACCACCAAGATAAACCTATTGCCTGAAGCAGTAGGAAGGTCAAGGGGGCCAACTATGTCAACCCCTACCCTTTCAAAGGGAACCCCAACCACAGGCAGTGGAATAAGGGGTGCCTTTGGGATGCCACCTGTCTTGCAACTGGCTTGACAGGTTTCACAGGACTTACAAAATTCTTTTGTGTCCTCAGACATTCTAGGCCAATGAAACAAGGGAACAAGCCTGTCCCAAGTTTTCATTTGCCCCAAATGTCCAGCAAGGGGAATGTCGTGAGCAAGGGTTAGGAGGAACTTTCTGTACTCCTGAGGAATCACCAATATCCTGGCAGCTCCAGGTTTTGGATCCCTTGCTTCAGTGTACAAGAGGTTGTCCTCCCAGTAAACTCTGTGAGAGTCACTGACATCCCCATTTGCTTGTTTGACATCTTGCTGCCTTAGATCCTCTAGTGTGAGACAGGTCTGCTGTGCCACACTCAGCTCCTCCCTGGCAGGCCCCCCTTCACCCAAAAGCTCAGCAGTGTCTGCTTCCAGCTTCTCTGGTGTAGGTTCTGCACAAGGTGGAAATTCTTCTTCCTCAGAAGAAGAATCCACTGTAGAGGGAGGGATAGTAGGTAGTGCTTTCCTTCTCCTAGCCCTAGCTTTAGGGAGCACTTGGTCCATTGTTCCAGGATCCAAGTCACCCTGTCCTTTTTGCTTTTTGGCCTGAGCCCTGGTTAAAGCAAAAATATGCCCTGGGATGCCCAGCATTGCTGCATGGGCCTCCAACTCCACATCTGACCAAGTTGATGTCTCCAAATCATTTCCTAGTAGACAGTCTACAGGTAAATCTGAGGCTACCACAACTTTCTTTGGACCAGTAACCCCCCCCCCCAGTTGAGATTTACAACAGCCATGGGGTGGCTAAGTGTGTTGTTGTGAGCATCGGTTACTTGGTACTGGTGACCAAGTAGGTGTTGTTCAGGGTGGACCAGTTTCTCTATTACCATTGTAACACTGGCACCAGTGTCCCTGTAGGCCTGAACCTCAACACCATTTATTAGGGGTAGTTGCTTGTACTTATCCATGTTAAGGGGACAAGCAACCAAGGTGGCTAAATCAATAGCCCCCTCAGAGACTAACACAGCCTCTGTGGTCTCCCTAATCAGACCAACCCCAACTAAGTTACCAATAGTGAGCACAGCTACTCCCTTGGATTGGCTATTAGTAGGTTTGCTCCCACCACCACTGCTATTAGTAGGGACACTTGGGGCCATATTTATACTTTTTGGCGCACAACTGCGCCAACGCAGTTGTGCGTCAAAAAATTTAACGCCGGCTAGCCGGCGGAGCTGCCTGGTGTGCGTAAAAAAAAATGACTTACACCAGGCAGCGCCGGCGTAGGGGAAAATGGAGCTTGGGCGCCAAAAAATGGGGCAAGTCAGGCTGAGGCAAAATTTTCGCCTCAACCCGATTAGCGCCATTTTTTTTTACTCCCAACCCCCATTGAAATGACTCCTGTCTTAGCAACGACAGGAGTCATGCCCCCTTGCCCAATTGCCATGCCCAGGGGACTTATGTCCCCTGGGCATGGTAATTGGGCATAGTGGCATGTAGGGGGGCACAAATCAGGCCCCCCTATGCCACAAAAAAAATAAAAAAAATACTTACCTGAACTTACCTTAAGTTCCCTGGGATGGGTCCCTCCATCCTTGGGCGTCCTCCTGGGGTGGGCAAGGGTGACAGGGGGTGTCCCTGGGGGCATGGGAGGGCACCTCTGGGCTCCTTCCGAGCCCACAGGTCCCTTAACGCCTGCCCTGACCAGGCGCTAAAAAACGACGCAAAAGCGGCTGGACGTAATTTTTTTTGACCCGCCCACTCCCGGGCGTCATTTTTGCCCGGGATTGTAAATACGGCGCACATGCCTCGGAGTCATTTTTTAGACGGGAACGCCTACCTTGCATATCATTAACGCAAAGTAGGTGTCCACGCTAAAAAATGACGCAAACTCCATGAACTTTGGCGCTAGACGCGTCTAACGCCAGAGTATAATTATGGAGTTCGTTTTGCGTCGAATTTGCGGGAAAAAAACCAGACGCAAATCCGGCGCAAACAGAGTATAAATATGCCCCTAGGTGTAGCAGTAGGGGTTGTAGTGGTAGGAGGCTTGGTGCTTTTCTTTGAACAACTGGGATCTGTTGTCCAATGGCCTTTTATTTTAAATAAATAGCACCATGGTTTCTTTTCTTTGTTTTGATTTGAAGAGGATTTGGACCCACCACCCCCACCAGAGTGTTTTTGTGGGCCTGATGAAGACTCATTTTTAGATTTGTCCCCACCCTTGTCAGAAGACTTACCATCCTTCTTCTTGCCATCTTTGTCACCCCCTGTATGAACTTTTCTGTTCACCCTTGTTCTGACCCATTTGTCTGCCTTCTTTCCCAATTCTTGGGGAGAGGTCAGATCAGAGTCCACCAAGTACTGGTGCAACAAATCAGACACACAATTATTAAGAATATGCTCTCTCAGGATCAAGTTATACAGGCTGTCATAATCAGTAACTTTACTGCCATGTAACCACCCCTCCAAGGCCTTCACTGAATGGTCAACAAAATCAACCCAGTCTTGTGAAGACTCCTTTTTGGTCTCTCTGAACTTCATCCTGTACTGTTCAGTGGTTAAGCCATAACCATCCAGGAGTGCATTCTTAAGAACTGTAAAATTATTGGCATCACTTTCTTTCACAGTAAGGAGCCTATCCCTACCCTTTCCACTAAATGATAGCCATAGGATAGCAGCCCACTGCCTTTGAGGGACATCCTGTACAACACAGGCCCTCTCAAGTGCAGCAAACCACTTGTTAATGTCATCCCCCTCCTTATAAGGGGGAACTATCTTGTGCAGATTCCTTGAATCATGCTCTCTTGCAGGATGACCATGGGGAATACTGCTGCTGCCACCATGGGTTTCTAAACCCAATTTCTGTCTTTCTTTTTCTACTTCTAAAGACTGCCTATCTAAATCCAGCTGTTGCTGCTTGAGCTTCAGCCTGGATTGTTCCACTCTCAATCTATTGAGCTCCCTTTCTAACATTCTGTCATCAGGGTGGGTGGGAGAGGCATGTCTAGAGACAGAAGTATGCTGAGATTGAACAGAAGGAGACCTGGCCCTAATAGATGGCACCCTAACAGCCTGGCTAATAGAAACAGCATTTTTACTATGGTGAGAGTGAATACTCTTACTGTGATGTGAGACCACAGTATCAGTATGATGTGACTCAACCTCAGTAGCAGCTATGCTAGGTTGTCTGCTAAGGGACAGGCTTGGAAGTTTCCTCTCTAACTCTTTAGCTAGGGGTGCCCCAGGGTCAGATTGGGAACCATCAGCTAACTTTTCAACAGCAGTGCCAGCTTGGGCCTTATCCTGTTCAACAAGCATATTCACTAACAGTTCTCTAGAGGGATTCTTCCTTACACTTAAACCTCTTTCTATGCAGAGACTCCTTGCTCCTTTCCAGCTAAGGTGATCATAAGCAAGTTTGGACAGATCAACAGTTTGGCCTGTGCCAGACATTTTTAGAAAGTGTTTAAGTGATAGAAAAAGTGAGAAAAAAGTTTTTCAGAACTTTTGGAAAAACAGAAAAAAAACTTTTAAAACTTTTTAAGAACTTTTAGAAAGTTTAGAGGTACTTTTCAGCACTTAGAAAAGAGTGAAAAGAGGAAATGCAAAACTTTTTGGTTAGGTGTACATACACTGAACTTGTTTTGTATATTTTTCTCTTATGAAAAGTACAATGACAAAAGTGGTAAGTAGTTACAAAGTACTTATCCCACCGCTGCACAACCAATGTAGGAGGCTGGACTGGCTTGTAGTGAGTACCAAGGGGTACTTACACCTTGCACCAGGCCCAGTTATCCCTTATTAGTGTATAGGGTGTCTAGCAGCTTAGGCTGATAGATAATGGTAGCTCAGCAGAGCAGCTTAGGCTGAACTAGGAGACGAGTGAAGCTCCTACAGTACCACTAGTGTCATATGCACAATATCATAAGAAAACACAATACACAGATATACTAAAAATAAAGGTACTTTATTTTTATGACAATATGCCAAAGTATCTCAGTGAGTACCCTCAGTATGAGGATAGCAAATATACACAAGATATATGTACACAATACCAAAAATATGCAGTATAGTCCTAGAAAACAGTGCAAACAATGTATAGTTACAATAGGATGCAATGGGGACACATAGGGATAGGGGCAACACAAACCATATACTCCAAAAGTGGAATGGAACCACGAATGGACCCCAAACCTATGTGACCTTGTAGAGGGTCGCTGGGACTATTAGAAAATAGTAAGGGTTAGAAAAATAGCCCACCCCAAGACCCTGAAAAGTGAGTGCAAAGTGCACTAAAGTTCCCCAAAGGACATAGAAGTCGTGATAGGGGAATTCTGCAGGAAAGACACAAACCAGCAAAGCAACAACAATGGATTTCCAGTCGAGGGTACCTGTGGAACAAGGGGACCAAGTCCAAAAGTCACAAGCAAGTCGGAGATGGGCAGATGCCCAGGAAATGCCAGCTGTGGGTGCAAAGAAGCTGCTACTGGACAGTAGAAGCTGAGGTTTCTGCAGGAACGACAAGGGCTAGACACTTCCCCTTTGGAGGATGGATCCCCCACGCCGTGGAGAGCCGTGCAGAAGTGTTTTCCTGCCAAAAGACTGCCAACAAGCCTTGCTAGCTGCAAATCATGCGGATAGGGTTTTTGGATGCTGCTGTGGCCCAAGAGGGACCAGGGTGTTGCCAATTGCGTCTGGGGATAGAGGGGGCGTCGAGCAAGACAAGGAGCCCTCTCACACGCAGGCAGCACCCGCAGAAGTGCCAGAACAGGCACTATGAAGAGGAGTGAAATGGTGCTCACCCGAAGTCGCACAAAGGAGTCCCACGTCGCCGGAGGACAACTTAGAAAGTCGTGCAATGCAGGTTAGAGTGCCGTGGACCCAGGCTTGGCTGTGCACAAAGGATTTCGGCCGGAAGTGCACAGAGGCCGGAGTAGCTGCAAAAGTCGCAGTTCCCAGCAATGCAGTCTGGCGTGGGGAGGCAAGGACTTACCTCCACCAAACTTGGACTGAAGAGTCACTGGACTGTGGGAGTCACTTGGACATAGTTGCTGGATTCAAGGGACCTCGCTCGTTGTGCTGAGAGGAGACCCAGGGGACCGGTGATGCAGTTCTTTGGTGCCTGCGGTTGCAGGGGGAAGATTCCGTCGACCCACGGGAGATTTCTTCAGAGCTTCTAGTGCAGAGAGGAGGCAGACTACCCCCACAGCATGCACCAGCAGGAAAACAGTTGAGAAGGCGGCAGGATCATCGTTACAGAGTTGCAGTAGTCGTCTTTGCTACTTTGTTGCAGTGGCAGGCCTGTGTAAGAATTGTCAAAGCTCCCTATGGGTGGCAAAAGAAATGCTGCAGCCCATAGGGATCTCCTGGAACCCCAATACCCTGGGTACCTCTGTACCATATACTAGGGAATTATAAGGGTGTTCCAGTAAGCCAATGTAAATTGGTAAAATTGGTCACTAGCCTGTTCGTGACAATTTGAAAGAAAGGAGAGAGCATAACCACTGAGGTTCTGGATAGCAGAGCCTCAGTGAGACAGTTAGTCATAACACAGGTAACACATTCAGGCACACTTATGAGCACTGGGGCCCTGGCTGGCAGGGTCCCAGTGACACATACAACTAAAACAACATATATACAGTGAAAAAATGGGGGTAACATGCCAGGCAAGATGGTACTTTCCTACACCACCTATCAGAGGGGGGCTCCCAGAGTTCCCTGCTGTAGGAAAGTACCATCTTGCCTGGCATGTTACCACCATTTTTTACTTGTGTGTCAGTTTGTTTTTGCCTGTCTCACTGAGATCCTGCTAGCCAGGACCCCAGTGTTCATAGTTGTGGCCTGAATGTGTTCCCTGTGTGGTGTCTAACTGTGTCACTGAACCTCTGTTAACCAGAACCTCAGTGATTATGCTCCCTCTGCCTTTAAAATTGTCACTGCAGGCTAGTGACCATTTTTACCAATTCTAATTGGCACACTGGAACACCCTTAAAATTCCCTACTATATGGTACCTAGGTACGCAGGGTATTGGGGTTCCAGGAGACCCCTATGTGCTGCAGCATTTCTTTTGCCACACATAGGGAGCTCAGACAATTCTTAGACAGGACTGCCACTGCAGCCTTAGTGAAATAACGTCCACGTTATTTCACAGCCATTTTACACTGCACTTAAGTAACTTATAAGTCACCTATATGTCTTACCCTCACTTGGTGAAGGTTAGGTGCAATGTTACTAAGTGTGAGGGCACCCTGGTGCCCTCACATAGTTCAGGGCAATTTCCCCAGACTTTGTGAGTGCGGGGACACCATTACACACATGCACTACATATAGGTCAATACCTATATGTAGCTTCACAATGGTAACTCCGAATATGGCCATGTAACATGTCTAAGATTGTGGAATTGTAACATGTCTAAGATTGTGGAATTGTCCCCCGTGCCAAATCTGGTATTGGGGTGCCAATCCCATGCATCCCTGGGGCTCCAGCATGGACCCCGGGAACTGCCAAACCAGCTCTCTGGGGTTTTCACTGCAGCTACCGCTGCTGCCAACCCACAGACAGGCTTCTGCCCTCCTGGGGTCTGGGCAGCCCAGTCCCAGGAAGGCAGAACAAAGGATTTCCTCTGACAGAGGGTGTTACACCCTCTCCCTCTGGAAATAGGTGTTAAGGACTGGGGAGGAGTAGCCTCCCCCAGCCTCTGGAAATGCTTTGAAGGGCACAGATGGTGCCCTCCTTGCATAAGCCAGTCTACACCGGTTCAGGGATCCCCCAGCCCCTGCTCTGGTGCGAAACTGGACAAAGGATAGGGGAGTGACCACTCCCCTGTCCATCACCACCCAAAGGGTGGTGCCCAGAGCTTCTCCAGTGTGTCCCAGACCTCTGCCATCTTGAATGCAGAGGTGTTGGGGCACAATGGAGGCCTCTGAGTGGCCAGTGCCAGCAGGTGACGTCGGAGACCCCTCCTGATAGGTGCTTACCTGACTAGGTGGCCAATCCTCCTCTGAGGGCTATTTAGGGTCTCTCCTGTGGGCTTCTCTTCAGATAACGTATGCAAGAGTTCACCAGAGTTCCTCTGTATCTCCCTCTTCGACTTCTGCCAAAGATCGACCGCTGACTGCTCCAGGATGCCTGCAAAACTGCAACAAAATAGCAGGAAGACTACCAGCGACATTGTAGCGCCTAATCCTGCCAGCTTTCTCGACTGTTTCCTGGTGGTACATGCTCTGGGGGCTGTCTGCCTTCACCCTGCACTGGAAGCCAAGAAGAAATCTCCTGTGGGTCGACGGAATCTTCCCCCTGCTAACGCAGGCACCAAACTTCTGCTTCACCGGTCCTCTGGGTCCCCTCTCATCGTGACAAGCGTGGTCTCTGGAACACAGGAGCTGGATCCAAGAGACCCCGACAGTACAGTGGTCCATCTGTCCAAATGTGGTGGAGGTAAGTCCTTGCCTCCCCACGCCAGACAGTAATCCTGTGACCTGCATGAACTGCAGCTGCTAGGGCTTTTGTGTACTTTTGCAAGGAATCCTTCATGCACAGCAAAGCCTAGGTCCCCAGCACTCTGTCCTGCATTGCTCAACTCGCTGAGTTGACCACCGGCTTCGTGGTACCCTCCTTTGTAGTGTTGAGATGACTGTTGTGCTCAGTCTTCTTGAACCTGTGTTCAAGTTCTTCTGTGGGTGCTGCCTGCTTCTGCATGGGCTCTCTGTGTTGCTGAGCACCCCCTCTTTCTCCTCCTCCAAGGGGTGACCTCCCGGTCTTTCCTGGGCCCGGCCAGCACCCATTTTCTTCATTGTGACCTTTGCAGCTAGCAAGGCTTGTTTGTGTTTTTTCTGCGTGGAAACAACTCTACGTCCTCCAGCGTGCCGTGAGACATCTTCTGTGCAAAAGAGATGTCCCTAGCATCTTGCGTTGTTGCAGAATCTTCAGCTTCTTCCACCCAGAGGCAGCCATTTTGCACCTTCATCTGGGGTTTAGTGGGCTTCTGCCTCCCCTGGACACTTTCGTGACTCTTGGACTTGGTTCCCTTCCTTTGCAGGTCCTCAGGTCCAGGAATCTGTCTTCAGTGCTTTGCAGTCAGTTGTGGTCTTTGCAGAATCTCCTATCACGACTTTAGTGTGTTTCTGGGGAAGTAGGGTAACTTTACTCCTACTTTTCAGGGTCTTTGGGTGGAGTATCTTGGACACCCTTAGTGTTTTCTTACACTCCCAGCGACCCTCTACACACTACACTAGGCCTGGGGTCCCTAAGTGGTTCACTTTCCACTTTCTTAGTTTATGGTTTGTGTTGCCCCTAGACCTATTTCATCCTTTTGTATTCTACAGTGTTTGCACTACTTTTCTACCTGTTTACTTACCTGATTTTGGTTTGTGTGTATATTTTGTGTATTTTAGTTACCTCCTAAGGGAGTACATTCTCTGAGATATTTTTGGCACATTGTCACTAAAATAAAGTACCCTTATTTTTAGTAACTCTGAATATTGTCATTCTTATGATATAGTGCTATATGATATAAGTGGTATAGTAGGAGCTTTGCATGTCTCCTAGTTCAGTCTAAGCTGTTCTGCTCTATCAGCCTAAGCTGCTAGAACTCTACTAATATACTAATAAGGGATAACTGGACCTGGCACAAGGTGTAAGTACCATCAGGTACCCACTATAAGCCAGGCCAGCCTCCTACACCTGCCAGCCTTGAATCCAAGATGGCAAAACCGAGAGACCCTCTGAAGGAGCTCTGAGCACCACCCCAGGGGTGGTGAAGTGTAATTCTCCGTTCCTTAGTCCAGTTTGGCACCAGAGCAGGGATTGGGGTCCCTGAACTCGTGTAGACTGGTTTATGCAAGGAAGGCACCAAATGTACCCTTCAAAGCATTACCAGTGGCTTGGAGAGTCTAACCCTCCCAAGCCTGTAATACCTATTTCCAAGGAATCCAAGGAAATCCTTTGTTCTGCTTTCCTGGGCTTGAGCTGCTCAAGCAACAGGAGGACAGAAACCTGTCTGTGACGTCGTAGCAGCTTGGGCTGCCTGAAAAACCTCAGAAGGCTGTAGTAGCAATTCTGGGGGTCCTCTAAGGAGCCCCCAGAGTGCATGGAATCATACAACCAATGCTTTCAAAAGCATTGGGGTATGATTCCAACATGTTTGATACCAAACATACCTATGTTTGGAGTTACCATTATGTAGCTGGACATATGTATTGACCTATGTCCAGTAAATGTGTAAAATGGTGTCCCCTCACTCACAAAGTTCAGGAACATGGGCCTGGAGTTTGTGGGGCACCTCTGCTAGTGCAGGGGTGCCCTCACACACAGGTACTTTGCGCCCTGCCCTCTGGGCTAGAAGGCCTGCCATAGGGGAGACTTAGAAGTAGCCTGGTGCGGTGAAAAGTGGCAGTGAAAGAGTGCTTGCATCTTTTCACGCAGGCTGCAAGGCAGTCGTGCAGAACCCTTTTTTTGGGCTCCCTATGGGTGGCAAAATATATGCTGCAGCCCACAGGGATCCCCTGGAACCCAAATGCCCTAGGTACCTTGTTACTAGATACTAGGGGCTTACATGGGGGCACCAGTATGCCAATTGTGGGATGAAATAGGTTCCAGCAACCAAGTGTTAAAGGAGAGAGCTGGGGTCCTAGTTAGCAGGATTCCACTGAACACAGTCCAACACACTGACAAACAGGCCAAAAGTGGAGGTAACCAAGTTAGAAAGAGGCTACTTTCCTACAGCCTGGCAGTTCGGTGCACCTGGCAGGTCGAACTGGCAGTCTAAAACTGCACACACAGACACTGCAGTGGCAGGTCTGAGATGTTTACAGGGCTTCTCATGTGGGTGGCAGAATCACTGTTGCAAGCCCACTAGTGGCATTTGATTTACAGGCCCTGGACACACATGGTGCACTATACTAGGGACTTACTATTAAATCAAATATGACAAGCATAGACAAACCAATCACCAATACAATTTAGACAGAGAGCACTTGCACTTTAGCAGTGGTCAGCAGTGATAAAGTGCCTAGAGTCCTAAAGCCAACAAAAATGAAATTAAATGCAGCACACAGTCACAAACAGGAGGTCAGAGGCAAAATATTTGGGGACAACCTTGCAAGGGCCGTTTCCATCACTGGTGCTTAGTCCCTATTACAGGTTGAAATGAACCATCAGTGTAAATTATACATTTATGTGATTCAAGAGGCAAAATATCAGTGGGCATTAGGTCAACATGCTCATATTGCAACAATGATTGTGTCTGTAAAGATGAGTCAAAGACAAAGCCTACATCTGTGGCTGTTAAGGATGTTGCCTACTGAATCCATCTAGGATGCAGGGCTTTAGCATTTGGAACTCTAGCTTTTGTGACAGCTTCTAAGGCTGGAATTGGTGTAGCGACAAGTATGCTTTTCCCCTCTGCAATAGGCTGTTCTTTCAGGGTGGCCATCTGCATGGCAGTCATAATTTTCTCAGTGGATTCAAAATGCACTTCCGCATTGGAGTATGAATATGATTTATATGCAATTGGCACTGCTTCACCCCCGTTGAAGGAAATGGAAGAAAACCCGATGGCATCCCTTAATTATGCGGATAACAAGATGTGTAGTGTTTACACATTTATGTAAATGTTGTGTAGCCAGTAAGTATGATTGTAGTGATCTGAGATCAGATGTCCATTGTGAACTGAAAAAATATAGATGTATTAATTCATACAATGTTTTTTTGCATTGAGCATAGTCAGGAATATATGTCATCTCAACATTAAGGAAACCCAAGACTGATTGCAGTTTCCAAAGTGTATTAGGTGGTTGTAGGAATGCACACTTCTCTAAAAATTAAAGTCTAAGGCCTTTGTCTTCGTTGTGAGCTAATATGCTAAGAATATGACACTGAAAAATGCAATGTGAGATTTCTTAAATTAAATTTGTAGCTAATGGCAGCAAACTGAAAAAAATGTGGTCCACTCTGGCTAAGTGTGTGTCCAACTCATAGTCTGTTAGGTAGATATCATCTATATAAGACAATGCATCTCAGTCAATATCATGAAGAACTGACACTATACGGGCAGCAAACAATCCTGTTCTTGTAATCCACAGCCATGTGTGCAAGAGACTCCGGAAGCCAAGTGTGGAGAAGGCAGTTAGGTCCCTACTCATGGGCGCTAGATTTTCACTGAAAAAAAAGTTGGAAATATGCAAGGTTGTTTTGTATTTCTACAGGCAATATTATTAATAAGAGCAGTGCTGTGTGTGTTTTGTACTGCAAACGTGCGAGTATGACTATTAAAGTATGTATGGTCTAAGACAATTCTATTTGAATGATCCAGTTTCAAAAGAGAAAAAAGTGGATTGTTTATTTGGGAGATACAGGCATCAATCCATCCCTGGTACTCTAACTGAGACAGGATATTCTTAACGAGTGCTCTCCCATCTCTTTTAATAGGCTATTGTGGTTGCGCTTCCAGGTTTGACCTTAAGGGTATTTTATGATAAGTAGCATTCTTATCCCAGCCTACATGACTGTGGTATAATGCAGAGGCTGGTGCAACAGCCCAATTTGCTGCATAAGCTTGTTTGTTTTACTCAGGGAGAAGGGCAGATAAAAAAGGAAGGATTAATACTTCACCCCATGGGGAAGATTGGACAAACTCTGGGGGCCCTCCCCTAAGAGAATGTCATAGGATTATGTCGAATCATCCCAAAAATATCACACGAATAGTATGTAGAATGTCACCCTCAATTTGAATGTCTACATTATAAAATTGATTGGGATGGGCAAAGCGCTTATCTGTGGTTTCATCCGTCACATATTGATCAGTTGCTTTCACTGCCTGAAATTCCTGGAGAGTTCGACACTCTATGGTGACCTCTGCCGCACTGTTGAGGAAAGTCACCACCCAATCCTGTTCAGGAGAAAGGTTCTAAGGATGTGGGGCATGTTTCACGGTTTTAACTGCAATCTTTTTCTTTTGAAACGGGGGCTTGTAGTGAGTTTTTTCCTCCTGTTTGATCTGCAGCAGATGCGCATTGTGAGACTTTTCTTGGTTTCACATGTTCCCCCGGTCTGCAATCAAACCTTCCTTCTCTCTCGTACTTTCTGTCAGACGAGTCCTGGAAGGAATGAGAAGGATGGGTATCAGTGTCCTGATATCTGTCTGGGGTTTTAATCAGTGTGTGATCATGTGAATTATGTTTTCTCTCAAAGGTCTCCGGTGGAGGAGAACCTCCTTGAGATTTAGCCTTTCCTTTAGGTTTATATTTTTCCCTTTGCTTTTTAACAGACTTCGGGTTCTGTTTGCAAGTGTCTATGCTTGCATTAGGTTAGACAAGTTGTGGTTTAGTTAGTCTAGTCTCCAAATACTGTGACCCAGTGAAGTATAAACTTCCGCTATAGTTCGGCAGCAGCGACTGCAGTGAGCCTCTGATGTATAACCAAAGCTGCTGCTTCGCCTTTCATGTTCAAAAGAATCATCTGTTTTTTGTAAACAGATTTTTATTGATAAACACGGTATGTGATAATACGTTAATAGCACATTACATCTATGTTCCATTATATGGACTCTGTCTGTTCAGATCATCCCAATGAGTTTCAATTCTGTTGTTTTTGAAAGAGTGTCTGTTATCCCCCACCCTCGTCCACCCCAACTCCTCTCCCCCCTCCCCAGTAAGTCATAGTTCATGTGATGTGATGTTTGTGGCCCGGTGAGGTCAGCTGTGTCCCAATCTCCCTTATGTAGCGTAATCTCATCCTCTTGCTCAGGTAGATCTGTATTTTCAGACGTGTGGTGGTCATGCCTGAGTAGTCTCTGTCTCAGAGTCTGGGGTCTTCTGGGTCACCTCTCTCATAGCTTCCATCATATTGTCCCATGCTCTTTGCTACATCTAATTGTCTCATCCCTCTTTTGGCCTCTCTGAGAAGGGCATCCCCCTCGCATCCGGCCCATTTTTCAAGTTCTCTATACCAACTGATTACTTTCAGACCTGTAGGGCTCTTCCAGGTCTTTGCAATCTCCCTCTTGACTAGGATATAGGCCAGGTCCTGGAATCTGCTAGTAACCTTAGTTTTAGATGTATGTGGGCACCACCCACGTAGGCAATGACCCATTGTACAAGGAACCACTTTGTCTATCACTCCTGCTACCGTTTGGGTCACCCCCCCTCAGGATGTCCTAGTCTGTGGGCAGTCCAAGAACATTTGCCTAATCTCTGCTCACAGGGCCCGCATTTTGGGCAAGCTGCTCCGTCTGTTTTGAAATATCTGTTGATCTGGTCAGGGGTTAAATATGCCCAGTGTAAGACGTAAAAGTTTATTAGCTTAAATCTGGCATTTCTAAACACTTTGGGAGTTCCTTCTAATATATGCTCCCAAGCCTTATTTGTAATACTGATTCCTAAATCTCCTTCCCATTTGAATCTCAGCGAAGCCAATGGGTCACATCCGTTCATATTCTATTATATAAGTCGTGACGCCTTTATTGTACCGATTGAGGTTGCCAGATAGGTACAAGTTGTCTGCATTTGGGGCTCCCCCAGTTCCGCACGCCAGTGGTGGCGAATACCTGCGGTAACAGAGCTGTATAGCAAAAAGTGACCTAAAAGGTCAAACTCTGCTCTGAGATTCCCCAACGGGATTATTATTCATTCCTTAAATCCTTAAAGAGGTCTCCAATAGTCAGCACTCCTGCTGCATACCAGGAATGTAGTCACTCCCATTTACCCCACTGCAGTATTGCGTGCAAGAACAGCAGAGGGAGGTCTGGGGAGTAAGTAACCTTTATCTTAGCTTTGTGCAAGTAACCTGTCCAGCATTATTTAAGTGTTTTAAATTTCAATGAGTCCCCTTCCCTAGTACGTCGAATTCCTAATAGGACTATTATTAGTCTTGTCATTGGAGGGGTAAATGGCCTCACCAATGCTTCTGGGTCCTGTTTGCTTGCTAACCACTGCATTAGCCATTGAAGCTGTGCCGCTAAATAATAAGCCAGGGCCATTCATTTTCGTCCATTGCCCTAGAGTAATGATGTTACTAGTGCACCCAATTCCTTGAAGACTGCCTTGGGTGTCCATATTGGCAATACTGTAAAATAGTATAGTTATCAAGGCAATACTATCATCTTGAGGAGTGCCACCTTTCCTGCCACTGACAGTGGCAATGTCTGCCAAAAGGCCATACTTGCCTGTGTAGATTGCATGGCTCTCACCACATTTCTCTCAAGGATATCTTGTGGACCCTGATATATTTTAACCCCTAGGTAAGAAAGACACTGCGACTCGTATATCACAGTGTTCAGCTCTGGAGGGGTCGCTTCAGCAGGTCCCAGAGGGAACAATCAGGTCTTTTCATAGTTTACTCTTAAGTCCTGATAAAGCCCCAAATCAGAACAACATCAGTTGGGCCCTTGGATGGACCCTCTGCATATTCAGATCAGCAGGCCATCGGCATTTAGGGCTATGCGATGCCACTTTCCACATGCTCGTATACCCTGACCTTCCTCGCCACTGCAAGCCATTGCTGCTAATGGCTCCATGACTATAGCAAATAGCAGCGGAGACAGAGGACACCCATTCCTGGTACCTCGCTCAACTGCCTTGCTAACTTATATCGTCCAACCAGTGCGGACTCTAGCTGTTGGATTAGTAAAAAGTGGCCATACCCATGAAATGTAGTCATTCCCCAATCCCATCTTTGCCATCACCGCATAAAGGAAGCCCCACTCAAGGCTTTCAATGTCCACCGCCAGTACACCCATCGTCATTTCGTCCCAGGCCGGATCTCTCATGACCGCTAGCAGTCGGCGTATGTTACCTGCTGTATTCCGTCCCGATAAAAAGCCTGCCTGAGCAGGGTATATCATCTGCGTCATGTGGGGGTGAAGTCTTGTCGCTAAAATCTTGCTAAGAATGTTGTAGTCCAGATTTAACATTGACAATGGTGGATTGTGAGAAGGTAGCCTCTTTCTAGCCTTGTTACCCCCACTTTTGGCCTGTTTGTGAGTGTATGTCAGGGTGTTTGTCACTGTTTTCACTGTCTCACTGGGATCCTGATAGCCAGGTGTAGGAAAGTACCATCTTGCCTAGCATGTTACCCCCATTTTTCACTGTATATATGTTGTTTTAGTTGTATGTGTCACTGGGACCCTGGTAACCCAGGGCCCCAGTGCTCATAAGTGTGCCTGTATGTGTTACCTGTGTAGTGACTAACTGTCTCACTGAGGCTCTGCTAATCAGAACCTCAGTGGTTATGCTCTCTCATTTCTTTCCAAATTGTCACTGACAGGCTAGTGACCATTTTTACCAATTTACATTGGCTTACTGGAACACCCTTATAATCCCCTAGTATATGGTACTGAGGTACCCAGGGTATTGGGGTTCCAGGAGATCCCTATGGGCTGCAGCATTTCTTTTGCCACCCATAGGGAGCTCTGACAATTCTTACACAGGCCTGCCACTGCAGCCTGAGTGAAATAACGTCCACGTTATTTCACAGCCATTTTACACTGCACTTAAGTAACTTATAAGTCACCTATATGTCTAACCTTTACCTGGTAAAGGTTAGGTGCAAAGTTACTTAGTGTGAGGGCACCCTGGCACTAGCCAAGGTGCCCCCACATTGTTCAGAGCCAATTCACTGAACTTTGTGAGTGCGGGGACACCATTACACGCGTGCACTACATATAGGTCACTACCTATATGTAGCTTCACCATGGTAACTCCGAATATGGCCATGTAACATGTCTATGATCATGGAATTGCCCCCTCTATGCCATCCTGGCATTGTTGGTACAATTCCATGATCCCAGTGGTCTGTAGCACAGACCCTGGTACTGCCAGACTGCCCTTCCTGGGGTTTCTCTGCAGCTGCTGCTGCTGCCAACCCCTCAGACAGGCATCTGCCCTCCTGGGGTCCAGCCAGGCCTGGCCCAGGATGGCAGAACAAAGAACTTCCTCTGAGAGAGGGTGTGACACCCTCTCCCTTTGGAAAATGGTGTGAAGGCAGGGGAGGAGTAGCCTCCCCCAGCCTCTGGAAATGCTTTGTTGGGCACAGAGGTGCCCAATTCTGCATAAGCCAGTCTACACCGGTTCAGGGACCCCTTAGCCCCTGCTCTGGCGCGAAACTGGACAAAGGAAAGGGGAGTGACCACTCCCCTGACCTGCACCTCCCCTGGGAGGTGTCCAGAGCTCCTCCAGTGTGCTCCAGACCTCTGCCATCTTGGAAACAGAGGTGCTGCTGGCACACTGGACTGCTCTGAGTGGCCAGTGCCACCAGGTGACGTCAGAGACTCCTTGTGATAGGCTCCTTCAGGTGTTAGTAGCCTTTCCTCTCTCCTAGGTAGCCAAACCCTCTTTTCTGGCTATTTAGGGTCTCTGTCTCTGGGGAAACTTTAGATAACGAATGCATGAGCTCAGCCGAGTTCCTCTGCATCTCCCTCTTCACCTTCTGATAAGGAATCGACCGCTGACCGCGCTGGAAGCCTGCAAACCTGCAACATAGTAGCAAAGACGACTACTGCAACTCTGTAACGCTGATCCTGCCGCCTTCTCGACTGTTTTCCTGCTTGTGCATGCTGTGGGGGTAGTCTGCCTCCTCTCTGCACCAGAAGCTCCGAAGAAATCTCCCGTGGGTCGACGGAATCTTCCCCCTGCAACCGCAGGCACCAAAAAGCTGCATCTCCGGTCCCTTGGGTCTCCTCTCAGCACGACGAGCGAGGTCCCTCGAATCCAGCGACACCGTCCAAGTGACCCCCACAGTCCAGTGACTCTTCAGCCCAAGTTTGGTGGAGGTAAGTCCTTGCCTCACCTCGCTGGGCTGCATTGCTGGGAACCGCGACTTTGCAAGCTTCTCCGGCCCCTGTGCACTTCCGGCGGAAATCCTTCGTGCACAGCCAAGCCTGGGTCCACGGCACTCTAACCTGCATTGCACGACTTTCTAAGTTGGTCTCCGGCGACGTGGGACTCCTTTGTGCAACTTCGGCGAGCACCGTTTCACGCATCCTCGTAGTGCCTGTTTCTGGCACTTCTCCGGGTGCTACCTGCTTCAGTGAGGGCTCCTTGTCTTGCTCGACGTCCCCTCTCTCTGCAGGTCCAATTTGCGACCTCCTGGTCCCTTCTGGGCCCCAGCAGCGTCCAAAAACGCCAAACGCACGATTTGCGTGTAGCAAGGCTTGTTGGCGTCCATCCGGCGGGAAAACACTTCTGCACGACTCTCCAAGGCGTGGGGGATCCATCCTCCAAAGGGGAAGTCTCTAGCCCTTGTCGTTCCTGCAGTATTCACAGTTCTTCAGCCTAGTAAGAGCTTCTTTGCACCAACCGCTGGCATTTCTTGGGCATCTGCCCATCTCCGAGCTGCTTGTGACTTTTGGACTTGGTCCCCTTGTTCCACAGGTACCTTCAGACAGGAATCCATCGTTGTTGCATTGCTGATTTGTGTTTTCCTTGCATTCTCCCTCTAACACGACTATTTTGTCCTTAGGGGAACTTTGGTGCACTTTGCACTCACTTTTCAGGGTCTTGGGGAGGGTTATTTTTCTAACTCTCACTATTTTCTAATAGTCCCAGCGACCCTCTACAAGGTCACATAGGTTTGGGGTCCATTCGTGGTTCACATTCCACTTTTGGAGTATATGGTTTGTGTTGCCCCTATCCCTATGTTTCCCCATTGCATCCAATTGTAATTATACATTGTTTGCACTGTTTTCTAAGACTATACTGCATATTTTTGCTATTGTGTATATATATCTTGTGTATATTTCCTATCCTCTTACTGAGGGTACACTCTAAGATACTTTGGCATATTGTCATAAAAATAAAGTACCTTTATTTTTAGTATAACTGTGTATTGTGTTTTCTTATGATATTGTGCATATGACACTAAGTGGTACTGTAGTAGCTTCACACGTCTCCTAGTTCAGCCTGAGCTGCTTTGCTAAGCTACCATTATCTATCAGCCTAAGCTGCTAGACACCCTATACACTAATAAGGGATAACTGGGCCTGGTGCAAGGTGCAAGTACCCCTTGGTACTCACTACAAGCCAGTCCAGCCTCCTACATTGGTTGTGCAGTGGTGGGATAAGTGCTTTGAGACTACTTACCACTCTTGTCATTGTACTTTTCATAAGAGAAAAATATACAAAACAAGGTCAGTGTATATACACATAGCCAAAAAGTTTTGCATTTCCTCTTTTCACTCTTTTCTAAGTGCTGAAAAGTACTTCTAAACTTTCAAAAAGTTCTTAAAAGTTTAAAAAGTTTTTTTCTGTCTTTCCAAAAAGTTCTGAAAACTTTTTTCTCTTTGTCTATCACTTTAACTCTCTCTAAAAAATGTCTGGCACAGGCCAAAAAGTTGAACTGTCCAAACTTGCATATGATCACCTTAGCTGGAAAGGAGCAAGGAGTCTCTGCATAGAGAGAGGTTTGAGTGTAGGGAAGAATCCTTCTTTAGAACTGTTAATTAATATGCTTAGAGTACAGGATAAGGCCATAAGTGCCCAATCTGTAGAAAAAGTAGCTAATGGTTCTCAATCTGATCCAGGGACTCCCCCAGGAAAAGGTTCAGGAAAGAAACTTCTCAGCCTGCCCATTACTAGACAGTCTAGCATAGTTGGTACAGAGGTTGAATCACATCATACTGATGATGTGCTCTCACATTATACTGGTAGCCAAGCTGTTAGGGTGCCCTCTGTAAGGGACAGGTCTCCTTCTGTTCATTCCCATCATACCTCTGTATCTAGAAATGTCCCTCCCACCCACCCTGATGACAGATTGTTGGAAAGGGAGCTCAATAGATTGAGAGTGGAGCAAACCAGACTGAAGCTCAAGAAGCAACAGCTGGATTTGGATAGACAGTCTTTAGAAATAGAGAGGGAAAGACAGAAAATGGGTTTAGATACCCATGGTGGCAGCAGCAGTATTCCCCATAGTCATCCTGCAAAAGAGCATGATTCCAGGAATCTGCATAAGATAGTTCCCCCTTACAAGGAGGGGGATGACATTAACAAGTGGTTTGCTGCACTTGAGAGGGCCTGTGCTGTACAGGATGTCCCTCAAAGGCAGTGGGCTGCTATCCTATGGCTATCATTTACTGGAAAAGGTAGGGATAGGCTCCTTACTGTAAAAGAAAATGATGCTAACAATTTCCAAGTTCTTAAGAATGCACTCCTGGATGGTTATGGCTTAACCACTGAACAGTACAGGATCAAGTTCAGAGATACCAAAAAGGAGTCTTCACAAGACTGGGTTGATTTCATTGACCAGGCAGTGAAGGCCTTGGAGGGGTGGTTACATGGCAGTAAAGTTACTGATTATGACAGCCTGTATAACTTAATCCTGAGAGAGCATATTCTTAATAATTGTGTGTCTGATTTGTTGCACCAGTACTTGGTGGACTCTGATCTGACCTCTCCCCAAGAATTGGGAAAGAAGGCAGACAAATGGGTCAGAACAAGAGTGAACAGAAAAGTTCATACAGGGGGTGACAAAGATGGCAACAAAAAGAAGGATGGTAAGTCTTCTGACAAGGGTGGGGACAAATCTAAAAATGAGTCTTCATCAGGCCCACAAAAACACTCTGGTGGGGGTGGTGGGCCCAAACCCTCCTCTAATCAGAACAAGGAAAAGAAACCATGGTGCTATTTATGTAAGATAAAAGGCCATTGGACAACAGATCCCAGTTGTCCAAAGAAAGGCACCACAGCTCCTACCACTACAACCCCTACTGCTACACCTAGTGTCCCTACTAATAGCAGTGGTGGTGGGAGCAAACCTACTAATAGCCAATCCAAGGGAGTAGCTGGGCTCACTTTTGGTAATTTAGTTGGGGTTGGTCTGATTAGGGAGACCACAGAGGCTACTTTAGTCTCTGAAGGGGCTATTGACTTAGCCACTTTGGTTGCTTGCCCCCATAACTTGGAGAAGTACAAGCAACTAACCCTAATAAATGGTGTTGAGGTCCAGGCCTACAGGGACACAGGTGCCAGTGTCACAATGGTGATTGAGAAACTGGTGCACCCTGAACAACACATACTTGGACACCAGTACCAAGTAACCGATGCTCACAACATAACACAAAGCCACCCCATGGCTGTTGTAAATCTCAACTGGGGGGGGGTATCTGGTCCAAAGAAAGTTGTGGTAGCTTCAGATTTACCTGTAGACTGTCTATTAGGGAACGATTTGGAGACATCAGCTTGGTCAGATGTGGAGTTGGAGGCCCATGCAGCAATGCTGGGCATCCCAGGGCATATTTTTGCTTTGACAAGGGCTCAGGCCAAAAAGCAAAAAGGACAGGGAAGCTTGGATCCTGGAACAATGGACCAAGTGCTCCCTAAAGCTAGGGCTAGTAGAAGCAAACCACTTCCTACTATCCCTCCCTCTACAGTGGATTCTACTTCTGAGGAAGAAGAATTCCCTCCCTGTGCAGAACCTACACCAGAGGAGCTGGAAGCAGACACTGCTGAGCTTTTGGGTGAAGGGGGGCCTGCCAGAGAGGAGCTGAGTGTGGCACAGCAAACCTGTCCCACATTAGAGGGTCTCAGACAGCAAGCTGTCAAACAGGCTAATGGGGATGTCAGTGACTCACACAGAGTTTACTGGGAGGACAACCTCTTGTACACTGAGAATAGGGATCCTAAACCTGGAGCTGCCAGGAGATTAGTGATTCCTCAGGAGTACAGAAAGTTCCTCCTAACACTGGCACATGACATTCCCTTAGCTGGGCACCTGGGTCAAATGAAAACTTGGGACAGATTGGTTCCACTGTTTCATTGGCCTAGGATGTCTGAGGACACAAAAGAATTTTGTAAGTCCTGTGAAACCTGTCAAGCCAGTGGCAAGACAGGTGGCACTCCAAAGGCACCCCTTATCCCACTGCCTGTGGTTGGGGTTCCCTTTGAAAGGGTAGGGGTTGACATAGTTGGCCCCCTTGACCCTCCTACTGCTTCAGGCAATAGGTTTATCTTGGTGGTAGTGGACCATGCCACAAGATATCCTGAAGCTATTCCTTTAAGGACCACTACAGCTCCTGCAGTGGCAAAGGCCCTCCTGGGAATATTTTCCAGGGTGGGCTTCCCAAAGGAAGTAGTATCAGACAGAGGAAGCAATTTCATGTCTGCATACTTAAAGGCCATGTGGAAGGAGTGTGGTGTAACTTACAAGTTCACAACACCCTATCATCCACAAACAAATGGACTGGTGGAGAGATTTAATAAAACTCTCAAAGGCATGATTATGGGACTCCCTGAAAAACTCCGCAGGAGATGGGATATCCTTCTACCATGCCTCCTTTTTGCCTACAGGGAGGTACCCCAGAAAGGAGTGGGCTTCAGCCCCTTTGAACTTCTTTTTGGACACCCTGTTAGGGGTCCACTCACACTTGTAAAGGAGGGTTGGGAACAACCTTTAAAAGCTCCTAAGCAGGATATTGTGGATTATGTACTTGGCCTCAGATCAAGGATGGCTGAGTACATGAAAAAGGCCAGTAAAAACCTTCAGGCCAGCCAAGAGCTCCAGAAGCAATGGCATGATCAGAAGGCTGTTTTGGTTCAGTACCAACCAGGGCAGAAAGTGTGGGTCTTGGAGCCTGTGGCCCCAAGAGCACTCCAAGATAAATGGAGTGGTCCACACACAATTGTTGAAAAGAAGGGTGAAGTCACCTACTTGGTTGACTTAGGCACTGCCAGGAGTCCCCTTAGGGTGCTCCATGTCAACCGCCTGAAACCCTACTATGACAGGGCTGATCTCACCCTGCTCATGGCAACAGATGAGGGACAGGAAGAAGACAGTGATCCTCTACCTGATCTCTTCTCTTCCACAGAACAAGATGCTCTTGTGGAAGGTGTAGTTTTGGCTGATTGTCTTACTGCTGAGCAGAAAGATAATTGCATAAATCTCCTAGGACAATTTTCAGAACTCTTCTCCATTGTGCCAGGCACCACTTCTTGGTGTGAGCACACTATAGATACTGGAGACAGTTTACCTGTCAAAAGTAAGATCTATAGGCAGCCTGACCATGTCAGGGACTGCATAAAGCAAGAAGTTCAGAAGATGTTGGAACTAGGAGTGGTTGAGCACTCTGACAGTCCATGGGCTTCTCCTGTGGTACTGGTACCAAAACCCAATTCTAAAGATGGAAAGAAGGAAATGAGGTTTTGTGTAGACTATAGAGGTCTCAACTTAGTAACCAAAACAGATGCTCACCCTATACCCAGGGCAGATGAGCTAATAGATACACTGGCATCTGCCAAGTATCTAAGCACTTTTGATTTGACTGCAGGGTATTGGCAGATCAAAATGTCAGAAGATGCTAAACCTAAGACTGCATTTTCTACCATTGGAGGACATTACCAGTTTACTGTAATGCCTTTTGGTTTGAAAAATGCACCTGCCACTTTTCAGAGGTTGGTGAACACAGTCCTGCAAGGGCTGGAAGCTTTCAGTGCAGCATATTTGGATGATATAGCTGTCTTTAGCTCCAGCTGGGATGATCACCTGGTCCACCTTTGGAAAGTTTTGGAGGCCCTGCAAAAGGCAGGCCTCACTATCAAGGCTTCAAAGTGCCAGATAGGGCAGGGTAAGGTGGTTTATCTGGGACACCTTGTTGGTGGGGAACAGATTGCACCACTTCAGGGGAAAATCCAAACTATTATTGATTGGATTCCCCCTACCACTCAGACTCAGGTGAGAGCCTTCCTAGGCCTCACTGGGTATTACAGGAGGTTCATTAAGAACTATGGCTCCATGGCAGCCCCTCTTAATGATCTCACATCCAAGAAAATGCCTAAAAAGGTATTATGGACAGCAAACTGTCAGAAAGCTTTTGAGGAGCTGAAGCAGGCCATGTGCTCTGCACCTGTCCTGAAAAGCCCTTGTTACTCTAAAAAATTCTATGTCCAAACTGATGCATCTGAATTAGGAGTAGGGGCAGTCCTATCACAACTTAATTCTGAGGGCCAGGATCAACCTGTTGCTTTTATTAGTAGAAGGTTGACCCCTAGAGAAAAGCGTTGGTCTGCCATTGAGAGGGAGGCCTTTGCTGTGGTCTGGGCTCTGAAGAAGTTGAGGCCATACCTGTTTGGCACTCACTTCATTGTTCAGACAGACCACAAACCTCTACTTTGGCTAAAACAAATGAAAGGTGAAAATCCTAAATTGTTGAGGTGGTCCATATCCCTACAGGGAATGGACTATACAGTGGAACATAGACCTGGGAGTAGCCACTCCAATGCAGATGGACTCTCCAGATATTTCCACTTAGACAATGAAGACTCATCAGGTAATGGCTAGTCTTATTGTCCTTCGTTTGGGGGGGGGTTGTGTAGGAAAGTACCATCTTGCCTAGCATGTTACCCCCATTTTTCACTGTATATATGTTGTTTTAGTTGTATGTGTCACTGGGACCCTGGTAACCCAGGGCCCCAGTGCTCATAAGTGTGCCTGTATGTGTTACCTGTGTAGTGACTAACTGTCTCACTGAGGCTCTGCTAATCAGAACCTCAGTGGTTATGCTCTCTCATTTCTTTCCAAATTGTCACTGACAGGCTAGTGACCATTTTTACCAATTTACATTGGCTTACTGGAACACCCTTATAATCCCCTAGTATATGGTACTGAGGTACCCAGGGTATTGGGGTTCCAGGAGATCCCTATGGGCTGCAGCATTTCTTTTGCCACCCATAGGGAGCTCTGACAATTCTTACACAGGCCTGCCACTGCAGCCTGAGTGAAATAACGTCCACGTTATTTCACAGCCATTTTACACTGCACTTAAGTAACTTATAAGTCACCTATATGTCTAACCTTTACCTGGTAAAGGTTAGGTGCAAAGTTACTTAGTGTGAGGGCACCCTGGCACTAGCCAAGGTGCCCCCACATTGTTCAGAGCCAATTCACTGAACTTTGTGAGTGCGGGGACACCATTACACGCGTGCACTACATATAGGTCACTACCTATATGTAGCTTCACCATGGTAACTCCGAATATGGCCATGTAACATGTCTATGATCATGGAATTGCCCCCTCTATGCCATCCTGGCATTGTTGGTACAATTCCATGATCCCAGTGGTCTGTAGCACAGACCCTGGTACTGCCAGACTGCCCTTCCTGGGGTTTCTCTGCAGCTGCTGCTGCTGCCAACCCCTCAGACAGGCATCTGCCCTCCTGGGGTCCAGCCAGGCCTGGCCCAGGATGGCAGAACAAAGAACTTCCTCTGAGAGAGGGTGTGACACCCTCTCCCTTTGGAAAATGGTGTGAAGGCAGGGGAGGAGTAGCCTCCCCCAGCCTCTGGAAATGCTTTGTTGGGCACAGAGGTGCCCAATTCTGCATAAGCCAGTCTACACCGGTTCAGGGACCCCTTAGCCCCTGCTCTGGCGCGAAACTGGACAAAGGAAAGGGGAGTGACCACTCCCCTGACCTGCACCTCCCCTGGGAGGTGTCCAGAGCTCCTCCAGTGTGCTCCAGACCTCTGCCATCTTGGAAACAGAGGTGCTGCTGGCACACTGGACTGCTCTGAGTGGCCAGTGCCACCAGGTGACGTCAGAGACTCCTTGTGATAGGCTCCTTCAGGTGTTAGTAGCCTTTCCTCTCTCCTAGGTAGCCAAACCCTCTTTTCTGGCTATTTAGGGTCTCTGTCTCTGGGGAAACTTTAGATAACGAATGCATGAGCTCAGCCGAGTTCCTCTGCATCTCCCTCTTCACCTTCTGATAAGGAATCGACCGCTGACCGCGCTGGAAGCCTGCAAACCTGCAACATAGTAGCAAAGACGACTACTGCAACTCTGTAACGCTGATCCTGCCGCCTTCTCGACTGTTTTCCTGCTTGTGCATGCTGTGGGGGTAGTCTGCCTCCTCTCTGCACCAGAAGCTCCGAAGAAATCTCCCGTGGGTCGACGGAATCTTCCCCCTGCAACCGCAGGCACCAAAAAGCTGCATCTCCGGTCCCTTGGGTCTCCTCTCAGCACGACGAGCGAGGTCCCTCGAATCCAGCGACACCGTCCAAGTGACCCCCACAGTCCAGTGACTCTTCAGCCCAAGTTTGGTGGAGGTAAGTCCTTGCCTCACCTCGCTGGGCTGCATTGCTGGGAACCGCGACTTTGCAAGCTTCTCCGGCCCCTGTGCACTTCCGGCGGAAATCCTTCGTGCACAGCCAAGCCTGGGTCCACGGCACTCTAACCTGCATTGCACGACTTTCTAAGTTGGTCTCCGGCGACGTGGGACTCCTTTGTGCAACTTCGGCGAGCACCGTTTCACGCATCCTCGTAGTGCCTGTTTCTGGCACTTCTCCGGGTGCTACCTGCTTCAGTGAGGGCTCCTTGTCTTGCTCGACGTCCCCTCTCTCTGCAGGTCCAATTTGCGACCTCCTGGTCCCTTCTGGGCCCCAGCAGCGTCCAAAAACGCCAAACGCACGATTTGCGTGTAGCAAGGCTTGTTGGCGTCCATCCGGCGGGAAAACACTTCTGCACGACTCTCCAAGGCGTGGGGGATCCATCCTCCAAAGGGGAAGTCTCTAGCCCTTGTCGTTCCTGCAGTATTCACAGTTCTTCAGCCTAGTAAGAGCTTCTTTGCACCAACCGCTGGCATTTCTTGGGCATCTGCCCATCTCCGAGCTGCTTGTGACTTTTGGACTTGGTCCCCTTGTTCCACAGGTACCTTCAGACAGGAATCCATCGTTGTTGCATTGCTGATTTGTGTTTTCCTTGCATTCTCCCTCTAACACGACTATTTTGTCCTTAGGGGAACTTTGGTGCACTTTGCACTCACTTTTCAGGGTCTTGGGGAGGGTTATTTTTCTAACTCTCACTATTTTCTAATAGTCCCAGCGACCCTCTACAAGGTCACATAGGTTTGGGGTCCATTCGTGGTTCACATTCCACTTTTGGAGTATATGGTTTGTGTTGCCCCTATCCCTATGTTTCCCCATTGCATCCAATTGTAATTATACATTGTTTGCACTGTTTTCTAAGACTATACTGCATATTTTTGCTATTGTGTATATATATCTTGTGTATATTTCCTATCCTCTTACTGAGGGTACACTCTAAGATACTTTGGCATATTGTCATAAAAATAAAGTACCTTTATTTTTAGTATAACTGTGTATTGTGTTTTCTTATGATATTGTGCATATGACACTAAGTGGTACTGTAGTAGCTTCACACGTCTCCTAGTTCAGCCTGAGCTGCTTTGCTAAGCTACCATTATCTATCAGCCTAAGCTGCTAGACACCCTATACACTAATAAGGGATAACTGGGCCTGGTGCAAGGTGCAAGTACCCCTTGGTACTCACTACAAGCCAGTCCAGCCTCCTACACCAGGCCTCAGTGCTCATAGTGAAAACACTATGTTTTCAGTATGTTTGTTATGTGTCACTGGGATCCTGCTAGTCAGGACCCCAGTGCTCATAGGTTTGTGGCCTATATGTATGTGTCACTGGGACCCTGTCACACAGGGCCCCAGTGCTCATAGGTGTGCATGTATATGTTCCCTGTGTGGTGCCTAACTGTCTCACTGAGGCTCTGCTAACCAGAACCTCAGTGGTTATGCTCTCTCATTACTTTCAAATTGTCACTAACAGGCTAGTGACCAATTTTACCAATTTACATTGGCTTACTGGAACACCCTTATAATTCCCTAGTATATGGTACTGAGGTACCCAGGGTATTGGGGTTCCAGGAGATCCCTATGGGCTGCAGCATTTCTTTTGCCACCCATAGGGAGCTCTGACAATTCTTACACATGCCTGCCACTGCAGCCTGAGTGAAATAACGTCCACGTTATTTCACAGCCATTTTACACTGCACTTAAGTAACTTATAAGTCACCTATATGTCTAACCTTTACCTGGTAAAGGTTAGGTGCAAAGTTACTTAGTGTGAGGGCACCCTGGCACTAGCCAAGGTGCCCCCACATTGTTCAGAGCCAATTCACTGAACTTTGTGAGTGCGGGGACACCATTACACGCGTGCACTACATATAGGTCACTACCTATATGTAGCTTCACCATGGTAACTCCGAATATGGCCATGTAACATGTCTATGATCATGGAATTGCCCCCTCTATGCCATCCTGGCATTTTTGGTACAATTCCATGATCCCAGTGGTCTGTAGCACAGACCCTGGTACTGCCAGACTGCCCTTCCTGGGGTTTCACTGCAGCTGCTGCCAACCCCTCAGACAGGCAGCTGCCCTCCTGGGGTCCAGCCAGGCCTGGCCCAGGATGGCAGAACAAAGAACTTCCTCTGAGAGAGGGTGTGACACCCTCTCCCTTTGGAAAATGGTGTGAAGGCAGGGGAGGAGTAGCCTCCCCCAGCCTCTGGAAATGCTTTGTTGGGCACAGAGGTGCCCAATTCTGCATAAGCCAGTCTACACCGGTTCAGGGACCCCTTAGCCCCTGCTCTGGCGCGAAACTGGACAAAGGAAAGGGGAGTGACCACTCCCCTGACCTGCACCTCCCCTGGGAGGTGTCCAGAGCTCCTCCAGTGTGCTCCAGACCTCTGCCATCTTGGAAACAGAGGTGCTGCTGGCACACTGGACTGCTCTGAGTGGCCAGTGCCACCAGGTGACGTCAGAGACTCCTGCTGATAGGCTCCTTCAGGTGTTAGTAGCCTTTCCTCTCTCCTAGGTAGCCAAACCCTCTTTTCTGGCTATTTAGGGTCTCTGTCTCTGGGGAAACTTTAGATAACGAATGCATGAGCTCAGCCGAGTTCCTCTGCATCTCCCTCTTCACCTTCTGATAAGGAATCGACCGCTGACCGCGCTGGAAGCCTGCAAACCTGCAACATAGTAGCAAAGACGACTACTGCAACTCTGTAACGCTGATCCTGCCGCCTTCTCGACTGTTTTCCTGCTTGTGCATGCTGTGGGGGTAGTCTGCCTCCTCTCTGCACCAGAAGCTCCGAAGAAATCTCCCGTGGGTCGACGGAATCTTCCCCCTGCAACCGCAGGCACCAAAAAGCTGCATTACCGGTCCCTTGGGTCTCCTCTCAGCACGACGAGCGAGGTCCCTCGAATCCAGCGACACCGTCCAAGTGACCCCCACAGTCCAGTGACTCTTCAGCCCAAGTTTGGTGGAGGTAAGTCCTTGCCTCACCTCGCTGGGCTGCATTGCTGGGAACCGCGACTTTGCAAGGTACTCCGGCCCCTGTGCACTTCCGGCGGAAATCCTTCGTGCACAGCCAAGCCTGGGTCCACGGTACTCTAACCTGCATTGCACGACTTTCTAAGTTGGTCTCCGGCGACGTGGGACTCCTTTGTGCAACTTCGGCGAGCACCGTTTCACGCATCCTTGTAGTGCCTGTTTCTGGCACTTCTCCGGGTGCTACCTGCTTCAGTGAGGGCTCTTTGTCTTGCTCGACGTCCCGTCTCTCTGCAGATCCAATTTGCGACCTCCTGATCCCTCCTGGGCCCCAGCAGCGTCCAAAAACTCCAAACGCACGATTTGCGTGTAGCAAGGCTTGTTGGCGTCCATCCGGCGGGAAAACACTTCTGCACGACTTTCCAAGGCGTGGGGGATCCATCCTCCAAAGGGGAAGTCTCTAGCCCTTGTCGTTCCTGCAGTATTCACAGTTCTTCAGCCTAGTAAGAGCTTCTTTGCACCAACCGCTGGCATTTCTTGGGCATCTGCCCATCTCCGAGTTGCTTGTGACTTTTGGACTTGGTCCCCTTGTTCCACAGGTACCCTCAGTCAGGAATCCATCGTTGTTGCATTGCTGATTTGTGTTTTCCTTGCATTTTCCCTCTAACACGACTATTTTGTCCTTAGGGGAACTTTAGTGCACTTTGCACTCACTTTTCAGGGTCTTGGGGAGGGTTATTTTGCTAACTCTCACTATTGCCTAATAGTCCCAGCGACCCTCTACAAGGTCACATAGGTTTGGGGTCCATTAGTGGTTTGCATTCCACTTTTGGAGTATATGGTTTGTGTTGCCCCTATCCCTATGTTTCCCCATTGCATCCTATTGCAACTATACATTGTTTGCACTGTTTTCTAAGACTATACTGCATATTTTTGCTATTGTGTATATATATCTTGTGTATATTTCCTATCCTCTCACTGAGGGTACACTCTAAGATACTTTGGCATATTGTCATAAAAATAAAGTACCTTTATTTTTAGTATAACTGTGTATTGTGTTTTCTTATGATATTGTGCATATGACACTAAGTGGTACTGTAGTAGCTTCACACGTCTCCTAGTTCAGCCTAAGCTGCTCTGCTAAGCTACCATTATCTATCAGCCTAAGCTGCTAGACACCCTATACACTAATAAGGGATAACTGGGCCTGGTGCAAGGTGCAAGTACCCCTTGGTACTCACTACAAGCCAGTCCAGCCTCCTACATTGGTTGTGCAGTGGTGGGATAAGTGCTTGAGACTACTTACCACTCTTGTCATTGTACTTTTCATAAGAGAAAAATATACAAAACAAGGTCAGTGTATATACACATAGCCAAAAAGTTTTGCATTTTCCTCTTTTCACTCTTTTCTAAGTGCTGAAAAGTACTTCTAAAACTTTCAAAAAGTTCTTAAAAGTTTTAAAAGTTTTTTCTGTTTTTCCAAAAAGTTCTGAAAACTTTTTTCTCTTTTTCTATCACTTTAACTCTCTCTAAAAAATGTCTGGCACAGGAAAAAATGTTGAACTGTCCAAACTTGCATATGATCACCTTAGCTGGAAAGGAGCAAGGAGTCTCTGCATAGAGAGAGGTTTGAGTGTAGGGAAGAATCCTTCTTTAGAACTGTTAATTAATATGCTTAGAGTACAGGATAAGGCCATAAGTGCCCAATCTGTAGAAAAAGTAGCTAATGGTTCTCAATCTGATCCAGGGACTCCCCCAGGAAAAGGTTCAGGAAAGAAACTTCTCAGCCTGCCCATTACTAGACAGTCTAGCATAGTTGGTACAGAGGTTGAATCACACCATACTAATGGTGTGCTCTCACATTATACTGGTAGCCAAGCTGTTAGGGTGCCCTCTGTAAGGGACAGGTCTCCTTCTGGTCATTCCCATCATACCTCTGTATCTAGAAATGTCCCTCCCACCCACCCTGATGACAGATTGTTAGAAAGGGAGCTCAATAGATTGAGAGTGGAACAAACCAGACTGAAGCTCAAGAAGCAACAGCTGGATTTGGATAGACAGTCTTTAGAATTAGAGAAGGAAAGACAGAAGTTGGGTTTAGATACCCATGGTGGCAGCAGCAGTATTCCCCATAGTCATCCTGCAAAAGAGCATGATTCCAGGAATCTGCACAAGATAGTTCCCCCTTATAAGGAGGGGGATGACATTAACAAGTGGTTTGCTGCACTTGAGAGGGCCTGTGCTGTACAGGATGTCCCTCAAAAGCAGTGGGCTGCTATCCTATGGCTATCATTTAGTGGAAAAGGTAGGGATAGGCTCCTTACTGTGAAAGAAAATGATGCCAATAATTTTACAGTTCTTAAGAATGCACTCCTGGATGGTTATGGCTTAACCACTGAACAGTACAGGATAAAGTTCAGAGAGACCAAAAAGGAGTCTTCACAAGACTGGGTTGATTTCATTGACCATTCAGTGAAGGCCTTGGAGGGGTGGTTACATGGCAGTAAAGTTACTGATTATGAAAGCCTGTATAACACAATCCTGAGAGAGCATATACTTAATAATTGTGTGTCTGATTTGTTGCACCAGTACCTGGTAGACTCTGATCTGACCTCTCCCCAAGAATTGGGAAAGAAGGCAGACAAATGGGTCAGAACAAGGGTGAATAGAAAAGTTCATACAGGGGGTGACAAAGATGGCAATAAGAAGAAAGATGGTGAAAAATCTCAAGATAAGCATGGGGATAAGGGTAAAACCAAAGATCCCACTTCAAATCTTAAACACTCTTCAGAGGTTGGGGATAAAACAAATTCTTCCTCTTCTTCCCAACCTGCACACATTAAAAAGCCTTGGTGCTTTGTGTGTAAAAATAGAGGCCATAGGCCAGGGGATAAGTCCTGTCCAGGTAAACCCCCTGAGCCTACCACCACTAATACATCAAGCTCTAGTGCCCCTAGCAGTAGTGGTACTAGTGGTGGGACTGCTGGCAACAGTCAAGCAAAGGGTGTAGTTGGGTTCACTTATGGGTCCATAGTGGAAACTGATGTCATCAGTCCCAAGACAGTTTCTGTCACACCTAGTGGCAATGGCCTTGCCACACTGGCTGCTTGTCCCCTTACAATGGATAAGTACAGGCAGACAGTTTCAATAAATGGTGTTGAGGCCTTGGCCTACAGGGACACAGGTGCCAGTTTCACTTTGGTGACTGACAACCTAGTGCACCCTGATCAACACATCATTGGACAACAGTATAAGATTATTGATGTCCATAACTCCACTAAGTTTCTTCCCTTAGCTATAATTCAGTTTAGTTGGGGTGGAGTTACTGGCCCTAAGCAGGTGGTGGTATCACCTAGCTTACCTGTAGACTGTCTCTTAGGTAATGACCTAGAGGCCTCAGGTTGGGCTGATGTAGAGTTTTATGCCCATGCAGCCATGCTGGGCATCCCTGAGGAATTGTTCCCTCTCATTTCTACTGAAATGAAAAAGCAAAGGAGAGAAGGCCTGAAAACTCAGGACCCCTCTCCATCAACAGGTAAAAAGGGTATCACAGTATCCCCTAACCACTCTACCATTCAGGATACCATTCCTGTGGTGGGAGAAACCTCTCCTGGGGTGGCACCTGTTCCAAGGGAATCATCAGCTGGCATAGCTGGACTCCCTGAGGTAGAAGTACCTCTCTGTGGGATAACTAACATTGGTGACAAAAAGAGCACCATTTTAGTTAACATGGAGCATCCCTCCAACCCTCCCAGAGAAACTTTAGTGCAGAAACCCTGTACTGCCTCACAACACTTAGGACAGCATCCCTGCCCTAGTGTGGAGCTCATAGGACAGCATCCCTGCCCTGCTCCAACTCAAGAGAAACAGCATCCCTGTTCCCTCTTCCAGCCAAATGGACAAAGTTTTTGCCCAGCTATGGCTTTACTGAGACAGCATCCCTGTCTGGCATTTCCATCATTACAAATAGGTTCAGTGGATAATTCCCACTGCTCTAAACTAAAACTTACTGATAGAAACTCTGAAAATACATCTTCACATTGTTGGTTAGCTAAAAAACTTCAAACAGGGTGGTTTACATCCCCACAGGGAAGTAACCATATAGTGGATGATAAAGGGAGTAACCAGTCTATTGCAGAGCTACTCTCTACTTATCACCACTTAGACAATAAAGTCTCAACTGGCCAAGGTTAGCCTTATTGTCCTTCGTTTGGGGGGGGGTTGTGTGAGAAGGTAGCCTCTTTCTAGCCTTGTTACCCCCACTTTTGGCCTGTTTGTGAGTGTATGTCAGGGTGTTTGTCACTGTTTTCACTGTCTCACTGGGATCCTGATAGCCAGGCCTCAGTGCTCATAGTGAAAACACTATGTTTTCAGTATGTTTGTTATGTGTCACTGGGATCCTGCTAGTCAGGACCCCAGTGCTCATAGGTTTGTGGCCTATATGTATGTGTCACTGGGACCCTGTCACACAGGGCCCCAGTGCTCATAGGTGTGCATGTATATGTTCCCTGTGTGGTGCCTAACTGTCTCACTGAGGCTCTGCTAACCAGAACCTCCGTGGTTATGCTCTCTCATTACTTTCAAATTGTCACTAACAGGCTAGTGACCAATTTTACCAATTTACATTGGCTTACTGGAACACCCTTATAATTCCCTAGTATATGGTACTGAGGTACCCAGGGTATTGGGGTTCCAGGAGATCCCTATGGGCTGCAGCATTTCTTTTGCCACCCATAGGGAGCTCTGACAATTCTTACACAGGCCTGCCACTGCAGCCTGAGTGAAATAACGTCCACGTTATTTCACAGCCATTTTACACTGCACTTAAGTAACTTATAAGTCACCTATATGTCTAACCTTTACCTGGTAAAGGTTAGGTGCAAAGTTACTTAGTGTGAGGGCACCCTGGCACTAGCCAAGGTGCCCCCACATTGTTCAGAGCCAATTCACTGAACTTTGTGAGTGCGGGGACACCATTACACGCGTGCACTACATATAGGTCACTACCTATATGTAGCTTCACCATGGTAACTCCGAATATGGCCATGTAACATGTCTATGATCATGGAATTGCCCCCTCTATGCCATCCTGGCATTTTTGGTACAATTCCATGATCCCAGTGGTCTGTAGCACAGACCCTGGTACTGCCAGACTGCCCTTCCTGGGGTTTCACTGCAGCTGCTGCTGCTGCCAACCCCTCAGACAGGCAGCTGCCCTCCTGGGGTCCAGCCAGGCCTGGCCCAGGATGGCAGAACAAAGAACTTCCTCTGAGAGAGGGTGTGACACCCTCTCCCTTTGGAAAATGGTGTGAAGGCAGGGGAGGAGTAGCCTCCCCCAGCCTCTGGAAATGCTTTGTTGGGCACAGAGGTGCCCAATTCTGCATAAGCCAGTCTAAACCGGTTCAGGGACCCCTTAGCCCCTGCTCTGGCGCGAAACTGGACAAAGGAAAGGGGAGTGACCACTCCCCTGACCTGCACCTCCCCTGGGAGGTGTCCAGAGCTCCTCCAGTGTGCTCCAGACCTCTGCCATCTTGGAAACAGAGGTGCTGCTGGCACACTGGACTGCTCTGAGTGGCCAGTGCCACCAGGTGACGTCAGAGACTCCTGCTGATAGGCTCCTTCAGGTGTTAGTAGCCTTTCCTCTCTCCTAGGTAGCCAAACCCTCTTTTCTGGCTATTTAGGGTCTCTGTCTCTGGGGAAACTTTAGATAACGAATGCATGAGCTCAGCCGAGTTCCTCTGCATCTCCCTCTTCACCTTCTGATAAGGAATCGACCGCTGACCGCGCTGGAAGCCTGCAAACCTGCAACATAGTAGCAAAGACGACTACTGCAACTCTGTAACGCTGATCCTGCCGCCTTCTCGACTGTTTTCCTGCTTGTGCATGCTGTGGGGGTAGTCTGCCTCCTCTCTGCACCAGAAGCTCCGAAGAAATCTCCCGTGGGTCGACGGAATCTTCCCCCTGCAACCGCAGGCACCAAAAAGCTGCATTACCGGTCCCTTGGGTCTCCTCTCAGCACGACGAGCGAGGTCCCTCGAATCCAGCGACACCGTCCAAGTGACCCCCACAGTCCAGTGACTCTTCAGCCCAAGTTTGGTGGAGGTAAGTCCTTGCCTCACCTCGCTGGGCTGCATTGCTGGGAACCGCGACTTTGCAAGCTACTCCGGCCCCTGTGCATTTCCGGCGGAAATCCTTCGTGCAAAGCCAAGCCTGGGTCCACGGCACTCTAACCTGCATTGCACGACTTTCTAAGTTGGTCTCCGGCGACGTGGGACTCCTTTGTGCAACTTCGGCGAGCACCGTTTCACGCATCCTCGTAGTGCCTGTTTCTGGCACTTCTCCGGGTGCTACCTGCTTCAGTGAGGGCTCTTTGTCTTGCTCGACGTCTCCTCTCTCTGCAGGTCCAATTTGCGACCTCCTGGTCCCTCCTGGGCCCCAGCAGCGTCCAAAAACGCCAAACGCACGATTTGCGTGTAGCAAGGCTTGTTGGCGTCCATCCGGCGGGAAAACACTTCTGCACGACTTTCCAAGGCGTGGGGGATCCATCCTCCAAAGGGGAAGTCTCTAGCCCTTGTCGTTCCTGCAGTATTCACAGTTCTTCAGCCTAGTAAGAGCTTCTTTGCACCAACCGCTGGCATTTCTTGGGCATCTGCCCATCTCCGAGTTGCTTGTGACTTTTGGACTTGGTCCCCTTGTTCCACAGGTACCCTCAGTCAGGAATCCATCGTTGTTGCATTGCTGATTTGTGTTTTCCTTGCATTTTCCCTCTAACACGACTATTTTGTCCTTAGGGGAACTTTAGTGCACTTTGCACTCACTTTTCAGGGTCTTGGGAGTGTTATTTTGCTAACTCTCACTATTGCCTAATAGTCCCAGCGACCCTCTACAAGGTCACATAGGTTTGGGGTCCATTAGTGGTTCGCATTCCACTTTTGGAGTATATGGTTTGTGTTGCCCCTATCCCTATGTTTCCCCATTGCATCCTATTGTAACTATACATTGTTTGCACTGTTTTCTAAGACTATACTGCATATTTTTGCTATTGTGTATATATATCTTGTGTATATTTCCTATCCTCTCACTGAGGGTACACTCTAAGATACTTTGGCATATTGTCATAAAAATAAAGTACCTTTATTTTTAGTATAACTGTGTATTGTGTTTTCTTATGATATTGTGCACATGACACTAAGTGGTACTGTAGTAGCTTCACACGTCTCCTAGTTCAGCCTAAGCTGCTCTGCTAAGCTACCATTATCTATCAGCCTAAGCTGCTAGACACCCTATACACTAATAAGGGATAACTGGGCCTGGTGCAAGGTGCAAGTACCCCTTGGTACTCACTACAAGCCAGTCCAGCCTCCTACATGGATATGCCCCACAGTTTATCAGGCCATTACCGTTTTTTCGTGGTGGTATTACTACTGCTTCCCTCGAGGTTGCTGGCAGTATGCCCCTCTCCTTTGCAGCTACATAGAGGGCTTCCAACCTTGGGGCCAACAAATCAACATACACAGCATAAAACTCCCCCAGGAAACCATCAGTCCCCAGTGACTTACCTCTAACTTAGTCCTTAATAGCCCCCTTGATCTCTTGTAAAGTACTGGCTCCCCTCAGTTTTTCTGCCGCCTCTGGTGTAAGTGCAGCAAGTGGCATCTGTTCTAAGTATGCTTCGGTGGCTTCCCTATCATATTGGAGGGTTCTTTTATACAGCCTTTCATAAAAGGACATAAAATGAGCATTAATCTCTTCTTGTTTGTAGAAGCTAGTCCTTGTGTCCGTTATCACTTCCATGATAGTCAATCCTATCCTGGTTGGAGATGCCACTCATGCTAGCATATGGCCAGCCTTATCTCTTTCTACATGAGCCCTTGCCATGTAATTCTTGTAGTCAAAGCAGCGCAGGTGCTCAATATGTTCCGCTACTTTTTCCTTTATTTCCAGAATTTTATCCTGACGGTCTCTCTGTTCCGGCCTATTTTTTTCCTCCTCTCTCACTTTGCTCCCAACCTCTATGGTGTCTCTAAGAAAAGCTCTATGTACACCCACTGAGCTCGCTATGGACCTCCCCCTCAATACCACTTTAAAAGCTTCCCATTCTATCAACGGGCTACTGGTTGTGGCCTCGTTATCCATAAAGAATTGGGCAATATGTTGTCCTACCTCCCCCTGGTATTGTGTGTCTTCTAATGATTCTGGTTTTAATTTACATGTGGGAATGCGGGGGAGAGGTGAGCTCCACCTCACCGCTAGTAGTATGGGGTTGTGATCCCAAATGTTATGGACCAGATATTCAGCATTGTGTGTGCATGAGAATACATCTGGGGTGCAAAGGAATGAATCTAAACATACATTTAGTTCATATAAGTAGGAGAAATATGAGTAATCCCTGGTGTTTAGATGTAGCCTTTGCCATGCATCAACCAGACACCAGGATGTGAATTGCCATGGCACCCTTGTTATTGGGGAGTCATGCAATGGGGGGTGGGATCGGTCCTTAGTGGGGTTCATCACACAATTAAAGTCTCCTCCCATTACGATTGATTGTTGTAGGAGTGAGGCCAAACGGGTAGAGAGCCTTCCAAAAATGTTTCCTGATCTAAGTTAGGCATGTATACATCAGCCAATACTATCTCCTGGGCCCTCCAATCTCCCTCGGATTGCCAAGTATCGTCCATCTGAGCCTATGAAGCTTTCTAGCATTTGAAACACAACCCCAGCCCGTATTCATATCAATTGACCCATGAGGGGTTTACTCATGGGTCAATTTTCCTGGAGTTGTTTCCAACTCAGGCATTTTCCATACACACGTGGTAACAAATGCTCAACAATTTTCTAGAAATACCATGCCATTTCAGGGACATCAACATTGGTTCCAAGGCATCCTACCACACCATTTGAACAGGTTATATTGGGTCCCCTCAGTAATGATGGGGCCACATGGCAAGTTCTAGCTGCCTATATAACACCCAAATTTACAAAATCTAAAAGCAGTAATCGGAGCACGATATATAATAATTTAGTTAAAATATATAGACGTTTAGCACAATTTGTTATGCAAACCTTAAACATTGCCCCAGAGAGGGATGCCCAAGCTATTCAACTACAATATGCTACACCTGGCATTTACCCAGTTCCTATAAATGCAATCATGGGTAAAGTAGCCACCAAATGGGAGAAAATTCCATTCTGCATAACACAAAAAACAAGTCAGCTTGCAGCAATGTTCCCCCTATACGGGACCTCAGGACAAACATAGAATTCTCACAACACGATTGCCACTTGGGAGGGTACCCTCAATTGATGACTGTGCTACATGGGGCATAGATTTTGCTACTATTTATATTATGACTCATAGTATACCATCTCTTGCTGTTTTACCAGATGTGCAAAACGAATACGGGGCTGACCCTGCCTTTGACTTAGGGATGAAATTAGTAGGCAATTTTGCCACAGTATCCTCGGTTATTTTAAGTAATGTAAAAGGGGAAGCAGCATCATTGGTAGTCAGCCAATGCCTCACACAAGTTAATTTAATTGACAAGGAGCACAAGCTATCAAAAAATACTGCGGAAACTAGTACCCAAGAAAGCTCAAGAGTCTTCTGGAAAACAATGGAAAAAACAAAAATCTGATAAGAATAAAGTAAAATCACGGGGAGGATCTCTGCATTCAGAAAGCTCTGAGAAACATTATAACTTATGTAACCGTGATAATTTGAAACAGCCTGGCAGGTACCACTATACTGCTACACACCCTAATCGTCCCTTTCAGGACAACTAGTTTGAGAGAGCTGGGTGGTCAGATAACAGATAAGAAGAGTACATGGAACCAAAGTAGAACTAACAACACTCGCTGACATCACAATAAATAAGGAAAATAAACTTCCTCAACAAAAACCCCAATTCAAAAAGAATGTGGTTTCAGGAATTTCAACAAAATATGCCACATACATTGAGAATGTTGCTGAAGAACAGCAGCTCACCAGAGGTCACAATAGTTCACTACAATCTTCAGAAGTTTCTGGATGTTTAAGCATTTAACGACTACATAGAAGCCAAAGCCCAAGACAAGCGAGCCACCCCTCCAGACCTCATTTATAAACTATACATATAAATTGAAGGGGACATAATTCACAGAATTAAAGTAATGTTCTCAGAAACACTCAACTATGACAATCTGTTGGCTGAAAATGATTGGCCACTGGAGTTTGTCAGAAGTCTCCCACAAGGGGAAGATGTGAGTTTACCGCCTTTTTCAGTCCTCGTTCTGGAACAAGTAAAGCAAACTCACGCTGCAGATTAAGCTCTTGCACGAGCCCTGGAATTATACCACAACCATGTTGTAGGAGGCTGGCCTGGCTTATAGTGGGTACCTAGGTCCAGTTATCCCTTATTAGTAGATTAGAAGTGTTCTAGCAGCTTAGGCTGATAGAGGTAGCTATAGCAGAGCAGCTTAGGCTGAACTAGGAGACATGCAAAGCTCCTACTATACCACTTATATCACCTAGCACTATATCATAATAAACACAATACTCAGAGTTACTAAAAATAAAGGTACTTTATTTTAGTGACAATATGCCAAAATATTTCAGAGGATATACTCCCTTAGGAGGTAAGTAATATACACAAAATATACACACAAACCAAAATCAGGTAAGTAAACAGTTAGAAAAGTAGTGCAAACAATGTAGAACACAATAGAATGCAATAGGAGACAATAGGCCTAGGGGCAACACAAACCATATACTCCAAAAGTGTAATGCGAACCACAAATGGAACCCAGGCCTAGTGTAGTGTGTAGAGGGTCGCTGGGGGTGTAAGAAAACACTAAGGGTGTACAAGATACCTGTAGGAAAGTGCCATCTTGCCTGGCATGTTACCCCCATTTTCACTGTATGTATGTTTGTTTTTGCCCATGTGTCACTGGGATCCTGCTAGGCAGGACCCCAGTGCTCATGATGTATGCCCTGCATGTGTTCCCTGTGTGGTGCCTAACTGTATCACTGAGGCTCTGCTAACCAGAACCTCAGTGTTTATGCTCTCTCTGCTTTCTAAAATTGTCACTGCAGGCTAGTGACTAATTTTACCAATTCTCATTGGCACACTGGAACACCCATATAATTCCCTTGTATATGGTCCCTAGGTACCCAGGGTATTGGGGTTCCAGGAGATCCCTATGGGCTGCAGCATTTCTTTTGCCACCCACAGGGAGCTCTGACAATTCTTACACAGGCCTGCCACTGCAGCCTGAGTGAAATAATGTCCACGTTATTTCACAGCCATTGTACACTGCACATAAGTAACTTATAAGTCACCTATATGGCTAACCCTTACTTGGTGAAGGTTAAGTGCCAAGTTACTTAGTGTGTGGGCACCCTGGTACTAGCCAAGGTGCCCCCACATTGTTCTGGGCAAATTCCCCGAACTTTATGAGTGCCTATGTGTAGCGTCACAATGGTAACTCCGAACACGGCAATGTAACATGTCTAGGATCATGGAATTGTCACCCCAATACCATTCTGGTATTGAGGGGATTATTCCATGATCCCCAGGGTCTCTAGCACAGAACCCGGGTACTGCCAAACTGCCTTTCCGGGGTTTCCACTGCAGCTGCTGCCAACCCCTCAGACACGTTTCTGCCCCCCGGGGTCTGGGCAGCCCAGTCCCAGGAAGGCAGAAAAAAGGATTTCCTCTGAGAGAGGGTGTTACACCCTCTCCCTTTGGAGATAGGGGTGAAGGGCTGGGGAGGAGTAGCCTCCCCCAGCCTCTGGAAATGCTTTGATGGGCACAGATGGTGCCCATCTCTGCATAAGCCAGTCTACACCGGTTCAGGGATCCCCCAGCCCTGCTTTGGCGCGAAACTGGACATAGGAAAGGGGAGTGACCACTCCCCTGACCAGTACCTCCCAGGGGAGGTGCCCAGAGCTCCTCCAGTGTGTCCCAGACCTCTGCCATCGTGGATTCAGAGGTGTTGGGGCACAATGGACTTCTCTGAGTGGCCAGTGCCAGCAGGTGACATCAGAGACCGCTCCTGATAGGAGCTTACCTCTTTCAGTAGCCAAGCCTCCTTTCTTAGTAGCCAAACCTCCTTTTCTGGCTATTTAGGGTCTCTCCTCTGGGCTATTCCTCAGATAACGAATGCAAGAGCTCACCAGCGTTCCTCTGCACTTCCCTCTTCGACTTCTGCAAAGGATCGACTGCTGACTGCTCCAGGATGCCTGCAAAACTGCAAGACGACTACCAGCAACATCCTACCGGCTTTCTCGACTGTTTCCTGGTGGTGCATGCTCTGAGGGCTGTCTGCCTCCACCCTGCACTGGAAGCCAAGAAGAAATCTCCTGTGGGTCGACGGAATCTTCCCCCTGCCAATGCAGGCACCAAACTTCTGCATCACCGGTCCTCTGGGTCTCTTCTCATCCTGACAAGCATGGTCCCTGGAACACAGGAGCTGGGTCCAAGTGTCTCCCACAGTCCAGTGGCCCTTCTGTCCAAAGTTGGTGGAGGTAAGTCCTTGCCTCCCCACGCCGGACAGTAAACATATGTGCTGCGTGATTTGCAGCTGCTCCGGCTTCTGTGCACTTCTCCAAGGATTCCTTTGTCCACAGCCTAGCCTGGGTCCCCAGCATTCCATCCTGCATTGCTCAACTCGCTGAGTTGGACTCTGACGTCGTGGGACCCTCATTTGTGACCCTGAGTCGACCACTGGCCTCAGATCTTTGAAGTGCCTGTCCCAGTACTTCTGCGGGTGCTGCCTGCTTTTGAGGGGGCTCTCTGAGTTGCTGAACCCCCCCCTGTAGGAGGCTGGACTGGCTTGTAGTGAGTACCAAGGGGTACTTGCACCTTGCACCAGGCCCAGTTATCCCTTATTAGTGTATAGGGTGTCTAGCAGCTTAGGCTGATAGATAATGGTAGCTTAGCAGAGCAGCTTAGGCTGAACTAGGAGACGTGTGAAGCTACTACAGTACCACTTAGTGTCATATGCACAATATCATAAGAAAACACAATACACAGTTATACTAAAAATAAAGGTACTTTATTTTTATGACAATATGCCAAAGTATCTTAGAGTGTACCCTCAGTGAGAGGATAGGAAAGATACATAAGATATATATACACAATAGCAAAAATATGCAGTATAGTCTTGGAAAACAGTGCAAACAATGTATAGTTACAATAGGATGCAATGGGGACACATAGGGATAGGGGCAACACAAACCATATACTCCAAAAGTGGAATGCAAACCACGAATGGACCCCAAACCTATGTGACCTTGTAGAGGGTCGCTGGGACTATTAGAAAATAGTGAGAGTTAGAAAAATAACCCCCCCCAAGACCCTGAAAAGTGAGTGCAAAGTGCACTAAAGTTCCCCTAAGGACAAAGAAGTTGTGTTAGAGGAATAATGCAGGAAAGACACAAACCAACAATGCAACAACTGTGGATTTCCAATCTAGGGTACCTGTGGAACAAGGGGACCAAGTCCAAAAGTCACAAGCAAGTCGGAGATGGGCAGATGCCCAGGAAATGCCAGCTGCGGGTGCAAAGAAGCTTCTACTGGACAGAAGAAGCTGAGATTTCTGCAGGAACGAAAAGGGCTAGAGACTTCCCCTTTGGTGGACGGATCCCTCTCGCCGTGGAGAGTCGTGCAGAAGTATTTTCCCGCCGAAAGAACGCCAACAAGCCTTGCTAGCTGCAAATCGTGCGGTTAGCGTTTTTGGATGCTGCTGTGGCCCAGGACGGACCAGGAGGTCGCAAATTGGACCAGGAGAGAGAGGGGACGTCGAGCAAGACAAGGAGCCCTCTCAGCAGCAGGTAGCACCCGGAGAAGTGCCAGAAACAGGCACTACAAGGATGTGTGAAACGGTGCTCACCCGAAGTCGCACAAAGGAGTCCCACGTCGCCGGAGACCAACTTAGAACGTCGTGCAATGCAGGTTAGAGTGCCGTGGACCCAGGCTTGGCTGTGCACACAGAATTTCCGCCGGAAGTGCACAGGGGCCGCAGTAGCTACAAAAGTCGCAGTTCCCAGCAATGCAGCCCAGCGAGGTGAGGCAAGGACTTACCTCCACCAAACTTGGACTGAAGAGTCACTGGACTGTGGGGGTCACTTGGACAGAGTTGCTGGATTCGAGGGACCTCGCTCGTCGTGCTGAGAGGAGACCCAAGGGACCGGTAATGCAGCTTTTTGGTGCCTGCGGTTGCAGGGGGAAGATTCAGTCGACCCACGGGAGATTTCTTCGGAGCTCCTGGTGCAGAGAGGAGGCAGACTACCGCCACAGCATGCACAAGCAGGAAAACAGTCGAGAAGGCGGCAGGATCAGCGTTACAGAGTTGCAGTAGTCGTCTTTGCTACTATGTTGCAGTTTTGCAGGCTTCCAGCGCGGTCAGCAGTCGATTCCTTGGCAGAAGGTGAAGAGAGAGATGCAGAGGAACTCGGCTGAGCTCTTGCATTCGTTATCTAAAGTTTCCCCAGAGACAGAGACCCTAAATAGCCAGAAAAGAGGGTTTGGCTACCTAGGAGAGAGGTTAGGCTAGCAACACCTGAAGGAGCCTATCACAAGGAGTCTCTGACGTCACCTGGTGGCACTGGCCACTCAGAGCAGTCCAGTGTGCCAGCAGCACCTCTGTTTCCAAGAGGTCTGGAGCACACTGGAGGAGCTCTGGACACCTCCCAGGGGAGGTGCAGGTCAGGGGAGTGGTCACTCCCCTTTCCTTTGTCCAGTTTCGCGCCAGAGCAGGGCTAAGGGGTCCCCTGAACCGGTGTAGACTGGCTTATGCAGAATTGGGCACCTCTGTGCCCAACAAAGCATTTCCAGAGGCTGGGGGAGGCTACTCCTCCCCTGCCTTCACACCATTTTCCAAAGGGAGAGGGTGTCACACCCTCTCTCAGAGGAAGTTCTTTGTTCTGCCATCCTGGGCCAGGCCTGGCTGGACCCCAGGAGGGCAGATGCCTGTCTGAGGGGTTGGCAGCAGCAGCAGCTGCAGTGAAACCCCAGGAAGGGCAGTTTGGCAGTAAAAGGGTCTGTGCTACAGACCACTGGGATCATGGGATTGTGCCAACTATGCCAGGATGGCATAGAGGGGGCAATTCCATGATCATAGACATGTTACATGGCCATATTCGGAGTTACCATTGTGAAGCTACATATAGGTAGTGACCTATATGTAGTGCACGCGTGTAATGGTGTCCCCGCACTCACAAAGTTCAGGGAATTGGCTCTGAACAATGTGGGGGCACCTTGGCTAGTGCCAGGGTGCCCTCACACTAAGTAACTTTGCACCTAACCTTTACCAGGTAAAGGTTAGACATATAGGTGACTTATAAGTTACTTAAGTGCAGTGTAAAATGGCTGTGAAATAACGTGGACGTTATTTCACTCAGGCTGCAGTGGCAGGCCTGTGTAAGAATTGTCAGAGCTCCCTATGGGTGGCAAAAGAAATGCTGCAGCCCATAGGGATCTCTGGAACCCCAATACCCTGGGTACCTCAGTACCATATACTAGGGAATTATAAGGGTGTTCCAGTAAGCCAATGTAAATTGGTAAAAATGGTCACTAGCCTGTTAGTGAAAACTTGGAAAGAAATGAGAGAGCATAACCACTGAGGTTCTGATTAGCAGAGCCTCAGTGAGACAGTTAGTCACTACACAGGTAACACATTCAGGCACACTTATGAGCACTGGGGCCCTGGGTTACCAGGGTCCCAGTGACACATACAACTAAAACAACATATATACAGTGAAAAATGGGGGTAACATGCCAGGCAAGATGGTACTTTCCTACACAACCCCCCCCCCCAAACGAAGGACAATAAGACTAGCCATGACCTGATGAGTCTTCATTGTCTAAGTGGAAATATCTGGAGAGTCCATCTGCATTGGAGTGGCTACTCCCAGGTCTATGTTCCACTGTATAGTCCATTCCCTGTAGGGATCTGGACCACCTCAACAATTTAGGATTTTCACCTTTCATTTGTTTTAGCCAAAGTAGAGGTTTGTGGTCTGTCTGAACAATGAAGTGAGTGCCAAACAGGTATGGCCTCAACTTCTTCAGAGCCCAGACCACAGCAAAGGCCTCCCTCTCAATGGCAGACCAACGCTTTTCTCTAGGGGTCAACCTCCTACTAATAAAAGCAACAGGTTGATCCTGGCCCTCAGAATTAAGTTGTGATAGGACTGCCCCTACTCCTAATTCAGATGCATCAGTTTGGACATAGAATTTTTTAGAGTAACAAGGGCTTTTCAGGACAGGTGCAGAGCACATGGCCTGCTTCAGCTCCTCAAAAGCTTTCTGACAGTTTGCTGTCCATAATACCTTTTTAGGCATTTTTTTGGAAGTGAGGTCATTAAGAGGGGCTGCAATGGAGCCATAGTTCTTAATGAACCTCCTGTAATACCCAGTGAGGCCTAGGAAGGCTCTTACCTGAGTCTGTGTAGTAGGGGGAACCCAATCAATTATTGTTTGGATTTTCCCCTGTAGTGGTGCAATCTGTTCCCCACCAACAAGGTATCCCAGATAAACCACCTTACCCTGCCATATCTGGCACTTTGAAGCCTTGATAGTGAGGCCTGCCTTTTGCAGGGCCCCCAAAACTTTCCATAGGTGGACCAGGTGATCATCCCAGCTGGAGCTAAAGACAGCTATATCGTCCAAATATGCTGCACTGAAAGCTTCCAGCCCTTGCAGGACTGTGTTCACCAACCTCTGAAAAGTGGCAGGTGCATTTTTCAAACCAAAAGGCATTACAGTAAACTGGTAATGTCCTCCAATGGTAGAAAATGCAGTCTTAGGTTTAGCATCTTCTGACAATTTGATCTGCCAATACCCTGCAGTCAAGTCAAAAGTGCTTAGATACTTGGCAGATGCCAGTGTATCTATGAGCTCATCTGCCCTGGGTATAGGGTGAGCATCAGTTTTGGTTACCAAGTTGAGACCTCTATAGTCTACACAAAACCGCATTTCCTTCTTTCCATCTTTGGAATGGAGTTTTGGTACCAGAACCACAGGAGAAGCCCATGGACTGTCAGTGTGCTCAACCACTCCTAGTTCTAACATTTTCTGGACCTCTTGCTTTATGCAGTCCCTGACATGGTCAGGCTGCCTATAGATCTTACTTTTGACAGGTAAACTGTCTCCAGTATCTATAGTGTGCTCACACCAAGAAGTGGTACCTGGCACAGTAGAGAAGAGTTCAGAGAATTGATCTAGGAGATTTATGCAATTGTCTTTCTGCTCAGCAGTAAGACAATCAGCCAAAACTACACCTTCCACAAGAGCATCTTGTCCTGTGGAAGAGAAGAGATCAGGTAGAGGATCACTGTCTTCTTCCTGTCCCTCATCAGTTGCCATGAGCAGGGTGAGATCAGCCCTGTCATAGTAGGGTTTCAGGCGGTTGACATGGAGCACCCTAAGGGGACTCCTGGCAGTGCCTAAGTCAACTAAATAGGTGACTTCTCCCTTCTTTTCAACAATTGTGTGGGGTCCACTCCATTTATCTTGGAGTGCTCTTGGGGCCACAGGCTCCAAGACCCACACTTTCTGCCCTGGTTGGTACTGAACCAAAACAGCCTTCTGATCATGCCATTGCTTCTGGAGCTCTTGGCTGGCCTGAAGGTTTTTACTGGCCTTTTTCATGTACTCAGCCATCCTTGATCTGAGGCCAAGTACATAATCCACAATATCCTGCTTAGGAGCTTTTAAAGGTTGTTCCCAACCCTCCTTTACAAGTGTGAGTGGACCCCTAACAGGGTGTCCAAAAAGAAGTTCAAAGGGGCTGAAGCCCACTCCTTTCTGGGGTACCTCCCTGTAGGCAAAAAGGAGGCATGGTAGAAGGATATCCCATCTCCTGCGGAGTTTTTCAGGGAGACCCATAATCATGCCTTTGAGAGTTTTATTAAATCTCTCCACCAGTCCATTTGTTTGTGGATGATAGGGTGTTGTGAACTTGTACGTTACACCACACTCCTTCCACATGGCCTTTAAGTATGCAGACATGAAATTGCTTCCCCTGTCTGATACTACTTCCTTTGGGAAGCCCACCCTGGAAAATATTCCCAGGAGGGCCTTTGCCTCTGCAGGTGCTGTAGTGGTCCTTAAAGGAATAGCTTCAGGATATCTTGTGGCATGGTCCACTACCACCAAGATAAATCTATTGCCTGAAGCAGTAGGAGGGTCAAGGGGGCCAACTATGTCAATCCCTACCCTTTCAAAGGGAACCCCAACCACAGGCAGTGGAATAAGGGGTGCCTTTGGGGTGCCACCTGTCTTGCCACTGGCTTGACAGGTTTCACAAGACTTACAAAATTCCTTTGTGTCCTCAGACATCCTAGGCCAATGAAACAATGGAACCAATCTGTCCCAAGTTTTCATTTGACCCAGGTGTCCAGCTAGAGAATGTCATGTGCCAGGGTTAGGAGGAACTTTCTGTACTCCTGAGGAATCACTAATCTCCTGGCAGCTCCAGGTTTAGGATCCCTATGCTCAGTGTACAAGAGGTTGTCCTCCCAGTAAACTCTGTGAGAGTCACTGACATCCCCATTAGCCTGTTTGACAGCTTGCTGTCTGAGACCCTCTAATGTGGGACAGGTTTGCTGTGCCACACTCAGCTCCTCCCTGGCAGGCCCCCCTTCACCCAAAAGCTCAGCAGTGTCTGCTTCCAGCTCATCTGGTGTAGGTTCTGCACAGGGAGGGAATTCTTCTTCCTCAGAAGTTGAATCCACTGTAGAGGGAGGGATAGTAGGAAGTGGTTTGCTTCTACTAGCCCTAGCTTTAGGGAGCACTTGGTCCATTGTTCCAGGATCCAAGCTTCCCTGTCCTTTTTGCTTTTTGGCCTGAGCCCTTGTCAAAGCAAACATATGCCCTGGGATGCCCAGCATTGCTGCATGGGCCTCCAACTCCACATCTGACCAAGCTGATGTCTCCAAATCATTCCCTAATAGACAGTCTACAGGTAAATCTGAAGCTACCACAACTTTCTTTGGACCAGTAACCCCCCCCCAGTTGAGATTAACAACAGCCATGGGGTGGCTAAGTGTGTTGTTGTGAGCATCGGTTACTTGGTACTGGTGACCAAGTAGGTGTTGTTCAGGGTGGACCAGTTTCTCTATGACCATAGTCACACTGGCTCCAGCGTCCCTGTAGGCCTGAACCTCAACACCATTTATTAGGGGTAGCTGCTTGTACTTATCCATATTAAGGGGACAAGCAACTAAGGTGGCTAAATCAATAGCCCCCTCAGAGACTAACACAGCCTCTGTGGCCTCCCTAACAAGGCCAACCCCAACTAAGTTACCAATAGTGAGCTCAGCTACTCCCTTGGATTGGCTATTAGTAGGTTTGCTCCCACCACCACTGCTATTAGTAGGGACACTAGGGGTAGCAGTAGGGGTTGTAGTGGTAGGAGCATTAGTGCTTTTCTTTGGACAACTGGGATCTGTTGTCCAATGGCCTTTTATTTTACATAAATAGCACCATGGTTTCTTTTCCTTGTTCTGATTAAAAGAGGATTTGGGCCCACCACCCCCACCAGAGTGTTTTTGTGGGCCTGATGAAGACTCATTTTTAGATTTGTCCCCACCCTTGTCAGAAGACTTACCATCCTTCTTTTTGTTGCCATCTTTGTCACCCCCTGTATGAACTTTTCTGTTCACCCTTGTTCTGACCCATTTGTCTGCCTTCTTTCCCAATTCTTGGGGAGAGGTCAGATCAGAGTCCACCAAGTACTGGTGCAACAAATCAGACACACAATTATTAAGAATATGCTCTCTTAGGATCAAGTTATACAGGCTGTCATAATCAGTAACTTTACTGCCATGTAACCACCCCTCCAAGGCCTTCACTGAATGGTCAATGAAATCAACCCAGTCTTGTGAAGACTCCTTTTTGGTCTCTCTGAACTTTATCCTGTACTGTTCAGTGGTTAAGCCATAACCATCCAGGAGTGCATTCTTAAGAACTTGGAAATTATTAGCATCATTTTCTTTCACATTAAGGAGCCTATCCCTACCTTTTCCACTAAATGATAGCCATAGGATAGCAGCCCACTGCCTTTGAGGGACATCCTGTACAACACAGGCCCTCTCAAGTGCAGCAAACCACTTGTTAATGTCATCCCCCTCCTTATAAGGGGGAACTATCTTATGCAGATTCCTGGAATCATGCTCTTTTGCAGGATGACTATGGGGAATACTGCTGCTGCCACCATGGGTATCTAAACCCAACTTCTGTCTTTCTTTCTCTAGTTCAAAAGACTGTCTATCCAAATCCAGCTGTTGCTTTTTAAGCTTCAGTCTGGTTTGTTCCACTCTCAACTTATTGAGTTCCCTCTCTAACATTCTGTCATCAGGGTTGGTGGGAGGGACATTCTTAGACACAGAAGAATGAACAGAAGGAGACCTGTCCCTTACAGAAGCCACCCTAACAGCTTGGCTAACAGAAACATCACTACCAGTATGGTGAGAATAAATGCTTTTGCTATGATGTGAGACAACACTATTTCTATGGTGAGGCTCTCCATCATTACCAACTATGCTAGACTGTCTAGTAATGGGCAGGCTATGAAGTTTCTTTCCTGAATCTTTTCCTGGGGGAGTCCCTGGATCAGATTGGGAACCATTTGCTACTTTTTCAACAGATGTGGCCCCTATGGCCTTATCTTGTTCTCTAAGCATGTTAAGCAATAATTCCAAAGAATGATTCTTCCCTCCACTCTAACCTCTCTCTATGCAGAGACTCCTTGCTCCTTTCCAGCTAAGGTGATCATATGCAAGTTTGGACAGATCAACATTTTGGCCTGTGCCAGACATTTTTAGAGAGAGTTAAAGTGATAGAAAAAGAGAAAAAAGTTTTCAGAACTTTTTAGAAAGACAGAAAAAAAACTTTTTAAACTTTTAAGAACTTTTTGAAAGTTTAGAAGTACTTTTCAGCACTTAGAAAAGAGTGAAAAGAGGAAATGCAAAACTTTTTGGCTATGTGTATATACACTGACCTTGTTTTGTATATTTTTCTCTTATGAAAAGTACAATGACAAGAGTGGTAAGTAGTCTCAAAGCACTTATCCCACCGCTGCACAACCAATGGAGGAGGCTGGACTGGCTTGTAGTTAGTACCAAGGGGTACTTGCACCATGCACCAGGCTCAGTTATCCCTTATTAGTGTATAGGGTGTCTAGCAGCTTAGGCTGATAGATAATGGTAGCTTAGCAGAGCAGCTTAGGCTGAACTAGGAGACGTGTGAAGCTACTACAGTACCACTTAGTGTCATATGCACAATATCATAAGAAAACACAATACACAGTTATACTAAAAATAAAGGTACTTTATTTTTATGACAATATGCCAAAGTATCTTAGAGTGTACCCTCAGTGAGAGGATAGGAAATATACACAAGATATATATACACAATAGCAAAAATATGCAGTATAGTCTTAGAAAACAGTGCAAACAATGTATAGTTACAATAGGATGCAATGGGGACACATAGGGATAGAGGCAACACAAACCATATACTCCAAAAGTGGAATGCGAACCACGAATGGACCCCAAACCTATGTGACCTTGTAGAGGGTCGCTGGGACTATTAGAAAATAGTGAGAGTTAGAAAAATAACCCTCCCCAAGACCCTGAAAAGTGAGTGCAAAGTGCACTAAAGTTCCCCCAAGGACAAAGAAGTCGTGTTAGAGGAATAATGCAGGAAAGACACAAACCAACAATGCAACAACTGTGGATTTCCAATCTAGGGTACCTGTGGAACAAGGGGACCAAGTCCAAAAGTCACAAGCAAGTCGGAGATGGGCAGATGCCCAGGAAATGCCAGCTGCGGGTGCAAAGAAGCTTCTACTGGACAGAAGAAGCTGAGGTTTCTGCAGGAACGAAAAGGGCTAGAGACTTCCCCTTTGGTGGACGGATCCCTCTCGCCGTGGAGAGTCGTGCAGAAGTGTTTTCCCGCCGAATGAACGCCAACAAGCCTTGCTAGCTGCAAATCGTGCGGTTAGCGTTTTTGGACGCTGCTGTGGCCCAGAAGGGACCAGGAGGTCGCAAATTGGACCAGGAGAGAGAGGGGACGTCGCGCAAGACAAGGAGCTCTCTCAGCAGCAGGTAGCACCCGGAGAAGTGCCAGAAACAGGCACTACGAGGATGCGTGAAACGGTGCTCACCCGAAGTTGCACAAAGGAGTCCCATGTCGCCGGAGACCAACTTAGAACGTCGTGCAATGCAGGTTAGAGTGCCGTGGACCCAGGCTTGGCTGTGCACAAAGGATTTCCGCCGGAAGTGCACAGGGGCCGCAGTAGGTGCAAAAGTCACGGTTCCCAGCAATGCAGCCCAGCGAGGTGAGGCAAGGACTTACCTCCACCAAACTTGGACTAAAGAGTCACTGGACTGTGGGGGTCACTTGGACAGAGTTGCTGGATTCGAGGGACCTCGCTCGATGTGCTGAGAGGAGACCCAAGTGACCGGTAATGCAGCTTTTTGGTGCCTGCGGTTGCAGGGGGAAGATTCCGTCGACCCACGGGAGATTTCTTCGGAGCTTCTGGTGCAGAGAGGAGGCAGACTACCCCCACAGCATGCACAAGCAGGAAAACAGTCGAGAAGGCGGCAGGATCAGCGTTACAGAGTTGCAGTAGTCGTCTTTGCTACTATGTTGCAGTTTTGCAGGCTTCCAGCGCAGTCAGCAGTCGATTCCTTGGCAGAAGGTGAAGAGAGAGATGCAGAGGAACTCGGCTGAGCTCTTGCATTCGTTATCTAAAGTTTCCCCAGAGACAGAGACCCTAAATAGCCAGAAAAGAGGGTTTGGCTACCTAGGAGAGAGGTTAGGCTAGCAACACCTGAAGGAGCCTATCACAAGGAGTCTCTGACGTCACCTGGTGGCACTGGCCACTCAGAGCAGTCCAGTGTGCCAGCAGCACCTCTGTTTCCAAGATGGCAGAGGTCTGGAGCACACTGGAGGAGCTCTGGACACCTCCCAGGGGAGGTGCAGGTCAGGGGAGTGGTCACTCCCCTTTCCTTTGTCCAGTTTCGCGCCAGAGCAGGGCTAAGGGGTCCCCTGAACCGGTGTAGACTGGCTTATGCAGAATTGGGCACCTCTGTGCCCAACAAAGCATTTCCAGAGGCTGGGGGAGGCTACTCCTCCCCTGCCTTCACACCATTTTCCAAAGGGAGAGGGTGTCACACCCTCTCTCAGAGGAAGTTCTTTGTTCTGCCATCCTGGGCCAGGCCTGGCTGGACCCCAGGAGGGCAGATGCCTGTCTGAGGGGTTGGCAGCAGCAGCAGCTGCAGTGAAACCCCAGGAAGGGCAGTTTGGCAGTACCAGGGTCTGTGCTACAGACCACTGGGATCATGGGATTGTGCCAACTATGCCAGGATGGCATAGAGGGGGCAATTCCATGATCATAGACATGTTACATGGCCATATTCGGAGTTACCATTGTGAAGCTACATATAGGTAGTGACCTATATGTAGTGCACGCGTGTAATGGTGTCCCCGCACTCACAAAGTTCAGGGAATTGGCTCTGAACAATGTGGGGGCACCTTGGCTAGTGCCAGGGTGCCCTCACACTAAGTAACTTTGCACCTAACCTTTACCAGGTAAAGGTTAGACATATAGGTGACTTATAAGTTACTTAAGTGCAGTGTAAAATGGCTGTGAAATAACGTGGACGTTATTTCACTCAGGCTGCAGTGGCAGGCCTGTGTAAGAATTGTCAGAGCTCCCTATGGGTGGCAAAAGAAATGCTGCAGCCCATAGGGATCTCCTGCAACCCCAATACCCTGGGTACCTCAGTACCATATTCTAGGGAATTATAAGGGTGTTCCAGTAAGCCAATGTAAATTGGTAAAAATGGTCACTAGCCTGTTAGTGACAATTTGGAAAGAAATGAGAGAGCATAACCACTGAGGTTCTGATTAGCAGAGCCTCAGTGAGACAGTTAGTCACTACACAGGTAACACATTCAGGCACACTTATGAGCACTGGGGCCCTGGGTTACCAGGGTCCCAGTGACACATACAACTAAAACAACATATATACAGTGAAAAATGGGGGTAACATGCCAGGCAAGATGGTACTTTCCTACACCCCCCCTCTGTCTCCTCCTCCAAGGGGCGACATCCTGGTCCTTCCTGGTCCCCAGCAGCACCCAAAATCCTCAACCGCGACTCTTGCAGCTAGCAAGGCTTGTTTGCAGTATTTCTGCCGGGAAACACTTCTGCAACCTCCACCACTCTGTGGGACATCTTCCATCCAAAGGAGAAGTTCCTAGCCCTTTTCGTTGTTGCAGAATCTTTGTTCCCCTGGACACTTTCGTGACTCTTGGACTTGGTCACCTTCCTTTACAGGTCGTCAGGTCCAGGAATCCGTCTTCAGTGTTTTGCTGGTGCCTGTGGTTCTTGCAGAATCCCTTATCACGACTGTTGTGTCTTTCTGGGGTAGTAGGGTAACTTTACTCCTACTTTTCAGGGTCTTGGGGTGGGGTATTTTGGACACCCGTACTGTTTTCTCACAGCCCCAGCGACCCTCTACAATCTCCCATAGGTCTGGGGTCCATTCATTATTTGCATTCCACTTTTGGAGTATATGGTTTGTGTTGCCCGTAGGCCTATGTCTCCCTATTGCATCCTATTGTGATTCTATATTGTTTGCACTACTTTTCTTACTGTTACTTACCTGTTTTGGGTTTGTGTACATATAATTTGCGTATATTGCTTACCTCCTAAGTGAGGGTATCCTCTGAGATAGTTTTCGCATATTGTCACTAAAATAAAGTACTTTTATTTTTAGTAACTCTGAGTATTGTGTTTTCTTATGATATTGTGCTATATGATATAAGTGGTATAGTAGGAGCTTTGCATGTCTCCTAGTTCAGCCTAAGCTGCTTTGCCATAGCTACCTCTAACAGCCTAAGCTGCTAGAAACACCTCTATTCTACTAATAAGGGATAACTGGACCTGGCACAAGGTGTAAGTACCACAAGGTACCCACTATAAGCCAGGCCAGCCTCCTACAATACCCCACCCAAAGACCCTGAAAAGTAGGAGTAAAGTTACCCTACTAACCCAGAAAGACAGTAAAGTCAAGATATGGGATTCTGCAAAGACAACAACTGACTGCAAAGCACTGAAGACGGATTCCTAGACCTGAGGACCTGCAAAGGAAGGGGACCAAGTCCAAGAGTCACAAAAGTGTCCGGGAGGACAGTAGCCCCCTAAACCCCAGATGAAGGTGCAAAAGGGCTGCCTCCGCTTGGAAGAAGCCGATGATTCAACTCTCAGGCCCTTAACACCTATTGCTAAAGGGAGAGGGTGTAACACCCTCTCGCAGAGGAAATCCTTTGTTCTGCTTTCCTGGGACTGGGCTGCCCAGGCCCCAGGGGGGCAGAAACCTGACTGAGGGTTGGCAGCAGCGGCAGCAGCAGAGAAAGCCCACGAGAGTTAGTTTGGCAGTACCCGGGCTCTATGCTGGAGCCCCGGTGATGCATGGAATTGTCCCCCCAATGCCAGAATGGTATTGGGTGGACAATTCCATGATCCTAGACATGTTACATGGCCATGTTCGGAGTTACCATCGTGACGTTACATATAGGTATTGACCTATATGTAGTGCACACGTGTAATGGTGTCCCCCCACTCACAAAGTCCGGGGAAATTGCCCTGAACAATGTGGGGCACCTTGGCTACTGCCAGGGTGCCCTCACACTAAGTAACTTTGCACCTAACCTTCACTAAGTGAGGGTTAGACATATAGGTGACTTATAAGTTACTTAAGTGCAGTGTAAAATGGCTGTGACATAACGTGGAAGTTATTTCACTCAGGCTGCAGTGGTAGTCCTGTGTAGAATTGTCTGAGCTCGCTATGGGAACCCCAATACCCAGGGTACCTAGGTACCATATGAATTATAAGGGTGTTCCAAGTGACTTATAAGTCACCTATATGTCTAACCTTCACCTGGTGAAGGTTGGGTGCAAAGTTACTTAGTATATGGGCACCCTGGCACTAGCCAAGGTGCCCCCACACTGTTCAGGGCAAATTCACCGGACTTTGTGAGTGCGGGGACACCATTACAGGCGTGCACTGTACATAGGTCACTACCTATGTACAGCGCCACAATGGTAACTCCGAACATGGCCATGTAATATGTCTAGGATCATGGAATTGTCACCCCAATGCCATTCTGGCATTGGAGGACAATTCCATGATCCCCCGGGTCTCTAGCACAGAACCCGGGTACTGCCAAACTGCCTTTCCGGGGTTTTCACTGCAGATGATGCTGCTGCCAACCCCTCAGACAGGTTTCTGCCCTCCTGGGGTCCAGCCAGGCCTGGCCCAGGAAGGCAGAACAAAGGACTTCCTCTGAGAGAGGGTGTTACACACTCTCCCTTTGGAAATAGGTATCAGGGCTGGGGAGGAGTAGCCTCCCCCAGCCTCTGGAAATGCTTTGATGGGCACAGATGGTGCCCATCTCTGCATAAGCCAGTCTACACCGGTTCAGGAATCCCCCAGCCCTGCTCTGGCGCAAAACTGGACAAAGGAAAGGGGAGGGACCACTCCCCTGACCTGCACCTCTCAGGGGAGGTGCCCAGAGCTCCTCCAGCATACCCCAGACCTCTGACATCTTGGATTCAGAGGTGTGCTGGCACACTGGACTGCTCTGAGTGGCCAGGGCCAGCAGGTGACGTCAGAGACTCCTTCTGATAGGCTCTTACCTTTCTTACTAGCCTATCCTCCTTCCTAGGTAGCCAAACCTCCTTTTCTGGCTATTTACGGTCTCTGCTTTGGGGAATTCTTCAGATACCGAATGCAAGAGCTCACCAGAGTTCCTCTGCATCTCCCATTTCACCTTCTGCCAAAGGATCGACCGCTGACTGCTCAGGACGCCTGCAAAACCGCAACAAAGTAGCAAAGACGACTACTGCAACCTTGTATCGCTTCATCCTGCCGGCTTTCTCGCCTGTTTACTGGTGGTGCATGCTCTGGGGGTAGCCTGCCTCCTTCTTGCACCAGAAGCTCTGAAGAAATCTCCCGTGGGTTGACGGAATCTTCCCCCTGCAACCGCAGGCAACAAAAGACTGCATCACCGGTCCTCTGGGTCCCCTCTCAGCACGACGAGCGTGGTCCCTGGAACTCAGCAACTCTGTCCAAGTGACTCCCAAAGTCCAGTGACTCTTCAGTCCAAGTTTGGTGGAGGTAAGTCCTTGCCTCCCCACGCTAGACTGCATTGCTGGATACCTCATGATTTGCAGCTGCTTCGGCTCCTGTGCACTCTTCCAGGATTTCCTTCGTGCACAGCCAAGCCTGGGTCCCAACACTCCAACCTGCAGTACACAACCTTCTGAGTTGTCCTCTGACGTCGTGGGACTCCCTTTTCTGACTTCGGGAGGACTCCGGTTCACTACTCTTCTAACTGCCTGTTCCGGTACTTCTGCGGGTGCTGCCTGCTTCTGTGAGGGCTCCCTGACTTGCTGGGCATCCCCTCTGTCTCCTCATTCAAGTGGCGACATCCTGGTCCCTCTTGGGCCACAGCAGCATCCAAAAACCCTAACAGCGACCCTTGCAGCTAGCAAGGCTTGTTTGTGGTCTTTCTGCGTGGGAACACCTCTGCAAGCTTCTTCACGACGTGGGACATCCATCCTCCAAAGGGAAAGTTCCTAGTCCTCTTCGTTCTTGCAGAACACAAAGCTTCTTCCATCCGGTGGCAGCTTCCTTGCACCCTCAGCTGGCATTTCCTGGGCTCCTGCCCACTCTCGACACTGTCGCGACTCTTGGACTTGGTCCCCTTGTCTTACAGGTACTCAGGTCTGGAAATCCACAGTTGTTGTATTGCTGGTGTTGGTCTTCCTTGCAGAATCCCCCTATCACGACTTCTGTGCTCTCTGGGGGTTGTAGGTGCACTTTACACCTACCTTACAGGGTCTTGGGGTGGGCTACTTTTCCTACCCTCACTGTTTTCTTACAGTCCCAGCGACCCTCTACAAGCTCACATGGGTTTGGGGTTCATTCGTGATTCGCATTCCACTTTTGGAGTATATGGTTTGTGTTGCCCCTATACCTATGTGCTCCTGTTGCAATCTATTGTAACATTACACTGCTTGCATTACTTCCTTTTGCTATTACTGCATATTTTTGGTATTGTGTACACATATCTTGTGTATATTTGTCATTCTCATACTGAGGGTACTCACTGAGATACTTTTGGCATATTGTCAGAAAAATAAAGTACCTTTATTTTTAGTATATCTGTGTATTGTGTTTTCTTATGATATTGTGCATATGACACCCGTGGTATAGCAGGAGCTTTGCATGTCTCCTAGTTCAGCCTAAGCTGCTCTGCTATAGCTACCTTCTATCAGCCTAAGCTGCTAGAAACACCTCTTCTACACTAATAAGGGATAATTGGACCTGGTACAGAGTGTAAGTACCCCTTGGTACCCACTACAAGCCAGGCCAGCCTCCTACATTGGTTGGGCAGCGGTGGGATAAGTACTTGTAACTACTTACCACTTTGTCATTTTGTACTTTTCATAAGAGAAAAATATACAAAACAAGTTCAGTGTATGTACACCTAACCAAAAAGTTTTGCTTTTCTTCTCTTACACTCTCTGCTAAGTGCTGAAAAGTACTTCTAAACTTTAAAAAGTTTCCAAAAAGTTTGAAAAAGTTTTTTTTCTTGTTCTTTAAAAAGTCCTGAAACTTTTTCTCTCTTCTATATGTCTCTAACCTCCTTCTATCATGTCTGATGTAGGTACTGCTCTTAAATTAGTCAACACAACTTATGACAATTTAAACTTCAAGAGCCTAAGGAGTCTCTGCATTGATAGAGGTTTAGTGGTAGGGAAGAACCCTTCTAGAGAATTTCTGTATAAGATGCTCATTGAGAACGATAAGTCGCCGGGTGGCACTTCATCTGAGAAGTTAGTAGATAGCTCACACTCTGACTCAGGGAACCCCTTGAGGGAGGTGTACAGGGCTTCCTTTAATTAATGGTGTTGAGGTTCAGACCTACAGGGACACAGGTGCCAGTGTTACCATGGTAATAGAGAAACTGGTACACCCTGAACAACACCTACTTGGTCACCAGTACCAAGTGACAGACGCTCATAACAACACTCTTAGCCACCCCATGGCTGTTGTGAATCTCAACTGGGGTGGGGGGGTTTACTGGTCCAAAGAAAGTTGTGGTTGCTTCAGATTTACCTGTAGACTGTCTACTAGGAAATGATTTAGAGACATCAGCTTGGGCAGAAGTGGAGTTGGAGGCTCATGCAGCAATGCTGGGCATTCCTGGGCATATTTTTGCTTTGACAAGGGCTCAGGCCAAAACGCAAAAAGGACAGGGTGACTTGGATCCTGGAACAATGGACCAAGTACTCCCTAAAGCTAGGGGTAGCAAGGGTAAATCCCTACCCACTATCCCTCCCTCTACAGATGATTCTCCTTCTGAGGAAGAAGAATTTCCTCCCTGTGCAGAACCTTCACTAGATGAGCTGGCAGCAGACACTGCTGAGCTTTTGGGTGGAGGGGGGCACCAGGGAAGAGCTGAGTGTGTCACAGCAAACCTGTCTCACATTAGAGGGTCTCAGACAGCAAGCTGTCAAACAGCAAAATGGGGATGTCAGTGACTCACATAGAGTTTACTGGGAGGACAACCTCTTGTTCACAGAGGCAAGGGACCCAAAACCTGGAGCAGCCAGGAGATTGGTCATTCCCTTGCAGTACAGAGAGTTCCTCCTAACTCTGGCACATGACATTCCTTTGGCTGGGCATTTGGGCCAGATTAAAACATGGGAAGGCTTGTCCCCCTGTTTCACTGGCCTAGGATGTCAGAGGACACAAAAGATTTTTGCAAGTCTTGCGTGACCTGCCAAGCCAGTGGCAAGACTGGTGGCACTCCAAAGGCTCCCCTTATTCCACTGCCTGTGGTTGGGGTTCCCTTTGAAAGGGTAGGGGTTGACATAGTGTCAGGATACTTCAATTCGATTTCCTCAGAAGCAGAAGATAACTCCTCAGTCCCGACCCGAGCTACTCACAACAAATATTAATCCTTCGTGCTGAGTACCCCGGAAGGGGAAAGGGGAATGGGATGGTAGAGAGAGTGCCACAGAGATGATGAACGCCAGTACTCAGTCTGCCTCTTCACATCTAAGATTGGATACAGCACCTGCAAGAGTCATAGTCGCAATTACTAGGGACATACAACATCAGTTTTTCACTTTCTACTCTCAACACTTAATTCTCTTTAATTCTATTATTTCTTCACTCACCCTGAGTTCTCTGTAGCCTTGCTTCTCTCTATAAATGATAGCTTTTCTTAAAAAAATGCTTATTACTGATTCGGGAAGAACTTCTCAACCTTTGTTAGAGATTGGTTTTATGTTGCTATATATATATATATATATATATATATATAGTTGGTGATAATGCGTTCTTCAAATCAGCTGATGTTATTTAATTTCTCCTGTCTTATTGTGACTTCTGTCAATACTTGTATTTGTAAATGCTTGTTTATTACAGTTAGTTTCTCCTTCCTTACTTCGACATCTGTCGATAACTTGTAGTTGTAAATGCTTGTTTATTTAAGTTTGTTTCTCTTTTAAACTCTATTTTGGTTTATTACCATTGAATTTGTAAATGCTTATTTGTTAACAGTTCGTTTCTCCTTTAAACTTGGCCTTTGTTTATAACCTTGACATTTGTAGATACTTGCTCTTTTAAAGTTCGTTTTTTCTTTGACTTTAATATCTTAAACAAGAACCTTGTAAACATAAGGTTAATTCATACATTAACTCTGTAGCCTTGCCGACTTCCACGGTAACGGTCTACTATCAAACTCTTCAATAAACCTTGACAATATTTATCCGTTTTCTGTAATATAATCTTCAAATGTAATTTTACCTCACAGGAGTTTCTGTTCTGAAGCGCGCTCGCTCTCCACACAGCTGATTCCTGTCAGACCTCAGTTGAAGTGCAAGGCTTCCAGCTGGAGAGCTCGTAACCTAGCAACCAACCGATTGCAAGACTAGAACTTTAACTAACCTTCAGGACTCACCGCAGCCATCTTGGATCTTCTCTTCTTGATTCTTCCTATGAAATAAGCGCAAGATTACTCTGCAAACCTTCTTCCAGTTTGGGCTTTGCTGTCTCCACTGAGGATATCTCTTTGCTTTTCTCATTCACTTCTTTGATTTGACTTGGCAAGTTTGTGTGATCATGACAGTACTCCCCCTCAAGGAACAGTTCTCCAATTTAGGTTTGCTTGGGTAGGTTCTATGAAAGTTTCTCACTAATCTTGAAGCATGTACATACTCGTGCGGCTCCCAGGATCGTTCCTCTGGACCATAACCTTTCCAATCAATTAGATAATAAAGCTGGCCATTACGGATTTTGGAATCTAAGATTTGATTGACCTCATACTCTTCTGCAGAGCTAATCTGGATAGGAATTGGAGGGGAGTTTTGACGTAAATTTGGAGGACTGTTCTTTAACAAGGAGACATGGAAAACAGGATGTATCTTTAGATGAGCTGGCAACTGCAATTTAACTGCCACTGGATTGATCATCTTATCAACTTTGAATGGGCCTATAAATCGTGGCTGAAATTAGCGATTTCCTTTGAGACGTAAATGACGAGTGGATAACCAAACTTTGTCTCCTTTCGAATAAATGGGGCTCTCTCTTCTTTTTCTATCAGCCTGAGTCTTATATGAGTCTTTTGCTTGAATGATGTTTTTTCTAGCCCTAACTAACGTGGTCTGCAAATCCCTCACCATCTCTTTTACTGCAGGCACTGAATCATCTTCTTTACCCACCATTACATTAGGATGTCTACCATGGTTCAGATAAAAGGGGGTGAACCCAGTGGTGGAATGAACAGCATTATTGTAAGCAAATTCAGCTGCCCACATCAACTCGGGCCATTCCTTCTCTTTATCGAATAAATTGAGTCTTAAATACTGTTCTAACTCTTGATTCACTCTCTCTGTTTGCCCATCGGTTTCAGGATGGTAACTGGTAGAGTAACGAGAATCAATTCCTAATCTTTTACTAAAGGCCTTCCAAAAGCGAGAAACAAATTGGGACCCCCTGTCTGAAACTAGAATTTTTGGGATACCATGGGCGCGTACTATGTGTTGTGTAAACAACTGTGCAACCTGTGGGGCTCGAGGGATTTCTTTCAAAGGAATGAAATGCGCCATTTTAGTGAAAGTGTCTACAAAAACTAGGATAGTGTTAAAACCTTGGCTACTAGGGAGGTCCACTATAAGATCCATAGTAACAGTATGCCAGGCATAGGGTGCAGTGGGCAAAGGTCTTAACAGACCTTGTGAAGCTGTTCTATTTGATTTCCCTCTTTGACATTTGTCACAAGTTGACACATATTGTCTTATCTGAGTTTTCATTTTTGGCCACCAAAATTCTCGTTGTATTAGATTTTGAGTCTTTTGAATTCCTTTGTGTCCAGCCAATTGATCGTCATGATAAGCCTGAAGAATTTTTTCTTGCAGCTCCACAGTCGGAACATACAGTGCACCTTTAAAGTATGGCAAACCTTTTTTGATTTCTCTTCCTTGGCCTTCTTTGGACCACTTCAGCATTCCTTCGAATGTTAAGTTTTGTTGAATTTCTTTGGTTACATTTTCATACAATATGGCAGATAAGAACTTCTCTTGTGGAATAATCAATTCTTTTTCTGGAGGCTATTTAACTGCACCGGTATCAATTCGAGATAGAGCATCTGCCTTCCCATTTACTTTTCCTGGTCTGAAAGTGATAACAAAATCAAAGTCTGCAAAATATAGGGACCAACGCAGTTGTCTAGCTGTTAGAGTTCGAGCTGATTTTAAAAACTGTAAATTTCGGTGGTCCGTGTAAACAGTCACTTTATGCTTAGCTCCCAAAATGTAATGCCTCCACTCACGAAAAGTTTCTTTGACTGCCAAAAGCTCCTTATCCGCAATTGAATAATTTATCTCTGGTGGTGTTAATTTTCTAGAGAAATAGGCCACTGGATGTAATTGACCTGCATCTTTATGACGCTGGGAAAGGATACCTCCTATGGCAACAGCTGAAGCATCTGTCTCCACATAACATGGCTCATCTGGATTGGGGTGGAGCAAGATTGGAGCTGAGACGAAGGAATTCTTCAAAAAATTAAAAGCATTTTCAGCTTCTTTTGTCCACTCAAACTTCACTCCTTTCTTCAACAATTGAGTAATGGGTGTAACTGTTTGAGAAAAATTGGATATGAATCTTCGATAAAAATTAGCGAACCCCAAGAAACTCTGGATCTCTTTGACATTGCAAGGAGAAGGCCAATGTTGCACTGTCTTTATCTTGGCAGGATCCATACTAACTCCTTCTGGTGACAAAATGAATCCTAAGAACTCAACTCGTTCCACATGAAATGCACACTTCTCCAATTTTACATAGAGATGGTTTTCTTTCTACCTTGTGAGGATGGATCGAACATGGGAAATGTGCTCCTGTAGATTGTCGGAAAAGATTAAAATATCATCTATATAAACCACGGCAATCCGGTCGAGGAATTCTCGTAATATATCATTAACGAAATGCTGGAAGGCAGCGGGAGCATTGCATAACCCATAAGGCATCACTTGATATTCAAATAATCCGTATCGAGTCCGAAAAGCGGTTTTCCATTCATCCCCTGAAACCACTCGAATCAAATTATATGTTCCTCGCAGGTCTAATTTGGTGTAGATTCTAGCATTCTTTACTTGATCTAATAAAACTGACACTAAAGGCAATGGGTATCGATTTTTGATGGTAACCTGATTGAGGGCTCGATAATCAATGCAAGTTCGAAGACTCCCATCCTTCTTTGGTATGAAAAATAGTGGGGATGACACTGGAGATTCAGAAGGACGAATAAAACCATTAGCAAGATATTGATCGAAATACTCCTTTAAATGTTGATTCTCTGCTTCGGTCAATGCATATATTCTGCTACATGGCAATATCGCACCTGGCTCCAGTTCAATTTTGCAGTCGTAGGGTCGATGTGGTGGCAATTTCTCAGCCTCCTTTTCATCAAAAACGGCGACTAAATCCTCATATTCTTTTGGGATTTCTGCTGTCTTTAGTGCACAGATCATTGAAGAGTGTGATGATAAACAGGCCGCTTGGGACTTGGTGGACACTTCCACTCCATCATGAAAGCAATTCTCTTTGCAGTAAGAGGAATTCATCTTGATCGTTCTTTTGCTCTAATCAATTTGTGGATTATGTTCTGTAAGCCACGGCAGACCCAAAATGAGTTGAAATTGTGGAGCATCTATCAAATTAAAGATGATCTGCTCCTGATGTCCACCAAAACCTTGCATCTGAATTGGTTCGGTCTCATGGGAAATGGGTCCTGAAGAAAGATTGGTTCCATCCACAGCTCTTACTACTTCCAAAGTAGATTTCTTGATAAATCGAATACCCATTTTACGAGCGTATTTGATATCACAGAAGTTGCCCGTAGTTCCAGAGTCTATCATAACTGAGATCCCTTGAATTTCCTTCTCAAGGGTCTTAACTGATACTGTTTGTACCAAATGTGGCACTGCGGTTTGTAAGGTATTCGCCACTCGTTGATCTAAAGGAGTTGTCTTGGGTTCTGCTTTCATCAGGGCAACTCCCTCTACTGATGAAGCTGGCCTTTTCCCGACTGAAGAGCTTTGGGTTTCTTGGGACAGTTTTTACCAAAATGCCCAGATGCACCGCAATATAAACATAGTTGATTCACTCTTCTTTTCTCTTTTTCTTCCTTAGTTAAAGGACCTCGGATGGAACCAATTTGCATTGGTTCTTCTATCGTTATCCCTTCTCCGGCTCTCGTATGATCATTTCTTACACGATCAATTCTCAGGGGAAATGGTTGATACTCTCTTCTTTTTTCTGCTCTTCGTTCAGTTAACCGGTGGTCAATCTGTAACACAAGATCAATTAACTCCGAAATTTCGGTGGGTCTATTTGGAACATGTGCTAAGGCATCATTCAATTCATCTCTCAGTCCACGATAAAATATGGCGGCTCTTTTTGACTCCGGCCAGGCAGTCTCTACAATGAGTTTATTGAAATGAGCCAGATAGGCTACTAGATCTTTATTACCTTGCCTGATTTCCAGTAGTTCATTGTCAGTGGCTTGAGCTGCAGTTCGCCGATCAAATATTCTTAAGAACTCTTCCTTGAAATTTTGAAAATTGTATAAAACAGGATCATTTCTGGAAATTATTGGCATGGACCATGCGGCCGCATCTCCTGTCAGATAAGACAATATAAATGCCACTTTGGACTGGTCTTCGGAAAAAATGACTGGTCTACATAAAAAATGCAATGAACATTGGGTCAGAAAAATCTGCGCCTTATTTGGATCCCCACCGAAGCGCTCGGGTTGAACCAAAGGAATAATAGGGGAAACCGCATGAATTACTTGAGTGGATATACTTGCAGACTGTGAAGGGCTAGGGATTTGTGAAAACACAGATTCATTTGATTTAGCGGTGTTCCCTAACTCATTTATTCGCTGTTTTATTTGGACTGTTTCTTCTATGGTGTTATTTAATTGTTTCTGTAACCCTTCCAAAACGGTGGCTAATGCTTTTATATCAATTCCTTCTGCCATTCTGCTCAGGAGGAAATCTGTTTTTTCCCTAAAATTAGGGTGACGGCACTTCAATCTGTCAGGATACTTCAATTCGATTTCCTCAGAAGCAGAAGATAACTCCTCAGTCCCGACCCGAGCTACTCACAACGAATATTAACCCTTCGTGCTGAGTCACCGGAGGGGGAAAGGGGAATGGGATGGTAGAGAGACTGCCACAGAGATGATGAACGCCAGTACTCAGTCTGCCTCTTCACATCTAAGATTGGATACAGCACCTGCAAGAGTCACAGTCGCAATTACTAGGGACATACAACATCAGTTTTTCACTTTCTACTCTCAACACTTAATTCTCGTTAATTCTATTATTTCTTCACTCGCCCTGAGTTCTCTGTAGCCTTGCTTCTCTCTATATATGATAGCTCTTCTTAAAAAATGCTTATTACTGATTCGGGAAGAACTTCTCAACCTTTGTTAGAGATTGGTTTTATGTTGCTATATATATATATATAGTTGGTGATAATGCGTTCTTCAAATCAGCTGATGTTATTTAATTTCTCCTGTCTTATTGTGACTTCTGTCAATACTTGTATTTGTAAATGCTTGTTTATTAAAGTTCGTTTCTCCTTTCTTACTTCGACATTTGTTGATAACATGTATTTGTAAATGCTTGTTTATTACAGTTAGTTTCTCCTTCCTTACTTCGACATCTGTCGATAACTTGTAGTTGTAAATGCTTGTTTATTTAAGTTCGTTTCTCTTTTAAACTCTATTTTGGTTTATTACCATTGAATTTGTACATGCTTACTTGTTAACAGTTCGTTTCTCCTTTAAACTTGGCCTTTGTTTATAACCTTGACATTTGTAGATACTTGCTCTTTTAAAGTTCGTTTTTTCTTTGACTTTAATATCTTAAACAAGAACCTTGTAAACATAAGGTTAATTCATACATTAACTCTGTAGCCTTGCCGACTTCCACGGGAACGGTCTACTATCAAACTCTTCAATAAACCTTGACAATATTTATCCGTTTTCTGTAATATAATCTTCAAATGTAATTTTACCTCACAGGAGTTTCTGTTCTGAAGCGCGCTCTCTCTCCACACAGCTGATTCCTGTCAGACCTCAGTTGAAGTGCAAGGCTTCCAGCTGGAGAGCTCGTAACCTAGCAACCAACTGATTGCAAGACTAGAACTGTAACTAACCTTCAGGACTCACAGCGGCCATCTTGGATCTTCTCTTCTTGATTCTTCCTTTGAAATAAGCGCAAGATTACTCTGCAAACCTTCTTCCAGTTTGGGCTTTGCTGTCTCCACTGAGGATATCTCTTTGCTTTTCTCATGCACTTCTTTGATTTGACTTGGCAAGTTTGTGTGATCATGACACATAGTTGGACCCCTTGACCCTCCTACTGCTTCAGGCAATAGGTTTATCTTGGTGGTAGTGGACCATGCCACAAGATATCCTGAAGCAATTCCTCTAAGGACCACTACAGCACCTGCAGTGGCAAAAGCCCTCCTGGGAATCTTTTCCAGGGTGGGTTTTCCAAAAGAGGTTGTATCAGACAGGGGAGCAACTTTATGTCTGCATACTTAAAGGCCATGTGGAAGGAATGTGGTGTAACATACAAATTCACCACACCCTATCATCCACAAACAAATGGACTGGTAGAGAGGTTTAATAAAACTCTCAAAGGAATGATAATGGGACTCCCTGAAAAACTCAGAAGAAGATGGGATGTCCTGTTACCTCGCCTCCTTTTTACTTACAGGGAGGTATCCCAGAAAGGATTGGACCTCAGCCCCTTTGAACTCCTCTTTGGGCACCCTGTAATAGGTCCCCTAACACTTGTGAAGGAGGTTTGGGAACAACCTTTAAAAGCTCCCAAACAAGACATAGTGGACTATGTACTCGGCCTCCAGAATGGCTGAGTACATGAAAAAGGCCAGTAAAAACCTTTAGGCCATCCAAGAGCTCCAAAAGCAATGGCATGACCAGAAGGCTGTTCTGATTCAGTACCAACCAGGACGGAAGGTGTGGGTATTGGAGCCTGTGGCCCCAAGAGCACTCCAAGACAAATGGAGTGGACCCCATCTCATTGTTGAAAAGAAGGGCGAGGTCACCTACTTGGTTGACCTGGGCACTGCTAGGAGTCCCCTTAGGGTGCTCCATGTCAACCGCCTAAAACCCTATGACAGGGCTGATCTCACCCTGCTCAAAGCAACAGATGGAGGACAGGAAGAAGAGAGTGACCCTCTCCCTGATCTCTTCTCTTCCACTGAAGATTATGCTTTAGTGGAAGGATTAGTTTTGGCAGACTGTCTTAGTGCTGAGCAGAAAGACAACTGCATAAATCTCCTTGGTCAGATTTCTGAACTCTTTTCAACTGTGCCAGGCACCACATCTTGGTGTGAACACACAATTGATACTGGAGACAGCTTGCCTGTCAAAAGTAAAATCTATAGGCAGCCTGACCATGTCAGGGACTGTGAGAAGGTAGCCTCTTTCTAGCCTTGTTACCCCCACTTTTGGCCTGTTTGTGAGTGTATGTCAGGGTGTTTGTCACTGTTTTCACTGTCTCACTGGGATCCTGATAGCCAGGCCTCAGTGCTCATAGTGAAAACACTATGTTTTCAGTATGTTTGTTATGTGTCACTGGGATCCTGCTGGTCAGGACCCCAGTGCTCATAGGTTTGTGGCCTATATGTATGTGTCACTGGGACCCTGTCACACAGGGCCCCAGTGCTCATAGGTGTGCATGTATATGTTCCCTGTGAGGTGCCTAACTGTCTCACTGAGGCTCTGCTAACCAGAACCTCAGTGGTTATGCTCTCTCATTACTTTCAAATTGTCACTAACAGGCTAGTGACCAATTTTACCAATTTACATTGGCTTACTGGAATACCCTTATAATTCCCTAGTATATGGTACTGAGGTACCCAGGGTATTGGGGTTCCAGGAGATCCCTATGGGCTGCAGCATTTCTTTTGCCACCCATAGGGAGCTCTGACAATTCTTACACAGGCCTGCCACTGCAGCCTGAGTGAAATAACGTCCACGTTATTTCACAGCCATTTTACAATGCACTTAAGTAACTTATAAGTCACCTATATGTCTAACCTTTACCTGGTAAAGGTTAGGTGCAAAGTTACTTAGTGTGTGGGCACCCTGGCACTAGCCAAGGTGCCCCCACATTGTTCAGAGCCAATTCACTGAACTTTGTGAGTGCGGGGACACCATTACACGCGTGCACTACATATAGGTCACTACCTATATGTAGCTTCACAATGGTAACTCCGAAAATGGCCATGTAACATGTCTATGATCATGGAATTGCCCCCTCTATGCCATCCTGGCATAGTTGGCACAATCCCATGATCCCAGTGGTCTGTAGCACAGACCCTGGTACTGCCAAACTGCCCTTCCTGGGGTTTCACTGCAGCTGCTGCTGCTGCCAACCCCTCAGACAGGCATCTGCCCTCCTGGGGTCCAGCCAGGCCTGGCCCAGGATGGCAGAACAAAGAACTTCCTCTGAGAGAGGGTGTGACACCCTCTCCCTTTGGAAAATGGTGTGAAGGCAGGGGAGGAGTAGCCTCCCCCAGCCTCTGGAAATGCTTTGTTGGGCACAGAGGTGCCCAATTCTGCATAAGCCAGTCTACACCGGTTCAGGGACCCCTTAGCCCCTGCTCTGGCGCGAAACTGGACAAAGGAAAGGGGAGTGACCACTCCCCTGACCTGCACCTCCCCTGGGAGGTGTCCAGAGCTCCTCCAGTGTGCTCCAGACCTCTGCCATCTTGGAAACAGAGGTGCTGCTGGCACACTGGACTGCTCTGAGTGGCCAGTGCCACCAGGTGACGTCAGAGACTCCTGCTGATAGGCTCCTTCAGGTGTTAGTAGCCTATCCTCTCTCCTAGGTAGCCAAACCCTCTTTTCTGGCTATGTAGGGTCTCTGTCTCTGGGGAAACTTCAGATAACGAATGCATGAGCTCAGCCGAGTTCCTCTGCATCTCCCTCTTCACCTTCTGATAAGGAATCGACTGCTGACCGCGCTGGAAGCCTGCAAACCTGCAACATAGTAGCAAAGACGACTACTGCAACTCTGTAACGCTGATCCTGCCGCCTTCTCGACTGTTTTCCTGCTTGTGCATGCTGTGGGGGTAGCCTGCCTCCTCTCTGCACCAGAAGCTCCGAAGAAATCTCCCGTGGGTCGACGGAATCTTCCCCCTGCAACCGCAGGCACCAAAAAGCTGCATCACCGGTCCCTTGGGTCTCCTCTCAGCACGACGAGCGAGGTCCCTCGAATCCAGCGACTCTGTCCAAGTGACCCCCACAGTCCAGTGACTCTTCAGCCCAAGTTTGGTGGAGGTAAGTCCTTGCCTCACCTCGCTGGGCTGCATTGCTGGGAACCGCAACTTTGCAGCTACTCCGGCCCCTGTGCACTTCCGGCGGAAATCCTTTGTGCACAGCCAAGCCTGGGTCCACGGCACTCTAACCTGCATTGCACGACTTTCTAAGTTGGTCTCCGGCGATGTGGGACTCCTTTGTGCAACTTCGGCGAGCACCGTTTCACGCATCCTCGTAGTGCCTGTTTCTGGCACTTTCCCGGGTGCTACCTGCTTTAGTGAGGGCTCTTTGTCTTGCTCGACGTCCCCTCTCTCTTCAGGTCCAATTTGCGACCTCCTGGTCCCTCCTGGGCCCCAGCAGCGTCCAAAAACGCAAAACGCACGATTTGCAACTAGCAAGGCTTGTTGGCGTCCTTCCGGCAGGAAAACACTTCTGCACGACTCTCCAAGGCGAGAGGGATCCGTCCACCAAAGGAGAAGTCTCTAGCCCTTTTCGTTCCTGCAGAAACCTCAGCTTCTTCTGTCCAGTCGAAGCTTCTTTGCACCCGCAGCTGGCATTTCCTGGGCATCTGCCCATCTCCAACTTGCTTGTGACTTTTGGACTTGGTCCCCTTGTTCCACAGGTACCCTAGATTGGAAATCCACAGTTGTTGCATTGCTGGTTTGTGTCTTTCCTGCATTATTCCTCTAACACGACTACTTTGTCCTTAGGGGAACTTTAGTGCACTTTGCACTCACTTTTCAGGGTCTTGGGGAGGGTTATTTTTCTAACTCTCACTATTTTCTAATAGTCCCAGCGACCCTCTACAAGGTCACATAGGTTTGGGGTCCATTCGTGGTTCGCATTCCACTTTTGGAGTATATGGTTTGTGTTGCCCCTATCCCTATGTTTCCCCATTGCATCGTATTGTAACTATACATTGTTTGCAGTGTTTTCTAAGACTATACTGCATATTTTTGCTATTGTGTATATATATCTTGTGTATATTTCCTATCCTCTCACTGAGGGTACACTCTAAGATACTTTGGCATATTGTCATAAAAATAAAGTACCTTTATTTTTAGTATAACTGTGTATTGTGTTTTCTTATGATATTGTGCATATGACACTAAGTGGTACTGTAGTAGCTTCACACGTCTCCTAGTTCAGCCTAAGCTGCTCTGCTAAGCTACCATTATCTATCAGCCTAAGCTGCTAGACACCCTATACACTAATAAGGGATAACTGGGCCTGGTGCAAGGTGCAAGTACCCCTTGGTACTCACTACAAGCCAGTCCAGCCTCCTACATTGGTTGTGCAGTGGTGGGATAAGTGCTTGAGACTACTTACCACTCTTGTCATTGTACTTTTCATAAGAGAAAAATATACAAAACAAGGTCAGTGTATATACACATAGCCAAAAAGTTTTGCATTTCCTCTTTTCACTCTTTTCTAAGTGCTGAAAAGTACTTCTAAACTTTCAAAAAGTTCTTAAAAGTTAAAAAAGTTTTTTCTGTCTTTCCAAAAAGTTCTTAAAACTTTTTTCTCTTTTTCTATCACTTTAACTCTCTCTAAAAATGTCTGGCACAGGCCAAAGTGTTGATCTGTCCAAACTTGCATATGACAACCTTAGCTGGAAAAGAGCAAGGAGTCTCTGTATAGAGAGAGGTTTGAGTGTAGGGAAGAATCCTTCCTTGGAACTGTTACTTAACATGCTTAGAGAACAGGATAAGGCCATAGGTGCCCCATCTGTTGAAAAAGTACCTAATAGTTCCCAATCTGATTCAGGGACTCACCCAGGAAAAGATTCAGGAAAGAAACTTCCTAGCCTGCCCATTACTAGACAATCTAGCATAGATGGTAATGATGATGAGCCACACCATATAAATAGTGTTGTCTCACATCATAGCAAAAGCATTTATTCTCACCATACTGGTAGTAATGTTTCTGTAAACCAAGCTGTTAGGGTGGCTTCTGTAAGGGACAGGTCTCCTTCTGTTCATTCCCATCATAGCTCTGTTTCTAGAAATGTCCCTCCCACCAACCCTGATGACAGAATGTTAGAGAGGGAACTCAATAAGTTGAGGGTGGAACAAACCAGACTGAAGCTTAAAAAGCAACAGCTGGATTTGGATAGACAGTCTTTTGAATTAGAGAAGGAAAGACAGAAGTTGGGTTTAGATACCCATGGTGGCAGCAGCAGTATTCCCCATAGTCATCCTGCAAAAGAGCATGATTCCAGGAATCTGCACAAGATAGTTCCCCCTTATAAGGAGGGGGATGACATTAACAAGTGGTTTGCTGCACTTGAGAGGGCCTGTGTTGTACAGGATGTCCCTCAAAGGCAGTGGGCTGCTATCCTATGGCTATCATTTAGTGGAAAAGGTAGGGATAGGCTCCTTACTGTGAAAGAAAATGATGCCAATAATTTTACAGTTCTTAAGAATGCACTCCTGGATGGTTATGGCTTAACCACTGAACAGTACAGGATAAAGTTCAGAGAGACCAAAAAGGAGTCTTCACAAGACTGGGTTGATTTCATTGACCATTCAGTGAAGGCCTTGGAGGGGTGGTTACATGGCAGTAAAGTTACTGATTATGAAAGCCTGTATAACACAATCCTGAGAGAGCATATACTTAATAATTGTGTGTCTGATTTGTTGCACCAGTACCTGGTAGACTCTGATCTGACCTCTCCCCAAGAATTGGGAAAGAAGGCAGACAAATGGGTCAGAACAAGGGTGAACAGAAAAGTTCATACAGGGGGTGACAAAGATGGCAATAAGAAGAAAGATGGTGAAAAATCTCAAGATAAGCATGGGGATAAGGGTAAAACCAAAGATCCCACTTCAAATCTTAAACACTCTTCAGAGGGTGGGGATAAAACAAATTCTTCCTCTTCTTCCCAACCTGCACACATTAAAAAGCCTTGGTGCTTTGTGTGTAAAAACAGAGGCCATAGGCCAGGGGATAAGTCCTGTCCAGGTAAACCCCCTGAGCCTACCACCACTAATACATCAAGCTCTAGTGCCCCTAGCAGTAGTGGTACTAGTGGTGGGACTGCTGGCAACAGTCAAGCAAAGGGTGTAGTTGGGTTCACTTATGGGTCCATCATAGAAACTGGGGTAGTCAGTCCCAAGACAGTTTCTGTCACACCTAGTGGCATTGGCCTTGCCACACTGGCTGCTTGTCCCCTTACAATGGATAAGTACAGGCAGACAGTTTCAATAAATGGTGTTGAGGCCTTGGCCTACAGGGACACAGGTGCCAGTTTCACTTTGGTGACTGAAAACCTAGTGCACCCTGATCAACACATCATTGGACACCAGTATAAGATTATTGATGTCTATAACTCCACTAAATTTCTTCCCTTAGCTATAATTCAGTTTAGTTGGGGTGGAGTTACTGGCCCTAAGCAGGTGGTGGTATCACCTAGCTTGCCTGCAGACTGTCTCTTAGGTAATGACCTAGAGGCCTCAGGTTGGGCTGATGTAGAGTTTTATGCCCATGCAGCCATGCTGGGCATCCCTGAGGAATTGTTCCCTCTCATTTCTACTGAATTGAAAAAGCAAAGGAGAGAAGGCCTGAAAACTCAGGATCCCTCTCCATCAACAGGTAAAAAGGGTATCACAGTATCCCCTAACCACCCTACCATTCAGGATACCATTCCTGTGGTGGGAGAAACCTCTCCTGGGGTGGCACCTGTTCCAAGGGAATCATCAGCTGGCAAAGCTGGACTCCCTGAGGTAGAAGTACCTCTCTGTGGGATAACTAACATTGGTGACAAAAAGAGCACCATTTTAGTTAACATGGAGCATCCCTCCAACCCTCCCAGAGAAACTTTAGTGCAGAAACCCTGCACTGCCTCACAACACTTAGGACAGCATCCCTGCCCTAGTGTGGAGCTCATAGGACAGCATCCCTGCCCTGCTCCAACTCAAGAGAAACAGCATCCCTGTTCTCTCTTCCAGCCAAATGGACAAAGTTTTTGCCCAGCTATGGCTTTATTGAGACAGCATCCCTGTCTGGCATTTCCATCACTACAAATAGGTTCAGTGGACAATTCCCACTGCTCTAAACTAAAACTTACTGATAGAAACTCTGAAAATACATCTTCACATTGTTGCTTAGCTAAAAAACTTCAAACAGGGTGGTTTACATCCCCACAGGGAAGTAACCATATAGTGGATGATAAAGGGAGTAACCAGTCTATTGCAGAGCTACTCTCTACTTATCACCACTTAGACAATAAAGTCTCAACTAGCCAAGGTTAGCCTTATTGTCCTTCGTTTGGGGGGGGGGGGGTTGTGTGAGAAGGTAGCCTCTTTCTAGCCTTGTTACCCCCACTTTTGGCCTGTTTGTGAGTGTATGTCAGGGTGTTTGTCACTGTTTTCACTGTCTCACTGGGATCCTGATAGCCAGGCCTCAGTGCTCATAGTGAAAACACTATGTTTTCAGTATGTTTGTTATGTGTCACTGGGATCCTGCTGGTCAGGACCCCAGTGCTCATAGGTTTGTGGCCTATATGTATGTGTCACTGGGACCCTGTCACACAGGGCCCCAGTGCTCATAGGTGTGCATGTATATGTTCCCTGTGTGGTGCCTAACTGTCTCACTGAGGCTCTGCTAACCAGAACCTCAGTGGTTATGCTCTCTCATTACTTTCAAATTGTCACTAACAGGCTAGTGACCAATTTTACCAATTTACATTGGCTTACTGGAACACCCTTATAATTCACTAGTATATGCTACTGAGGTACCCAGGGTATTGGGGTTCCAGGAGATCCCTATGGGCTGCAGCATTTCTTTTGCCACCCATAGGGAGCTCTGACAATTCTTACACAGGCCTGCCACTGCAGCCTGAGTGAAATAACGTCCACGTTATTTCACAGCCATTTTACACTGCACTTAAGTAACTTATAAGTCACCTATATGTCTATCCTTTACCTGGTAAAGGTTAGGTGCAAAGTTACTTAGTGTGTGGGCACCCTGGCACTAGCCAAGGTGCCCCCACATTGTTCAGAGCCAATTCACTGAACTTTGTGAGTGCGGGGACACCATTACACGCGTGCACTACATATAGGTCACTACCTATATGTAGCTTCACAATGGTAACTCCGAAAATGGCCATGTAACATGTCTATGATCATGGAATTGCCCCCTCTATGCCATCCTGGCATAGTTGGCACAATCCCATGATCCCAGTGGTCTGTAGCACAGACCCTGGTACTGCCAAACTGCCCTTCCTGGGGTTTCACTGCAGCTGCTGCTGCTGCCAACCCCTCAGACAGGCATCTGCCCTCCTGGGGTCCAGCCAGGCCTGGCCCAGGATGGCAGAACAAAGAACTTCCTCTGAGAGAGGGTGTGACACCCTCTCCCTTTGGAAAATGGTGTGAAGGCAGGGGAGGAGTAGCCTCCCCCAGCCTCTGGAAATGCTTTGTTGGGCACAGAGGTGCCCAATTCTGCATAAGCCAGTCTACACCGGTTCAGGTACCCCTTAGCCCCTGCTCTGGCGCGAAACTGGACAAAGGAAAGGGGAGTGACCACTCCCCTGACCTGCACCTCCCCTGGGAGGTGTCCAGAGCTCCTCCAGTGTGCTCCAGACCTCTGCCATCTTGGAAACAGAGGTGCTGCTGGCACACTGGACTGCTCTGAGTGGCCAGTGCCACCAGGTGACGTCAGAGACTCCTGCTGATAGGCTCCTTCAGGTGTTAGTAGCCTATCCTCTCTCCTAGGTAGCCAAACCCTCTTTTCTGGCTATGTAGGGTCTCTGTCTCTGGGGAAACTTCAGATAACGAATGCATGAGCTCAGCCGAGTTCCTCTGCATCTCCCTCTTCACCTTCTGATAAGGAATCGACTGCTGACCGCGCTGGAAGCCTGCAAACCTGCAACATAGTAGCAAAGACGACTACTGCAACTCTGTAACGCTGATCCTGCCGCCTTCTCGACTGTTTTCCTGCTTTTGCATGCTATGGGGGTAGCCTGCCTCCTCTCTGCACCAGAAGCTCCGAAGAAATCTCCCGTGGGTCGACGGAATCTTCCCCCTGCAACCACAGGCACCAAAAAGCTGCATCACCGGTCCCTTGGGTCTCCTCTCAGCACGACGAGCGAGGTCCCTCGAATCCAGCGACTCTGTCCAAGTGACCCCCACAGTCCAGTAACTCTTCAGCCCAAGTTTGGTGGAGGTAAGTCCTTGCCTCACCTCGCTGGGCTGCATTGCTGGGAACCGCGACTTTGCAGCTACTCCGGCCCCTGTGCACTTCCGGCGGAAATCCTTTGTGCACAGCCAAGCCTGGGTCCACGGCACTCTAACCTGCATTGCACGACTTTCTAAGTTGGTCTCCGGCGACGTGGGACTCCTTTGTGCAACTTCGGCAAGCACCGTTTCACGCATCCTCGTAGTGCCTGTTTCTGGCACTTCCTCGGGTGCTACCTGCTTCAGTGAGGGCTCTTTGTTTTGCTCGACGTCCCCTCTCTCTTCAGGTCCAATTTGCGACCTCCTGGTTCCTCCTGGGCCCCAGCAGCGTCCAAAAACGCCAAACGCACGATTTGCAACTAGCAAGGCTTGTTGGCGTCCTTCCGGCAGGAAAACACTTCTGCACAACTCTCCAAGGCGAGAGGGATCCGTTCTCCAAAGGGGAAGTCTCTAGCCCTTTTCGTTCCTGCAGAAACCTCAGCTTCTTCTGTCCAGTCGAAGCTTCTTTGCACCCGCAGCTGGCATTTCCTGGGCATCTGCCCATCTCCGACTTGCTTGTGACTTTTGGACTTGGTCCCCTTGTTCCACAGGTACCCTAGATTGGAAATCCACAGTTGTTGCATTGCTGGTTTGTGTCTTTCCTGCATTATTCCTCTAACACGACTACTTTGTCCTTAGGGGAACTTTAGTGCACTTTGCACTCACTTTTCAGGGTCTTGGGGAGGGTTATTTTTCTAACTCTCACTATTTTCTAATAGTCCCAGCGACCCTCTACAAGGTCACATAGGTTTGGGGTCCATTCGTGGTTCGCATTCCACTTTTGGAGTATATGGTTTGTGTTGCCCCTATCCCTATGTTTCCCCATTGCATCCTATTGTAACTATACATTGTTTGCACTGTTTTCTAAGACTATACTGCATATCTTTGCTATTGTGTATATATATCTTGTGTATATTTCCTATCCTCTCACTGAGGGTACACTCTAAGATACTTTGGCATATTGTCATAAAAATAAAGTACCTTTATTTTTAGTATAACTGTGTATTGTGTTTTCTTATGATATTGTGCATATGACACTAAGTGGTACTGTAGTAGCTTCACACGTCTCCTAGTTCAGCCTAAGCTGCTCTGCTAAGCTACCATTATCTATCAGCCTAAGCTGCTAGACACCCTATACACTAATAAGGGATAACTGGGCCTGGTGCAAGGTGCAAGTACCCCTTGGTATTCACTACAAGCCAGTCCAGCCTCCTACAGGGACTGCATAAAGCAAGAAGTTCAGAAAATGCTTGGAGTGGTGGAACATTCTGAAAGCCCATGGGCCTCTCCTGTGGTGCTTGTACCAAAGCCTCACTCAAAAGATGGAAAAAGGGAGATTAGGTTTTGTGTAGATTACAGTGGTCTCAACCAGGTAACAAAATTCTGATGCTCACCCTATACCCAGGGCAGATGAGCTCATAGATACACTGGCATCTGCCAAGTATCTAATCACCTTTGATTTGACTGCAGGGTATTGGTAGATCAAATTATCAGAGGATGCTAAAGCAAAAACTGCATTTTGGACTATGGGAGGGCACTACCAATTCACAGTAATGCCATTCGGTTTGAAAAATGCACCTGCCACTTTTCAGAGGTTGGTGAATACAGTCCTGCAAGGGTTGGAGGCTTTTAGTGCAGCATATCTGGACGATATAGCTGTCTTTATCTCCACCTGGGATGATCACCAGGTCCACCTGTGGAAAGTTTTGGAGGCCCTGCAAAAGGCAGGCCTCACTATCAAGGCCTCAAAGTGCCATATAGGGCAGGGGAAAGTGGTTTATCTTGGACACCTGGTAGGTGGAGAACAGATTGCACCACTTGAGGGGAAAATCCAGACAATCATGGATTGGGTTCCCCCTACAACTCAGACCCAGGTGAGAGCCTTCCTAGGCCTCACTGGGTATTACAGGAGATTCATTCAAAACTATGGCTCCATTGCAGCCCCACTTAATGATCTCACTAGTAAGAAGGTGCCTAAAAAGGTATTGTGGACAGCTAGCTGTCAGAAAGCCTTTGAGGAGCTCATAGGCCATGTGCACTGCACCTGTCCTAAAAAGCCCATGTTACTCCAAGAAATTCATTGTTCAAACTGATGCATCTGAATTAGGGGTAGGGGCAGTCTTATCACAACTTAACTCTGAGGGCCAGGATCAACCAGTACCTTTTATCAGCAGAAGGTTGACCCCTTAGAGAAAAGCGTTGGTCTGCCATTGAGAGGGAGGCCTTTGCTGTGGTCTGGGCACTGAAGAAGTTGAGGCCATACCTGTTTGGCACTCACTTCATTGTTCAGACAGACCACAAACCTCTACTTTGGCTAAAACAAATGAAAGGTGAAAATCCTAAATTGTTGAGGTGGTCCATATCTCTATAGGGAATGGACTATACAGTGGAACATAGACCTGGGAGTACCCACTCCAATGCAGATGGACTCTCCAGATATTTCCACTTAGACAATGAAGACTCATCAGGTCATGGCTAGTCTTATTGTCCTTCGTTTGGGGGGGTCGTGTAGGAAAGTACCATCTTGCCTGGCATGTTACCCCCATATTTCACTGTATATATGTTGTTTTAGTCTATGCGTCACTGGGACCCTGCCAGTCAGGGCCCCAGTGCTCATAAGTATGTGCCCTGTATGTGTTCCCTGTGTGATGACTAACTGTCTCACTGAGGCTCTGCTAACCAGAACTTCAGTGGTTATGCTCTCTCTGCTTTCTAAATTGTCACTAACAGGCTAGTGACCAATTTCACCAATTCACATTGGCATACTGGAACACCCTTATAATTCCCTAGTATATGGTACTGAGGTACTCAGGGTATTGGGGTTCCAGGAGATGCCTATGGGCTGCAGCATTTATTTTGCCACCCATAGGGAGATCTGACAATTGTTACACTGGCCTGCCAGTGCAGCCTGAGTGAATTAACGTCCACGTTATTTCACAGCAATTTACCACTGCACATTAGTAACTTATAAGTCACCTATATGTCTAACCTTTACCTGGTGAAGGTTGGGTGCAAAGTTACTTAGTGTGTGGGCACCCTGGCACTAGCCAAGGTGCCCCCACATCATTCAGGGCAAATTCCCCGGACTTTGTGAGTGCGAGACAACATTACACGTGTGCACTGTACATAGGTCACTACCTATGTAAAGCGCCACAATGGTAACTCCGAACATGGCCATGTAATATGTCTAGGATCATGGAATTGTCCCCCCAATGCCATTCTGGCATTGGGGGGACAATTCCATGATCCCCCGGGTCTCTAGCACAGAACCCGGGTACTGCCAAACTGCCTTTCCGGAGTTTTCACTGCAGCTGCTGCTGCTGCCAACCCCTCAGACAGGTTTCTGCCCTCCTGGGGTCCAGCCAGGCCTGGCCCAGGAAGGCAGAACAAAGGACTTCCTCAGAGAGAGGGTGTTGGAAATAGGTGTAAGGGCTGGGGAGGAGTAGCCTCCCCCAGCCTCTGGAAATGCTTTGATGGGCACAGATGGTGCCCATCTCTGCATAAACCAGTCTACACCGGTTCAGGGATCCCCTGCCCTGCTCTGGCGCGAAACTGGACAAAGGAAAGGGGAGTGACCACTCCCCTGACCAGCAACTCCCAGGGGAGGTGCCCAGAGCTCCTCCAGCGTGCCCCAGACCTCTGCCGTATTGGATTCAGAGGTGTGCTGGCACACTGGACTGCTCTGAGTGGCCAAGGCCAGCAGGTGACGTCAGAGACTCCTTCTGATAGGCTCTTACCTTTCTTACTAGCCTATCCTCCTTCCTAGGTAGCCAAACCTCCTTTTCTGGCTATTTAGGGTCTCTGCTTTGGGGAATTCTTCAGATACCGAATGCAAGAGCTCACCAGAGTTCCTCTGCATCTCCCTCTTCACCTTCTGCCAAAGGATCGACCGCTGACTGCTCAGGATGCCTGCAAAACCGCAACAAAGTAGCAAAGACAACTACTGCAACCTTGTATCGCTTCATCCTGCCGGCTTTCTCGCCTGTTTCCTGGTGGTGCATGCTCTGGGGGTAGCCTGCCTCCTTCTTGCACCAGGAGCTCTGAAGAAATCTCCCGTGGGTCAACGGAATCTTCCCCCTGCAACCGCAGGCAACAAAAGACTGCATCACTGGTCCTCTGGGTCCCCTCTCAGCACGACGAGCGTGGTCCCTGGAACTCAGCAACTCTGTCCAAGTGACTCCCACAGTCCAGTGACTCTTCAGTCCAAGTTTGGTGGAAGTAAGTCCTTGCCTCCCCACGCTAGACTGCATTGCTGGGTACAGCGTGATTTGCAGCTGCTCCGGCTCCTGTGCACTCTTCCAGGATTTCCTTCGTGCACAGCCAAGCCTGGGTCCCGACACTCTAACCTGCAGTGCACAACCTTCTGAGTTGTCCTCCGGCGTCGTGGGACTCCCTTTTCTGACTTTGGGTGGACTCCGGTTCACTCCTCTTCGAAGTGCCTGTTCCGGTACTTCTGCGGGTGCTGCCTGCTTCTGTGAGGGCTCCCTGACTTGCTGGGCTTCCCTCTGTCTCCTCATCCAAGTGGCTAGATCCTGGTCCCTCCTGGGCCACTGCAGCATCCAAAAACCCTAACCGCGACCCTTGCAGCTAGCAAGGGTTGTTTGCGGTCTTTCTGCGTAGGAACACCTCTGCAAGCTTCTTCACGACGTGGGACATCCATCCTCCAAAGGGGAAGTTCCTAGTCCTCTTCGTTCTTGCAGAACACAAAGCTTCTTCCATCTGGTGGCAGCTTCCTTGCACCCTCAGCTGGCATTTCCTGGGCTCCTGCCCAATCTCGATACTGTCGCGACTCTTGGACTTGGTCCCCTTGTCTTACAGGTACTCAGGTCCGGAAATCCACTGTTGTTGCATTGCTGGTGTTGGTCTTCCTTGCAGAATCCCCCTATCACGACTTCTGTGCTCAATGGGGGTTGTAGGTGCACTTTACACCTACCTTACAGGGTCTTGGGGTGGGCTATTTTTCCTACCCTCACTGTTTTCTTACAGTCCCAGCGACCCTCTACAAGCTCACTTAGGTTTGGAGTCCATTCGTGGTTCGCATTCCACTTTTGGAGTATATGGTTTGTGTTGCCCCCATACCTATGTGCTCCTGTTGCAATGTATTGTAACTTTACACTGCTTGCATTACTTCCTTTTGCTATTACTGCATATTTTTGGTATTGTGTACATATATCTTGTGTATATTTGTCATCCTCATACTGAGGGTACTCACTGAGATACTTTTGGCATATTGTCATAAAAATAAAGTACCTTTATTTTTAGTATATCTGTGTATTGTGTTTTCTTGTGATATTGTGCATATGACACCAGTGGTATAGTAGGAGCTTTGCATGTCTCCTAGTTCAGCCTAAGCTGCTCTGCTATAGCTACCTTCTATCAGCCTAAGCTGCTAGAAACACCTCTTCTACACTAATAAGGGAACAGCTGGACCTGGCACAAGGTGTAAGTACCTCTAGTACCCACTACAAGCCAGGCCAGCCTCCTACAGCAGCACCCCGCCCAAGGACCTGGAATCAGTAGAGGGGAGCTGGAGGAACTAGGATCTCCAAAAGGTAAGTACCAGGGTGCCCCCAAGTGACCAGGAGAGAAGAGGTAAGTACCTGGTTTTTCACCAAACCCACAGGAGGACTTCGGAAAAGGACTGTGCAATATCAAGTGGAGGCAAGACTAGAAGAAACCCAAGGTGAATCCTGACCTGTAAAATAAGGGGACGAAGTCCAGTTCGAGTTGGAGTGTTCACCTTTCTGTGGATGCAGGACCAGGTCGATGGTAGATGAAGAAAGTCAGCAGTGCAGCACAGGAGCAGGAGAGAAGTTCCAGAGGTGATGCAAGTGATGTCCTACATCAGCAGTCGTGATGCAGTCAGTCTGTGGTGCTAGTAAAACACCAACAAGCCTTGGCAAAGGCAAAAGTTGGAGAAAAAGGTTTTGCAAGGCTGAAGAGTACCACAAGGTCCACGGGACTCGACTCAAGAAAGGGAGTCCAAGGTGACCATCAGCATCTGGGAGAGTCACAAGAAGAGGCGGCAGCCCCCAAAGGCCACCCACAGGCAGCAGGCACAGGATTCGCACCTGACGAGGATTCCCACGTCGCTGGAGCTGCAGGCAAGAGACTATGCTTTGCACGGAAGAGTGCTGGAGCCTGAAGATCCCTTAGAGGAGTAACAAGCAAGCATTGGTAGCCGTAAGAGTCACGGTGCACAGGGGTACTGTCTTCCAAGGAGAGGCAAGAACATACCATCTCCCAAGTTGGATAGCTGGTAGAGTTGACGAAGGGGATCCCTCCAGACCACCACCTGTGATGTAGGATCCATGCAGTTTCAGAGAAGAGCGGATCCATGCAGCCGGTCATCATTGCACTTGGTGCCTGAGGATGCAGGGGAGTGACACCTTCACCCCAAGGGAGATTCCTTCTTACTTCTTATGCAGCCTGAAGACTAGTCACCGTCAGAGGATGCACAGCCAGGGAAATGTTGCAGTTGCTGAAGGGAGCTGAAGAAACAATGTTGTAAAGCAGAGTCGTCACTGGAGTTGCAGATTGCTGGTTCATGGAGGCTCCAGTTGCAGTCCCAGTGTCCAGAAGATGAAGTAAACAATGCAGAGGAGTCCTTCTGGAATCTTACATGGCGAATCTGAGGACCCACCCAAGAGGGAGACTCTAAATAGCTCAGGAAAGGGGACTGGTCACCTAGCAGGGTGACCACCTATCAGGAGGGGGCTGTGACGTCACCTGCCTGACCTGGCCACCCAGATGCACCCAGGAGTCTCTGCCCACCTTGGATTAAAGATGGCAGAATCAAGTGGTCACCCACCTGGAGGAGATCTGGGCACCACACCTGAGGTGGTGATGGACAGGGGAGTGGTCACTCCCCTTTCCATTGTCCAGTTTCGTGCCAGAGCAGGGACCGGGTTCCCTGGACTGGTGCAAACCAGTTTGTGCAAGGAGGACACCAAATGTCCCCTTCAAAGCATATTGGTGGCTTGGGGAGGCTACCTCTCCCAAGCCATGTAACACATATTTCCAAAGAGAGAAGGTATTGCCTCTCTTTCCCAAAGGAAATCCTTTGTTCTGCCTTCCTCTGCTTGAGCTGGTCAAGCAGCAGGAGGGCAGAAACCTCTCTGAGGGGTGGCAGCAGCGTGGGCTGCCTGGAAAACCTCAGATCCTTAGAAAACTGGTAGGAACAATGCTGAGGGTCCTCTAAGGCAGCCACGAGAGTGCATGGAATCATACAACTAATACTCGCAACAGTACTGGGGTATGATACTGACATGTTTGATACCAAACAGGCCCAGGTTCGGAGTTACCATTATGAAGCTTGACCCACTACCTGTGTCCAGTACACTGGTAAAAAGTCTTCCCTGCACTTACGAAGTCCAGGTAAATGGAGCTGGAGTTTGTAGGGGCACCTCAGTTCATGCAGGGGTGTCCTCATACACAGGTACCTGCACCCTGGCCTCTGGGCTAGGAGGGCCTGCCATAGAGGTGACTTACAGTGACCTGATGCAGTGACCTCTAGTGAAAGGGTGCATGCACCCTTTCATGCAGGCTGCAATGGCAGGCCTGCAGACACATTTTGCATGGGTTCCCATTGGTGGCACAAAACATGCTGCTGCTAATGGGGAGCCCCTTGTGCCCTAATGCCCTGGGTACCTAGGTACCATATATTAGGGACTTATATGGGGGCACCAGTAATTGTGGGGTGTGCTATGTCCTAAACAACCACATTGAGCGGGAGAAAGCACAGTCACTGGGGTCCTGGTTAGCAGGATCCCAGTGAACACAGTCAAAACACACTGACAGCAGGCAAAAAGAGGGGGTAACCATGCCGAAAAAAGGGTACCTTCCTAAAATTACAGACTTACATGTTTGAAGCAAAACACCAATTAACAAGTGTAAATTAAACAAATGTAGTCTTTCGGATAATTCTGGGTGCCATTGGCCTAACTTATGTCACATTTAATGAGGGTTACACTGTGCCGATCGCATTGAAATTGCATTTTTATTCCAATGCTGAGATGTGGTTTGTGTCCACTGAGAAAATACTCACTGCAGTTCAAATGGCTGTCATGACGGAAGGACCAATGGCTCAGGGAAGACACATAATTGTTGTTACCCTAGTCCCAGCCTTAGAAGCCGTCACAAAGGCTAGCTTTCCAAATGCCTTACATCCTACACGGATACAATAGGCCACTTCCTTGACTGCCACTGATGTAGATTATGGCCCTCATTTCAACCTCAGCGGTCTTTTTCTAACATCGCCGAGGAACCGCTGTGCTGAAGACCGCCAGTGCAGGTGGTTTTCTGCGCGGCGTATTATGACTACTGGCAGCCCTCCATCCTTTTTCGGACGGAGAGCCGCCAGCAGCCATACTGGCGGTCGGCGGGGAAGTGGAGGTTGCTCCACCACCCCGTCATCAGAACTCCGCCCACCAAATCACGTCCCATAAATCGGTGTGGAGGTGTTCTGGTGACGGGGAGCTGGCGCTGGAGCATCCCCCATGGATCCCATCCCCTCCTGGAGGATCAACGGACAAGGTAAGTTGATCGTCCGTTAGGGGAGGTGGGTGGGGGGGGTTGTGTGAGTGCATGGGGGTGTGCCTGTGAGTATGTAGAGGGGGTGTGTGAGTGTGTGTATGCATGCGGGGGCTGTGTGGTGTGTGTGGGAAATGTGTGCGGGTCGGTCTGTGTGCATGTCTGTTTGCATGTGTGCTGGGTATGTGTTGTTGCAATGTATGTGTGCGTGTAGGGGTGCGTGTCTGTGCATGTTGAGAGTGGGGGTGGGGAGGGGGTGTGTGTCTGTGCATGTTGGGGGTGTAGGAGGCTGGACTGGCTTGTAGTGAGTACTAAGGGGTACTTGCACCTTGCACCAGGCCCAGTTATCCCTTATTAGTGTATAGGGTGTCTAGCAGCTTAGGCTGATAGATAATGGTAGCTTAGCAGAGCAGCTTAGGCTGAACTAGGAGACGTGTGAAGCTACTACAGTACCACTTAGTGTCATATGCACAATATCATAATAAAACACAATACACAGTTATACTAAAAATAAAGGTACTTTATTTTTATGACAATATGCCAAAGAATCTTAGAGTGTACCCTCAGTGAGAGGATAGGAAATATACACAAGATATATATACACAATAGCAAAAATATGCAGTATAGTCTTAGAAAACAGTGCAAACAATGTATAGTTACAATAGGATGCAATGGGGAAACATAGGGATAGGGGCAACACAAACCATATACTCCAAAAGTGGAATGCGAACCAGGAATGGACCCCAAACCTATGTGACCTTGTAGAGGGTCGCTGGGACTATTAGAAAATAGTGAGAGTTAGAAAAATAACCCTCCCCAAGACCCTGAAAAGTGAGTGCAAAGTGCACTAAAGTTCCCCTAAGGACAAAGAAGTCGTGTTAGAGGAATAATGCAGGAAAGACACAAACCAACAATGCAACAACTGTGGATTTCCAATCTAGGGTACGTGTGGAACAAGAGGACCAAGTCCAAAAGTCACAAGCAAGTCGGAGATGGGCAGATGCCCAGGAAATGCCAGCTGCGGGTGCAAAGAAGCTTCCACTGGACAGAAGAAGCTGCGGTTTCTGCAGGAACGAAAAGGGCTAGAGACTTCCCCTTTGGTGGACGGATCCCTTTCGCCGTGGAAAGTCGTGCAGAAGTATTTTCCCGCCGAAAGAACGCCAACAAGCCTTGCTAGCTGCAAATCGTGCAGTTAGCGTTTTTGGACGCTGCTGTAGCCCTGGAGGGACCAGGAGGTCGCAAATTGGACCAGGAGAGAGAGGGGACGTCGAGCAAGACAAGGAGCCCTCTCAGTAGCAGGTAGCACCCAGAGAAGTGCCAGAAACAGGCACTACAAGGATGCGTGAAACGGTGCTCACCCGAAGTCGCACAAAGGAGTCCCACGTCGCCAGAGACCAACTTAGAACGTCGTGCAATGCAGGTTAGAGTGCCGTGGACCCAGGCTTGGCTGTGCACAAAGGATTTCCGCCGGAAGTGCACAGGGGCCGGAGTAGCTGCAAAAGTCGCGGTTCCCAGCAATGCAGCCCAGCGAGGTGAGGCAAGGACTTACCTCCACCAAACTTGGACTGAAGAGTCACTGGACTGTGGGGGTCACTTGGACAGAGTCGCTGGATTCGAGGGACCTCGCTCGTCGTGCTGAGAGGAGACCCAAGGGACCGGTAATGCAGCTTTTTGGTGCCTGCGGTTGCAGGGGGAAGATTCCGTCGACCCACGGGAGATTTCTTTGGAGCTTCTGGTGCAGAGAGGAGGCAGACTACCCCCACAGCATGCACAAGCAGGAAAACAGTCGAGAAGGCGGCAGGATCAGCGTTACAGAGTTGCAGTAGTCGTCTTTGCTACTATGTTGCAGGTTTCCAGGCTTCCAGCGCGGTCAGCAGTCGATTCCTTGGCAGAAGGTGAAGAGAGAGATGCAGAGGAACTCGGATGAGCTCTTGCATTCGTTATCTAAAGTTTCCCCAGAGACAGAGACCCTAAATAGCCAGAAAAGAGGGTTTGGCTACCTAGGAGAGAGGATAGGCTAGCAACACCTGAAGGAGCCTATCACAAGGAGTCTCTGACGTCACCTGGTGGCACTGGCCACTCAGAGCAGTCCAGTGTGCCAGCAGCACCTCTGTTTCCAAGATGGCAGAGGTCTGGAGCACACTGGAGGAGCTCTGGACACCTCCCAGGGGAGGTGCAGGTCAGGGGAGTGGTCACTCCCCTTTCCTTTGTCCAGTTTCGCGCCAGAGCAGGGCTAAGGGGTCCCCTGAACCGGTGTAGACTGGCTTATGCAGAATTGGGCACATCTGTGCCCAACAAAGCATTTCCAGAGGCTGGGGGAGGCTACTCCTCCCCTGCCTTCACACCATTTTCCAAAGGGAGAGGATGTCACACCCTCTCTCAGAGGAAGTTCTTTGTTCTGCCATCCTGGGCCAGGCCTGGCTGGACCCCAGGAGGGCAGATGCCTGTCTGAGGGGTTGGCAGCAGCAGCAGCTGCAGTGAAACCCCAGGAAGGGCAGTTTGGCAGTACCAGGGTCTGTGCTACAGACCACTGGGATCATGGGATTGTGCCAACTATGCCAGGATGGCATAGAGGGGGCAATTCCATGATCATAGACATGTTACATGGCCATATTCGGAGTTACCATTGTGAAGCTACATATAGGTAGTGACCTATATGTAGTGCACGCGTGTAATGGTGTCCCCGCACTCACAAAGTTCAGGGAATTGGCTCTGAACAATGTGGGGGCACCTTGGCTAGTGCCAGGGTGCCCTCACACTAAGTAACTTTGCACCTAACCTTTACCAGGTAAAGGTTAGATATATAGGTGACTTATAAGTTACTTAAGTGCAGTGTAAAATGGCTGTGAAATAACGTGGACGTTATTTCACTCAGGCTGCAGTGGCAGGCCTGTGTAAGAATTGTCAGAGCTCCCTATGGGTGGCAAAAGAAATGCTGCAGCCCATAGGGATCTCCTGGAACCCCAATACCCTGGGTACCTCAGTACCATATACTAGGGAATTATAAGGGTGTTCCAGTAAGCCAATTTAAATTGGTAAAAATGGTCACTAGCCTGTTAGTGACAATTTGGAAAGAAATGAGAGAGCATAACCACTGAGGTTCTGATTAGCAGAGCCTCAGTGAGACAGTTAGTCACTACACAGGTAACACATTCAGGCACACTTATGAGCACTGGGCCCTGGGTTACCAGGGTCCCAGTGACACATACAACTAAAACAACATATATACAGTGAAAAATGGGGGTAACATGCCAGGCAAGATGGTACTTTCCTACACAACCCCCCCCCCCAAACGAAGGACAATAAGACTAGCCATGACCTGATGAGTCTTCATTGTCTAAGTGGAAATATCTGGAGAGTCCATCTGCATTGGAGTGGCTACTCCCAGGTCTATGTTCCACTGTATAGTCCATTCCCTGTAGGGATATGGACCACCTCAACAATTTAGGATTTTCACCTTTCATTTGTTTTAGCCAAAGTAGAGGTTTGTGGTCTGTCTGAACAATGAAGTGAGTGCCAAACAGGTATGGCCTCAACTTCTTCAGTGCCCAGACCACAGCAAAGGCCTCCCTCTCAATGGCAGACCAACGCTTTTCTCTAGGGGTCAACCTCCTACTAATAAAAGCAACAGGTTGATCCTGGCCCTCAGAATTAAGTTGTGATAGGACTGCCCCTACTCCTAATTCAGATGCATCAGTTTGGACATAGAATTTTTTAGAGTAACAAGGGCTTTTCAGGACAGGTGCAGAGCACATGGCCTGCTTCAGCTCCTCAAAAGCTTTCTGACAGTTTGCTGTCCATAATACCTTTTTAGGCATCTTTTTGGAAGTGAGGTCATTAAGAGGGGCTGCAATGGAGCCATAGTTCTTAATGAACCTCCTGTAATACCCAGTGAGGCCTAGGAAGGCTCTCACCTGAGTCTGTGTAGTAGGGGGAACCCAATCAATAATTGTTTGGATTTTCCCCTGTAGTGGTGCAATCTGTTCCCCACCAACAAGGTGTCCCAGATAAACCACCTTACCCTGCCCTATCTGGCACTTTGAAGCCTTGATAGTGAGGCCTGCCTTTTGCAGGGCCTCCAAAACTTTCCATAGGTGGACCAGGTGATCATCCCAGCTGGAGCTAAAGACAGCTATATCGTCCAAATATGCTGCACTGAAAGCTTCCAGCCCTTGCAGGACTGTGTTCACCAACCTCTGAAAAGTGGCACGTGCATTTTTCAAACCAAAAGGCATTACAGTAAACTGGTAATGTCCTCCAATGGTAGAAAATGCAGTCTTAGGTTTAGCCTCTTCTGACAATTTGATCTGCCAATACCCTGCAGTCAAGTCAAAAGTGCTTAGATACTTGGCAGATGCCAGTGTATCTATGAGCTCATCTGCCCTGGGTATAGGGTGAGCATCAGTTTTGGTTACCAAGTTGAGACCTCTATAGTCTACACAAAACCGCATTTCCTTCTTTCCATCTTTGGAATGGGGTTTTGGTACCAGTACCACAGGAGAAGCCCATGGACTGTCAGAGTGCTCAACCACTCCTAGTTCTAACATTTTCTGGACCTCTTGCTTTATGCAGTCCCTGACATGGTCAGGCTGCCTATAGATCTTACTTTTGACAGGTAAACTGTCTCCAGTATCTATAGTGTGCTCACACCAAGAAATGGTGCCTGGCACAGTCGAGAAGAGTTCTGAAAATTGTCCTAGGAGATTTATGCAATTGTCTTTCTGCTCAGCAGTAAGACAATCTGCCAAAACTACACCTTCCACAAGAGCATCTTGTTCTGTGGAAGAAAAGAGATCAGGTAGAGGATCACTGTCTTCTTCCTGTCCCTCATCAGTTGCCATGAGCAGGGTGAGATCAGCCCTGTCATAGTAGGGTTTCAGGCGGTTGACATGGAGCACCCTAAGGGGACTCCTGGCAGTGCCTAAGTCAACCAAGTAGGTGACTTCACCCTTCTTTTCAACAATTGTGTGGGGACCACTCCATTTATCTTGGAGTGCTCTTGGGGCCACAGGCTCCAAGACCCACACTTTCTGCCCTGGTTGGTACTGAACCAAAACAGCCTTCTGATCATGCCATTGCTTCTGGAGCTCTTGGCTGGCCTGAAGGTTTTTTCTGGCCTTTTTCATGTACTCAGCCATCCTTGATCTGAGGCCAAGTACATAATCCACAATATCCTGCTTAGGAGCTTTTAAAGGTTGTTCCCAACCCTCCTTTACAAGTGTGAGTGGACCCCTAACAGGGTGTCCAAAAAGAAGTTCAAAGGGGCTGAAGCCCACTCCTTTCTGGGGTACCTCCCTGTAGGCAAAAAGGAGGCATGGTAGAAGGATATCCCATCTCCTGCAGAGTTTTTCAGGGAGACCCATAATCATGCCTTTGAGAGTTTTATTAAATCTCTCCACCAGTCCATTTGTTTGTGGATGATAGGGTGTTGTGAACTTGTACGTTATACCACACTCCTTCCACATGGCCTTTAAGTATGCAGACATGAAATTGCTTCCCCTGTCTGATACCACTTCCTTTGGGAAGCCCATCCTAGAAAATATTCCCAGGAGGGCCTTTGCCACTGCAGGTGCTGTAGTGGTCCTTAAAGGAATTGCTTCAGGATATCTTGTGGCATGGTCCACTACCACCAAGATAAACCTATTGCCTGAAGCAGTAGGAGGGTCAAGGGGGCCAACTATGTCAACCCCTACCCTTTCAAAGGGAACCCCAACCACAGGCAGTGGAATAAGGGGTGCCTTTGGGGTGCCACCTGTCTTGCCACTGGCTTGACAGGTTTCACAGGACTTACAAAATTCCTTTGTGTCCTCAGACATTCTAGGCCAATGAAACAGGGGAACAAGTCTGTCCCAAGTTTTCATTTGTCCTAGATGCCCAGCTAGGGGAATGTCATGTGCCAGTGTTAGGAGGAACTTTCTGTACTCCTGAGGAATCACTAATCTCCTGGCAGCTCCAGGTTTAGGATCCCTATGCTCAGTGTACAAGAGGTTGTCCTCCCAGTAAACTCTGTGAGAGTCACTGACATCCCCATTAGCCTGTTTGACAGCTTGCTGTCTGAGACCCTCTAATGTGGGACAGGTTTGCTGTGCCACATTCAGCTCCTCCCTGGCAGGCCCCCCTTCACCCAAAAGCTCAGCAGTGTCTGCTTCCAGCTCCTCTGGTGTAGGTTCTGCACAGGGAGGGAATTCTTCTTCCTCAGAAGTTGAATCAACTGTAGAGGGAGGGATAGTAGGAAGTGGTTTGCTTCTACTAGCCCTAGCTTTAGGGAGCACTTGGTCCATTGTTCCAGGATCCAAGCTTCCCTGTCCTTTTTGCTTTTTGGCCTGAGCCCTTGTCAAAGCAAAAATATGCCCTGGGATGCCCAGCATTGCTGCATGGGCCTCCAACTCCACATCTGACCAAGCTGATGTCTCCAAATCATTCCCTAATAGACAGTCTACAGGTAAATCTGAAGCTACCACAACTTTCTTTGGACCAGTAACCCCCCCCAGTTGAGATTAACAACAGCCATGGGGTGGCTAAGTGTGTTGTTGTGAGCATCGGTTACTTGGTACTGGTGACCAAGTAGGTGTTGTTCAGGGTGGACCAGTTTCTCTATGACCATAGTCACACTGGCACCAGTGTCACTGTAGGCCTGAACCTCAACACCATTTATTAGGGGTAGCTGCTTGTACTTATCCATATTAAGGGGACAAGCAACTAAGGTGGCTAAATCAATAGCCCCCTCAGAGACTAACACAGCCTCTGTGGCCTCCCTAACAAGGCCAACCCCAACTAAGTTACCAATAGTGAGCCCAGCTACTCCCTTGGATTGGCTATTAGTAGGTTTGCTCCCACCACCACTGCTATTAGTAGGGACACAAGGGGTAGCAGTAGGGGTTGTAGTGGTAGGAGCATTGGTGCTTTTCTTTGGACAACTGGGATCTGTTGTCCAATGGCCTTTTATTTTACATAAATAGCACCATGGTTTCTTTTCCTCGTTCTGATTAAAAGAGGATTTGGGCCCACCACCCCCACCAGAGTGTTTTTGTGGGCCTGATGAAGACTCATTTTTAGATTTGTCCCCACCCTTGTCAGAAGACTTACCATCCTTCTTTTTGTTGCCATCTTTGTCACCCCCTGTATGAACTTTTCTGTTCACCCTTGTTCTGACCCATTTGTCTGCCTTCTTTCCCAATTCTTGGGGAGAGGTCAGATCAGAGTCCACCAAGTACTGGTGCAACAAATCAGACACACAATTATTAAGAATATGCTCTCTCAGGATCAAGTTATACAGTCTGTCATAATCAGTAACTTTACTGCCATGTAACCACCCCTCCAAGGCCTTCACTGAATGGTCAATGAAATCAACCCAGTCTTGTGAAGACTCCTTTTTGGTCTCTCTGAACTTTATCCTGTACTGTTCAGTGGTTAAGCCATAACCATCCAGGAGTGCATTCTTAAGAACTTGGAAATTATTAGCATCATTTTCTTTCACAGTAAGGAGCCTATCCCTACCTTTTCCACTAAATGATAGCCATAGGATAGCAGCCCACTGCCTTTGAGGGACATCCTGTACAACACAGGCCCTCTCAAGCGCAGCAAACCACTTGTTAATGTCATCCCCCTCCTTATAAGGGGGAACTATCTTATGCAGATTCCTGGAATCATGCTCTTTTGCAGGATGACTATGGGGAATACTGCTGCTGCCACCATGGGTATCTAAACCCAACTTCTGTCTTTCTTTCTCTAGTTCAAAAGACTGTCTATCCAAATCCAGCTGTTGCTTTTTAAGCTTCAGTCTGGTTTGTTCCACTCTCAACTTATTGAGTTCCCTCTCTAACATTCTGTCATCAGGGTTGGTGGGAGGGACATTCTTAGACACAGAAGAATGAACAGAAGGAGACCTGTCCCTTACTGAAGCCACCCTAACAGCTTGGCTAACAGAAACATCCCTACCAGTATGGTGAGAATAAATGCTTTTGCTATGATGTGAGACAACACTATTTCTATGGTGAGGCTCTCCATCATTACCAACTATGCTAGACTGTCTAGTAATGGGCAGGCTCTGAAGTTTCTTTCCTGAATCTTTTCCTGGCGGAGTCCCTGGATCAGATTGGGAACCATTTGCTACTTTTTCAACAGATGTGGCCCCTATGGCCTTATCTTGTTCTCTAAGCATGTTAAGCAATAATTCCAAAGAAGGATTCTTCCCTACACTCAAACCTCTCTCTACACAGAGACTTCTTGCTCCTTTCCAGCTAAGGTGGTCATATGCAAGTTTGGACAGATCAACATTTTGGCCTGTGCCAGACATTTTTAGAGAGAGTTAAAGTGATAGAAAAAGAGAAAAAAGTTTTCAGAACTTTTTAGAAAGACAGAAAAAAACTTTTAAAACTTTTAAGAACTTTTTGAAAGTTTAGAAGTACTTTTCAGCACTTAGAAAAGAGTGAAAAGAGGAAATGCAAAACTTTTTGGCTATGTGTATATACACTGACCTTGTTTTGTATATTTTTCTCTTATGAAAAGTACAATGACAAGAGTGGTAAGTAGTCTCAAAGCACCTATCCCACCGCTGCACAACCAATGTAGGAGGCTGGACTGGCTTGTAGTGAGTACCAAGGGGTACTTGCACCTTGCACCAGGCCCAGTTATCCCTTATTAGTGTATAGGGTGTCTAGCAGCTTAGGCTGATAGATAATGGTAGCTTAGCAGAGCAGCTTAGGCTGAACTAGGAGACGTGTGAAGCTACTACAGTACCACTTAGTGTCATATGCACAATATCATAAGAAAACACAATACACAGTTATACTAAAAATAAAGGTACTTTATTTTTATGACAATATGCCAAAGTATCTTAGAGTGTACCCTCAGTGAGAGGATAGGAAATATACACAAGATATATATACACAATAGCAAAAATATGCAGTATAGTCTTAGAAAACAGTGCAAACAATGTATAGTTACAATAGGATGCAATGGGGAAACATAGGGATAGGGGCAACACAAACCATATACTCCAAAAGTGGAATGCGAACCACGAATGGACCCCAAACCTATGTGACCTTGTAGAGGGTCGCTGGGACTATTAGAAAATAGTGAGAGTTAGAAAAATAACCCTCCCCAAGACCCTGAAAAGTGAGTGCAAAGTGCACTAAAGTTCCCCTAAGGACAAAGAAGTCGTGTTAGAGGAATAATGCAGGAAAGACACAAACCAACAATGCAACAACTGTGGATTTCCAATCTAGGGTACCTGTGGAACAAGAGGACCAAGTCCAAAAGTCACAAGCAAGTCGGAGATGGGCAGATGCCCAGGAAATGCCAGCTGTGGGTGCAAAGAAGCTTCCACTGGACAGAAGAAGCTGCGGTTTCTGCAGGAACGAAAAGGGCTAGAGACTTCCCCTTTGGTGGACGGATCCCTCTCGCCATGGAGAGTCGTGCAGAAGTGTTTTCCCGCCAAAAGAACGCCAACAAGCCTTGCTAGCTGCAAATTGTGCGGTTAGCGTTTTTGGACGCTGCTGTGGCCCTAGAGGGACCAGGAGATCGCAAATTGGACCAGGAGAGAGAGGGGACGTCAAGCAAAACAAGGAGCCCTCTCAGCAGCAGCAGGTAGCACCCGGAGAAGTGCCAGAAACAGGCACTACAAGGATGCGTGAAACGGTGCTCACCCGAAGTCGCACAAAGGAGTCCCACGTCGCCGGAGACCAACTTAGAACGTCGTGCAATGCAGGTTAGAGTGCCGTGGATCCAGGCTTGGCTGTGCACAAAGGATTTCCGCCGGAAGTGCACAGGGGCCGGAGTAGCTGCAAAAGTCGCGGTTCCCAGCAATGCAGCCCAGCGAGGTGAGGCAAGGACTTACCTCCACCAAACTTGGACTGAAGAGTCACTGGACTGTGGGGGTCACTTGGACAGAGTCGCTGGATTCGAGGGACCTCGCTCGTCGTGCTGAGAGGAGACCAAAGGGACCGGTAATGCAGCTTTTTGGTGCCTGCGGTTGCAGGGGGAAGATTCTGTCGACCCACAGGAGATTTCTTCGGAGCTTCTGGTGCAGAGAGGAGGCAGACTACCCCCACAGCATGCACAAGCAGGAAAACAGTCGAGAAGGCGGCAGGATCAGCGTTACAGAGTTGCAGTAGTCGTCTTTGCTACTATTTTGCAGGTTTGCAGGCTTCCAGCGCGGTCAGCAGTCGATTCCTTGGCAGAAGGTGAAGAGAGAGATGCAGAGGAACTCGGATGAGCTCTTGCATTCGTTATCTAAAGTTTCCCCAGAGACAGAGACCCTAAATAGCCAGAAAAGAGGGTTTGCCTACCTAGGAGAGAGGATAGGCTAGCAACACCTGAAGGAGCCTATCACAAGGAGTCTCTGACGTCACCTGGTGGCACTGGCCACTTAGAGCAGTCCAGTGTGCCAGCAGCACCTCTGTTTCCAAGATGGCAGAGGTCTGGAGCACACTGGAGGAGCTCTGGACACCTCCCAGGGGAGGTGCAGGTCAGGGGAGTGGTCACTCCCCTTTCCTTTGTCCAGTTTCGCGCCAGAGCAGGGCTAAGGGGTCCCCTGAACCGGTGTAGACTGGCTTATGCAGAATTGGGCACATCTGTGCCCAACAAAGCATTTCCAGAGGCTGGGGGAGGCTACTCCTCCCCTGCCTTCACACCATTTTCCAAAGGGAGAGGGTGTCACACCCTCTCTCAGAGGAAGTTCTTTGTTCTGCCATCCTGGGCCAGGCCTGGCTGGACCCCAGGAGGGCAGATGCCTGTCTGAGGGGTTGGCAGCAGCAGCAGCTGCAGTGAAACCCCAGGAAGGGCAGTTTGGCAGTACCAGGGTCTGTGCTACAGACCACTGGGATCATGGGATTGTGCCAACTATGCCAGGATGGCATAGAGGGGGCAATTCCATGATCATAGACATGTTACATGGCCATATTCGGAGTTACCATTGTGAAGCTACATATAGGTAGTGACCTATATGTAGTGCACGCGTGTATTGGTGTCACCGCACTCACAAAGTTCAGGGAATTGGCTCTGAACAATGTGGGGGCACCTTGGCTAGTGCCAGGGTGCCCTCACACTAAGTAACTTTGCACCTAACCTTTACCAGGTAAAGGTTAGACATATAGGTGACTTATAAGTTACTTAAGTGCAGTGTAAAATGGCTGTGAAATAACGTGGACGTTATTTCACTCAGGCTGCAGTGGCAGGCCTGTGTAAGAATTGTCAGAGCTCCCTACGGGTGGCAAAAGAAATGCTGCAGCCCATAGGGATCTCCTGGAACCCCAATACCCTGGGTACCTCAGTACCATATACTAGGGAATTATAAGGGTGTTCCAGTAAGCCAATGTAAATTGGTAAAAATGGTCACTAGCCTTTTAGTGACAATTTGGAAAGAAATGAGAGAGCATAACCACTGAGGTTCTGATTAGCAGAGCCTCAGTGAGACAGTTAGTCACTACACAGGTAACACATTCAGGCACACTTATGAGCACTGGGGCCCTGGGTTACCAGGGTCCCAGTGACACATACAACTAAAACAACATATATACAGTGAAAAATGGGGGTAACATGCCAGGCAAGATGGTACTTTCCTACAGGGGGTAGGGGTGGGGAGGGGGTCCTACCACCTTTGGGGGTGGCAGGGGGGTGGGGAGTGTGGGAGGAGGACTCGGGGTGGGGGAGACGCCTATTAGTGCCAGGGAAGGAATTCCCTGGCACTGATAGTGCCTTCCGCCATGGATTTCGTGGCGGTTCCAAACCATCCGAAATCCATGGCGGTATGCAGGGCCGTGATACCGCCGGTGGTCTGGTGACGGCCGCCGGGCTGGAGACCGAAGTCTCCAGCCCAGCGGTCGTCACCGCCCTGGCGGTCGGAGTGGAGAAGTGGCAGATGACCATGGCGGTAATCGCCATGGTCATAATTCCATTTTTTTTCCCGCCGGCCTGTTGCCAGTAATACCGCCACTTCTCCCCCGTCCGCCAGGGTTGTAATGAGGGCCTATGTGTTTGACCTTAAATTACAGACTCAAAAATGTCTCCAGTACAAACTGGAATACCCATGCTCACTAATGTGTTGCCTCTCGATCAGTATAAATTTACTATTTACACTGATGGCTCAGCTCAACCTGCTCTAGGTACTACAGTAAACATCAATACTCTGTGGCTTGCACAGCTGTTTATGGAGTACTGATGGATGGAGAATTCCACACTCAACAAACTTTTACGCTGTCCCTTGGGGACTGCACTGAGCAGTTATCTGAACTAAAAGCTTTAATTCTGGCACTGGAACATACAGATCGTGAATTTGCCACTCTTACATGTATGTGATTTGTGTTACTGTGTCCAGTCCTTTCATAAAAATGTGCATTACTGGTGCCTAAATGGATTCAAAGACTCTAAGGGAAATACTATCACGCATTAGGTGCTTTAGTGAAAAGTGGCAGAATGCAAAGACAAGCTTACAAAGCCTCATGTAATACATACAGTGGGTCATCGACATGTTGGAATACACGTTGTAGGGAATTCACTGGCTGATGAAGCAGACAAACCTGCAGTCATTACTGCAACTGTAGATTTAATAACTCATTCTCATACAAGGGTGGATGAAGAAATACTGGCTGTCTTGAACACTTCGGCTAACAATGCCCATTTACCTCAAATATATCCAGCAAAATATTTCTACCAAAAGTGCCATAACATTCCTAATGCCACCATTCTAGGGGTGGATGATCGGGTGATCCTCAATGAAGGGCGCAGGTTAGAATTAATTAAAGCAGTACATGAGGGGGTGGCATCTGCCCATGCTGGTGTGGCAGTCACAGTTTCTTTGTTACAAAAACACTGTTGATGCCATGGTCTCTGCATACAGACAAAGACATGTCCTTAGCTGTAACATTTGCCAACAAATTAAAGGCTTTTTGTAAACCGATCTACGAAGCCTGATGCTGTCCTCACAAACACAGTCTTGTCTGGGGGAAATGGCTGGGTCAGCTTGCTTAAGATACCATAAAGGATAGAAATATCACTAATGCTTTGCTATTGCTATGTGTTATTTCATTGTGCATGTTGTGCTCAGCCGCTGTGTCGATCTCATCGATATATCATGTGTGCGTCTAATCCTACTTGCTGTGAAGACTCAATAAAATTTGCTTATCAAAATAAAAGGGTACCATTTTTAATACATTTCCCCCATTTATGTATTCCCAGACACGTTTGGGGCTGTGGCTCCTTTGGGTGTTGCTGGTATTCGTGGGTGATTATGTAGAGGTAGCGTAGGGAAGTACACAATATCTCACCCGTCCCTCCAAGACTGTATGGTGCATCCTGTGGTGTCTTGGAGACTGCGCACCAAGCAAAGGGGGAAGCGGTAGAGGAGCCACCTCCTCTAACTCCAACGCAACATGAAACATGCAAGATTAGTAGTGAGCAAAGTGTTCCTGAATGCACAGGTATTATATATAGTTCATGGTCAGGGGCCGCAAAGCCACCCAACAGGAATGTTTACTTCACTGCTTCTCATCGCACTCTTGACTGCTTCCCCTTCCAGGCCAATCTCATCGGCTGTGTCATAAGCAAGAACAAAGATTTATGAAGTATTAGGGGCACATTGATAACTTGATAAAGTAGCCTGAGTAAGATGGCCATCTTTATCAGCTCTGTCCATCCACCCAAAGATAAAGGGAATGACACCCAGCATGTAAACTGTTCTGTGATTCTATCTAGTTGTTTGTAGTTTACTCGCATGACAACATTTGTGTCTCGATTAATCCATACATGGAAGTATTTAGATGAGATGTACTGCTATTCTAGGATGTTTTCAGGGGTAAACTTTGGCATGCTGCTGGGAAGACCTGGGATTTGTTCAAGTTAATGGTTATACAGGACAAATGACCGTACCGCATGTGTTTCCTCATTATTGGGCTACAGCATTGTTGTGAATTCCTAATCTATACCCTCATGCTGTCTGCATATAATGATGCTGGGACATGCCTGCTAGTATGTGTTGGAAATGGCCCTCTCTGCAGGGTCACCCCCAAACGTTTTGCCTTTTTCCCTCCACCTTTTACTGAAATCGTTATTGTTGGCCCTAGGACTCTGTGCACTTTATTACAGTGCTAAAGTGTATGTGCTTACTTCCTAAAACATGGTCAAATTTGTTAATACCCAATTGGCATATTTAATTTGCTTGTAACTCCCTCGTAGAGTGGTATACCATATTGCCCTCACCGCAGCCACTGACGACATCAGGGTCCTGCTTGACAACAGCAAAACCGCGGCCCTCATCCTCCTGGACCTCTCGGCTGCCTTCGATACCACCTGCCACTGCATCCTGCGCACACGCCTCCACAACGCAAGGATCCGGGACAGAGCTCTGGAGTGGACCACCTCCTTCCTCTCCGGCAGAACCCAGAGCATCCACCTGCTTTCTGCTCCAAAGCATTCAATATCATCTGCGGCGTTCCCCAAGGATCATCCCTCAGCCCTACACTATTCAACATCGACATCGCCCCTTTAGCAAAACAAAAGGATGATGGACGGAGTGCTTAACAATGCAAACACTCACCCCCAGTCACAGATCGGGGTTTAATCCATCGTTCTTTTGCTCCCCATGCCACCCCAGTTTGGACCCCACCATATGCAAATCAGTCTTGACCCTGTTCCTCATGGCAACAGTCCAGCCCGAACTGCCAAGCCAAGTCCTCGCTGGACCAGAAACAAGCATCCTGGGATTGGTTTCAGGGTTTTACCCTTCATCAGCCAGGCTAGCTTGAATCCAATGACACAGTGAGCAAGGAACCACGTCTGGGCATACCCTTCCCACTTAGGGCAACTTTAGCGAAACAAATGCAAATCAGTCTTGACCCTGTTCTTCATGGGAACAGTCCAGCCTGAACTGCCAAGCCAGGTCCTCGCTGGACCGGAAACAAGCATCCTGGGACCAGTTTCAGGTTTTCACCCTTCATCAGCCAGGCTAGCTTGAATCCAGTGGCACAGTGAGCAAGGGACCCACGTCTGGGCATACCCTTCACACTTAGGGCAACTTTAGCAGAACAAAAGGATGATGGATGGAGTGCTGAACAATGCAAACACTCACCCCCAGTCACAGATCTGGGTTTAATCCATTGTTCTTTTGCTCACCATGTGATCCCAGTTTGGACCCAGCCATATGCAAATCAGTCTTGACCCTGTTCCTCATGGGAACAGTCCAGCCGGAACTGCCAATCTAGGTCCTCGCTGGACTGGAAACAAGCATCCTGGGACCGGTTTCAGGGTTTCCCCCTTCATCAGCCAGGCTAGCTTGAATCCAGTCAATCAATCAATCAATCAATCTATTTATAGAGCGCACTACATACCCGTTAGGGTTTCAAGGCGCTGGAGGGGGGGGGTAAACTGCTACTGGTTGAAGAGCCAGGTCTTGAGTCTTCTGAAGGCGAGGAGGTGCTGGTTCCGTTGCAGGTTGATTGGGAGAGTGTTCCATGTCTTGGCGGCGAGGTAGGAGAAGGATCTGCCGCCGGATGTCTTTCGGTGGATGCGGGGGACGGTGGCGAGTGCGAGGTCTGCGGAGCGGAGCTGGCAGGTGGGGGTGTAGAAGCTGAGTCTGTTGTTGAGGTAGGCAGGTCCGGTGTTGTGGAGTGCTTTGTGTGCGTGGGTGAGGAGCTTGAAAGTGATCCTCTTGTCAACGAGGAGCCAGTGGAGGTCTCTCAGGTGGGGTGTGATGTGATTGCGGCGGGGTACGTTGAGGACCAGTCGGGCGGAGGCTTTTTGGATGCATTGGAGGCGCCGTAGTTGTTTTGTCGGGATGCCTGTGTAGAGTGCGTTGCCGTAGTCTAGCCTGCTGCTGACGAGGGCCTGCGTCACTGTTTTTCTAGTGTCTGTTGGGATCCACTTGTAGATCCTGCGGAGCATGCGGAGAGTGTTGTAGCAGGAGGAGGTGACTGCGTTGACCTGTTTTGACATGGAGAGGGAGGAGTCGAGGATGAAGCCCAGATTGCGTGCGTGGTCGGTCGGTGTTGGTGGGGTTCCTATGGATGTTGGCCACCAGGAGTCGTCCCAGGCGGAGGGGTTGGGTCCGAGGATGAGGACCTCCGTCTTGTCCGAGTTTAGTTTCAGGCGGCTGTTTCTCATCCATTCGGCCACAGCCTGCATTCCCTCGTGGAGGTTGGACTTGGCGGTGTGCGGGTCTTTGGTAAGGGAGAGGATGAGCTGGGTGTCATCGGCATAGGAGATGATGTTGAGGATGTGTTGGCGGGCTACTTGGGCGAGGGGTACCATGTAGATGTTGAATAATGTTGGGCTGAGGGATGAGCCCTGGGGTATGCCGCAGATGATTTTGGTGGCTTTGGAGCGGTACGGAGGGAGGCGGACTCTCTGGGTTCTGTCGGAGAGGAAGGATGTGGTCCACTCGAGGGCTTTCTCTTGTATTCCGGCTTCGGAGAGGCGGGTTCTCAGAGTGTGATGGCATACCGTGTCGAAGGCGGCTGATAGGTCCAGGAGGATGAGGGCTGATGTTTCGCCGTTGTCCATTTGGCGTCTGATGTCGTCTGTGGCGGCGAGGAGCGCGGTCTCGGTGCTGTGGTTTTGTCGGAAGCCGGACTGGGAGGGGTCCAGGATGTCGTTGTTTTCGAGGTGGCGAGTCAATTGTGCGTTGACGATTTTCTCGATGACCTTCGCAGGGAACGGGAGTAGGGAGATGGGTCAGAAGTTCTTAAGGTCCTGGGGGTCTGCTTTGGGCTTCTTAAGAAGGGCGTTGATTTCGGCGTGTTTCCAGCTTTCCGGGAATGTTGCTGTTTCGAAGGAGATGTTGATGACCTTCCGTAGTTGGGGAGTGATGGCTGCGTCCGCTTTGTTGTACACGTGGTGGGGGCATGGGTCTGACGGTGATCCGGAGTGGATGGAGTTCATCAATTTGCATGTCCCGGTGTCGCTGACGTTGGCCCAGGAGGTTAGGCGATCAAATCGGGTGGTATTAGCGGGGGTGGTGTCTGGCGTGGTGGGGGCGGCTGTGGTGTTGAAGCTGTCGTGGATGTCGGTGATCTTTTAGTGGAAGAATGTGGCCAGAGAGTCGCAGAGCTCTTGTGAGGGTGGAATGTGGTTGATGTTGGTGTTGGGGTTGGAGAGTTCTTTCACGATGCTGAAGAGCTCTTTGCTGTCGTGTGCATTGTTATCTAGGCGGTCTTTGAAGGATGATCTTTTGGCTATTCTGATTAGTTGGTGGTGTCTGCGGGTGGCGTCTTTGTGGGGCGTGAGGCTGTCGGGTGTGTGTTTGGTGAGCCATTTATTCTTAAGTTTCCGGCAGATGCGCTTGGAGGTCTGGAGCTCTTCAGTGAACCAGGTTGCTTTCTTGGTGGTTTGGTTGTTGGAGGTCTTCTTGAGTGGGGCGAGTGAGTTGGCTCAATCGTTGATCCACGGTCGGAGGTTGTGGGCGGCGGTGTCTGGGTCGGTGGGGTTGTTGGGCGGGTTCTGGGCAAGGGCGCTGGTCAGCTGGTCTTGGGTGACTTTGCTCCAGTGGCGGCGGGGTGGTTGTAGGGTACGGTGGTGCTTGACCTGTTTCTGGAAGGTGAAGTGGATGCAATGGTGGTGGGTCCAGTGGAGTTCGGTGGTGTGGTTGAAGGTGATGTGGGCGCTTGAGGAGAAGATGGGGTCAAGTGTGTGGCCGGCTGCGTGGGTGGGTGTGGTGACGAGTTGTCTGAGGCCGAGGTTGGCGAGGTTGTCGATCAGGGTGGTGGGCTTGACGTTGTTGTTCGAGGTGGAAGTTGAGGTCCCCGAGGAGGATGTAGTCAGTAGAGGTGAGTGCGTGGGTACTGGCGAGGTCAGAGATGGAGTCGCTGAAGGGTGCCTGTGGTCCTGGGAGTCTGTAGATGAGTGTTCCTCTGAGGGTGGTGTTAGGGTCAGTGTGTATTTGGAAGTGCAGATGTTCGGCGGTCTTGAGGGTGTCGTCCGTGTGGGTGTGGACCTTGAGGGTGGTCTTGTGGGTGATGGCTATTCCTCCTCCGATTCTGTTTGTGCGATCTCTGCGGGTGATCTTGTAGCCCTCCGGGATGGCTATGGTGATGTCGGGCGCCGAGGAGTCGTTCCATCAGGTTTCGGTAAGGAAGGCCACGTCAGGGGCTGAGGTGTCGAGCAGGTCCCAGAGCTCGATGGTGTGCTTGCGTGCAAAGCGGGTGTTAAGGAGTATGCAGTGGAGGTGGTTGGTTCTGGTCTTTGGAGGTTTGGTGGTTCTGTCGCAGGTGAATCTGCAGTTGTGGCAGGAGAAGGGTCCGTGGGTGTTCTTTGGTGAGGACTGGAAGCATGCTGTGGAGTGGCCAGGGTTGAGGTCGTTGAGGTCGCTGGCCGTGTAGTGGTGTCTGGAGGTGCGGGGATTCCGTGGACCAGGGGGGGTGGCTCTGGGCGCGGTCCAGGCACGGACGGGTGCAGTCGGGCTTGCCTCTGGCGCGCCTCTGGCAGCGACCACCATTAAGAAGGGGAGGAGGGAGGATAGAGGGAGGAGCAGCTGGGAGACGGGAGGCGTGAAAGAATGGGGGCTCGAGGGGGGCGAGCCGCAGGAACGCAGCGGTGGGAAAGGAGATGGCTCAGGGGAGCCGAGGCGCTGGGGGGGCAGTGGGGCACAGAGGGCGGCGAAAAAGAAAGGAACAGGCGCAGTAGGAGCGGAAAACGAGGTGAGAATAGATGGCAGATGCAGACAAGATCAGGCAAACGCGGGAATTACGGAGGAGACAAGGCACAACTTGCAAGTTGCAGAAAGACAAGACAAAACACGGAGATTACAGAGGAGACAAGGCAGAACATGCAAAATACAGGAGGACAAGGCAAAAACACAGAAAGACAAGGCAAAACACGGAGATACAAGGCAAAACACGGAGATTACAGAGGAGACAAGGCAGAACACAGAGAGACAGGGCAAAACACGAAGATTACAGAGGAGACAAGGCAAAACACGGCTATTGTGGTTAAGACAGGGTAGACACAGTAAATACAGTCAGGAAAAGGCAAACACACACAGTGACTCAAAGAAGGCGCTTACCGTTAGACACCAGGGACGGCCAGCAGGGAGCAGCGAGAGTGGGGAGGGGAGGACACGGGGATCGCTGGGTGTCGCTGTACGCATGGGGAGTGATCCAGTGGCCAGAAAGGTCAAAGGTCACTCCCAGTGGCCACCGGAAAAATGCATCCTGGGACCGCTGCTTGCTATGCCACCAGATTCAAACTAGCCTGGCTGATGAAGGGTAATACCCTGAAACCGGTCCCAGGATGCTTGTTTCTGGGCCAGTGAAGACCTGGCCTGGCAGTTCGGGCTGGACTGCTCCCATGGGGAACAAGGTCACGACTGATTTGCATATGGCTGGGTCTAAACTGGAATGGCATGGCAAGCAAATAAACTGATAGATTAAACCCAGAGCTGTGACTGGGGGTGAATGTTTGATTTGTTCTGCATTCCGTCCATCATCTGTTGTTTTTGCATTTGTCGCCCAAAGTGGGAAGGGTATGCCCAGACGTGGGTCCCGTGCTTGCTATGCCACCAGATTCAAGCTAGCCTGGCTGAGGAAGGGTGATACTCTGAAACCGGTCCAAGGATGCTTGTTTCTGGTCCAGTGAAAACCTGGCCTGGAAGTTCGGCTGGACTGTTCCCATGAGGAACAGGGTCAAGACTGATTTGCATATGGCTGGGTCTAAACTTGAATGGCATGGCAAGCAAAAAAACTGATGGATTAAACCCAGATCTGTGACTGGGGGTGAATGTTTGATTTGTTCTGCATTCCGTCCATCATCTGTTGTTTTTGCATTTGTTGCCCAAAGTGGGAAGGGTATGCCCAGACGTGGGTCCTGTGCTTGCTATGCCACCAGATTCAAGCTAGCCTGGCTGAGGAAGGGTGATACCCTGAAACCGGCCCCAGGATGCTTGTTTCTGGTCCAGTGAAAACCTGGCCTGGCAGTTCGGGATGGACTGTTCCCATGAGGAACAGGGTCAAGACTGATTTGCATATGGCTGGGTCTAAACTGGAATGGCATGGAAAGCAAAAAAACTGATGGATTAAACCCAGATCTGTAACTGGGGGTGAATGTTTGATTTGTTCTGCATTCCGTCCATCATCTGTTGTTTTTGCATTTGTCGCCCAAAGTGGGAAGGGTATGCCCAGACGTGGGTCCCGTGCTTGCTATGCCACCAGATTCAGGCTAGCCTGGCTGAGGAAGGGTGATACCCTGAAACCGGTCCCAGGATGCTTGTTTCTGGTCCAATGAAGACCTGGCCTGGCAGTTCGTGCTGGACTGTTCCCATGGGGAACAGGGTCAAGACTGATTTGTATATGGCTGGGTCTAAACTAGAATGGCATGGCAAGCACAAAAACTGATGGATTAAACCCAGATCTGTGACTGGGGGTGAATGTTTGATTTGTTCTGCCTTCCGTCCATCATCTGTTGTTTTTGCATTTGTCGCCCAAAGTGGGAAGGGTACGCCCAGACGTGGGTCCCGTGCTTGCTATACCACCAGATTCAAGCTAGCCTGGCTGAGGAAGGGTGATACCCTGAAACCGGTCCCAGGATGCTTGTTTCTGGTCCAGTGAAAACCTGGCCTGGCAGTTCGGGCTGGACTGTTCCCATGAGGAACAGGGTCAAGACTGATTTGCATATGGCTGGGTCTAAACTGGAATGGCATGGCAAGTAAAAAAACTGATGGATTAAACCCGGATCTGTGACTGGGGGTGAATGTTTGATTTGTTCTTCATTCCGTCCAACATCTGTTGTTTTTGCATTTGTCGCCCCAAGTGGGAAGGGTATGCCCAGACGTGCGTCCTGTGCTTGCTATACCACCAGATTCAAGCTAGCCTGGCTGATGAAGGGAGATACCCTGAAACTGATCCCAGGATGCTTGTTTCTGGCCCAATGAAGACCTGGCCTGGCAGTTTGGGTTGCACTGTTCCCATGGGGAACAGGGTCAAGACTGATTTGCATATGGCTGGCTCTAAACTGGAATGGCATGGCAAGCAAAAAAACTGATGGATTAAACCCAGATCTGTGACTGGGGGAGAATGTTTGATTTGTTCTGCATTCTGTCCATCATCTGTTGTTTTTGCATTTGTCGCCCCAAGTGGGAGGGGAAAGCCCAGACGTGGGTCCCGTGCTTGCTATGCCACCAGATTCAAGCTAATGACAAAGTGGTAAGTAGTTACAAGTACTTATCCCACCGCTGCCCAATCAATGTAGGAGGCTGGCCTGGCTTGGAGTGGGTACCAAAGGGTACTTACACTCTGTGCCAGGTCCAGTTATTCCTTATTAGTGTAGAAGAGGTGTTTCTAGCAGCTTAGGCTGATAGAAGGTAACTATAGCAGAGCAGGTAACATGCCAGGCAAGATGGTACTTTCCTACACGTGGGTCCCGTGCTTGCTATGCCACCAGATTCAAGCTAGCCTGGCTGATGAAGGGTGATACCCTGAAACCGGTCCCAGGATGCTTGTTTCTGGTCCAGTGAAGACCTGGCCTGGCAGTTCGGGCTGGACTGTTCCCATGGGGAACAGGGTCAAGACTGATTTGTATATGGCTGGGTCTAAACTGGAATGGCATGGCAAGCAAAAAAACTGATGGATTAAACCCAGATCTGGTACTGGGGGTGAATGTTGGATTTGTTCTGCATTCCGTCCATCATCTGTTGTTTTTGCATCTACATCGCCTCTCTCGCCCACGTCGCCCGGCTACACAACCTCAACATCATCTCCTATGCCGACGACACCCAACTGATCATTTCTCTCACCAAGGACCCCCTCACCGCCAAATCCAACCTGCACGAAGGAATGAAGGCTGTCGCAGAATGGATGAGAAACAGCAGACTGAAGTTGAACTCAGACAAGACGGAGGTCCTCATCCTTGGCGCCAACCCCACAGCCTGGGACGACTCCTGGTGGTCGAACTCTCTGGGAGCAGCCCCAACACCCACCGACCACGCACACAACCATGGCGTCATCCTCAACTCAACACTCTCCATGTCCAAGCAAGTCAGCGGCGTCTCCTCATCCTGCTTCAACACCCTCTGCATGCTTCGCAAGATCTACAGATGGATCCCCACAGATACAAGAAAAACAGTCACCCAAGCCCTCGTCAGCAGCAGACTTGACTACGGAAACACCCTCTACGCAGGAGCCCCCGCCAAACTCCTCAAACGACTGCAACGCATACAAAACGTCTCCGCACCCCTGATCCTCGATGCCCACCGCTACAGCCACATCGCCCCCCTCCTGAGAGACCTACACTGGCTCCCCATCAGCAAAAGGAAAACCTTCAAACTCCTAACCCACGCACACAAAGTGCTCCACAACACCGGTCCAGCCTACCTCAACAGACAAATCACCTTCTACTCCCCATCCCGCCAACTCCGCTCTGCCAACCTCGCTCTCGCCACTGTCCCCCGCATCCGAAGAGCGACAACCGGAGGCAGATCCTTCTCCCACCTCACCGCCAAGACCTGGAACACCCTTCCTCTGCCCTTACGTCAGACCGAAGACCTGCTGACCTTCAGGAAGCGGCTCAAAACTTGGCTATTCGAGCAGTAGCAGCACCCCCCCCCCCAGCGTCTTGAGACCATCACAGGTGGTAGTGCGCTCTACAAATACTTGATTGATTGATATATCCAGGGCCTAGAAATTAAATGCTACCAGTGGGAGTGCAGCACTTATTTTGCCACTTCCTTAGCTCTTTAAAACATGTCCCTTGTTCTGCCAATGCAGCCTGAATGCATTGTTGCAGTGCCATGTTGTAGGAGGCTGGCCTGGTTTCTAGTGGGTACCAATGGTACTTACGCCTTATACCAGGTCCAGTTATCCCTTAGTAGTAGAGTGTAGTAGTGTTCTAGCTGCTTAGGCTGATCAAAAGGCAACCAGGAGACATGCAAAGCTCATGCAATACCACGTATATCATATAGGTATTATAGACAATACTCATAGTTACTAAAAATAAAGGTACTTTATTTTAGTGACAATGTGGCAAAAATATTTCAGAGGATATACTCCCTTAGGAGGTAAGTAAAATACACAAACTATACACAACTAACCGAATCAGGTAAGTAAAACAGTCAGAAAGTAGTGCAAACACTGTAAAACACGATAGGATGCAATAGGCCTAGGGGCACCACAAACCATATACTAAGTAAGTGGAATGCGAACCACGAATGCACCCCTAGGCAAGTGCAGTGTGTAGAGGGTCGCAGGGAATGTGAGAAAACACCAAGGGTGTAAAGGAGACCCGACCCCAGGACCCAAGAAAGCAGGAGTAAAGTCCTACTATTTCCCCCAAAACACACTAAAGTTGTGATAAGGGATTTGGAAGGGCCACAACAGACTGCAAAGCACTGAAGATGGATTCCTGGACTTGAATACCTGTAAAGGAAGGGGACCAAGAGTCACTAAAGTGTCCAGAGGGGGCAGGAGCCCACTAAACCCCAGATGAAGGTGCAAAATGGCTGCTATGGTTGGAAGAACATGCTGGTTTTGCACCAACAAAAGGAGGTAGGAGGTTCTGCTTTGTGCAGAAGATGTCCCACGGAGTGCTGGAGGATGCAGCATTGTTTCCTTGGCAAAATACCGCAAACAAGCCTTGCTACCTGCAAGAGTCGCGTTTGAAGAAAATGGGTGCTGCCCGGGCACAGTAAGGACCAGGATGTCGCCACTCAGGAGGGAGACAGAGGGAACCCTCAGCAATGTAAAGAGCCCTCTGAAAGGAGGGAAGCACCCGCAGGTGTGCTTGAACACGGGTTCAAGAAGACTGAACACGGAGGTCATCTCAACACTGCAAAGAGAGGTCCCACGACACCGGAGGTCAACTCAGGGAGCTGAGCATTGCAGGACAGAGTGCTGGGGACCTGTGCATGCAGGATTTCTTGGAAATGTGCACAGAAGCCCTTGTAGCTGCAGATCATGCAGTGCACACGATTACTGTCTGGGAGGGGATGCAAGGACTTACCTCCTCCAAATTCGGACAGTTGGACCACTGGACAATCGCGGTCACTTGGGTCCACCACCTGTGTTCCAGGGGCCACGCTCGTCAGGATGAGAGGGGACCCAGAGTACCGGTGAGGCTGTAGTTTGTTGCCTGCTGGAGCAGGAGGAAGATTCCGTTGACCAACAGGAGATTTCTTCGTGGTGGTGAAGGCAGGCAGCCCCCAGAGCATGCACCACCAGGAAACAGTCAAGGAAGCCGGCAGGATTAGGCGCTACAATGTCGCTGGTAGTCTTCTTGCTACTTTGTTGCAGTTTTGCAGGTGTCCTGAAGCAGTTAGAGGTCGATCCCTAGCAGAAATCGAAGAGACAAATGCAGAGGAGACCTGGTGGATTCTTGCAAGTCGTAATCCAAAGAGAAGCCCACAGGAGAGACCCTAAATAGCCCTGAGAGGAGGATTGGCTACCTACCCAGGTATTCACCTATCAGGAGGGGTCTCTGATGTCACCTGTGGTCACTCAGAGGCCCCCAGAGCACCCCCACACCTCTGAAAACAAGATGGCAGAGGTCTGGGACACACTAGAGGAACTCTGGGCACCACCCCTGGGGTGGTGATGGACAGGGGAGTGGTCACTCCCCTTTCCTTTGTCCAGTTTCGCGCCAGAGCTGGGACTGGGGTTCCCTAAACCAGTGTAGACTGACTTATGCAAGGAGGGCACCATCTGTGCCCTTCAAAGCATTTCCAGAGGCTGGGGGAGGCTACCCCTCCCCAGCCTGTAACACCTATTTCCAAAGGGAGAGGGTGTAACACCCTGCTCGCATAGGAAATGCTTTGTTCTGCCTTCCTGGGACTGGGCTGCGTGGACCCCAGGAGGGTAGTACCCTGTCTGTGAGGTGGCAGCAGCTGTAGCTGCAGTGCAAGCCTCAGAGAGCTGGTTTGGCAGTACTGGGGGTCCATAGTGGAGCCCCCAGAATGCATGTAATTGGCTCCCCAATACCAGATTTGGAATGGGGGGACAATTCCATGATCGTAGACATGTTACATGGCCATATTCGGAGTTACCATTGTGAAGCTACATATAGGTATTGACCTATATGTAGTGCACGCGTGTAATGGTGTCCCCGCACTCACAAAGTCCAGGGGAATGGCCCTGAACTATATGGGGGCACCTTTGCTAGTGCAAGGGTGCCCTCACACTTAGTAACTTTGCACCTAACCGTCAGCAAGTGAAGGTTAGACATATAGGTGACTTATAAGGTACTTAAGTGCAGTGAAAATGGCTGTGAAATATCGTGTGCGTTATTTCATGCAGGCTGCAATGGCAGTCCTGTGTAAGGGTTTGTCTGAGTTCCCTATGGGTGGAAAAAGAAATGCTGCAGCCCATAAGGATCTCCTGGAACCCCAATGCCCTGGGTACCTAGGCACCATATACTAGGGACTTATACTAGGGACTTATAATGGGGGTCCAGTGTGCCAATTAGAATTGGAAAATGTAGTCACTAGCCTATAGTGACAAATTTAAAGGCAGAGAGAGGATGAACACTGAGGTTCTGATTAGCAGAGCCTCAGTGAAACAGTTAGGCACTACACAGGCATACATATTTAGGCCACAAACTATGAGCACTGGGGTCCTGGCTAGCAGGATCCCAGTGAGACAGGCAAAAACATACTGACATATATGAAAAATTGGGGTAACATGCCAAGAAAGATGATACTTTCCTACACCTGTCGACTTGGCTTTTAAAACCCCTTGCCAAGCCTTAAACCCCCCTTTTATTACAAAAATTCACCCCTACGATAGACCATAGGCAGCCCATAGGACAGGGTGCTGTGTTATTCAAAGGCAGTACATGTGCTTTAAAGGTTACCTGTCCTTGTTAATGAAAACCTCCCAATTGTGTGTTTCACTACTGTGAGGCCTACCCCTCTCAAAAGTTAACATTGGGGATTTCTTATTATAATTAATAATCTGTAATTTCTAACTGAGAGAGGATGGATCTGTCATGTTTAGTACCTATGAAGTTGTAATGATAAATCCTCTCCAATGGCAAAGTCAAAATTATTGTTACAATTTTGAAAATGCCACTTTTAGAAAGTTGATATTTTCCTGCACTTAGCCCTGTGTGCCTGCAGCCTGTCTCTGATTGCATGTCTTGGTTGGGTGACAGCTGGCCTTTGTGTATTCTCTCTAGACAGCCACACACAATGGGAGTTTAGATGTAACTTGTTAAGGCTCAATGGGTAATTAACTGGCTTGATGGTGGTCGGAGCTGATCACTTGCTCACTTACACCTCAATAGGCTTCTTGGAAATTGCCCTCTCTACAGAGTCAAACACTTTGCCTTTCTCTTCCTACATTTTGCTGGATTTTTGTTTTGTTGGCCTTCGGATCGGTGCACTTTACCAATACTAACTAGTGCTAAAGTGTTTTTGCTCACACCCCTAAACCTGGTTTGAGTGGCATATACCTGCTTTGCATATTTAATGTACATGTAAAAACCTTGTAAAATAGTACATCATATACCCAGGGCCTGTAGATTAAATGCTACCAGTGCGCTTGCATCACTTATTGTGCCACCCACTTAAGTAGCCCTCCAAAACATGCTGCACGCCTGCTGTTGCAGCCCCACTGCCATGTCGACTTGGCATTTAAAACCCCTGTGACGGGCTGGAACCAGTTCGCCCGCACATGGCTCTCACTTGTGCTGACGCTGCCCCTGTTAATCCGAGACTTCCTGGTCTCTCTTCCCGTGATTGGTGGGAAGACCAGCAGTGGCGGGACGCCAGGAGGTCAAAAGTGCCACTGCCAGCACTTACGGTGTTCAGAGATGGGGAGGAGAAAGCGGGAGCCGTGAACCAGTCATCGGAGGAGGAGAAACCCAGCGAGCGAGAAACGAACAAGGAAGACGAGGATCGGAGTCCACTTGAGTTCTGGAGACGGCGGTACCGTCCAAGTACCGGAGGAGTGACGGAAGTCCCTGTTCCAGGCGACCGGGAGGACGAAGTGCAGCACCCCGCCACGCTTCAGGAGAAGCGTGGCCATTCAGGTGCGTGGGACCACGTCCCTGAACGAGTGAGTGAGAAAGAGAGGAAAAGAGTGGAGTGAGAGAAGGGGGGAGAAAGAGGAAAACGGCTAACACGAGGAGAAGGGAGGGGGGAAGGACCACACCAGGAAACACAAAACCACGAGACCTGGGGAAGGGAAGGGGGTGGAAAAGAGAAACAGACAAAAGCGAGGGAGAGAACCAACAGGGAGAGAGAATATACTTACCACCGTGCCCCGTAGAGCACTGTCACCACCAATAGACCAGCCAAGACCTGCGCACAGGAACGGTTGAGCGCTGAAAGAAAATAGGAAGACAGAAAAGACAGGAGTTAGACCATTAAGAGACAGATGGAACAAAGCACATACTAACCTAAACCCGTTTGAGAAATGTAACTTTAACAAGAACAGTGAGACTGGGACAACAAAGAAAGCATAAGGAAACAAAATAGATAACAAGGACCACGTTCACTTACTGATATTATTCTCTTCTCTTCACATGTGCTTCCCGGGGGACGACCTGTGAAAAAGGGAGACAGAAAGAGAAGAGTGAAGACCAAACCTCAAGAACATCCCACCACCAAAAGCCAGTAACCAAAGACTGAAATATACTCACCTGATTCCTCCCACATCCAATATCATCAATAAACTTCCTTTTTTCAAGACTTTAATGGGATCTAGAGTGATTCATCCAACCCCCACACGGTTACAACCCCTTACCAAGCCTTAAACTTCTCTTTATAACATATAAGTCACCCCTGAGGTAGGCCCTAGGTAGCCCATAGGGCAAGGTGCTGTACAATTAAAAGGTTGGACATGTACATTTAAGTTTGACATGTCCTAGTAGTGAAAAACTCACTGATTTGTTTTTCACTACTGTGAGGCCTACCTCTCTCACAGGATAACACTGGGGAGTCCTTGCTACATATAATAAGCTGTAATTCCAAAATGGGTGGAGTTAGATATAGCATGTTTGGTACCTATTGACTTGTAATGATAAACCCTCTTTAGAGGTAAAACTGAATTTATCATTACAAGTCTGAGAATTTCACTTTTAGGAAGCTAGCATTTTCCTGCCTTTAGACCTCTGTGCCTTCAGTCTGCCTTATGTCACAAGACTGGGTGTAACTGAGAGTTGAGACTTTGTGAACGCACCCCAGACAGTCACACAATAATGGGGTTAGCAAAGCTTGAATGGCCTTTCCACTGAAAGGATGGGAGGGCAGAGCTAAGCACAGCCCCACTTTCACCTGAATAGACGGTGCCCTGTCTCCCTACAATAGGTTTAACAACTCTGTATTGTCAGTGAAGCCAGCTAGTAGCAAAGGCAGAGGCGGCATGAAACTCCCATAACATTGAAGATCTTCTCTGGAAACTTCTCCCATCTTCTAGGAGCAGGGCACCAGGGTATACAAATAGAGCGGTCAGTCCTACTCTTCAATTCACTACTGGACCTGCAAAGGTCTCTCAGAGGACTGCCTGCTGCTCTAACCTGCTGTGCACTCTAGCAGTCTGCTGCTGTACCTGGAAGGACTGTTTTGCTGCCTGAAGCCTGCTTTGAATCCTCATAGGCCAACCCTGCTGTTGAAACCCGGAATCTTCACCTGCACCCAGGACTTCTAGAAGTGACTCCAAGGGCTAGTTTGCTGGCCTCCTGTTCAGGGCCACAGGAACATAACAGGCTCTCACCATCTTGAACCTGCATCTGGGCCCAGCCTGAGTGAGTTCTGAACCCCTAAGAGGTTTCCATACACTCCTTGACCCTTGGTTGTGGTGCTAAAGATGACCAGATATTGTGGCTGGCGCTTTCATCTTTTAGGTGCTATTTTTTAACCTTTACATTTAAAACTCATAACTCCGGTTCTACTGATTGAATTTTTTGTTGTTTTGGTGTCAAATCATCTATTACATTTTACTGTATTTTTCTAAATTGGTTTGGGATTTGTGTTATGTTTTTACTGTATTACTGTGTGTGTGCTGCATAAACCCTTTACACATTGTCTCTAAATAAAGACGGACTGTTTTTATTGTGCTTAGCTACCCAGGGTTACGCCCAGATTAATTTAGTGACTTTTTGTAGATTGTGGCAGTTGCCTGACCAGGGCTCACACCCTAGTCAACCAACAACCTAATTTCTAACATGGTTGTGTCCTGTCCCCACACAAAGGGCTGCATACCCCCCTGTAGTGGGTTGGGAATCAGGGCAGGAAGGAAGGACCTCTGTGCATTTCAAAGACTTCTTAAGGTCTCCTCCACTTCACAGGCACCACTTGTTAAAAGACGTGGACCTCAGACACAATCAACTTAGTGCATTTGGGGACCTGTGGATACTCTGCGAGGAAGAAGGATTGTTGTACTGCTGCACGGACTGCCACTCTGCTAGACTGCTGCTCTGGACAAACTGCTTTCTTGCTGTGCTGACCTACTGCCCTTCCTGCCTGGCTGAGGAAGGACTGGACAACATCACTTGAACCCAGAACCAGAGAGACTCCAAGGGCTTCCTGGCTTGCCTCCTGATTGAAGTCTCAGGGTCATAAAAGACTTCCAACTTACATGCTGTAGCAACTGGATTCTACCATCTGTCTGTCTGCCCTGCCTAGTGGTGCCAACCCAGTCCTGGACCCTGGAAAGTGAGTTTGAAGTGCTGCTCCAGCAAAACTAATGCATCGCTGTCGACATTGCCTCTCCTCCACTTCGGACTCATTGCTGCCACTGAGAGGATCAACTCGGCTGAATTGCACAGTGCATGAACTCCATTCTCAAACGCATCATAGCCATTGCGTGGCTCGGAACCAATGCATCGCCTTTCTTTGGGGACCAACAACAACGATTCAGCTCACCTGGGCCCCACATTTCATCTTCAACAATGACGCAACTACGGTACTTTGCAGTGTAACAAAGCTGCTCCTGGTGTCCAACTCGTGCTCCATTGCGGTCGGCCTGAACTTTTGACTTTGTCCTGGTATAGTCTGACCCGATATCCCTGGTTGGCAATTTTTGCTTGTACATGCCATTTTACAATTTAGGCCCATATTTATACCATGTTTGCGCTGAATTAGCTTCATTTGTTTTATGCTAAATCAGTGCAAACTTAACTCCATATTTATATTCTGATGCTGGACCAATCTAGTGTCAAAATATTAGAGTTTACGTCATTTTTTGGATGCGTGAAACCTCCTTGCGTCATTGAGATGCAAGGCAGGCGTACCCATCCGAAAAATGACTCTAAGCCCCTTGCGCCATAATTATCCACCCGGGCAAAAAAGACGCACTGTTGGGAGACGGACCCAAAAAATAACGTTAACTCCGATTTGCGTCAAATTTTAACACCTGGGTCAGACCAGGTGTTAAAATGAGGCAAACACATCAGTAGTTAAGGAAAACACACAGAAGCAACATCACAAACCCACAGGACAAGATAGAAGTGTTACTGCTCCAGCTTGCGAGACAAAGCAGAGGACAGCAACAACCACAGCAACCACCACAACGCGAACCACAAAAGCAACGCAGAAGGCAGGAGAGGGTATTCAGAAACAGGACAGCCCTCCAAGGCCTCAGGGAACAAGACATCATAAGGACATATAGACTCAACCAGCAAGCCATACTTCACCTGCTGCACCACATTGAGCCACAAATCACAGCCAGCCTGCAGACCCCACACAACATACCACCTGAGACAAAGCTGTCCTGCACGTGCTGGCAAGTGGCTCATTTCAAACAACGGGTGCCCTGGTTATTGATGTGTCACTGCCGTCATTCTCCGCGTTCCATCCAAAGGTGTTAGATGCAATAATCTCCCTGACACCCCACCACATCAGCTTCCCCAACAACCAGCAAAAGCAGCAGGAGATAAAACAGGAGTTCTACCAATGTCATGGCTTCCCACATGTGCGTGGTGCAATTGACTGCACCCATGTCCGACTTGTGCCAATTGCAGCAACAGAGCACATATACCGGAATCGCAAGCACACGTAGTCCATCAATGTGCAGGCCATAGTGGGCCACAGAGGACAAGTTACTAACATTTTGGCCAAGTATCCTGCAAGTGTACATGACGCCTACATATTACGGCACAGCAGGATCAACAAACACTTCCAGGATGGACAATATGGAAATGGAAATGGCCTACTTGTGGGTAAGTCATCAAACATAGCAATATACACACCAACCCTGTAGGACACACAAGACATACACCACTACAAAAACACCATGTGGAGAGGACATTTGGCATACTGAAGTCAAGATTCAGGTGCCTGGACATCACAGGAGGCAGCTCTTATATGCCCCTAACGTTGTCTGCAAAATTATCATGACATGCGCTATCCTGCACAACATTTGTGTGCGGATGAACGTCCCCATGTATGGCCAGGTTGATTACGTGCCGGATGAGGAGGAGGAGGATGGTGGTGTAGAAATGAAGGGGGAACAGCATAACACAGCTGCTGGGATATGCACCAGACAGCACATAGTTAAAAACGTTTTCACTTAAGAACCACTTAAATCTCCTTGCCAACTTTGTAAATAAACACTTCACTTATACAACCACTCCTGCTTTGGTCTCTTCAATCCCCACTACTTATACCATAGGATTGTGAGTCTAACCTCAGGGAGCATGTTACAAATATGAATCTGACAAGTACTGTAACAACATGATATGTGATGTGTAAGATTGTACTGCCACCATCACAAACATCACTAATAGCCTTATCTCTGGTATGTGACAACTGAAGAACACAATCTATGGACCACAACATATCTTGTACAACCATGTTGCCAACTTGTTCATTAATAGCTCATCACACACAACTACATCACGTCCAAATAGGAAGTATGCAAGGGGCCCACATATGAGGTAGTGGATGATCAAAATTAGAAAGTTAGTAATGTTAGAACAGAACACTGTCACAACTCAGTGTGTGAATTGCAATGGCTGCATGGAACATGTGTGACAATGGGGGGACATAATTGGTGCCAATGGTTATGATGATTTGCCCATGTATAACAAGTAATGGAAGAGGTTGGGCCTACGCGGTACATCCATGGTATTCTTTCCTGCCACTGCCGTGGGGCCCAATCCTGACACAGGGTGCACATGACCTCAAACATTGCACGGACACGTCTGTGGAATTCACTTCAGTATGAATGAGAACATATCCAGCTAGGGATGCAGGTCCACCACACAAAACCAACAACCATTGCTAAATGCAATGAATTTAATCAAACATTTGTGGTCAAAACATAATCTGGGTGGAATGTAGACAGAGTGTGTCATACACAGTATTTACCAAAGATGTACACATGTCAGACATATGTGTAGGCCACACACAAGCCCCCATAAACTCCAAATCTACATACGGAGACAGTTGTCCGGTAACATTTCCTAGGTAGCATTGGTTCAGCCATCATTAACAATGCTTGAGCTGTGTATGTCGTTTTAAATATTATGATCTGTATGACAACATCACATACAAAAACACAATTCACAATCACAAAGCAGAATTATTGCATTGTACTGACTGCCATAATATATGTGGCTACACTGTTATCACACATGCATACACAGTACTGACTGCAATACATATGTGGATACACTGTTGTCACACATGCATACATGTGCATGACATGCAACTATTTGCATGCTGTTGACTCTGTTACACACACATCGGTGTAACAGACAAATCACACCTTCATCACACTGTTGCATGGACTACTACATGTGGCCATGCACAATATGCCACACTGCAGCACAGCCCAATTCATTTGTATTTTGATACATGGTGCACCTAAAAACAATGGAACAAAAACACAATTAGTAATTGAGTCAAAATAATTGGCGCAAATGTGTCTAAAACATCCGCAAACGCAAAGAATATGACACCTAGGCCCTTAGTGTGAATTCCACCTTTGTACTCTCCTCAATGCTGATTTTCAGTGAATTCAACGCATAACTGTAATGCGTCAATAAAACCGACGCACGTGCATCATGCGTCTAAAATACCAATGCAAATGTCAAATGTGTCATATAAATACACGCAAAATTGAAAACGTGACGCATGGGGAAAGGAAGTGATGTAATAGGAAATTCTGTTTACAAGCATAGTACGGTGGGTATACTTTCACTTTCTCTTTACAGTCTGTGCCTCTTTTGACTGTGTGGTTGTGTTCTGGAGTTAGTGGTTGTGATTTCCTTGCGTATTGTATCTTGTGGTGTCCCTCTTGTTGTGTTTTGTTAAATATTGTCTGCATTTTGTCCCAGTGTTTCTAAATTTGTGTGTTTTTGTGTATATTTGTGTTTGTACTGTGGGGTGTCTGTCCGGGCTAGTTGTTAAGTTAGGATTGGTTATTGGGCTTAAGTTTCAGTTTTTTTCATTTTTTTTTCTAAGTATTTGTGGTCAACCGTTCCGGTTATAACATGTCTGGTAGGGGGAGGTTGACAAGGATGGGAGGGGCAGAGTTGGGTGGCTTTGTGTGGATGGTAGCCATCTACCTGCTGATGATGTTGGAGATGGGGGCTGGGTCATACCCGATGGAGGCGAGCTGGCTCTGGTGGGGCCAGATGCTCCAACACCTGAAGAGGGCTTATATGAGCACCAGGAATGAGTACTGCCTCAAGCATCGCTGGGCAGATCTGGTGGCCAGGGAGCAGGATCTGCTCAATCATCTTGGTGATGAGATTGGCAACCCTGTTGGTGAGTCTCCCATTAACATACTATTTACTGTTCACTGCTCTAGAATAACAGTAGCAGATGTGTTGGAGTGCTGCATGCAATGCTTGTGGACAGGTTGCATGCAACCGGAATGAAGTGTAACTGCGCTTGTGTAGACATGGAGTTCACATTTCCTACCATTATACCAATGCAGGTCAGATGTCTGGTAAGTCATTCACAACCATCACTAAGTCACACATTTCAGGGGCCATGGCAACACCTGTGCCCCTGCATAATGTCATGTATGATATGCCAAGACACTACCAGCCTGCCATATTTACCTGGATTGTGTCAACAAAGTAGGGCAATTCATGTATAGCACTACTTTGTCATCATTTCACACACATGATCCCTGCCCCTGCCATTATGTCAGTAAAGGGGGCTTACCCACCTTAGGGGGCAATGTAATTGGGGCATTTGATACCATCAGACAACTTTGCCACATCAGTCATGGATTACTCAATGCATGATCACTGCAGACGTATAATTGAGGCATATGTCCATCACAAAGTGCCTCTGGATGCCTTGTAGGACAAGCTTGAATACCTGAGTCAATTGTCTTGCAAAGCACCAGGGTAGTGGCATGTGTTTATTACACAACTCCCCCTTATACCATGGAGTTTTATCTTCTATAGATTGCCCACATATGGTTGTTGCAGGGTGTAGCACTACATGAGTCTCTGGCCCAATGTAAGTGTGCAGATGTGTGGCTCTCGCTCACCTGATTGTCTGTGTCATTGTGTGTTTGTGGCGGTGTGTTTGTTGCACAGTTTTACACTAGGATACCTAGCTCACTCCTCTAAAATAGTACAAACTGAAATTTGTTCACTTGTAGTGACAGTGATATGACATTAAGCATGGCTTTCCATTCATATCTTACAGGTGGAAATGCCCTCTACACAATCGGCAAAGTGGCGTGATTTGAGGACCCAGATGTATCCAGTAGGTGTGATAATGTGTGTCCTGTGAAGTAATCCAGGGTTTGGTGTGAGTGAGTCATGTGTTTTGCACACAATGCTAGATGTGACAAGCTGTCAAATTATCAGGCATCAATGTAGGCTGGATGGTGACGTTTTGTCCCATTGAAAGGTTCCTCATGCACCACCAAAAGGTCATATCGTGTGACGCTTGTGGTGCTCAATGGGCAGCATTGTGTAAACAAGGTAATGACAAGCCACATGTAGGGTCATCTGTGACTAATAAGTGCAACACTGTGAGAATATTGGGAGTGGGGCACTCAGACATTCTCACAACTCAGGGATGCACCATTTTGAACTTAATTTGGTGCATCCCCATTTTGAACTGAATTTGGTGCATCCCTGTATTGTCATGAACATGGAGGACTGGGCTGGCACTTGTCCCCCAGCATGGCGCTCCGTATTTTGCACTCCATGTACATAACACTTATGTGGAATGTAATTGGCGTACATGCCGGTCAAGGCCAAACATGTGCTTGCATGGAAATGGGTGTATAAGGAATAATATTGGCAGATCAGGTATTGATGGGTGTCTACACCTGGACACATGAATGTAGATGTGATAGACCTATGGATATTATCTTCCTAGTTGTCAGCCCTCCTAACATATGGTCCACTCCTTGACTGCATGTATGAGTGGGCGTGCCTTGGTGGATGACTATGACAGTTGAAATGATGGATTGCACGGCTATCCCCCCTTGGGCACGGGGAGAGGAATATCAAATTTGTGAGTAGATGTGATGCTCACTGTGTAGGTGACAGTCATATTGATCAGGCTTGCATGTGTACCTATCAGCACTGACCCCTTATGTTTACCAACGGCATCCCATCCTCCCAATAACATGTTCAAGTTACTGGTGATGTATGGTTGAAATTTGACACAGATTTGCCTTTGCATAATTACATTTTGCCCAAAAGCAATGCACACCTCATTTGGTTTGGTTCATAATCTTGTTGTGCGTCGCTTTGGTTTTAAAGAATTTATGCTAAGGCAGCGTTGTCGTTGCATTTACCAGGGCCATTGTCTTTTCCGGACTTGGAGTGCATATGTAATTAGATGTAGAGTGTAAGCCAATAATCTGTACATACTCCACACAATGCTGATACTGATGGTTGCCTGTCTCAATTTAACAGCTGCCAACATAAGCAATGAGAAACTGTGTGCATTCCAAAAGAGGGCAGTCCGCTACTGGCATATCCTGGCTGTGGAATCTGGGTTCCGGAGAATGGCTTGCCACTATCGTGCTGAGAGATCAACTGGGGAATGGCAGGCATTCACACAAGGGGGCCCCACACTGGCAGTGGCCACAGAGAGGTGACCCAGCTCAACAGCAGTGCAGGGGGGCACAGCTGCCACCGCGACAACAGCCACAACTGCAACAGCTTTGACCTTGGTGCATTAGCCAACACCACCTGCTGCTATGGCCCAGAAAATGCTGCAGGATCTGCAGAGGGACATCACACTAGTATTGCAAAGGTTGGACAGTTTGGAAAAGGAGGTGGCAGCCAATACTAAGAAACTTAAATACATAAAGAAAACCCTCAAGAAGGCAAAGCTATGATTGTCTTTTGAACTCTTACCTCCCAGTTCTGTCCCCTCCCTCCTCATTTGTATTCATGTTTATAGTGAGTTTTAGGGGGTTAGTGTTAGGTTAGAGTAAGTATGTAGTTTAGTTAGGATAAGTGGGTTTGAGGGGCGGGTTTTCTACTTTTTGCATGCTACTTTGTGGGTGGTGGGTCATTTTGGGGTATATATGTGTTTAAAAAATAATATATGTATATACATATATATATATATATATATATATATATATATATATATATATATATATATATATTACAAAACAAATATTTGTTTAGATATAGTTGGTATATGTGTAGTTTAGTGTATGTTGGCTGCATGTGTCTCGTAACATAAGGGGGGTGGGTGGCCAATATTTAGAGTATGTTGTTAAATGTGTTAGGTGAGTTTAGCATAGGGTAATTAGGTTTAGTTGTTGGTTAAGTATAGTTAGTATAGGTTAGGTTAGTTTAGGTTAGGATAGGTTTTCTTGGATTGTTTTTGTTTAGTTTCATTGTAAATAAACATTTTTGGGTAATCTTTTACTTTCTGTGTAATAAGCTTCTGTCTCAGGGTCTTCCCATGAGTGCACAGTGAAAATTGTGTGTTGGCCTAGGGATTCTGTCCTGCCTCCAAAGCCCTCTCTTGACATGTCCATCACCTGTTTACAACTGAGCTGTCACACTGGTAGCAACAACACATCTACTTGTCTATGCATCTGCCATCCAGTGTACCCACCACTCAAGGTGACTATGTTTACCTTGTATTGTACAGGTAGGTGTGGTAATTCAGCTGTCAGGAATGTTGGGCACTATGGCACATCTGACAACAGCCTAAATTTAAAATCTAAAATGCAAAACTGACCAGTGGCAATTAAAGATGAGGTTAAGTACCTCTGTTTCACACCAATGTGTTCTACTGGTACTCCCAGCTGACTATATTGCCTGAGAACTGTTTCACAGCCATTCCTGCCGTATGTGGTGGGTGAAGCATACATGTGTTCTAAATTTTTGACATACTAAGTGAATTGCTTGTAGGGTTGAGACCAGCATTGTCGCTTATCATGGAGGAACCATAAAGACATGGCTACACACATCACAATTCCTAAGCGTAGTAGATGTGTCACAATACACAAAGACATGCTGGTTGTGTAGGAGGTGTTTATTTACTAGTGTTGTAGTGCAATATTTACAATGTCCAGGTCTGTGACCCCCATAAGTGAAATCCATACAATTGTGACACAACACAAGTCCAGGGTTGAGGGACATGTCATGGGACATGCTTGGGTGAAGTGTTGTTGAGTGCGGAGGAACATGATTTGCCAATTTGTAGGTGAGAGACAATGACAGTCCATAGCAGACAGGTCAACAGTATGTCTTTGTAGAGTGCACATATCCAACTGTGCTAACACTGGCACTATTTCAAGTGCAGGACAAAGGAAAACACTGGCCATGTGGCATGGGCTGGTGTAACCGGGAACTCTTTCGGGTGAAGATGATCTTTTCCACATCTTCATCCTCCGATGTGTGTGGTGTCTCCTCTACCCTTGATGGTGGTGGTGGGGAGGTAGAAGGGCACACAATCTTCAGTGGCTGGACTCCCAATTCCTGGCAGCTGCCATCTGTGGAACAACATATGGCATCACTGTAGCAAGGAGGAACTGCTGAATTTTGAGAATAGCAGCAACATCCCTGTGGTAGTCAGCCATGTCTGCCCTGAGGGAGGCCACTTCCCGTTGCATGGAGTCCAGCTTGTTCTCAATCAAGCTGCTGCCAGTTTGGGAGGGCAGTTGTTGTGGCCTCTCCCTCATGGCAGTAGCTATGTCCCTCAGACACTGCTGGACTCCATGCATTGGGGAGTGTGTGCCTCGTTTGGCTGCAGTCTGTTCATTGGCCATAACGAGGCACATGCGCATACCCTCTAGGCTGGCTGCCATAGTCTGCAGAAAGACTAAATACATTCACTTAGAAAAGCTTTGGAAACAGGAACTATATCGGTGGGATTCAACAGTACTTAAAAAATATATAGCTGACAAAAAAGTGCCACGTGGTTTGAGAGTGGTAATATTTCCTTCTTTTGATGATCTATCACCGAATCATATGTTAGATTGGGAACAATTACTTTTTGAGGCGTCCAAGGGCATGATGTTAATTTTGATACAACATGCGGAGGGGAAACGGGACAACTTATTGGAAGAAATACGAGAACTTGAAGCTGAGATTTTGGCCCTCAATTTAGCAGAGGTGAAAATTAAAAATGATAGGATTTTAAAGGATATATTGGAAAAGCATCAAATGTCCATAAAAAATAAGAAAATCGCAAAAACTCAGAGAGATGACAGGGATTATGAGAATGGACATGTTTACACATTTGCAAGAAGAATTGATGTTATTATCACTAAGCCATATAGTACCAATACCCAGGAGGTTAGAGAAATTGTGGTTAGTGAGTCAGAGAATTTTTGTGCCCTTTTTCTGCCCTGTTTCGTTTTTCCTGTCTGATTTGCCTTGTCTTGCTAAGCCAGCCAGTGTCCCCGTCCCTGCCGCTGCGTCCCCTGCGTCCCCGCCCCCCTCGCGCCCCCATTGACCTCCCCCTCCCACCTCCCAGCTGCTCCTCCCTCCCACCTCCCCTTCTTAATGGCCGCCGCTGCGCGGTGCCGGGTGTGACCCCTGACCTGCCTTAAGGCCAGGAAAAAACACCCGACACGGCCGACGGCTCCACATGCCTGCCTCCGTGCCCCTGACCCCGCCTGTTACTGCTGAAGGAAGTTCGAAGCCCTCCCTGGTGCCTAGTGGTAGGCCTATCCAGTGTGCTTTTACTTTTTGCTATATTTAGTTTTTTGTAGTTAATATTTCGTTTTGTGCATTGTCCTTGACTGTATTTGTGGCCTTTTTCTGCCCCGTTCTGTTTTTCCTCTGTGATTTGCCTGGTCTTGCTAAGCCGGCTCTCGCTGGTTTACCCGTCCCTGCCGCTGTGTTCCCTGCGGCCCCGCTCCCCTCGTGCTCCCATTGGCCTCCCCCTCCTGCTGCTCCTCCCTCCCACCTCCCCTTCTTAATGGCGCCTGCTGCGCGGTGCCGGGTGTGACCCTTGACCTGCCTTAAGGCCAGTAAAACACTTGACACGGCCGACGGCTCCACCTGCCTGCCTCCATGCCCCTGACCCCACCTGTTACTGCCAAAGGAAGTTCGAGGCCCTCCCTGGTGCCTAGTAGGCGTATCCAGTGTGCTTTTACTTTTTGCTGTATTTCGTTTTTTGTATTTAATATTTTGTTTCCTGCATTGTCCTTGACTGTATTTGTGCCCTTTTTCTGCCCTGTTTCTTGTTTCCTCTTTGATTTGCCTGGTCTTGCTAAGCCGGCTCTCGCCGGTTTCCCCGTCCCTGTTGCTGCGTCCCCTGCGGCCCCGCCCCCCTTGGCCTCCCCCTCCCTCCTCCCAGCTGCTCCTCCCTCCCACCTCCCCTTCTTAATGGCAGCCACACCGGAGGCACGCCAGAGGCAAGCCCGTCTGCGGCTGGACCACGCCCAGCACCTGTCCCCCTGGTCCACGCACCTCCAGCACCCCCAAGCCCCACTACTCCTCCACAGAGCTCCTTGCTCTCAACCACAGCCGGCACACCACCTGCGCCCAGGCTAACCTCAGACACACCCTCGGACCATGCCGCTCATGCCACTTCTCCTGTACTCACACCAACAAGCACCATAACAATACCAAACACTCCAATCACCTCAACTGCATCCTTCTCAACAACCGCTCCATCCACAAGCACGCCATTGAGCTTTGGGACCTACTCACGACAAACTCTCCCGACATCGCGTCCTCACTGAAATATGGATGAACCCCTCATCAGAACCCGACATCGCCAAAGCCATCCCAGAAGGATACAAAATCACCCGTACAGACTGTATCAACAAACCTGGAGGTGGAGTAGCCATAATACACAAAAACTCCATCCAAATCTCCACCAACACCAATGACACCCTAGACACCACGGGGCACCTGCACTTTCAGGTACACATCAATGCCAACTCCATCCTAAGAGGCACCCTCATTTACAGACCACCTGGACCCCTCCCCCCATTCTGTGACACCATTGCCGACATTATCAGCTCCCACGCCCTCGCCTCCACAAACTACCTACTCCTCGGTGACCTTAACTTTCACCTGGAGAACACCTACGACTGCAACTCCACTATCCTACTGGACAACCTCGCTAACCTCGGCCTCAAGCAACTAGTCACCTCACCCACCCACTCAGCCGGTCACACGCTAGATGCCATCTTTTCCTCCAGCAACCACATCAGCTTCACTTACACCACCGAACTCCACTGGACTGACCACCACTGATTCCATTTTTCCTTCCTGAAACCCACCACCCACCACCAACAACATCCAATCCCCTATCGCAAATGGAGCAAGATCTCCAAAGAACAACTGATCTCCAACCTCGCTCAAGCTCCACCTCCCAGTAGCAACGACCCCAACACCAACGCTCTCAACCTCACCCGATGGCTTGAAACATGCGCAGACCCCCTCGCCCCACTCAAAAAAAAAAACACCACCCGCACCAACAAGACAGCTCCCTGGTTCACCGCTGAACTTCAATCCTCCAAACAAGATTGCCAGAAAACTGAGAAAGCCTGGTGCCTAGAACCTTCAGTGAGCAACTTCTCCGCCCTCAAATCAGCCATGTGGAAACATCATCACCTCATCCGGAACACCAAACAATCCTTCTACAAAGAACGCATAGACGACAACTCCTACAACAGCAAGGAATTTTTTTCCATCATTAAAGAACCCACCAAACCCAAATCCTGCGCCACTAACCAACCTCACTCCCAAGACCTCTGCAGCTCCCTCTCCAACTACTTCCACCGCAAGATCGTAGACATACACAAAAGCTTCACATCGGCGTCGCCTACCATCACCACCACCGACACACCCATCACCACAGCACCCTACCTCACCAACGTACTGAACTCCTGGAACCCCACCAACGATGAAGAAACCAGCAAAACCATGTGCTCCATCCACTCAGGCTCCCCTAAAGACTCCTGCCCTCACCACATCCTCAACAAGGCCAACGAAATCATCGCTCCCCAGCTCCGGGCCATCATCAACAGCTCCTTTGAGACCTCAACCTTCGCAGATACATGGAAACATGCCGAAGTCAACGCCCTGCTAAAGAAACCCAATGCATACCCTGGAGAACGCAGGAACTACCTGCCCATCTCCCTCCTACCCTTCCCTGCGAAGGTCATCGAGAAGATCGTCAATGGCCAGCTGACCCGCTTCTTGGAGGACAACAACACGCTAGACATCTCCCAATCTGGATTCCACAAGAACCACAGCACCGAGACCGCACTCATTGCCGCTACCAACGACATCAGGATCATGCTCGACAAAGGCGAAACTGCTGCCCTCATCCTCCTAGATCTCTCACCAGCCTTCAACACCGTCTGCCACCACACCCTGCGCACACTCCTCTTGGACGCTGGGATCCACCAGTAGGCCCTGGACTGGATCACATCATTCCTCTCCGGCAGAACCCAGAGAGTCCGCCTCCCTCCGTTCCTGCCTGAAGCCACCACGACCATCTGCGGCGTTCCCCAAGGATCCTCTCTCAGCCCAATTCTCTTCAACATCTACATGGCTCCGCTCACCAACATCATCAGATTCCACAGCCTCAACATCGTCTCCTACGCAGACGACACCAAGCTGATCCTCTCCCTCACCAAGGACCCTGCCACCGCCAGGACCAACCTCCACGATGGACTGCATGCCATCGACAACTGGATGAAGATGAGCCGCCTCAAACTGAACTCGGACAAGACGGAGATCCTCATCCTCGGCTCCAACCGCTCCGCATGGGAGAACTCCTGGTGCCTGCCACCCTAGGAACAGCACCAACACCCACCACCCACGCACGCAACCTAGGTTTCATCCTTGACTCATCTCTCACCATGACCCAACAAGTCAACACCGTCTTCAAGATCTTCAGATAGATCCCCACCGAAACTAGAAAGCCGGTTGCCCACGCCCTCGTCAGCAGCAGACTGGACTATGGCAACGTGCTCTACGCAGGATCAACGGTCAAGCTCCAGAAGAAACTGCAACGAATACAGAACGTCTCTGCACGCCTCATCCTCAACATCCCTCGCCGTGACCACATCACAGTTCATCTCAGAGACCTACACTGGCTTCCGGTCAACAAGAGCATCACGTTCAAGGTCCTGGTCCACGCTCACAAAGCTCTCCACAACGCAGGACCTGCCTACCTCAATGAGCGACTTACCTTCCACGCTCCCACCCGCCAGCTACGATCCGCCAACCTCGCCCTTGCCACCGTCCCTAGCATCCGCTGGACCACAGCCAGCGGCAGATCCTTTTCCCACCTTGCCGCCAAGATGTGGAACTCCCTCCCGACTCACCTATGACAGGCCCAGGACCTCCTGACCTTCAGGAAACGCCTCAAGACCTGGCTATTCGAACAGTAGCAGTCCTCCCCCTCACTTCAGCGCCTTGAGACCCTAGTGGGTGAGTAGTGCGCTTTACAAATGTTTGATTGATTGATTGAGAGCATTCCATCACATCAGAGGATTCAGAGCGGACTAGTGCATTAAGTGATAATGTAAGTATCGTTTCTAATGGAGATCATATGGCCTCCACAAGTTTTTTACGGGAGGCCAAAAGGTACAGATTGGGAAACTAAAGAAACTTTGCCAAACAGCTAGTCCCAAACCAAAGAAAAGAACACGTATGGGCAAAAGGAGAAGGAAATATCGAGGGACAGTCGGCCATAGGGGTCCAGACCAGGAATACCAGGAACAAGATTCAGAACAATTAACAGCTATAAGTCTGCAGGATGGAAACACTACTCACGATTTGCAACAAAGTAATAATATTTCTATTGTCAATTTGTCTAATGTTGCACTTACTGATTAACAAATAAATCTATTGAGCAATGGGCTAGGTTTTTGTGTTTCTAGTTAATGCAATATGACACAAGTACATATAGATTTATTTAAATTCTTGCGACAATTGAAACTCAAAAAATATTTTGCTGAGAAGGAGAATACACAACGTATTCGAACATTAAAATTAGTATCAAGTTCCTATACAATCAAATATATTATGGACATTCAACTTTTACTCACTTTGGAGGATAAGGAGTGATTTTGACAGAAGGCATCTATTGGATTACCTAAAAGTCATTCAAGACCTAACTCTGGATAGTGGATTGAAACCCAGATCTCTATTTATTCCTAGTCTACCAGGCAACAATGTTATAGATACCTTTGGGAGACTAGTTAAGAAGGAATTTAATAAGTTGGAGATTAAAATCAGAAAGGGAGGATTCCGCATGTCACATAATATAACTTTGAAACAAAAATTGGCTTTGAAAGAACTAACCTATTTTTAGCTGCACCCCGCGTCATAGTATAACTATGACGCCTGGGTGACATTAAAAAATGGTGCTAGTCAGCACTAAACTTTTTGACGCAAAACTGCGTTAGCACAGTTTTACATCAAAAAGTATAAATCTGGGCCTTAATGTTTAAAAAATCATATCTCAGGTTATACGAATTGGATTTTTATCGTTTTGGTCTTGTTTTATTTAGTAATTTAAGTTCTATTTGTGTAGCCATGTGTGCTATCTCTTTGTGTGGTGTTGTCTCTGCTTTACTGCTTGAGGGGTTGCACAAATATTTTGCACATTGCCCCTTAAGTTAAGCCTCACTGCTCGGTACCAAGCTACCGGGGGTGAGCAGAGGTTAATTTAGGGTTTATTTGTGACTTACTCTGACTAGGACTGTGGTTCTTGCTTGGACAGGGTGCATATCTCTACCAACCAAAAACACAATTTCTAACAGTATGCCGCAGCACATACAGTGACTAGTGTTTTCTGAGCATGGCTGCTAGAAGTTCTAGTGCAAGCACAAATAACATAGATGAGAGCAGGCTTCTCTGGCATTTCCCCCAAGATATTTCAATCGCCCCGAGAGGTGATCTCATTTAAACAAACTTTGGCTACTGGGGACACATACAGCAGCCTAATCCAATTTACAAAGGTTAGGGTATTCACAACCTATTTAATAGAGTGAAGGGGTACCTCGATTCCAAGAAGTAAAATGCTTTAGAAGCATATAAAAAGAAGGCGGCAGTGTGTAACTCTGCATTTAGGCCATCTAACATGGCAACAAATGTGTACAGGTTGCGGGCTGTGGAGCAGGTGGCTACAAATCCAGACAGAACAGGACTCACAATATCTGGCAGCAGCAATATACATTGGTTAGTAATAAATGTAGGTACTCTTTTGGTATTGCAGTTAGACAATGAAAGGGGCCGCTATGATTTACATTTTTAAGGTGTTTCTCTGGCTTCAGTAGTGCTATCATGACCTGTCTCACAGTAGGTGAGACAGTCCCCTGCTCTATTGCTTCATCATGCACAGCAAGAAGATGTAGCACACGGATGCCTATGTACTGTTAAAAAAATTGGGCTGGAGGCAGTCAGACCTGGGTGTTTTTTCCCATTGGGAACTCTCCTATCACGATTTTTATTTCACCAAGGATAAATGGTTGCATCAGAAATAACATTAGAGCACCATGTAGGCAGATCATGGTGGTATCAGTTTTCAGCTACTCAAGATGAGGAGTTTGAACCCTTAGTGGTGTGAAAATCAAGAAAGTATGTATTTGCTACCTTAGTGGCCGTTACCTAGTTGTTCTTGGATCTCTAAGCCCTCGTTCACTGCTCATGGGTGCTTGATTAGTGCGGGATGTTTCAAATGCTTAAGGTCATGCTCAATATTAGCTAACCGGATGCGTAATTACTTTAGTACGCCATTTTACTGTCCCCAGACGTCGAACGGCTTATGTTCAGACATTATCAAATCGATTTTGTGTGTGCCCATGTTTTTTTACTTCTGTTGCAGTTTTTGATTCAGCTAAGTTCACGTGCACGGTGTAAATTGACTTCCCTGCCCCAGATTAGTATTTGCGTCTCCGTGCTGAGTATCATTCACCACAGTTATGTGTAAAACAATGGCCCATCCCTATTCATACCATAACAATTCACAAATGTAATGCGCACCCGGTTATATCTGCCTCAGAGGAGCGCATATCTGCTACACCTGTTAGCATGAGTATCCCGTACTTTTAGTAGTGTGTCTTTTTTTACCTTATTGGTTACTATTCTAGCATAAGATGTCTACAGTTACATTGCCCATCTGACAGCAACGCTGGATGCAGTTCTGGGAGTTAGGTGAGTCCCCTCTAATAGGACTACAATAATTCGATGTCTATACATGAATACATTTCATGTGAGGCAGTTCAATGAACTTGCTACATGCTTGTCCTGCATAACACGGTAGCTGCATTTATATTATATCACCACGTGCGTGGGTAAGTATGTGCAGAACCTGCATACCTCTTTCCAATGATTTACTCTAAAGACTCTTATATCGCCTATGGTATACGACACGCAAAACACATAGCCCAAGCACCACCACCCACTCAGGTGGCTTAATTCCAGCTGGGCAAACCCCATTTGAACATGATAACTAACTTTCACTCCACTCAGTGTGTGACAGCACTAGTGGGATTCCATCTCTCATACTATACATAGAAGTCTCCATGAGAGACGGCGTTCCCCCTTGCAAAATCTGTAGGGGGACTGCAGAATCAGTATTTGAACTCAGTTTGTAATCTAGATGTGTCATGTGGATACTGTGGTGCATTATTGAGTTGGTTATGTACCTCACTACTACCTTATGGCATTATGGGTTAGGGAATGGATTTGCAAGTCCGCTCCTAGGTTCTTCAGTTTGCGGTTAGGTGTTAATCATAGTCACTCTAATCTGCTTGTGATTCAGCGATGTTTGGTGAGTGTCTTTTTAGCGGGCTTCCTTTAGGCAATTTCTTTACAAATTCCATTGCCTGGTGTAGGGCGTCGAAAATATGTTATTTGCCATCCAGACCCACTTTTAATCGTGTTGGATACATATTAGATGTTTGTATGAAGGAACTTCTTCTTCACTGGAAGCATTTTCTGTCTTGCTTCTGGACACCCACCAGGAAGAACGGGAAGCGAGAGATGTAATTTCCCTAAACAACATGCGCCAGCCAAGTGCTGTGACTCTATCTTTAAAGTTGAGTGGGCGTGCAATTATGGAGCAAGCAAATGCCCCAGGGAAAGGTCTAGCTGCCAGTGATCGAAGCACTCTTTCCACCACAAGGAGTCATGAGAAGACAATTGAGCCAAATATCTACTGCACCAATTTTTCAATGTAGTCCTCCATTTTGCCCATGTTGGTAGATTTTGGCACTCCCAGTAGGCGGAGATTGTTACACCTTGAGAGTGCCTATAGATCATAATTTTTGGTCTCTATGACATCTAGAACTTTCTCCATATTGAACAACGTTTCCCCCTAAGTATTGCTCTCAACTTCAACCCTTGAAATTCTCTGCATTACCGTACGACAGACAAAGTCCATACATACATTAAGGGTGTCTGTCCATTTTACTATGAACACCAGGCTTTCTTGCATGATGCATAGCAGTGTCTTCATGTCAGCGTCAATCTCCATTGGTTTTGTAGTAGCATTTGTGTCAGTCAGGAAGTTTTCTGACCCAGTGGCCTTCAGTTCACATTAGTGTTGAAAGTACAGCTTCGGCTACCTGCATTTTCCCATTTTACATGGTTACCAGCTTTGAGGGTATGTCACATGTCTTCAGGTGTCTTTTGGGAGGCTGTGATATAACTGTAAAACTGGGGCCAGATGCCACGTCGTTAGGCCTTCCACAATGATCTCGGGTCGTCTAGGCACCCACTACATTAATTGTTCTTGAAGGCTTTTGATAGCTGTGTTGCTTTGTTGAAGCCAAATCTCTGCCTCATTACACAGAGGTGGTTAGAGGGGCTCAAATCTTTAAGCATTCTCCCAGTGTGCCTCCGTTCATGTAAACTCAGTAGGGTGGGGCACACCTGCACTAGGGGAGGAGAGGGTCACAGCTCTGTAACTCAACTCAAGCCCCAAAATATCAGGCCGGAGCGTTCACATCTGCTATTTTGGATTCATAATCACTGTGCACTCTGGTGCCCTTGCCTCTGCTTCTTTGTAGGTATTTTCTAGGAGTCTCACTCTGCACATTCCGCTTGTCATGTGTAGCCACAGGCCTCCCTTTTCTCTCACGGTCGGCCAGCTTCCTCAGCGATGCTCTGTGGCTCTCACATCACCTATAATCACAGGAGATGCAGGGGTGGTACCAGCTGTCTCTTGTCAACACCTCCTGCATAGCGTCCTCAGAATAATTGCCTCTGGGTAGCGTGTGGCGTGGTCTGCTAAGACCCGGGTGAACCTTTCGTCTCAGGCTGTCTTGGGGGTCCAATGGACCAATGACGTCGATGCCAACCCTTTCAAAGGGGGTCCCAATGACGGGACGTGGGATCAGGGGAGCCTTCCACTTTTTCCCTGACTTCCCACTGGCCTGGCAGTTGGGACCGGACCCACAGAATGCATCTGAGGCTGTCTTCTTTCGGGGCCAATAGAAGTGGGTGGCAAGCCTGGCAAAGGTCTTCTTTCCCTAAATGTCCTGCCACTGGTATGTTAAAAGCCAAACCCAGTAGGAAGGGCCAGTAACACTGAGGGACCACCAGCACATGTGCTGCCCCAGTACCCGGAGTCTTAGGCTCACTACATAGGAGAGCATTCTCCCAGTAAATCAGGTGATCACCAGAGGCTTCACCTGGTGCATGGGCTGTGGCCTGTTGCCTCAAGCTCTCAAGAGTGAGACACTCTTTCTGCGCTTTGCAGAATTTTTCCATGGTGGACACTCCCTCAACTGGCTAGCCAGCAAGCTCAGGTAGGTCACCTCAGGCGGCAATGTCCTCCCATGTTGGCTCAGGAGGTGTCCTCCTCAGGGACCCCATCAACCTCCACTGTGGAAACTTTTGGGACCAGTTTCCCATGCCCTTTGCCCCTCTCCTTGGCAGCTGTCTGAGCCATTTTCCAGGCTCCAGACGCTCTTGCCTCCCCTTCATGGACCGTATGGTCATGCAGACCCACTCAGGCAATCCCATCATCTCCAAGTGAGATCTGAGCTCTACCTCCCTCCAGGTAGTGTGCTCCAGGCCATTGTCTAGCATGCAATCTACAGGCATGGCCGGACTCACAGCTACTTTCAGAGTAACAGAGACCCCCCCCTACTCAAAGAGAACCAGAGCCACTGGTAGATGGCTCTCACGATTGCCAGCGACTATGACTAGGTGGAATGTGTTCGGTAGGACCTGCCCTGCTGACACCCGCTAATACTTGACAGTTGTCATGCAGATCCTCCACCCATTGCCCATTAGTGGTGACCCACTGCCTATACTTAGAAGTATTGGCATGCATGTGGACTTTTGGCATCATATCTACATCCCCCAGGGACCCTAGGGTTACCTCTGTCTTTTCCCCAAAGCTCTCTGGGACTACCTCCTCCTCGAGCGCTACGCTAGCCAACCCAGGTGTCTTGCCACCAGTGCGTGCCTGTGCCCTCTTTGGACATATGGAGTCACCCTTAGAGTGACCATACCTGCAGTACTCTGCACATTGGGGAACCACCTCCCTGTCTTGGGATCAAAGAAACATTTTTTCTTGGGATCAGACTGGATTGGTTACAACTATTTCCTTTGGTATTATTTTGGGGACCTTTAGAGAACTCCTTATTTTTAATTTTTCCCCCCCTCTTTCTTCTGTTGGGAACCCTGACCACTATGTGGGTGTCCCCCTCAGATATCTTTTTAGACACTCTGGTGCTAGCCCAGAGGTCCGCCTCCTCAGCAAACTTCCTGGGATCAGTCAGCTTACTGTCTACTGGGTGCTGGCGCAACTCTACAAAACAAATACTGAGCATGTGCTCTCTCAGGATTATATTGTACAACCCAACATAATCACAGATTTTGCTGCCCTTCACCCAGCCATTCAGTGCTTTACTGGATCAATCAATGAAGTCTACCCATGATTGGTTGGGGAGCTTGTTACTCTCCCTGAATCTTTGGCGATACTTCTCAGGGGTCAGTCCAAATTTCGCAATCAAAATGGCTTTCATGGGACTGTACTTGTTCTGGTCCTCAACCTCTGATGTCAGAAGTGTGTCCATCCCAAATGTAGGCATGTGTTTCCACAGACCTCCCCCCCCTCCCCACACAGAGCTCTTCAGGAACCTCATGTGCCCTCAGTGCAACTTCATAACCAGAAAACCACCTGTCAATGAAATTTCCCACCACATAACTGGGCACCAAATCCTTGGCTATACGAACCTTCTTGTCTCCAGCAGGTCCTGCATGTATGCTGCCAACATCACTGCTGGATTCAGACTTCCTAGCCTTGAACTTCAGCTCTTTCAGACTCTGTTCATGAGGCAATAGAAGTTTCTTCTCAGCTAAGGCTCTTTCAGCCTCAGCTCTCCTCTCCTCTGCCTCCATTTTTTAATCTTGACAACTGCAGCTGGAATTCTCTCTCCTCTCTCCTTTCCTTTCCATAAATGGACACACTGCTTCCTGGTCTCGCAGGAGAAACAATTTCAGGGGTGTCATCCCGTACTGCTGTTGGCAGCTCCTCGGAAGAACCCTTCTCAGGCTCCCCCAACTCATAATTCTCTTGGGTGCAGGACTCTGCCCAGGCCCTCAGCACCTTTTGAAACTCTGCTTCTTGGAAACTCGATGGGCAGGTGCCCCCACATCTTTGCAAAAGCCCCTCAGCTGGGGGACTGTGTAACCCTCCAGTTTAGCAAGGTCAAACTCCTCTGCTCCACTTGTGGACTCAGCCAGAGATATGATATATAGGATTGGGTAAAAATGTAAAGCTGGGAAGGTTTGAAAAAAGAAGAGAAAAAACAACAAAATGACCTTTAAATGTGGGTAGGTAGTGAACATGTAGCTATTGTACGGCATTGCCCAAACACAAGTCCTATCCTCACCGCTGATCACCAGTGTTAGAAATTGAGGTCTCCAGTTGGCAGAGGTATGCACCCTGTCCAAGTAGCGACCACAGTCCTAGTCAGGGTAAGTCACAAAACAATCCAAATTATTCTGTGCTCACCCTCTGGTAGCTTGGCACAGAGCAGGCAGGCTAAACGTAGAAGGCAATGTGTAAAGTATTTGTGCAATAACTCATACAATAACACAGTAAAAACATCACAAAATGTACTCCACACCAGTTTGGAAAAATAGATACTATTTTCCTGAATAAAATAAATCAAAATGACAAACGATCTATTGTGCACAAGTCGAGATATCACTTTTTAAAGGTTTAAAAATGTCTTAATTCTTAAGAATCAGTGGTTAAATCCTTGTCACACAACTATCTGGGATGAGTCAAAAATAACGACACATGGGGGCTGCAGAGTAAGAGACCAAACGTAGATTGGAGACAGGCAGTAAGGCACAGATGGCAGTAAGTGCAGAGAAATGCCCACTTTCTAAAAGTGGCATTTCTAAAATAGTAATATTAAATCCAGCTTCACCAGTAAACAGGATTTTCTATTGCCATTCTGGCCATGCTAAACATGACAGGGCTACTCCTTCCAGATCAGGATCTACCACTTAAAATTATATGAGGGCGGTTCTAATGTTAGTCTATGAGAGGAGCAGGCTTCACAGGAGTGGAAAACAAATTTGTGAGTTTTTCACTACCAGGCCATGTAAAACACATAAGTAACTGTCTGCCTTTTACTTACATAACACCCAGCCCTATGGGTTACCTAGGGCCTACCTTAGGGGTGACATAAAAGTAGAAAAAGGGGAGTTTAAGGCTTGGCTAGTAGGTTTAAATGCTGAGTCGCAGTGGCAGTTAAACTGCACACACAGGCCTTGCAATGACAGGCCTGAGACATGGTTAAGGGGCTACTTATGTGGGTGGCACAATCAGTTCCTCAGGCCCACTAGTAGCATTTCATTTATAGGCCATGGGCACATAAAGTACACTTTACTAGGGACTTACAGGTAAATTAAATATGTCAATTGGGTAGGAACCAATGTTACCATGTTTAGGGGAGAGAGCACATGCACTTTAGCACTGGTCAGTAGTGGTAAAGTGTGCAGAGTCCAAAAACCCCCAGCAAAAACAGAGTCATAAAAATGGAGGGAGGCATGCAAAAAGTTGGGTGATGACCAACCTAAGGCTGTCAGGTCTAACAAGCATCATATCTGCGCAGTCTATTTGCGTGCCTGCTCTGAGGCACTATCCCTTAATGCTGGAATTTCAACTTGTTACATTGTTCACCTATGTTTGAGCTCTAAAATGCTGCCTGAATTCTTTGTTTAACTGACTGTGTGCCTATTTTTTCATGTCTCAAGGCAAAAGTTTGTTTCTAAAAAAAAAGGGTGTCTAAGTACTTTTACTAAAAACAAGTGCACTGCACTTTTTGATTTAACTTTTGTTTTACAACATATTAGAAACTAGTGTGCACTGTTTAGACTGCTCTTAGTAAGATAGTTGATTGTTTTTACTGAGTTCATCCTGGAACAAGCGATTTTATGTTTTTGAGGTGTTTCTTTTAGGGCAAAATATATTTATACCTTCCAACACTTTAATTATTCATTTTATATAATTCACCTCATACATTTAATTTGGTTTCCTACAGGTTGATAGCAGGAATGATTGCCAGAAAGAAAATGGCCACATTTGAGCGTCTGTTGTGGAGAGTCTCAAGGGGAAATGTCTGGATAAAATATAGTGAAGAGACCTATAATGTTCGGGACCCAGCAACGGTAGGTGTAAGAGCACCTATGATTAGTCTGTAACTTTTAATTTACAAAAATATAATTTTCACAACATGAATCCAAGATCCAGAGAGATGTGGGTAAGAGAGACATTTTAGGCAGCAAGAAAGCAAGAGCAGCAAGGAAATAGGTAGCCTAGTTTTTACCTCGGGCCTAAAACAGCTTAGAAAGAGTAGTTCTCAAGAATTAGATCTTTTATATATTTACACGTTTGAATCATTCACTATATGGCTGGGATTCTATAGACCTCAAAACCAGTGTGTGTTTAGTAGCAGATCCACCTCATTTGATGCAATCTGAACTTCAGCCAATGAGGTGTAAATATTGTATTTCCTTCTCCCCTTATAGAAGCCACTATAGTTCTGATTTCTACTGCACCTTGTTTGTGATTAAGTCCCCAAGGAGAGGTCTGTTCTAACCTCTCATTGACTTTATCCTGTTTAAATTTCTGGTCTACTGGTCTTTTGTGGGATTGAATCAGTCCTACCTTCATCTTTCAGAGTTCCTCCTTTTAGGTAGACCCTTTTCTCTGTCACCAGTTGTCACCAACTGCCATCATGACTGAGAGAGATAACATCTCTGTTCAAATCTTGTACTACCTTTGGACTGAAAGAGTTATAGAGAAGATCCATGAGAACAATGTATTTACTGAATTTGTCCTACTTAGAAGGCTTCATGATGCAATATGTGTAAGTCTTTATCTTCTAAGACTGGGAAGGACAAGGAGAGGAATTTGCCACTATATGTGTTGTGGGATAAAAAGATATACCCTCCTTCTAAGGTTGATGCCCCCTTGTCTAGGGATCATTCTGTGAAAAGTGCCCCACCAAGCACTTCAAAGATGGTGGCGCAAAAAAAGAGGACATGCAGAGTTTCTAGAAATGGACTTGTTTCATAAAACTCCTGCAGCCACCTTGTCACGGAAAACAAAATCTGCAGTCTTTTTAAGAAAGAAATGCTCCAGAAGATAAGAACACCTGTCTGTGCAAACACTGCAAAAATCTAATTCCTATGAGGAACAACCATCAAGTCTCCATTGGCTGAAACCCAGTCATCACGATGAAGAAAACCTTGTTGACCCTGTCAATGGGAGAGTTTTTGCTCCACCTACCTTTTCTCTTACATCAAGGGAACAGCAAGTTTACATACTCAAATAACAGATTCAGCATAGAGGAGAATCCCAGCTATCTCACCTCAGACACATCTACACTCAACTGGATGTGCATTACTTGTCTGATTTTAGGACGTAATAGATGAAGAGGAACCTTCCCAGGAGTAAGAGTATCAACCTCAGGCTTTCAGACCAGACAATATATGGTCCTATGTACTTGATCATTACATCACAAAACAAGGCATAGGCTGGAAGCATTTTTCTCAACTTTGAAGCAGATGATGGAAACATTTCAGAGATTGCTGCCTCAGCATCCCAAGTGCCAACCTACATCTGCTCTACCTGTGGTGCTGGTTTTACTGACTGTACTTCCACATCTGGATCGTTCTCTGTAGGAGGCTGGCCTGGCTTGTAGTGGGTACCAGAGGTACTTACACCTTGTGCCAGGTCCAGTTATCCCTTATTAGTGTGGAAGAGGTGTTTTTAGCAGCTTAGGATGATAGAAGGTAGCTATGGCAACGCAGCTTAGGCTGAACTAGGAGACATGTAAAGCTCCTACTATACCACTGGTGTCATATGCACAATATCATAAGAAAACATAATACACAGAAGTACTAAAAATAAAGGTACTTTATTTTTATGACAATATGCCAAAAGAATCTCAGTGAGTACCCTCAGTGTGAGGATAAGATATATACACAAGATATATGTACACAAACCAAAATTATGCAGGTAATAGCGAAAGGAAGTAATGCAAGCAATGTCAAGTTACAGTAGATTGCAATAGGAGCACATAGGTATAGGGGCAACACAAACCATATACTCCAAAAGTGGAATGCGAACCACAAATGGACCCCAAACCTATGTGAGCTTGTAGAGGGTCGCTGGGACTGTAAGAAAACAGTGAGGGTTAGAAAAATAGCCCACCCCAAGACCCTGAAAGGTAGGTGTAAAGTTCACCTACTACCCCCAGAGAGCACAGAAGTCGTGATAGGGGGATTCTGCAAGAAAAACAAACACCAGCAATGCAACAACAGTGGATTTACGGACCTGAGTACCTGTAAGACAAGGGGACCAAGTCCAATAGTCGCGACAGTGGCGAGAGTGGGCAGGAGCCCAGGAAATGCCAGCTGAGGGTGCAAGGAAGCTGCCACAGGATGGAAGAAGCTTGGTGCTCTGCAAGAACGAAGAGGACTAGGAACTTCCCCTTTGGAGGATGGATGTCCCACGTCGTGAAGAAGCTTGCAGAGGTGTTCCCACGCAGAAAGTCCGCAAACAAGCCTTGCTAGCTGCAAGGGTAGCAGTTAGGGTTTTTCGATGCTGCTGTGGCCCAGGAGGGACCAGGATGTCGCCACTTGGATGAGGAGACAGAGGGGGCGCTCAGCAACGTAGGGAGCCCTCACAGAAGCAGGCAGCACCCGCAGAAGCACCTGAACAGGCACTTGGAAGAAGAGTGAACCGGAGTCCACCCAAAGTCACAAAAGGGAGTCCCACAACGCCAGAGGACAACTCAGAAGGTTGTGCACTGCAGGTTTAGAGTGTCGAGGACCCAGGCTTGGCTGTGCACGAAGGAAATCCTGGAAGAGTGCACAGGAGCCGGAGCAGCTGCAAATCACGCAGTACCCAGCAATGCAGTCTAGCGTGGGGAGGCAAGGACTTACCTCCACCCTGTCACTTGGACAGAGTTGCTGAGTTCCAGGGACCACGCTCGTCGTGCTGAGAGGGGACCCAGAGGACCGGTGATGCAGTCTTTTGTTTCCTGCGGTTGCAGGGGGAAGATTCCTTCATCCCACGGGAGATTTCTTCAGAGCTCCTGGTGCAGAAAGGAGGCAGGCTACCCCCAGAGCATGCACCACCTGGAAACAGTTGAGAAAGCTGGCAGGATGAAGCGATACAAGGTTGCTAGTAGTCGTCTTGCTACTTTGTTGCGGTTTTGCAGGCCTCCTGAGCAGTCAGTGGTCGATCCTTTGGCAGAAGGTGAAGAGGGAGATGCAGAGGAACTCTGGTGAGCTCTTGCATTCGTTATCTAAAGAATTCCCCAAAGCAGAGACCCTAAATAGCCAGAAACGGAGGTTTGGCTACCTAGGAAGGAGGATTGGCTACCAAGAGAGGTAAGAGCCTATCAGAAGGAGCCTCTGACGTCACCTGCTGGCACTGGCCACTCAGAGCAGTCCAGTGTGCCACAGACACCTCTGTTTCCAAGATGGCAGAGGTCTGGGACACACTGGAGGAGCTCTGGGCACCTCCCCTGGGAGGTGCAGGTCAGGGGAGTGGTCACTCCCCTTTCCTTTGTCCAGTTTCGTGCCAGTGCAGGGCTGGGGGATCCCTAAACCGGTGTAGACTGGCTTATGCAGAGATGGGCGCCATCTGTGCCCATCAAAGCATTTCCAGAGGCTGGGGGAGGCTACTCCTCCCCAGCCTTCACACCTATTTCCAAAGGGAGAGGGTGTTACACCCTCCCTCAGAGGAAATCCTTTGTTCTGCCTTCCTGGGCCAGGGCTGCCTGGACCCCAGGAGGGCAGAAATCTGTCTGAGGGGTTGGCAGCAGCAGCAGCTGCAGTGGAGACCCCGGAAAGGCAGTTTGGCAGCACCCGGGTTCTGCGCTAGAGACCCGGGGAATCATGGAATTGTCCCCCAATGCCAGAATGGCATTGGGGGGACAATTCCATGATCTTAGACATGTTACATGGCCATGTTCGGAGTTACCATTGTGACGCTGTACATAGGTAGTGACCTATGTACAGTGCACGCGTGTAATGGTGTCCCCGCACTCACAAAGCTGGGGAATTTGCCCTGAACGATGTGGGGGCACCTTGGCTAGTGCCAGGGTGCCCACACACTAAGTAACTTTGCACCCAACCTTCACCAGGTGAAGGTTAGACATATAGGTGACTTATAAGTTACTTAAGTGCAGTGGTAAATGGCTGTGAAATAACGTGGACGTTATTTCACTCAGGCTGCACTGGCAGGCCTGTGTAAGAATTGTCAGAGCTCCTTATGGGTGGCAAAAGAAATGCTGCAGCCCATAGGGATCTCCTGGAACCTCAATACCCTGGGTACCTCAGTACCATATACTAGGGAATTATATGGGTCTACTAGTATGCCAATGTGAATTGGTAAATTTAGTCACTAGCCTGTTAGTGACAAAGTTGGAAAGCAGAGAGAGCGTAACCACTGAGGTTCTGGTTAGCAGAGCCTCAGTGAGACAGTTAGGCATCACACAAAGAACACATACAGGGCACATACTTATGAGCCCTGGGGCCCTGCCTGGCAGGGTCCCAGTGACACATAGACTAAAACAACATATATACAGTGAAATATGGGGGTAACATGCCAGGCAAGATCGTACTTTCCTACTTTCTCTACCCCCTACTCCTCCTCTGTCACCTATGCCTCCAGCACCACTTGCACTTCCTTAAGAACCATCTCCCAGAGTCTTCAACATACCGCTTGTCCCACCAACTCTAAAGGCCATGGGGGAAGAAGACTCATTTGACTCTGTATTCAGATTTTGATGAGGAAGAAAGTGAACGGTGGAATAGCAATGCCTCCCTTATGACTTTAAGTAGCAGCCACATAAGACCATAAAATATATACCAATACTTGATTTCATCTTATCAGAAGGACTAAAACTGATGAAAATACTCACTCTGACCCCGGCAGTGTTACTACTACTACAGAAGGATAGGAATCTCTGGAAGACTGCCTGTTTTGTAGTGCTTAAACCAGCAAGGAGAGTAGGGGAGATGCAACCTTTTCTCCAATTCACCAGGGAGAGTTATCTTGTAAACCAACACTAATTTCATACCTAAAGTCCCTAATGACTTTCACATGAATGTACCTACTTCATTCTTCCCAAACCCAAGAACATCAACAGAAAGTTCATTACATTTCTTAGACATTCATGGAAGCATTACGTTCAGCATAGACAAAGCAAAGGACGTATATTCAGCAGACCAACTGTTTGTGTCTTTCACCAACCAGGAAAGTGTCTACCCCTATTTCAGTCTGCATCACCACCTTCCGCAGCAAAGCCAGGTGTCGCTTGAAGGAAGGGTGAGATCTAATTCCACCAGAAGCATGGCTACCACTGCTGCACCATACTTGGGTGCACCCTTGCAAAGACTGTCATACAGCTACCCATAGGAGCAGGCATATAACCACAAAGCCTTGATTTGATTACAGACCCTGACTCAGTAGTGTGACAGGCAGATCTCAGAAGCTTGTTTCAGTAAAAGTGACACTGCTTCCTGCTTTCTTATGTTTAATATAATTGTCAGAACTGCTTTGTTAGAAATGGAGGTACTGGTTGGCTAGGGTATGCACCTAAGCCAGGCAGAACCCACCACTTTAGTCAGGGTAAGTTAATTACATGCTAAATATAACCCGTGCTGATCCTTTGGTAGCTTGGCACGAGGCAGTCAGGCATATCTCCAGAGGTCATTTGTAAAGCTTTTGCACAACACACTCACACCAGTGCCACAATAAATACACCACAAAAGAGACTCTACAGAGGATTATATAACAAAATATATTTTTATCTATATCTACATATGCTATCATGAATATGGTGCTATTATGCAATTTCTGAAATAATAACCATTGTCCTGGTCACTAGGAAGATCAACCAACATCAATCAGAAATAATGAACATACTAGGTACATATGTAAGGGATGCTCGTTATCCTGGACACTAGAAGCAGCTAACAACATACATCAGAAATAACAAAAATGCAGCCGGAAAGCATACATTTCCCATTGGGAAAGCACAGACCTACCTGCCTTCCTATTAGTGAAGAAATGGTAGCCACTTAGCCCTGATGGGAACACATGTATTAGCAAAGGTCACAGAAATCTATGCGCCTTTTTAGGGTTTGTAGGGTACTCTCACAGTAGAGTATAACAGCAACTGCACCTCTACCATATACGAATACGGTGCTCCTGGGAAGAGAACACAAGTACAGCCCCCTTTGGAGATCTGCCTTGGGTCACGTGAGGCACGGGAGCCCGAAGACTCAGGGCCCACAACGTCCACTAATAAAGTGCTCAGGGCGAACTCCAGTAAGCCCATCATGGCTTCTCAGGCTTGCCCTGTACTGTGGTCACCAAGGAAATCACCCCCCCTTGCTGCTGGTATGAGAACACAGGGTAGCTGCCCTAATCCCAGGAGTTCCTCCAACCCTGTGGCACCTCCTGGTCAGATGCAGAGGGGCACAGGATGTCACTGGGAGGCAGCACGATCTCGGACCTCGGGGATGGGGCCCGCTTCCCCTCAGAGCTGTGGTGAAGGCCGCTTTGGTCTGTCCTCCTGGACGGGAACTAGGCTGCACCTCATATCGGTGACCTCCTTCTAGAGAAAAAAGGGTTGGCGGTCTGCTGGCCCTTGGCAGTGTTCCTTCTCCTGATGACCTTCAGCACTGGGACGCTTCCTAGAGAGGGAGGAGCAGACTCACCACACACTAGTAAATTTGGAAAGTGCTCCCCAAGTGCAGATTGAAAACATACAGGCCTGAGGCAGTGCTACCCTGTGCTGTAGGAAATCCCAAGAGAAGCGCTCTCCATGTTCTATCTCTAAAACGTTGACCACACTGGTATAGGTGTAAAGTGTGCCCATAAAATAGTTCTCACTAAGTGCTGAGTGAAAACATACAGGGCCAAAGGCAGCACTCACCATGTGCTGTTGGGAATCCCAAGAAGTGGCAAATAGCGCTCCTCATGGCTTACCTTCAGGCACATGTACAAAATATAGCGCTCCCCAGACACTATAGTTGCAGGGCCAAAAGCAGCAAATGTACAACAGTGATCCCACGCTGGCCCCTGGGAGAACACTGTGAGGAACACACGGCATGCAGCTGTAGTCAGGAAGGCCAGAACAGTAAGACATTTAATCATGGTACCTCTTGGCAGTCCAGCAGTGCCTATGTAGTCCAGAGTGAGCAGCTGGCAGTAGGGCAACAAGCAGAAAAGCAATCTAGTGAGTCCTGTATGCCACCCAGAATCAGCAGGTCAGAGGACAACAAAGGAAGAGCAATCCAGATGAATCCTTTTGCAGCTCTATAGTCCCTCTGGCAGAGGTTCAGTCCCAGTTCCCAAAGCTGCTCTCAAAACATGGGGCCAGAGCCCCTGTACTTATACTCAATATGTCTTTGTTTAGGGGGTGACTTCAAAGAGCCCTTTCAAGTGAAACACAACCCTCTTTCCAACCAGTCCTGTCTCCAGACATCAGTAGGGGGTGATCACCCAATTGTGGGAGGGCAGGACACAGCCTATTGACATGTAAGGTTTGAACTACCCTAGCTCTCCACAGCCTAGTAAGACTATCAATAGGCAGACACCTCTTCTGTAACAACCAGCCCCTCATATGTGATGGATGTCTGGAAAGTAAACACCAAGTGTAGCTGTCACTCTGCCCTAAACGTGGATTGGAGTGAGCTCAGAGAAATGCCCACTTTCTAAAAGAGGCATTTCTAAAATAATCCACCTACACCAGTAAGCACGATTTCTTACTAACATTCCAAACAAACCAAACATGCCTGTGCTACTCCTTACAGAGCAGAGATTACCTATGCAAACCTAAGAGAGGAGCAGCACTCACAGTAGTGAAAAATGAAAGAGGCTGTTTGTCACTATTAGGACATACAAAACATAAACGTACATGTCCTGCGTTTCACATACACAGAACCCTGCCCATAGGGCTATTTAGGGCCTACCTTAGGGGTGAATTGGGTGTAGTAAAAAGGGAGTTTATGCCTTGGCAGTTAGTCTGAATTACCAAGTCAATGTGGCAGTCGACTGTGGATGCAGGCACTGCAGTGGCAGGCCTGAGACAGGTTTGAAAGGCTACTTCGGTGGGTGGCGCAATCAACGCTGCAGGCCCATTAGTAGCATTTCATTTACAGGCCATGGGTATATGGTATACCACTTTACAAGGGATTTACAGTTAAATTACATACGTCAAACAGGTGTAAGTTAATTATACCACAATTTAGGGGAGAGAGCACATACACTTTAGAACTGTTTTGCAGTGGTAAAGTGCCAAGAGGCCTAAAGCCAACAAAAAGAGGGTCAGAAAAATAGGAGGAGAAAGGCAAAAAGTTTGGGGATAACCCTGAGGAAAGGGCCGTTTACAACATGCTTGCTATTGTGATTCAAGCGTCTGAATATATGAAAGGTTTAGTGCTGGAGAAGAAATGGAAAGCCACCACTTAAGTTTGGGTAACTTCAAATATGTTGGATATGCTACTATACACAGTTGTAAGGCCTCTGGCCATTTTAATACCATTGCTGAACAAATGGAGTTACGAGTAAGTAACTAATTTCTTCCTCAAGAATATAACTTTTTAAACACTTGTATTTACTGGTGACTGCTAGTCCCTATGTATATTAGTGTATCATCAACTTTTTTCATAACACACAAGACATTTATTGTACTTTGCAATGTTGACCCATCACTATAAACAAGCTTTGGTATGAAACTTCACCAGGCATTAAAGTAGCAAGAGGGTACCTTAAATGTTTTAATTTTAAGCCACATCCCTTTAGTTTGCTAAAGGTAATTAGAAGCACTGGTAGTTAACTCGATAGGGACCTCTAGTAACAACTTGCGGAAGTATAGCTTCAGGAAAGAATTTCAGTGCTTTTGGATCTGACTCGAGAGGGACCTCTAGTAATGCCTGGAGAAACTGCAGCTCTGTGAAAGAATTTTGAAGATTTTGCATCTGACTTGAGATACCTCTAGTAACAACTTGAGGAACTGCAGCTTCATGCAAGACTTTCAATGCTTTTGCATCCAACTTGAGAGGGAACTCTGGTAATGCCTTTAGGAACTACAGGCCTGTGAATATATATGTCCCTGTGCCCTAGCCAGCTCCCCAGCCAGCAACCATTGTAGTGCTGACAGGACCAGACACTGTTCTGCGTTACCCCTGTCTTGGCATGAGTAGCTGAATTCAGTAGCTGAGATAAGATGTGTTTTCTTCCTAGGAGAGTGCAGGCAGAGCATGCCTGCACTCTCCCAGACAGAAAAAAGCAAAGTCCAGCAGGATGGGGTCCCTGGGGCACTGGTTAGATCTGGTCATGGGGGCTCCTTGGGGCTGATCCATGGCATGTCTGTCTCCTCTTCTAATTTTAAAACTACAGCCCTGGGGTGGGGTCTCCAGGGCATCCTAGAGGCAGGAGAAGGAGGGCTGCACCCACATCCTTATTTTAAACATATGGCCCTGGAGGATGGGATCCCAGGGCCTCACAGAGGTTCAGGGAGGGAGGCATGTTCCCCTCCCCAGAAATATATCTTTCCCCAAGCCCCCCACACCTCCCTCCCCCCAGCACACCTAGGTACACACCTGGGGTTTTCTAATAAAAGGCAGGAGAGTACCATTTTTCCAACAGATCTGCAGCACAGCTAAACCCTGATGATGAGAATCTGAACCACTGTCAGATAATTCGCTTTGATTTAATCCAAGCACCCCAATATGGTTTTATCTTAGGAATGCCGTGGTTAATGTTATACAATCCATGCATAGACTGGCACAACCAGGTTTTGCGTTTTTCTTCTTCTTCTTGTCCAAAAACATGTCTTCAACCAAGACGAGACAAAGAAGGAAATCTTCAACAATCTATTGCTAATGCAGTCGAGAAGGAAATCAAGCTACCACTACAGTATTCAGAATATCCTGAAGTTTTCTGTAAAAAGAAAGCAAGCTCCTTACCACCTCACAGACCGTACGACTGTCAGATCGACCTTGTACCAGGCGCCAATATACCAAATTGTAGAATCTATGCTTTATCAGCGAAAGAAAATCAAGTCCTACGAGAATACCGTGATCAATGCTTAGCCAACGAGCTAATTCAGCCATCACGATCTCCAGTGGCTTCTCCGTTGTTTTCCGTTCTCAAAGCTAATGGCAAATTGAGACCTTGTATTGACTTTAGAGTGATAAACAAGATCACTGTTAAAAATAAATATCCACTACCTCTCATACCAGTCTTGTTAGACCAGGTGAAATCCGCTGTTATTTACACCAAACTTGACTTACGGGGTGCTTATCACCTAGTTCGATTTCGAGAGGGAGATGAAAGGAAAACGGCTTTTAAGATTCGTTATGGTCTCTTTGAGTATCTAGTGATGCAGTTTGGTCTGTTGTTTACCCCAGGGAGTTCCCTCTAGGACCACCCCCACCAGGCCTAAGGGGCAAGATATCTCAACTCTGCACCCCATATGTTTTTTTAAACTTTTATCTAGAACAAGAGGCTGAGTCCCTGAGTCCTAAGATTGCTGCCACAACATCTTTCTTCCTGTGGTGGCAGCCAATTAGATCTAATTTAGAGATCGAACGGCTCCCCGCATCCTCTACGGGGTGAAATATACAATGTTTATGAACCTTAATTTTCAAAAGCTACTGAACGGATTTACGCCAAGCAAAAAGTACACTTTACCACGATCAAGCTTTCAGGCAAATTTGGCATATCGGTTCATCTGTTTTGGCTGTAGCAATATCTAATTTTCCATACTTTTTCTTTGTCCTTGCTCGACAGATCACACCAAAATTCTACCAGAAAGAGCTGAGGGGATGTGAATTTGAAATATTTTGTCAAGATTTCTCAAACAACGCCAACGTTATAAGAAAACCAATGTGAGAAACCCTATTCCTAGCCCATCTCCTTACCTAGTCAACGTGTCCAATGTTCGTCTTCTCTATGCCGGCATCCAGAAGAACAGCGGGGCCTGGAAAGAGAGAAACGACAGTCAGTGGGAAAGAGGTGGGTGGGACCATCCAACAGTAACAAAGGTCTTCTCTCAGCAGGAGGAGGAGGAGAGGGCCAGGGAGATTAAAAATACAGCTGATTGGCTGGAGTGGCCATGAGTGGGGGAAGCAGGAAGTGACAAGGAAAGAGGCAAGAGAGAGAGAGAGAGAAACTGGGCCACCCACAAAGAGAGTGGAGAGAGGGAAAAGGAGAGACGCGGACATCGGGAAGGAGGAGGAGGAAATCCAGCAACATGAGGAAACAACAGAAAAGAAGCCCAAGGTCAGCACCATGGAGGTAGAGACTAATCCACAGGACAGCAGCAATACAGAGGAGGAGACTGAAGTTTGGTTTGATACAGAATGGTGGATGCCGCCAGAGACGCCGTTGCATCCCACCACAGCTCAGGACTATTGCGTTGAGTATTCAAGGCAGGGTGTGAAGTATTTGGGGAAGAGGAAAAGCACCAGCCTGAAGGTAACAGAAGTGGGAGGTTCACACCTACATTATAGAAATTGACTGAGAATTTCAGGAGTATATTAAAAATCAATTCCCCCCTTAAGCCGGGCTCCTGACAGTGTAGACCCCTATCTATCATTTATTCCCTTTCCTTTCCCTCACTTACCTTTGTGCTTCCTGATAATTTTGACACACCTCATGGCTCATCCCGAGGTTCCCAGAAAGGAGAAAAGAGATATAAAGAGACTTCATTTTTTTTCTCTTTTTTTCACACAGTGATTTGGTGACAGGAAAAATAGCAGTGCAATAGAATCCATAGTCATCGCATTGTACATGTGTGTGTGTATATATATATATATATATATATATATATATATATATATATTTTATTTTTATTTTTTTGCTTTTTTTAGAAGACTGGCAGCAGCGCCTCCCTTCAAGCAACCTGTAAAGAGAATAAGGAAGTCATTACTTTGACGTTCTAGACCACAAAGCCCTCACTCCATATTTCTTACACTGGTGTTTGTTTATGTTGTTGGCCTGTATATTCATAACCATATCCAAAAACTCAAAATAAAAGGCAAAATTCACCGCACAACGAGGCCTCCGAAGCCATATTTCTGCCCAACCCTCCCACAACAAAAATGCTTGTCCTGTGGAAACAACGGTCCTAACTATAACTACCCAGTAGTTCCCCAACCCCCACTAGGCGGTACAACAATTTCTAGCCATTTGGTCGCTCAGTTTTTACTCAAATAATGTCCACTCCAGTCACACACACAGGATAGGTTAGTAGGGTAAGCTCACTTCTACCACTGAGTACATTTACTTTGAGGCTTCATTACACATCCTTTCACACCCATCTAAACCTACAACGAAGATAAGTTATTTCACTTCTCTTTATCGGTGAATGCTAATTCCTACGCATCGCAGGGAGTCATCACTAACTTCTATACAAATAAAGAAAAAAAATATTAAAATCTGTAATTTTGACCAATTATTACGGACCAACTTTGACAAATGTATTTATCCATAAGGGAAACATTAAAATAGTAACTGTGTATATGCGAATCTACATGTTAAAGACACAGGGGGTCATTCCAACCTTGGCGGTAAAAGCCGCTTACCGCTGTCAGAAGACCGCCAACATAACGCCGCGGCTGCGGTAAACCGCCACAGTCATTCTGACCCACAACAGGCAAACCGCCAAAATACAGACATCCACAAAAGTCCGCCACACCAAAGGCCAGCGAGAAACTGGCGATGACTAAACCTCCACCGTCACGCCAACAGAAATACGCCCACACTATCACGACACACGAATCCACGCAGCGGTCTTTCAACCGCGGTAATCCATTGGCGGTACACACCGCCGCGCTCAAAATACACACACTTTTACAAAACACATCCACATTGGACAATTCAAAATACACACACCTGATACACATACACACACCACTCCCACACACCCAACACAATATAAAACACACACCCACATCACCCACAAACCCCCACTTCCTCAGAATCGGGACCACGCACTGAGAAAAAGAGAACTGAGCACCCAAACGCGCATTTTACTTTTACACAGCAATATTTCCACGCACTTCACACAACACACCAATACACATCACCACACAATCCACCCCACACATCACCCACACCACCCCATGGCACCGCAAAGACACCCCAGGTTCTCCGAGGATGAACTCTTGGTCATGGTAGAGGAAATTGTACGGATAGAGCCACAGCTCTTCGGGACACAGGTGCAGCACACCACCATTGCCAGGAAGATGGAGCTATGGAGCAGAATAGTCGATAGGGTCAACGCTGTGGGACAGCACCCAAGAAATAGGGACGACATCAGGAAGAGGTGGAACGACCTACGGGGGAAGGTGCGTTCAATGGTATCCAGGCACAACATCGCGGTGCAGCGGACTGGCGGTGGACCACCACCTCCTCCCCCAGAATTTACAACATGGGACGAGCAAGTCTTGGCGATCCTGCATCCTGGCGGCCTCGCAGTAGTAGGCGGAGGAATGGACTCTGGTAAGTCTCATCTTCACTACTTCATCCCCCCGACCCCACCAGCATGCCAACTCATACCCCCACCCTCACCCTCACCCCCATCACATCCTGCTTGTTGCAAATGTCTCACCATCACAGCCCACCCATCCCAACACAAAGCCCTGCATGCGACCACAAAGCATGGACCCATCACCAAAGCATGCCCACTGCACATACCCATCCCCCACCAAATCACCATCACAAAAGCCCCCACACAGGAATGCCAGCACTGGGGTACAAGGGCACCCACCCATTACACGCTATGGCACACACAAATGCAATAACCATACTTTTATACCCCTGCAGGACCCGAATGCCACGTCACCGCGCAGGAGGGTCCACAAATGTCCACTCCACCCCCAGTGAGGACAGCACCTCTGTTGACCTGGATCTAGATGACCAGCCCGGCCCATCGAGGATCTCAGGACAGTCGGTTCCCCTCAGACAGCCACAGCCCATAGCAGACCTTCCCCCCTCTGGGAACACCAGCACAGCACCCACCCAGCGGGCCCATCCCTCAGTCCCCAGGACACGTCAATCAGTGGTGTGTCCACCACTACAGGGCACCCAGGTTAACTCCCCACCCCAAAAACAACAGGGACCTGGGGGCAGTGGTAGTGGGCACACGGTCCAGGGGACAGAGGCACAGGGAAACAGGGGAACTGGGAGGGCTGCTGTGCGACAGGGGGGGACAGGCCCAGGGAACCCACTCTCCACGAGGCCCTCTCCTCCATCATGGGAGCCTACCACCACTCCCAGGAGACGATGGCGACGGTCCTGGCCAGGTTTCAGGAGATCCAGCTTCTGCAGGAGGAACAGTATTTGGGGTTCAGGGAGGAACTACGAAACATCAGTTCCGCCCTGGCCACCATTGTAGGGGCTCTGAATCAGGTAGTCACCACATTGCGGGACACTGTGGCAGGACAAAGGGCCCCTCACACTAGCATGGACCAAGAACTGCCTACCACCTCCACTGGCGCTAGTGGACAGGAGGCCCCGCCACAGGACCAACAGGCCACCAGCACCCCACCCCCTGCAGAAGGAGAACCACCCCACAAGCGGGCCCTGAGATCCAGGAAGAAGACAGAGTAAGATGCCAAGACCCCCGCCAGGAAAGGATACCTCCCTGATTGTCATCCCACAGTCCCACATTGACACCCTGTCCATTCTTATACTGCCCATGCTCCACTTTCCATAGGCATTTGGACATTGCACCTGTGAAACTAATAGTCCGGACTCTGCCATGGACAATCTTCCACCATCACCCCTCACCGACTTGCAACCACCCACCAATATAGATCACTGAAATAAACAGTTATTCGACAAAACAATCAGGAGTCTGGCTGTGATTTTGTACTAATGTATTAGACATTACCGTCCCAAAATGCATATTTACATTGTGATGCCAACATACCACTGTCACACAGCTGTAGTCCATGGGGAAACAAAGCAGATGTCACGCAGTATGGCCCACATCTCTGAAATTGGAAGGGAAAGTCACAACTCAGTTACCATACACAGGGGGAAAAGGTCAGACAGTAGAGAGGTAGTAGGGGTTAAGTATATGTAATATGACGGGTTGGACTCTTACCTGTGTGTCATTGAAAATACTGCTGTATTATTGTGTTCCTGTTGTCTATGTCGTCCTCTTCGGCTTCCTCTTCTTCACTCTCCACAGGCTCCACAGCTGCTACAACACCACCATCTGGACCATCCTCCTGCAGAAAAGGCACCTGGCGTCGCAAAGCCAGGTTGTGAAGCATACAGCAGGCCACGATGATCTGGCACACCTTCTTTGGTGAGTACAATAGGGATCCAGCTGTCATATGGAGGCAGCGGAACCTGGCCTTCAGAAGGCCGAAGGTCCGCTCGATCACCCTCCTAGTTCTCCCATGGGCCTCATTGTACCGTTCCTCTGCCCTTGTCCGGGGATTCCTCACTGGGGTCAGTAGCCATGACAGGTTGGGGTAACCAGAGTCACCAATTAGCCACACACGGTGCCTCTGGAGTTGACCCATCACGTAAGGGATGCTGCTATTCCGCATGATGTACGGGTCATGCACAGAGCCAGGGAACTTGGCATTAACATGGGAGATGTACTGGTCTGCCAAACACACCATCTGTACATTCATCGAATGATAACTCTTTCTGTTTCTGTACACTTGTTCACTCCTGCTGGGGGGTACTAAAGCCACATGGGTCCCATCAATGGCACCTATGATGTTGGGGATATGTCCAAGGGCATAGAAATCACCTTTCACTGTAGGCAAATCCTCCACCTCAGGGAAAACAATGTAGCTCCGCATGTATTTCAGAAGGGCAGACAACACTCTGGACAACACCTTGGAAAACATAGGCTGGGACATCCCTGATGCTATGGCCACTGTTGTTTGAAATGACCCACTTGCAAAGAAATGGAGTACTGACAGCACCTGCACTAGAGGTGGGATCCCTGTGGGTTGGCGGATGGGTGACATCAGGTCTGGCTCCAGCTGGGCACACAGTTCATGAATAGTGGCTCGGTCAAACCTGTATGTCAGTATGACATGTCTTTCCTCCATTGTCGACAGGTCTACCAGCGGTCTGTACACGGGAAGATTCCTCCATCTCCTCGCATGTCCCAGGGGACGGTGCCTATCAAGGACAACAGCGAGCACAGAGTCAATCAGCCCACAGGTATGTAACCACAGTTTGCACAAAACACAATTCCCAATGCATTGAATGGTTTGTATGAGTGTTGATGCAAGGCCTAGGTATGTGTGACGTAGTTAAAAGTAAGCCATGTGGGCCCTTGAAATGGCGGCTGCCTGACCTGTGAAGTGTGACAATGGGATGTGAGGTCAATGCGCTGGTGTGGCACACCGTGGCGGTAGGCGGTCGAAGACAGCAGCGCAAATCAGCATTGGTTAACATTGAACCCTATGGGTCTCAGGAGCCAATGACGATGTGCGCCGGCGGTCGCGGTACGCACCGCCGCGGTACGCACCGCCGCGGCCGTGACCGCCATTTTCTCTCTGCTTAATCACTCGATACCTGATCTTCGACAGGAGAGGACCTACACTGCAAGTGCTGCTGTGACCTCGGTCTGGAAGAGACAATGGCTCATGCGACTGGGAAAGGGCCCCTGCCTTCACTGCTCAGGAATTGGAGAAACTCGTGGATGGGGTCCTCCCCCAGTATGCGCTACTCTACGGTCCTCCAGACCAACAGGTAAGTACACTGGGACCATGCTTTGTGGGCAATGCCTGTGTTGAGTCGGGTGGATGAAAGATGGTGGGGAGGGGAGCGAATGAGGCATGCATCAAACGACGGATGACAGGATGTGCCACATGGCAAGGGTAGGGATGGGGGGCCACTCACATTGAGGGTGCAGAAGGTGATGACTCTTTTTCTCCCCCTGTACATTTCACATAGGTCAGTGCCCACCAGAAGATAGACATTTGGCCTGCCATCGCCAAGGACGTCCGGGCCCTGGGGGTCCACCACAGACGGGGCACCCACTGCCGGAAGAGATGGGAGGACATCCGACGCTGGAGCAGGAAGACGGCGGAGGCTCAGCTGGGGATGGCCTCCCAACGTGGGAGGGGTGCCAGTCGGACTTTGACCCCCCTGATGTCCCGGATCCTGGTGGTGGCCTACCCCGATTTGGATGGGCGCGTGAGGACATCACAGCAGACACAAGGGGGTGAGTACAACCTCATTCTGCTGACTTTGCACGCAGTGGAGGTGTCTGGGTGGGGGAGGAGGGCTGTGGGTATCCCTAGGCCAGGGCGATTTCTGTAGGCTAGGCCCCTCCGTAAGGAATGGCCCTGTGCCCCCGCCCCCCACCTCTGTAGGGTGCCAAGTACAGTTATCCATGGCCCTGTGTCATCTATGTGTGCAGTTGTCGTCCAAAGGCTAGTAGGCCATGTCCCACGGATTGAGTAGTGGACCCCAAGTGCGCGGCGGAGTGCAGGGGGCTTCTGTGTCTGTCCTCTCCGCCAACGGTGTCGCCAATGCATGCACTCAACATGTCTTTATTCCCCCCCCCCCTTTTTTTGTGGTCTTCCTGTTCATGTGTGCATTAGCATCATCAGGCGGAGGAGAAGTGGCATCGGAGCACGAGGGAGCTGCATCCCACATGGCCCTGGAGGGCCATGCAACGGATTCCGAATATACCAGTGGGACGGAGGGCGAGGGGAGCTCCACAGCGGGGACTCGTGCAGACATTAGTGACACGGACTCGTCCTCTAAAGGGAGCTCCCTTGTGGTGGCGGCAACATCCGTGCCCCCGCAACAACAGGTACAGCCGCCACCCAGCGCAGCAGCACCGCCCTCCCAGCAGCCCCTCAGCGTTTGGCCCGTGCCCGCTCACCCAGGAAGGTGGGCATCTCCTTCGCCCCAGATACCTCAGGCCCTGCCCCTGTCACCCCTGCTGCCCTCAGTGAGGAGGTCATTGACCTCCTAAGGACGCTCATTGTTGGGCAGTCTACCCTTTTGAATGCCATCCAGGGTGTAGAAAGGGAGGTGCACCAGAGTAATGCATACCTGGAGGGCATTTATTCTGGTCAGGCTGCCCATCAGCGATCGTTCCAGACTCTGGCCTCAGCACTGATGGCAGCAATTGTCCCTGTCTCTAGCCTCCCCCCTCCAACTTCCTCCACCCATACCCTATCACCTGTACCTCTGCCTATCCCAGACACACCATCAGACCAGCCTGCACACACCTCAACACCCAAGGGAAGCTCATCCAGACATAAGCACCACACATCACACAAGTATTCACACAACATCCACATACAGACATACCAACACCCACTGCCTCCACTGTGTCCCCCTCCTCCTCGTCTCCCTCCTCCCTCCCTGTCACGTCTCCACTCACACTTGCATACACAACATCTTCAGCCACTACGTCCACCACCAGCACACCCACCAGAACCCCCTGCACGCGTGCAGTCACCACCCCCACTACCATTTACACGTACCCTGTGTCCTCTCCCAGTGTGTCTGTCTCCCCCTCTTCCAAGATACACAAACGCAGGCAGCCACCCACCCAACAGCCATCCACCTCACTACAGCCTCCAGCCCAAGCACCTGCACCCAAAGACACCAGACTTAAGACTCCTACAACCACAACCTCTTCCTCCACTCCCATACCCACTACACCTACCCGTCCTACTGGTCCTAAATTGCTATTCCTGTCCAAACTTAACCTCTTTCCTACAACTCCCCCACCCCGTCCATCTCATAGGACTCCAGTTAGCACCTCAGCCACCACAAAACCGGGCCCTGTGGTGACAGTCTGCCATGGACTGTGGAGTCCCCCACCCTCCAGGGCAGCCAGTTCAGTAGGGAGCCAAGGCACGGGCAGCCCACCCCCGGAGAAACACCCGAAAATAGTCAGCGGCCGGTGCGAGAGGGTGAAAACCCCAGGCACTAAAATCCCTACCATGGCTCCGGCACGAAGTGTGGAGACAGGTGGCACACCGCCCAAGGTGGGGAAGGGCCACAGGCGAAAAGGGAAGGCTGGGAAGGGCAGCACGCCCAAGGAGACCGCCATCAGGCCAGCTGTCCAAGAGGGCCCCGCCAGCCCCATCCCAGGAGGGCAGGAGGACACCAACAGGACCGGTACTGCAGACCAGGAAGGCCCCGCCAGCCACCCGACAGATGGGCAGGAAGGCCCCGCCAGCCACAGGACAGGTGGCAAATGACCTGCACGCCATGGCCGGATCCGTTGAACTGGGCCCTTTCACTCAAGCACCGCTGAACTGGGCACCGCTGTCTCAAGCACCGCTGAACTGGGCCCTTTCACTCAAGCACCGCTGAACTGGGCACTGCCGTCTCAAGCACCACTGAACTGGGCACCGCCGTCTCAAGCACCGCTGAACTGGGCACCGCCGTCTCAAGCACCGCTGAACTGGGCCCTTTCACTCAAGCTCCGCTGAACTGGGCACCGCTGTCTCAAGCACCGCTGAACTGGGCACCGCCGTCTCAAGCACCGCTGAACTGGGCACCGCCGTCTCAAGCACCGCTGAACTGGGCCCTTTCACTCAAGCACCGCTGAACTGGGCACCACAGTCTCAAGCACCGCTGAACTGGGCACCGCCGTCTCAAGCACCGCTGAACTGGGCACCGCCGTCTCAAGCACCGCTGAACTGGGCCCTTTCACTCAAGCACCGCTGAACTGGGCACCGTCGGCTCAAGCACCGCTGACTGGGCCCTTTCACTCAAGCACCGCTGAACTGGGCCCTTTCACTCAAGCACCGCTGAACTGGGCACCGCCGTCTCAAGCACCGCTGAACTGGGCACCGCCGTCTCAAGCACCGCTGGCCCATTCGCGGCTGGGGCAGGCCCGCATCTGTGTCGGGCAGGGCTGCACAAAGCACTCTGGGCACCAGTCCCCCTCCAGAACCAGTGGAGACTGTCATCCACTTGAGAGACTGTGGCTTTGCACTCCCCAGGATGTTACAGTGGGCAAGCCACCCACTGTAGAGACTTGAGAGACTGTGGCTTTGCACTCCCCAGGATGTAACAGTGGGCAAGCCACCCACTGTAGAGACTTGAGAGACTGTGGCTTTGCACTCCCCAGGATGTTACAGTGGGCAAGCCACCCACTGTAGAGACTTGAGAGACTGTGGCTTTGCACTCCCCAGGATGGAACAGTGGGCAAGCCACCCACTGTAGAGACTTGAGAGACCGTGGCTTTGCACTCCCCAGGATGGAACAGTAGGCAGGCCACCCACTGTAGAGACTTGAGCGACTGTGGCTTTGCACTCCCCAGGATGGAACAGTGGGCAGGCCACCCACTGTAGAGACTTGAGAGATTGTGGCTTTGCACTCCCCAGGATGTTACAGTAGGCAAGCCACCCACTGTAGAGACTTGAGAGACTGTGGCTTTGCACTCCCCAGGATGGAACAGTGGGCAAGCCACCCACTGTAGAGACTTGAGAGACTGTGGCTTTGCACTCCCCAGGATGGAACAGTGGGCAAGCCACCCACTGTAGAGACTTGAGAGACTGTGGCTTTGCACTCCCCAGGATGGAACAGTGGGCATGGAGGCCCCTCGTGGATCTGGCGTCGTGCACTCATCTGGCTGAGGTGCCCCCCCTTCCCTTACCCCTGAGGTGCCTGTAGTTTTCCTATCTGATGCCCCTGCAGTGTTCTCTTCGTTGGAGTCAGGTATCCCCTGTGGGCTTTGCTCATGTGATTTGGGCCCAGTGGTCCAAGGACAATGCCTGCTACAATGCTCGGACTTGTACATATATGTATATAAGTGTTTTTGATGTGTAGAAATATATATATATAATTCAGCCAGTATTACAATATATTCCAATGTTTAGAATCATTTCCTTTTGTCTTTGCTTTCTTCTGGGGGGTTTAGGGGGGGGAACTGTGATGTATTTCTATGCATTGATGTGTGTGTTGTAGTGGGTGAGGGTGGGGGTGGGTGTGTCGCTTATGTGTGTGCCCGTAATATTTTCTCCTCCCCCCTCCCCTGTGTTGTAGGTGCAGTACTCACCGTTGTCTTCTGCGCCGGCGTTCGTGCTCCTGGTAGTGGAGCAGGAAGACAATCGCTGGGAAGATGTGGAGTTCGGGTTCCATGCTGTCCTGATTCCTCGTGGGGTGTATGGAGGTGAGCGTTTTCCGTTTGAAATGGCTGTTTCCGCTGTGTTTTTATCGGAGGGGCTACCGCCCCGGAAAAGGTGGCGGGTTGGTGTGTTGTGATAGGGTGGGCGGTACATTGTCTCCCGCCTGTCTGTTGGCGGTGACCGCCGCGCTGTTTGTTTGTCCCGCCGTAGCGGGTGGTGTGTTGATGTGGCGGTCTCTGTTGGTGGTTTCCGCCTGGGTCGGAATTCCATTTTTTTTACCGCCAGCCTGTTGGCAGTTTAGCCGCATGTTTATCACCGACCGCCAGGGTTGGAATGACCACCACAGTCTCTCAGCTTGGTTAAAGCCATTTGAAGCAGTTGCATGTGACTTGAGCGGAAGATATTATAAGAAAGTTTTAATATTTGTGCTCATTTTGATAAGAAATAGCACCAAAACAACAAGAATCCAATCAGTAAAAGTGGAATTATGGATGACAATCTTAACTTTAAGAGCCTAAGGAGTCTCTGCATTGATAGAGGTTTAGTGGTAGGAAAGAACCCTTCTAGAGAGTTACTGTCTAATATGCTTATTGAAAATGATAAGGCCCGGCGTGGCACCTCATTGGAAAAGTTGATAGATAGCTCACACTCTGACTCAGGGGAGCCCCTTGAGGGAGTGTTGCAGGGTTCCCTTCCTAATATGCCCCTTAGCAGACCACCTAGCAATGCTGGTAGTACTAGAAGCTCCCATCACAGTAGGGATGTTAGGGACAGGTCTCCCTCTGCTCATTCAAATCTTTCTTCTGTGTCAAAACATTCCCAACCCACCCACCCTGATGACAAGATGTTAGAAAGGGAACTCAATAAGTTGAGAGTGGAAGAGACCAGGCTGCAGCTTAAACAGCAACAGCTGGCTCTAGACAGGGAATCCCTAGACTTAGAAAAAGAGAGACAGAGGTTGGGGTTTGAACCCCATGGTGGCAGCAGCAGTATTCCTTATAGTAATCCTGTTAGAGAGCATGATTCCAGGAATCTGCACAAGATAGTTCCCCCTTACAAGGAGGGGGATGACATTAACAAGTGGTTTGCTGCACTTGAGAGGGTCTGTATGGTACAGGGGTCCCTCAAAGGCAGTGGGCTGCTATCCTATGGCTATCTTTCAGTGGAAAGGGTAGGGATAGGCTCCTTACTGTGAAGGAAAGTAATGCCAATAATTTTACAGTTTTGAAGAATGCACTCTTGGATGGATTTGGCTTAACCACTGAACAATACAGGATTAAGTTCAGAGAAACCAGAAAATAGTCCTCACAAGACTGGGTGGACTTTGTTGACTATTCAGTGAAGGCCTTGGAGGGGTGGTTACATGGCAGTAAAGTTTCTGACTATGAAAGCCTGTACAATCTAATCCTGAGAGAGCATATTCTGAATAACTGTGTGTCTGATTTGTTACACCAATATCAGATCGGACCTCTCCCCAAGAATTGGGAAAGAAGGCAGACAAATGGGTCAGAACAAGAGTGAACAGAAAAGTTCATACAGGGGGTGACAAGGATGGCAAGAAGAAGGATGGTAAGTCTTCAGGCAAGGGTGGGGACAAATCTAAAAATGAGTCTTCATCAGGCCCACAAAAACACTCTGGTGGTGGTGGTGGGTCCATATCCTCTTCTAATCAAGTAAAGAAACCATGGTGCTATTTATGTAAAGTAAAAGGCCATTGGACAACTGATGCCAGTTGTCCAAAGAAAAGCACCAAGCCTCCCACTACCACAACCCCCACTGCAACCTCTAGTGCCCCTAGTAATAGCAGTGGTGGTGGGAGCAAACCTACTAATAGCCAATCCAAGGGAGTAGCTGGGCTCACTTTTGGTAATTTAGTTGGGGTTGGTCTTGTTAGGGAGACCACAGAGGCTGTGCTAGTCTCTGAAGGTGCCATTGATTTGGCCACCTTAGTTGCTTGTCCCCTTAATATGGATAAGTACAAGCAACTTCCCCTAATAAATGGTGTCGAGGTACAGACCTACAGGGACACAGGTGCCAGTGTTACCATGGTAATAGAGAAACTGGTACACCCTGAACAACACCTACTTGGTCACCAGTACCAAGTGACAGACGCTCATAACAACACTCTTAGCCACCCCATGGCTGTTGTGAATCTCAACTGGTGGGGAATTACTGGTCCAAAGAAAGTTGTGGTTGCCTCAGATTTACCTGTAGACTGTCTACTAGGTAATGATTTAGAGACATCAACTTGGGCAGAAGTGGAGTAGGAGGCTCATGCAGCAATGCTGGGCATTCCTGGGCATATTTCTGCTTTGACAAGGGCTCAGGCCAAAAAGCAAAAAGGACAGGGTGACTTGGATCCTGGAACAATGGACCAAGTGCTCCCTAAAGCTAGGGTTAGTAAGGGTAAATCCCTACCCACTATCCCTCCCTCTACAGATGATTCAACTTCTGAGGAAGAAGAATTTCCACCCTGTGCAGAACCTTCACCAGAGGAGCTGGCAGCAGACACTGCTGAGCTGTTGGGTGGAGGGGGGCCTGCCAGGGAGGAGCTGAGTGTGGCACAGCAAACCTGTCCCACATTAGAGTGTCTCAGATAGCAAGCTGTCAAACAGCAAAATGGGGATATCAGTGACTCACATAGAGTTTACTGGGAGGACAACCTCTTGTACACAGAGGCAAGGGACCCAAAACCTGGAGCAGCCAGGAGATTGGTCATTCCCCTGCAGTACAGAGAGTTCCTCCTAACTCTGGCACACGGCATTCCCTTGGCTGGACATTTGGGTCAGGTTAAAACATGGGAAAGCTCCACCTGGGATGATCACCTGGTCCACCTGTGGAAAGTTTTGGAGGCCATTATTATTCCTTTGAGAGTTTTATTAAACCTCTCAACCAGTCCATTTTTTTGAGGATGATAGGGTGTGGTGAACTTGTATGATACACCATATTCCTTCCACATGGCCTTCAAGTATGCAGACATAAAGTTGCTACCCCTGTCTGATACCACCTCTTTTGGGAAACCCACCCTGGAAAAGATTCCCAGGAGGGCTTTTGCCACTGCAGGAGCTGTAGTGGTCCTTAGAGGAATTGCTTCAGAATATCTTGTGGGATGGTCCACTACCACCAAGATAAACCTATTGCCTGAAGCAGTAGGAGGGTCAAGGGGGCCAACTATGTCAACCCCTACCCTTTCAAAGGGAACCCCAACCACAGGCAGTGGAATAAGGGAAGCCTTTGGGGTGCCACCAGTCTTGCCACTGGCTTGGTAGGTCACGCAGGACTTACAAAAGTCTTTTGTGTCCTCTGACATCCTAGGCCAGTGAAACAAGGGAACAAGCATGTCCCAAGTTTTCATTTGTCCCAAATGTCCAGCCAAGTGAATGTCGTGGGCTAGAGTTAGGAGGAACTCTCTGTATTGCAAGGGAATGACCAATCTCCTGGCTGCTCCAGGCTTAGGGTCCCTTGCCTCAGTATACAAGAGGTTGTCCTCCCAGTAAACTCTGTGAGAGTCACTGACATCCCTATTTTGCTGTATGACAGCTTGCTGTCTTAGACCCTCTAGTGTGGGACAGGTCTGCTGTGCCACACTCAGCTCCTCCCTGGCAGGTCCCCCTCCACTCAAAAGCTCAGCAGTGTCTGCTTCCAGCTCCTCTGGTGTAGGTTCTGCACAGGGTGGAAATTCTTCTTCCTCAGAAGTTGAATCCACTATAGAGGGAGGGATAGTAGGTAGTGATTTACCTTTACTAACCCTAGCTTTAGGGAGCACTTGGTCCATTGTTCCAGGATCCAAGTCACCCTGTCCTTTTTGCTTTTTGGCCTGAGCCCTTGTCAAAGCAAAAATATGCCCAGGAATGCCCAGCATTGCTGCATGAGCCTCCAACTCCACTTCTGCCCAAGCTGATGTCTCTAAATCGTTCCCTAGTAGACAGTCTACAGGTAAATCTGAGGTAACCATAACTTTCTTTGGACCAGTAACCCCCCCAGTTGAGATTCACAACAGCCATGGGGTGGCTAAGAGTGTTGTTATGAGCATCAGTCACTTGGTACTGGTGACCAAGTAGGTGTTGTTCAGGGTGGACCAGTTTCTCTATTACCATGGTAACACTGGCACCTGTGTCCCTGTAGGCCTGAATCTCAACACCATTTATTAGGGGAAGTTGCTTGTACTTATCCATATTAAGGGGACAAGCAACCAAGGTGGCCAAATCAATGGCACCTTCATAGACTAACACAGCCTCTGTGGTCTCCCTAACAAGACCAACCCCAACTAAATTACCAAAAGTGAGCCCAGCTACTCCCTTGGTTTGGCTATTAGTAGGTTTGCTTCCACCACCACTGCTATTACTAGGGGCACTAGGTGTAGCAGTAGGGGTTGTGGTAGTGGGAGGCTTGGTGCTTTTCTTTGGACAACTGGGATCAGTTGTCCAATGGCCTTTTATTTTACATAAATAGCACCATGGTTTCTTTACTTGATTAGAAGAGGATTTGGGCCCACCACCCCCACCAGAGTGTTTTTGTGGGCCTGATGAAGACTAATTTTTAGTTTTGTCCCCACCCTTGTCTGAAGACTTACCATCCTTCTTCTTGCCATCCTTGTCACCCCCTGTATGAACTTTTCTGTTCACTCTTGTTCTGACCCATTTGTCTGCCTTCTTTCCCAATTCTTGGGGAGAGGTCAGATCTGAGTCCACTAGATACTGGTGCAACAAATCAGACACACAATTATTAAGAATATGCTCTCTCAGGATTAAGTCATACAGGCTTTCATAGTCAGAAACTTTACTGCCATGTAACCACCCCTCCAAGGCCTTCAGTGAATGGTCAACAAAGTCTACCCAGTCTTGTGAAGACTCCTTTTTGGTTTCTCTGAACTTGATCCTGTACTGTTCAGTGGTTACGCCATAACCATCTAGGAGTGCATTCTTAAGAACTGTAAAATTATTGGCATCACTTTCCTTCACAGTAAGGAGCCTATCCCTACCCTTTCCGCTGAAAGATAGCCATAGGATAGCAACCCACTGCCTTTGAGGGACCCCTTGTGCAACATAGGCCCTCTCAAGTGCAGCAAACCACTTGTTAATGTCATCCCCCTCCTTGTAAGGGGGAACTATCTTGTGCAGATTCCTAGAATCATGCTCTTTTACAGGATTACTATCTGTAATACTGCTGCTGCCACCATGGGGTCCAAACCCCAACCTCTGTCTTTCTTTTTCTAAGTCAAATGCTTCCCTGTCTAGATCCAGCTGTTGCTTTTTCAGCTTCAGCCTGGACTCTTCCACTCGCAATCTATTGAGTTCCCTTTCTAACACTCTGTCTTCAGGGTGGGTGGGTTGGGCATGCTTTGACACAGAAGAATGGTGTGAATGAACAGAGGGAGACCTGTCCCTAACAGATTGCACTCTAACAACCTGGCCTAAAGGAGTAATCACCCTACTGTGATGTGAACTCACATCAGTACCAGCCCTGCTAGGTGGCCTGCTAAGGGTCAGGTTGGAAAGGTTCCCTTCTAACACTTTTACTGGGGGTGCCCCAGAATCAGAGTGTGAACCATCAGCTAATCTCTCACCAGATGTGCCAGCTATGGTCTTATCATGTTCAATGAGCATATTAACTAACAGTTCTCTAGAGGGATTCTTCCCTACCCCTAAACCTCTATCAATACAGAAACTCCTTGCACTTTTCCAGCTAAGGTGGTCATAAGTAGTGCTGGTCAGATCTAGAGTTTGACCTGTTCCAGACATGATAGAAAACGTTTTAAGGGACAGAAAAAGAAAGAAAAAGTTTCAGAACTTTTTAAGGAACAGAAAAAAACGTTTTCAACTTTTAAGAACTTTTTTAAAGTTTTAGAGGTACTTTTCAGCACTTAGCAAAAGAGTAAGAGAAGAAAAGCAAAACTTTTTGGTTAGGTGTACATACACTGAACTTGTTTTGTATATTTTTTTCTTATGAAAAGTACAAAATGACAAAGTGGTAAGTAGTTGCAAGTACTTATCCCCCCGCTGCACAACCAATGTAGGAGGCTGGCCTGGTTTGTAGTGGTACCAAGGGGCACCAGGTCCAGTTATTCCTTATTAGTGTAGAAGAGGTGTCTAGCAGCTTAGGCTGATAGAAAAGGGTAGCTTAGCAGAGCAGCTTAGGCTGAACTAGGAGACGTGTAAAGCTCCTACTATACCACTGGTGTCATATGCGCAATATCATAAGAAAACACAATACACAGATATACTAAAAATAAAGGTACTTTATTTTTATGACAATATGCCAAAAGTATCTCAGTGAGTACCCTCAGTATGAGGATAGCAAATATACACAAGATATATGTACACAATACCAAAAATATGCAGTAATAGCAATAGAAAGCAATGCAAGCAATGTACAGTCACAATAGATTGCAATGAGAGCACATAGGTATAGGGGCAACACAAACCATATACTCCAAAAGTGGAATGCGAATCACGAATGGACCCCAAACCTATGTGAGCTTGTAGAGGGACGCTGGGACTGTAAGAAAACAGCGAGGGTTAGAAAAATAGCCCACCCCAAGACCCTGAAAAGTGGGTGCAAAGTGCACCTAAGTTCCCCTGAGAGCACAGAAGTCGTGATAGGGGAATTCTGCCAGGCAGACCAACACCAGCAATGCAACAACGATGGATTTCCAGACGAGAGTACCTGTGGAACAAGGGGACCAAGTCCAAGAGTCACACTCAAGTCGGGAGTGGGCAGATGCCCAGGAAATGCCAGCTGAGGTTGCAAAGAAGCTGCAACCGGATGGTAGAAGCTGTGGATTCTGCAAGAACGAAGAAGACTAGGAACTTCCCGTTTGGAGGATGAATGTCCCACGTCGTGAAGAAGCTTGCAGATGTGTTTCTGTGCAGAAAGACCACAAACAAGCCTTGCTAGCTGCAAGGGTCACGGTTAGGGTTTTTGGATACTGCTGTGGCCCAGGAGGGACCAGGATGTCGCCAATTGCGTGAGGAGACAGAGGAGGCGTCCAGCAAGACAAAGAGCCCACTCAGAAGCAAGCAGCACCCGCAGAAGTGCTGGAACAGGCACTACGAAGAAGAGTGAACCGGAGCTCACTTGAAGTCACAAAAGAAGGTCCCACGACGCCGGAGGACAACTCAGGAGGTCGTGCACTGCAGGTTAGAGTGTCGGGGACCCAGACTTGGCTGTGCACAAAGGAAATCCTGGAAGAGTGCACAGGAGCCGGAGCAGCTGCAAATCACGCGGTACCCAGAAATGCAGTCTAGCGTGGGGAGGCAAGGACTTACCTCCACCAAACTTGGACTGAAGAATCACTGGACTGTGGGAGTCACTTGGACAGAGTTGCTGAGTTCCTGGGACCACGCTCGTCGTGCTGAGAGGGGACCCAGAGGACCGGTGTTGCAGTCTTTTGGTGCCTGCGGTTGCAGGGGGAAGATTCCGTCGACCCACAGGAGATTTCTTCGGAGCTTCTAGTGCAGAGAGGAGGCAGACTACCCCCACAGCATGCACCACCAGTAAAACAGTCAAGAAGGCGGCCGGATCAGTGATACAAGGTTGCAGTAGTCGTCTTTGCTACTTTGTTGCGGTTTTGCAGGCGTCCAGAGCAGTCAGCGGTCGATTCCTTGGCAGAAGGTGAAGAGAGAGATGCAGAGGAACTCTGATGAGATCTTGCATTTGTTATCTAAAGAATTCCCCAAAGCAGAGACCCTAAATAGCCAGAAAAGGAGGTTTGGCTACTTAGGAAGGAGAATAGGCTAGCAACACAGGTAAGAGCCTATCAGGAGGAGTCTCTGACGTCACCTGCTGGCCCTGGCCACTCAGAGCAGTCCAGTGTGCCAGCAGCACCTCTGTTTCCAAGATGGCAGAGGTCTGGAGCACACTGGAGGAGCTCTGGGCACCTCCCAGGGGAGGTGCAGGTCCGGGGAGTGGTCACTCCCCTTTCCTTTGTCCAGTTTCACGCCAGAGCAGGGCTGGGGGATCCCTGAACCGGTGTAGACTAGCTAATGCACAGATGGGCACCATCTGTGCCCATCAAAGCATTTCCAGAGGCTGGGGGAGGCTACTCCTCCCCAGCCCTGACACCTTTTTCCAAAGGGAGAGGGTGTAACACCCTCTCTATGAGGAAGTCCTTTGTTCTGCCTTCCTGGGCCAGGCCTGGCTGGACCCCAGGAGGGCAGAAACCTGTCTGAGGGGTTGGCAGCAGCAGCTGCAGTGAAACCCCGGGAAAGGTAGTTTGGCAGTACCCGGGTCTGTGCTAGAGACTCAGGGGATCATGGAATTGTCTCCCCAATATCAGAATGGCATTGGGGTGACAATTCCATGATCTTAGACATGTTACATGGCCATGTTTGGAGTTACCATTGTGACGCTATACATAGGTAGTGACCTATGTATAGTGCACGCGTGTAATGGTGTCCCCGCACTCACAAAGTCCAGGGAATTTGCCCTGAACGATGTGGGGGCACCTTGGCTAGTGCCAGGGTGCCCACACACTAAGTAACTTAGCACCCAACCTTTACCAGGTGAAGGTTAGACATATAGGTGACTTATAAGTTACTTAAGTGCAGTGGTAAATCACTGTGAAATAACGTGGACGTTATTTCACTCAGGCTGCAGTGGCAGGCCTGTGTAAGAATTGTCAGAGCTCCGTATGGGTGGCAAAAGAAATGCTGCAGCCCATAGGGATCTCCTGGAACCCCAATACCCTGGGTACCTCAGTACCATATACTAGGGAATTATAAGGGTGTTCCAGTATGCCAATGTGAATTGGTAAAATTGCTCACTAGCCTGTTAGTGACAATTTGTAAAGAAGAGAGAACATACCCACTGAGGTTCTGGTTAGCAAAGCGTCAGTGAGACAGGTAAGCATCACACAGGGAACACATACATATAGGCCACAAACTTATGAGCACTGGGGTCCTGGCTAGCAGGGTCCCAATGACACATAACAAACATACTGAAAACATACGGTTTTTACTATGAGCACTGGGCCCTGGCTAGTAGAATTCCAGTGAGACAGTGAAAACACCCTGACATATACTCACATACAGGCCAAAAGTGGGGGTAACAAGGCTAGAAAGAGGGTATTTTCTCACACAACCTCCCCCCAAATGAAGGACAATAAGGCTAACCTTGGCCAGTTGAGACTTTATTGTCTAAGTGGTGATAAGTGGAGAGTAGCTCTGCAATAGACTGGTTACTCCCTTTATCATCCACTATATGGTTACTTCCCTGTGGGGATGTAAACCACCCTGTTTGAAGTTTTTTAGCTAAGCAACATTGTGAAGATACATTTTCAGAGTTTCTATCAGTAATTTTTAGTTTAGAGCAGTGGGAATTGTCCACTGGACCTATTTCTAGTGATGAGAATGCCAGACAGGGATGCTGTCTCAGTAAAGCCATAGCTGGGCAAAAACGTTGTCCATATGGCTGGAAGAGAGAACAGGGATGCTGTTTCCCTTGAGTTGGAGCAGGGCAGGGATGCTGTCCTATGAGCTCCACACTAGGGCAGGGCTGCTGTCCTAAGTGTTGTGAGGCAGTGCAGGGTTTCTGCACTAAAGTTTCTCTGGGAGGGTTGGAGGAATGTTCCATATTAACTGAAATGGTGCTCTTTTTCTCACCAATATTAGTTATCCCACAGAGAGGCACTTCCACCTCAGGGAGTACAGCTATGCCAGCTGATGATTCCCTTGGAACAGGTGCCACCCCAGGAGAGGTTTCTCCCACCACAGGAATGGTATCCTGAATGGCAGGGTGGGTAGGGGATACTGTGATACCCTTTTTACCTGTTGTTGGAGAGGGATCCTGAGTTTTCAGGCCTTTTTCTCTCCTTTGCTTTTTCATTTCAGTAGAAATGAGAAGGAACAATTCCTCAGGGATACCCAGCATGGCTGCATGGGTATAAAACTTTACCTCAGCCCAACCTGAGGTCTTTACGTCATTACCTAAGAGACAGTCTACAGGTAAGCTAAGTGATACTACCACCTGCTTAGGGCAAGTAACTCCACCCCAACTAAGCTGAACTATAGCTAAGGGAAGAAACTTAGTGGAGTTATGGACATTAATAATTTTATACGGTTGTCCAATGATGCGTTGTTCAGGAGCCACTAGGTTTTCAGTCACCAAAGTGATACCTGCACCTGTGTCCCTGTAGGCCTGGTTCCTCAACACCATTTATTGAAACTGTCTGCCTGTACTTATCCATTGTAAGGGGACAAGCAGCCAGTGTGGCAAGGCCAATGCCACTAGGTGTGACCGAAACTGTCTTGGGACTGACTACCCCAGTTTCTATGATGGACCCATAAGTGAACCCAACTACACCCTTAGTTTGACTGTTGCCAGCAGTCCCACCACTATTACCACTACTGATAGGGGCACTAGAGCTTGATGTATTAGTGGTGGTAGGCTCAGGGGGTTTACCTGGACAGGACTTATCCCCTGGCCTATGGCCTTTATTTTTACACACAAAGCACCAAGGCTTTTTAATGTGTGTATGTTGTGAAGAAGAGGAAGAATTTGTTTTATCCCCACCCCCTGAAGAGTGTTTAGGATTTGAAGAAGGATCTTTGGTTTTACCCTTATCCCCGTGCTTATCCTGAGATTTCTCACCATCTTTCTTCTTGCCATCCTTGTCACCCCCTGTGTGAACTTTTCTGTTCACTCTTGTTCTGACCCATTTGTCTGCCTTCTTTCCCAATTCTTGGGGAGAGGTCAGATCTGAGTCCACTAGATATTGGTGTAACAAACCAGACACACAGTTATTCAGAATATGCTCTCTCAGGATTAGATTGAACAGGCTTTCATAGTCAGAAACTTTACTGCCATGTAACCACCCCTCCAAGGCCTTCACTGAATGGTCAACAAAGTCTACCCAGTCTTGTGAAGACTCTTTTCTGGTTTCTCTGAACTTAATCCTGTATTGTTCAGTGGTTAAGCCAAATCCATCCAAGAGTGCATTCTTCAAAACTGTAAAATTATTGTCATAATTTTCCTTCACAGTAAGGAGCCTATCCCTACCCTTTCCACTGAAAGATAGCCATAGGATAGCAGTCCACTGCCTTTGAGGGACCCCCTGTACCATACAGGCCCTCTCAAGTGCAGCAAACCACTTGTTAATGTCATCCCCCTCCTTGTAAGGGGGAACTATCTTATGCAGATTCCTAGAATCATGCTCTCTCACAGGATTGCTATCTGGAATACTGTTGCTGCCACAATGGGGTCCAAACCCCAACCTCTGTCTCTCTTTTTTTAAGTCTAGGGATTCCCCGTCTAGAGCCAGCTGTTGCTGTTTAAGCTTCAGTCTGGACTCTTCCACTCTCAACTTATTGAGTTCTCTATCAGTGCAGAGACTCCTTAGGCTGTTAAAGGTAAGGTGGTCATAAGTAGTATTGACCAAATGAAGAGGAATTCCTACACCAGATATGATAGAAAAAGGTTTAGAGACAGATAAAGGATAGAAAAAGTTTTAGGACTTTTTAAAGAACAGAAAAAAAAACTTTTTCAACTTTTTGGAACTTTTTGAAAGTTTAAGGGTACTTTTCAGCACTTAGCAGATAGTGTAAGAGAAGAAAAGCAAAACTTTTTGGTTAGGTGTACATACACTGAACTTGTTTTGGATATTATTCTCTTATGAAAAGTACACAATGACAAAGTGGTAAGTAGTTGCAAGTACTTATCCCACCGCTGCCACCAATGTAGGAGGCTGGCCTGGCTTGTAGTGGGTACCAAGGGGTACTTACACTTTGTACCAGGTCCAGTTATCCCTTATTAGTGTAGAAGAGGTGTTTCTAGCAGTTTAGGCTGATAGAAGGTAGCTATAGCAGAGCAGCTTAGGCTGAACTAGGAGACATGCAAAGCTCCTACTATACCACTGGTGTCATATGCACAATATCATAAGAAAACACAATACACAGATATACTAAAAATAAAGGTACTTTATTTTTATGACAATATGCCAAAAATATCTCAGTGAGTACCCTCAGTATGAGGATGCCAAATATACACAAGATATATGTACACAATACCAAAAATATGCAGTAATAGCAAAAGGAAGTAATGCAAGCAATGTAAAGTTACAGTAGATTGCAATAGGAGCACATAGGTATAGGGGCAACACAAACCATATACTCCAAAAGTGGAATGCGAACCACGGATGGACCCCAAACCTATGTGAGCTTGTAGAGGGTCGCTGGGACTGTAAGAAAACAGTGAGGGTTAGAAAAATAGCCCACTCCAAGACCCTGAAAAGTAGGTGTAAAGTGCACCTATAACCCCCAGAGAGCACAGAAGTTGTGATAGGGGGTTTCTGCAAGGAAGACCAACACCAGCAAAGCAACCAAAGTGGATTTCCGGACCTGAGTACCTGTGGAACAAGGGGACCAAGTCCATGAGTCGCGACAATGTCGAGAGTGGGCAGATGCCCAGGAAATGCCAGCTGAGGGTGCAAAGAAGCTGCCACTGGATGGTAGAAGCTGTGGATTCTGCAAGAACGAAGCGGGATGGAAGCTTCCCCTTTGGAGGATGGATGTCCCACGTCGTGAAGAAGCTTGCAGAGGTGTTCCCACGCAGAAAGACCGCAAACAAGCCTTATTAGCTGCAAGGGTCGCGGTTAGGGTTTTTGGATGCTGCTGTGGCCCAGGAGGGACCAGGATGTCGCCACTTGGATGAGGAGACAGAGGGGGCGCCCAGCAAGTCAGGGAGCCCTCACAGAAGGAGGCAGCACCCGCAGAAGTACCGGAACAGGCACTAAGAAGAGGAGTGAACCGAAGTCCACCCGAAGACACAAAAGGGAGTCCCACGACGCCGGAGAACAACTCAGAAGGTTGTGCACTGCAGGTTAGAGTGTCGGGGACCCAGGCTTGTCTGTGCATGAAGGAAATCCTGGAAGAGTGTACAGGAGCCGGAGCAGCTGCAAATCATGCGGTACCCACCAATGCAGTCTAGCGTGTGGTGGCAAGGACTTACCTCCACCAAACTTGGACTGAAGAGTCACTGGACTGTGGGAGTCACTTGGACAGAGTTGCTGAGTTCCAGGGACCATGCTCGTTGTGCTTAGAGGGGACCCAGAGGACCGATGATGCAGTCTTTTGTTGCCTGCGGTTGCAGGGGGAAGATTCCGTCGTCCCACAGGAGATTTCTTCAGAGCTCCTTGTGCAGAAAGGAGGCAGGCTACACCCACAGCATGCACCACCAGCAAACAGGTGAGAAAGCGGCAGGATCAGCGATACAAGGTTGCAGTAGTCGTCTTTGCTACTTTGTTGCGGTTTTGCAGGCGTCCTGAGCAGTCAGCGGTCGATCCTTTGGCAGAAGGTGAAGAGAGTGATGCAGAGGAACTCTGATGAGCTCTTACATTCGGTATCTGAAGAATTCCCCAAAGCAGAGACCCTAAATAGCCAGAAAAGGAGGTTTGGCTACCTAGGAAGGAGGATAGGCTAGTAACACAGGTAAGAGCCTATCAGAAGGAGTCTCTGACGTCACCTGATGGCACTGGCCACTCAGAGCAGTCCAGTGTGCCAGCAATACCTCTGTTTCCAAGATGGCAGAGGTCTGGAGCACACTGGAGGAGCTCTGGGCACCTCCCCTGGGAGGTGCAGGTCAGGGGAGTGGTCACTCCCCTTTCCTTTGTCCAGTTTCGCGCCAGAGCAGGGCTGGGGGATCCCTGAACCGGTGTAGACTGGCTTATGCAGAGATGGGCACCATCTGTGCCCATCAAAGCATTTCCAGAGGCTGGGGGAGGCTACTCCTCCCCAGCCCTGACACCTTTTTCCAAAGGGAGAGGGTGTAACACCCTCTCTCTGAGGAAGTCCTTTGTTCTGCCTTCCTGGGCCAGGCCTGGCTGGACCCCAGGAGGGCAGAAACCTGTCTGAGGGGTTGGCAGCAGCAGCAGCTGCAGTGAAACCTGGGGAAAGGCAGTTTGGCAGTACCCAGGTCTGTGCTAGAGACTCGGGGGATCATGGAATTGTCTCCCCAATGCCAGAATGGCATTGGGGTGACAATTCCATGATCTTAGACATGTTACATGGCCATGTTCGGAGTTACCATTGTGACGCTATACATAGGTAGTGACCTATGTATAGTGCACGCGTGTAATGGTGTCCCCGCACTCACAAAGTCCGGGGAATTTGCCATGAACGGTGTGGGGTCACCTTGGCTAGTGCCAGGGTGCCCACACACTAAGTAACTTAGCACCCAACCTTCACCAGGTGAAGGTTAGACATATAGGTGACTTATAAGTTACTCAAGTGCAGTGGCAAATGGCTGTGAAATAACGTGGACGTTATTTCACTCAGGCTGCAGTGGCAGGCCTGTGTAAGAATTGTCAGAGCTCCCCATGGGTGGCAAAAGAAATGCTGCAGCCCATAGGGATCTCCTGTAACCCCAATACCCTGGGTACCTCAGTACCATATACTAGAGAATTATAAGGGTGTTCCAGTATGCCAAGGTGAATTGGTAAAATTGGTCACTAGCCTGTTAGTGACAATTTGGAAAGAAGAGAGAGCATAACCACTGAGGTTCTGGTTAGCAGAGCCTCAGTGAGACAGTTAGGCATCACACAAGGAACCCATACAAATAGGCCACACACTTATGAGAACTGGGGTCCTGGCTAGCAGGGTCCCAGTGACACATAACAAACATACTGAAAACATAGGGTTTTCACTATGAGCACTGGGCCCTGGCTAGCAGGATACCAGTGAGACAGTGAAAACACCCTGACATATACTCACAAACAGGCCAAAAGTGGGAGTAACAAGGCTAGAAAGAGGCTACTTTCTCACACACCTCTTCTACACTAATAAGGGATAACTGGACCTGGTACAGAGTGTAAGTACCCCGTGGTACCCACTACAAGCCAGGCCAGCCTCCTACAGGCACCTAACAGTAACAGAAGCCAACATTGGCCAGATTGAAAAACCCACCCCTGACACATATACACACACCGTACACACCCACCAACAGCACTATAAAACACACCCCAACACACAACCCACAATCCTTTGCAATTACAAAAATACTGCTACACCTTTCTAGCAAAAGATTATACAAGAACTGCACACACAAACCACAGCCACCTATTCACCTTTCAACCATCACACACCACACACCATTCCCCAACACCTATCACACTCTGCACAACACACACACTACATCAGACACACAATAGGCATGCCCCTACAGAAAAAGCCCCGTTTCACAGATGAGGTGTTGAGTGTGATGGTAGAGGAAATCGTCAGGGTACAGCCACAGCTGTTCGGTGCACAGGTCCAGCAGATATCCATTGGCAGGAAGATAGAGCTATGGTGGAGGATCGTGGACAGGGTGAACTCCGTGGGAACAAATCCACGCACAAGGGATGGCATTCACAAGAGGTTGAACGACCTACAGGGGAAGCTGTGTGCAGTGGCCTCAAGGCACCAACTTGCCATCAAGAAGATTGGTGGTGGACCGATACCAGCTCCCCCACAGTTGATAGCATGGGAGGAGAAAGTCTTGGCAATCCTGCATCCTGAAGGCCTCAATGGAGTCACTGGAGGGCTGGATACTGGTAAGTCACCATTACTACCCTACCACCACTGATACCTGCATGGCATGCCATCCCCTCACCCTAACTCCCTTCACCCCACTCCAACCAATACAGTAAACCACCCCCATAACCACCCTCAATTGTGTACCCCTGCATGCCCTACCCACTGCAAGCACACCCCTCCCAGCTCTACATTCACACTCAACACTAATGCATGGGTAGCATGTAATACTACCAATCCCACAATCCACCATCATACACTAACCAAAGATGGGAGGCCAGCACTCAACCCGTGGGGAAAGCCAGAAATGCTGAATATGTGACAGACAATGACTGTAACAAATCTCTCACATTTCTACAGGCACCCCAGCCAATGTCAGCGACGAGCATGTGCCACGGCAACCCAGTCCTCCACCAGAAGATGTCCTCACTGATGACAGGAACTCTGGATGTCCCGATCTGGATGATGTCCCTGGACCATCTGGCACCACTGGTCAGTCAGCCTTCACATCCCTAACCCAGTTCACCATATGGCCCCCCCATCCGACTCTAACACTACAGTACCCACCAAACATCTGTCCCTAGGACACGTCGATCCCTTGAGTGCCCACCTGTCCAGGGACCCGAGTCGACACCACACAGGCAAGACAATGAAGGTCCTGGTGTAAGTGGAAGTGGGCACGCAGTTCAGGGGACACAGGCACAGGGGGCCAGGCCCAGTGGGAGGTTAGCTGTGCACCAGGGTGAGGCTTAACCCAGGGAACCGACTGCCCAGGAGGCACTCACACACGTCCTGGGGGCCTACCAACAATCCCAGGACAGGATAGGCCAGGTGATTAGCATCTTGCAGGAGAACCAGCGGCTGCACTGGGTACGCCACCAGGAAGTCAAGCAGCAGTTGCAGAGCTTAAATGCCAACATGGCCATCATTGCAGGGGTGCTGGGTGACATGATCAACATGATGCATGAGTACACAGCACACCAGCGGGCCCCTTCCACTAGCCAGTCTACTCACCAGCCAACAACATCTGCTGCAGCTAGTCGACAAGAGGACCTGCCATATCACTCACCGGTCCCAAGACCCAAACCACCGCCAGGAAATGAGCTCCTCCTAAATGTCACCCTTGCGTGCCACTGAGACACCTTGTTCACTTTGGACTGCCATTGTTCCTTTTCCTATGGCCCCATGGATACTGTGCCTGTGCAACATACCAACTGGGCCACTACACTGAAGTTTATGTCCACCATCACCCCACTCTATTGCACTATCCCATCCTTTTTGTCACTTCAATAAACACCCTTGAACGCAACTAAAGGTTCTGTGATTTATCATACAACAATATACAATGTCTGAAACTGCATTATCCTATGCAAATGCCCTGTAATGTGGAAATCCATCCAACAAAAGTGTGTAAGCAGTCTGTAGTCATCACATCAGTACAAAGTTGTGACCACCCCAACATCTGCAAAAAGGGAAAGCGTAAGTGACAGTCAATTAAGAAGTGAAGGTAGTGCTTGGCACAACACAGCAGCCACGCAGCACTTAACTGTAATGGAGTTATGAAGAGACGTACATTCTTACCTGGGTGTCAGTGGAAGTACTGCTGTGTCATATGTGTCCTATTGTCCACATCTCCTCCTCCTCACTGTCTTCACTGTCCTCTGCTGCCACAGGTGCATTGTCTCCCCCCCTCCTGCAGGTAGGGCACATGGCGTCTGAGTGCCAAATTGTACAGCATGCAACAAGCCACCACTATCTGGCAGACCTTCTTAGGGACATAGAATAGGGATCCACCAGTTACATGTATGCACCGGAAACTGGCTTTCAGTAGCCCAAATGTACGTTCAATAACCCTCCGTGTACGCCCATGTACTTCATTGTACTGAATTTCTGCCCCTGCCCTCGGATTCCTCACTGGTTTCAACAGCCAGGACAGGTTTGGGTAGCCGGAGTCACCTTGTAGTAGTAAGGGACACACATTACTCATGTACAATGGCACATAATACAACTTCAGGTGGCTGACAGTGACATACTTTGGGTGAAAACTCAAGCTCACCTATGAGCCACATGCTCTGCCTCTGTAGTCGTGCCATCACCTGGGGGACGCTGCTATTCCTCAACACATAGGCATCATGCACAGATCCAGGAAACTTGGCAGTGACGTGAGAGATATATTTATGAGCAAGGCACACCATCTAGACATTTATAGAGTGGTAACCCTTCCTATTCATGTAGACCTGTTCATTTGTTCTGGGGGGACCAAGGCAATATGGGTACCGTCAATGGCCCCAATCACATGTGGCATGTGTCCCATGGTGTAGAATCCAGCCTTCACATTGGGCAAGTCTTCACTCTGGGGTTATGAGATGTAGCTGCTCATGTGTTTTAGCAAGGCATTCAAAACTCTTCCAAGCTCATTCAAAAACATTGGCTGTGACAATCCTGGATACAAGCCCACAGTCACCTGGTAAGAACCACTTGCCAGGAATTGGAGCACTGACATTACCTGTACTGCAGGGCATATAGCTGTAGTCCTACTGATAGCAGGAATAAAATCTGGCTCCAATTGTTGACACAGTTCAGTAATTGTGGCCCTGTCCAGACGATAGGTCATAATGATGTGGCTTTCCTACAGTGTAGCCAAGTCCACTAGGTGTCCGTACGCCGGTGCTTGCCTCCTCCTCTGCAGTGGTAAGTATCTAGGTAAACCAAACAGGAGATGTGTATGACTACAGGTAGTATGGAGACACAATATCACCTTACACAGAACATGTATGTATGTATGTAGGAAAGTACCATCTTTCCTGGCATGTTACCCCCATTTTTCACTGTATATATGTTGTTTTAGTTGTATGTGTCACTGGGACCCTGGTAACCCAGGGCCCCAGTGCTCATAAGTGTGCCTGAATGTGTTACCTGTGTAGTGACTAACTGTCTCACTGAGGCTCTGCTAATCAGAACCTCAGTGGTTATGCTCTCTCATTTCTTTCCAAATTGTCACTAACAGGCTAATGACCAATTTTACCAATTTACATTGGCTTACTGGAACACCCTTATAATTCCCTAGTATATGGTACTGAGGTACCCAGGGTATTGGGGTTCCAGGAGATCCCTATGGGCTGCAGCCTTTCTTTTGCCACCCATAGGGAGCTCTGACAATTCTTACACAGGCCTGCCACTGCAGCCTGAGTGAAATAACGTCCACGTTATTTCACAGCCATTTTACACTGCACTTAAGTAACTTATAAGTCACCTATATGTCTAACCTTTACCTGGTAAAGGTTAGGTGCAAAGTTACTTAGTGTGAGGGCACCCTGGCACTAGCCAAGGTGCCCCCACATTGTTCAGAACCAATTCCCTGAACTTTGTGAGTGCGGGGACACCATTACACGCGTGCACTACATATAGGTCACTACCTATATGTAGCTTCACAATGGTATCCCCGAATATGGCCATGTAACATGTCTATGATCATGGAATTGCCCCCTCTATGCCATCCTGGCATAGTTGGCACAATCCCATGATCCCAGTGGTCTGTAGCACAGACCCTGGTACTGCCAAACTGCCCTTCCTGGGGTTTCACTGCAGCTGCTGCTGCTGCCAACCCCTCAGACAGGCATCTGCCCTCCTGGGGTCCAGCCAGGCCTGGCCCAGGATGGCAGAACAAAGAACTTCCTCTGAGAGAGGGTGTGACACCCTCTCCCTTTGGAAAATGGTGTGAAGGCAGGGGAGGAGTAGCCTCCCCCAGCCTCTGGAAATGCTTTCTTGGGCACAGATGTGCCCAATTCTGCATAAGCCAGTCTACACCGGTTCAGGGGACCCCTTAGCCCTGCTCTGGCGCGAAACTGGACAAAGGAAAGGGGAGTGACCACTCCCCTGACCTGCACCTCCCCTGGGAGGTGTCCAGAGCTCTTCCAGTGTGCTCCAGACCTCTGCCATATTGGAAACAGAGGTGCTGCTGGCACACTGGACTGCTCTGAGTGGCCAGTGCCACCAGGTGACGTTAGAGACTCCTTGTGATAGGCTCCTTCAGGTGTTGCTAGCCTATCCTCTCTCCTAAGTACCCAAACCCTCTTTTCTGGCTATTTAGGGTCTCTGTCTCTGGGGAAACTTTAGATAACGAATGCAAGAGCTCAGCCGAGTTCCTCTGCATCTCTCTCTTCACCTTCTGCCAAGGAATCGACTGCTGACCGCGCTGGAAGCCTGCAACACTGCAACAAAGTAGCAAAGACGACTACTGCAACTCTGTAACGCTGATCCTGCCGCCTTCTCGACTGTTTTCCTGGTGGTGCATGCTGTGGGGGTAGTCTGCCTCCTCTCTGCACTAGAAGCTCCGAAGAAATCTCCTGTGGGTCGACGGAATCTTCCCCCTGCAACCGCAGGCACCAAAAAGCTGCATTACCGGTCCCTTGGGTCTCCTCTCAGCACGACGAGCGAGGTCCCTCGAATCCAGCAACTCTGTCCAAGTGGCCCCCACAGTCCAGTGACTCTTCAGTCCAAGTTTGGTGGAGGTAAGTCCTTGCCTCACCTCGCTAGACTGCATTGCTGGGAACCGCGACTTTTGCAGCTACTCCGGCCTCCGTGCACTTCCGGCGGAAATCCTTTGTGCACAGTCCAGCCTGGGTCCACGGCACTCTAACCTGCATTGCACGACCTCCTAAGTTGTTCTCCGGCGACGTGGGACTTCTTTGTGCGACTTCGGGTGAGCACCGTTTCACGCATCCTCGTAGTGCCTGTTTCTGGCACTTCTCCGGGTGCTACCTGCTGCTCAGAGGGCTCCTTGTCTTGCTAGACGTCCCCTCTCTCTCCTGGTCCAATTTGAGACCTCCTGGTCCCTCCAGGGCCACAGCAGCGTCCAAAAACGCTAACCGCACGATTTGCAGCTAGCAAGGCTTGTTGGCGTTCTTTCGGCGGGAAAACACTTTTGCACGACTCTCCACTGCGAGAGGGATCCGTCCACCAAAGGGGAAGTCTCTAGCTCTTTTCGTTCCTGCAGAAACCTCAGCTTCTTCTGTCCAGTAGAAGCTTCTTTGCACCCGCAGCTGGCATTTCCTGGGCATCTGCCCATCTCCGACTTGCTTGTGACTTTTGGACTTGGTCCCCTTGTTCCACAGGTACCCTAGATTGGAAATCCACAGTTGTTGCATTGTTGGTTTGTGTCTTTCCTGCATTATTCCTCTAACACGACTTCTTTGTCCTTAGGGGAACTTTAGTGCACTTTGCACTCACTTTTCAGGGTCTTGGGGAGGGTTATTTTTCTAACTCTCACTATTTTCTAATAGTCCCAGCGACCCTCTACAAGGTCACATAGGGTTGGGGTCCATTCGTGGTTCGCATTCCACTTTTGGAGTATATGGTTTGTGTTGCCCCTATCCCTATGTTTCCCCATTGCATCCTATTGTAACTATACATTGTTTGCACTGTTTTCTAAGACTATACTGCATATTTTTGCTATTGTGTATATATATCTTGTGTATATTTCCTATCCTCTCACTGAGGGTACACTCTAAGATACTTTGGCATATTGTCATAAAAATAAAGTACCTTTATTTTTAGTATAACTGTGTATTGTGTTTTCTTATGATATTGTGCATATGACACTAGGTGGTACTTTAGTAGCTTCACACGTCTCCTAGTTCAGCCTAAGCTGCTCTGCTAAGCTACCATTATCTATCAGCCTAAGCTGCTAGACCCCCTATACACTAATAAGGGATAACTGGGCCTGGTACAAGGTGCAAGTACCCCTTGGTACTCACTACAAGCCAGTCCAGCCTCCTACACTGGGCATCTGGGACATATGAAAACTTGGGACAGACTTGTTCCTTTGTTTCATTGGCCTAGAATGTCTGAGGACACAAAAGATTTTTGTAAGTCCTGTGAAACCTGTCAAGCCAGTGGCAAGACAGGTGGCACTCCAAAGGCACCCCTTATTCCACTGCCTGTGGTTGGGGTTCCCTTTGAAAGGGTAGGGGTTGACATAGTTGGCCCCCTTGACCCTCCTACTGCTTCAGGCAATAGATTCATCTTGGTGGTAGTGGACCATGCCACAAGATATCCTGAAGCTATTCCTTTAAGGACCACTACAGCTCCTGCAGTGGCAAAGGCCCTCCTGGGAATATTTTCCAGGGTGGGCTTCCCAAAGGAAGTAGTATCAGACAGGGGAAGCAATTTCATGTCTGCATACTTAAAGGCCATGTGGAAGGAGTGTGGTGTAACTTACAAGTTCACTACACCCTATCATCCACAAACAAATGGACTGGTTGTAGGAAAGTACCATCTTGCCTGGCATGTTACCCCCATTTTTCACTGTATGTATGTTGTTTTAGTTGTATGTGTCACTGGGACCCTGGTAACCCAGGGCCCCAGTGCTCATAAGTGTGCCTGAATGTGTTACCTGAGTAGTGACTAACTGTCTCACTGAGGCTCTGCTAATCAGAACCTCAGTGGTTATGCTCTCTCATTTCTTTCCAAATTGTCACTAACAGGCTAGTGACCATTTTTACCAATTTACATTGGCTTACTGGAACACCCTTATAATTCCCTAGTATATGGTACTGAGGTACCCAGGGTATTGGGGTTCCAGGAGATCCCTATGGGCTGCAGCATTTCTTTTGCCACCCATAGGGAGCTCTGACAATTCTTACACAGGCCTGCCACTGCAGCCTGAGTGAAATAACGTCCACGTTATTTCACAGCCATTTTACACTGCACTTAAGTAACTTATAAGTCACCTATATGTCTAACCTTTACCTGGTAAAGGTTAGGTGCAAAGTTACTTAGTGTGAGGGCACCCTGGCACTAGCCAAGGTACCCCCACATTGTTCAAGGTCAATTCCCCGGACTTTGTGAGTGCGGGGACACCATTACACGCGTGCACTACATATAGGTCACTACCTATATGTAGCTTCACAATGGTAACTCCGAATAGGGCCATGTAACATGTCTATGATCATGGAATTGCCCCCTCTATACCATCCTGGCATAGTTGGCACAATCCCATGATCCCAGTGGTCTGTAGCACAGACCCTGGTACTGCCAAACTGCCCTTCCTGGGGTTTCACTGCAGCTGCTGCTGCTGCTGCCAACCCCTCAGACAGGCATCTGCCCTCCTGGGGTCCAGCCAGGCCTGGCCCAGGATGGCAGAACAAAGGACTTCCTCTGAGAGAGGGTGTTACACCCTCTCCCTTTGGAAAATGGTGTGAAGGCAGGGGAGGAGTAGCCTCCCCCAGCCTCTGGAAATGCTTTCTTGGGCACAGATGTGCCCAATTCTGCATAAGCCAGTCTACACCGGTTCAGGGGACCCCTTAGCCCTGCTCTGGCGCGAAACTGGACAAAGGAAAGGGGAGTGACCACTCCTCTGACCTGCACCTCCCCTGGGAGGTGTCCAGAGCTCCTCCAGTGTGCTCCAGACCTCTGCCATCTTGGAAACAGAGGTGCTGCTGGCACACTGGACTGCTCTGAGTGGCCAGTGCCACCAGGTGACGTCAGAGACTCCTTCTGATAGGCTCCTTCAGGTGTTGCTAGCCTATCCTCTCTCTTAGGTAGCCAAACCCTCTTTTCTGGCTATTTAGGGTCTCTGTCTCTGGGGAAACTTTAGATAACGAATGCAAGAGCTCATCCGAGTTCCTCTGCATCTCTCTCTTCACCTTCTGCCAAGGAATCGACTGCTGACCGCGCTGGAAGCCTGCAAAACTGCAACATAGTAGCAAAGACGACTACTGCAACTCTGTAACGCTGATCCTGCCGCCTTCTCGACTGTTTTCCTGGTGGTGCATGCTGTGGGGGTAGTCTGCCTCCTCTCTGCACTAGAAGCTCCGAAGAAATCTCCAGTGGGTCGACGGAATCTTCCCCCTGCAACCGCAGGCACCAAAAAGCTGCATTACCGGTCCCTTGGGTCTCCTCTCAGCACGACGAGTGAGGTCCCTCGAATCCAGCAACTCTGTCCAAGTGGCCCCCACAGTCCAGTGACTCTTCAGTCCAAGTTTGGTGGAGGTAAGTCCTTGCCTCACCTCGCTAGACTGCATTGCTGGGAACCGCAACTTTTGCAGCTACTCCGGCCTCCGTGCACTTTCGGCGGAAATCCTTTGTGCACAGTCCAGCCTTGGTCCACGGCACTCTAACCTGCATTGCACGACCTCCTAAGTTGTTCTCCGGCGACGTGGGACTCCTTTGTGTAACTTCGGGTGAGCACGTTTCACGCATCCTCGTAGTGCCTGTTTCTGGCACTTCTCCGGGTGCTACCTGCTGCTAAGAGGGCTCCTTGTCTTGCTCAACGTCCCCTCTACCTCCTATTCCAATTTGCGACCTCCTGGTCCCTCCTGGGCCACAGCAGCATCCAAAAACGCTAACTGCACGATTTGCAGCTAGCAAGGCTTGTTGGCGTTCTTTCGGCGGGAAAACACTTCTGCACGACTCTACCAGGCGAGAGGGATCCATCCTCCAAAGGGGAAGTCTCTAGCCCTTTGCGTTCCTGCAGAAACCGCAGCTTCTTCTGTCCAGTAGAAGCTTCTTTGCACCCGTAGATGGCATTTCCTGGGCATCTGCCCATCTCCGACGTGCTTGTGACTTTTGGACTTGGTCCCCTTGTTCCACAGGTACCCCAGATTGGAAATCCAGCATTGTTGCATTGTTGGTTTGTGTCTTTCCTGCATTATTCCTCTAACACGACTTCTTTATCCTTAGGGGAACATTAGTGCACTTTGCACTCACTTTTCAGGGTCTTGGGGAGGGTTATTTTTCTAACTCTCACTATTTTCTAATAGTCCCAGCGACCCTCTACACGGTCACATAGGTTTGGGGTCCATTCGTGGTTCGCATTCCACTTTTGGAGTATATGGTTTGTGTTGCCCCTATCCCTATGTTTCCCCATTGCATCCTATTGTAAATATACATTGTTTGCACTGTTTTCTAAGACTATACTGCATATTTTTGCTATTGTGTATATATATCTTGTGTATATTTCCTATCCTCTCACTGAGGGTACACTCTAAGATACTTTGGCATATTGTCATAAAAATAAAGTACCTTTATTTTTAGTATAACTGTGTATTGTGTTTTCTTATGATATTGTGCATATGACACCATGTGGTACTGTAGTAGCTTCACACGTCTCCTAGTTCAGCCTAAGCTGCTCTGCTAAGCTACCATTATCTATCAGCCTAAGCTGCTAGACACCCTATACACTAATAAGGGATAACTGGGCATGGTGCAAGGTGCAAGTACCCCTTGGTACTCACTACAAGCCAGTCCAGCCTCCTACATTGGTTGTGCAGCGGTGGGATAGGTGCTTTGAGACTACTTACCACTCTTGTCATTGTACTTTTCATAAGAGAAAAATATACAAAACAAGGTCAGTGTATATCCACATAGCCAAAAAGTTTTGCATTTCCTCTTTTCACTCTTTTCTAAGTGCTGAAAAGTACTTCTAACTTTCTAAAAAGTTCTAAAAAGTTTTAAAAGTTTTTTTCTCTGTCTTTCTAAAAGCTCTGACAAACTTTTTTCTCTTTTTCTATCACTTTAACTCTCTCTAAAAATGTCTGGCACAGGCCAAAATGTTGACCTGTCTAAGATTGCATATGACCACCTTAGCTGGAAAGGAGCAAGGAGTCTCTGTATAGAGAGAGGTTTGAGTGTAGGGAAGAATCCTTCCTTGGAATTGTTACTTAACATGCTTAGAGAACAAGATAAGGCTAAAAGTGCCCCATCTGTTGAAAATGTAGCTAATGGTTCCCAATCTGATCCAGGGACTCCCCCAGGAAAAGATTCAGGAAAGAAACTTCTCAGCCTGCCCATTACTAGACAGTCTAGCATAGTTGGTACAGAGGTTGAATCACACCATACTGATGGTGTGCACTCACATTATACTGTTAGCCAAGCTGTTAGGGTGCCCTCTGTAAGGGACAGGTCTCCTTCTGTCCATTCTCACCATACTTCTGTTTCAAGGCATGTCCCTTCCACCCACCCTGATGACAGATTGTTAGAAAGGGAGCTCAATAGATTGAGAGTGGAACAAACCAGACTGAAGCTCAAGAAGCAACAGCTGGATTTGGATAGACAGACTTTAGAAGTAGAGAAGGAGAGACAGACACTGGGTTTAGAAACCCATGGTGGCAGCAGCAGTATTCCCCATAGTCATCCTGCAAAAGAGCATGATTCCAGGAATCTGCACAAGATAGTTCCCCCTTATAAGGAGGGGGATGACATTAACAAGTGGTTTGCTGCACTTGAGAGGGCCTGTGCTGTACAGGATGTCCCTCAAAGGCAGTGGGCTGCTATCCTATGGCTATCATTTAGTGGAAAAGGTAGGGATAGGCTCCTTACTGTAAAAGAAAATGAAGCTAATGATTACAAAGTTCTTAAGAATGCACTCCTGGATGGTTATGGCTTAACCACTGAACAATACAGGATAAAGTTCAGAGAGACCAAAAAGGAGTCTTCACAAGACTGGGTTGATTTCATTGACCATTCAGTGAAGGCCTTGGAGGGGTGGTTACATGGCAGTAAAGTTACTGATTATGACAGCCTGTATAACTTGATCCTGAGAGAGCATATTCTTAATAATTGTGTGTCTGATTTGTTGCACCAGTACTTGGTGGACTCTGATCTGACCTCTCCCCAAGAATTGGGAAAGAAGGCAGACAAATGGGTCAGAACAAGGGTGAACAGAAAAGTTCATACAGGGGGTGACAAAGATGGCAACAAAAAGAAGGATGGTAAGTCTTCTGACAAGGGTGGGGACAAATCTAAAAATGAGTCTTCATCAGGCCCACAAAAACACTCTGGTGGGGGTGGTGGGTCCAAATCCTCCTTTAATCAAAACAAAGAAAAGAAACCATGGTGCTATTTATGTAAAGTAAAAGGCCATTGGACAACAGATCCCAGTTGTCCAAAGAAAAGCACCAAGCCTCCTACCACTCCAACCCCTACTGCTACCCCTAGTGTCCCTACTAATAGCAGTGGTGGTGGGAGCAAACCTACTAATAGCCAATCCAAGGGAGTAGCTGGGCTCACTACTGGTAACTTAGTTGGGGTTGGCCTTGCTAGGGAGGCCACAGAGGCTGTGTTAGTCTCTGAGGGGGCTATTGATTTAGCCACCTTAGTTGCTTGTCCCCTTAATATGGATAAGTACAAGCAGCTACCCCTAATAAATGGTGTTGAGGTTCAGGCCTACAGGGACACTGGAGCCAGTGTGACTATGGTCATAGAGAAACTGGTCCACCCTGAACAACACCTACTTGGTCACCAGTACCAAGTAACCGATGCTCACAACAACACACTTAGCCACCCCATGGCTGTTGTTAATCTCAACTGGGGGGGGGGGTTACTGGTCCAAAGAAAGTTGTGGTAGCCACAGATTTACCTGTAGATTGTCTATTAGGAAATGATTTGGAGACATCAGCTTGGTCAGATGTGGAGTTGGAGGCCCATGCAGCAATGCTGGGCATCCCAGGGCATATTTTTGCTTTGACAAGGGCTCAGGCCAAAAAGCAAAAAGGACAGGGAAGCTTGGATCCTGGAACAATGGACCAAGTGCTCCCTAAAGCTAGGGCTAGTAGAAGCAAACCAATTCCTACCATCCCTCCCTCTGCAGTGGATTCAACTTCTGAGGAAGAAGAATTCCCTCCCTGTGCAGAACCTACACCAGAGGAGCTGGAAGCAGACACTGTTGAGCTTTTGGGTGAAGGGGGGCCTGCCAGGGAGGAGCTGAGTGTGGCACAGCAAACCTGTCCCACATTAGAGGGTCTAAGACAGCAAGCTGTCAAACAGGCTAATGGGGATGTCAGTGACTCTCACAGAGTTTACTGGGAGGACAACCTCTTGTACACTGAGCATAGGGAGCCTAAACCTGGAGCTGCCAGGAGATTAGTGATTCCTCAGGAGTACAGAAAGTTCCTCCTAACTCTTGCACACGACATTCCCCTAGCTGGGCATCTGGGACAAATGAAAACTTGGGACAGACTTGTTCCATTGTTTCATTGGCCTAGAATGTCTGAGGACACAAAAGATTTTTGTAAGTCCTGTGAAACCTGTCAAGCCAGTGGCAAGACAGGTGGCACCCCAAAGGCACCCCTTATTCCACTGCCTGTGGTTGGGGTTCCCTTTGAAAGGGTAGGGGTTGACATAGTTGGCCCCCTTGACCCTCCTACTGCTTCAGGCAATAGGTTTATCTTGGTGGTAGTGGACCATGCCACAAGATACCCTGAAGCAATTCCTTTAAGGACCACTACAGCACCTGCAGTGGCAAAGGCCCTCCTGGGAATATTTTCCAGAGTGGGCTTCCCAAAGGAAGTAGTATCAGACAGGGGAAGCAATTTCATGTCTGCATACTTAAAGGCCATGTGGAAGGAGTGTGGTGTAACTTACAAGTTCACAACACCCTATCATCCACAAACAAATGGACTGGTGGAGAGATTTAATAAAACTCTCAAAGGCATGATTATGGGTCTCCCTGAAAAACTCCGCAGGAGATGGGATATCCTTCTACCATGCCTCCTTTTTGCCTACAGGGAGGTACCCCAGAAAGGAGTGGGCTTCAGCCCCTTTGAACTTCTTTTTGGACACCCTGTTAGGGGTCCACTCACACTTGTAAAGGAGGGTTGGGAACAACCTTTAAAAGCTCCTAAGCAGGATATTGTGGATTATGTACTTGGCCTCAGATCAAGGATGGCTGAGTACATGAAAAAGGCCAGCAAAAACCTTCAGGCCAGCCAAGAGCTCCAGAAGCAATGGCATGATCAGAAGGCTGTTTTGGTTCAGTACCAACCAGGGCAGAAAGTGTGGGTCTTGGAGCCTGTGGCCCCAAGAGCACTCCAAGATAAATGGAGTGGACCCCACACAATTGTTGAAAAGAAGGGAGAAGTCACCTATTTAGTTGACTTAGGCACTGCCAGGAGTCCCCTTAGGGTGCTCCATGTCAACCGCCTGAAACCCTACTATGACAGGGCTGATCTCACCCTGCTCATGGCAACTGATGAGGGACAGGAAGAAGACAGTGATCCTCTACCTGATCTCTTCTCTTCCACAGAACAAGATGCTCTTGTGGAAGGTGTAGTTTTGGCTGATTGTCTTACTGCTGAGCAGAAAGACCATTGCATAAATCTCCTAGATCAATTCTCTGAACTCTTCTCTACTGTGCCAGGTACCACTTCTTGGTGTGAGCACACTATAGATACTGGAGACAGTTTACCTGTCAAAAGTAAGATCTATAGGCAGCCTGACCATGTCAGGGACTGCATAAAGCAAGAGGTGCAGAAAATGTTAGAACTAGGAGTGGTTGAGCACTCTGAAAGTCCATGGGCTTCTCCTGTGGTACTTGTACCAAAACCCCATTCCAAAGATGGAAAGAAGGAAATGCGGTTTTGTGTAGACTTTAGAGGTCTCAACTTGGTAACCAAAACTGATGCTCACCCTATACCCAGGGCAGATGAGCTCATAGATACACTGGCCTCTGCCAAGTATCTAAGCACTTTTGATTTGACTGCAGGGTATTGGCAGATCAAATTGTCAGAAGATGCTAAACCTAAAACTGCATTTTCAACCATTGGAGGACATTACCAGTTTACTGTAATGCCTTTTGGTTTGAAAAATGCACCTGCCACTTTTCAAAGGTTGGTGAACACAGTCCTGCAAGGGCTGGAAGCTTTCAGTGCAGCATATTTGGACGATATAGCTGTCTATAGCTCCAGCTGGGATGTTCACCTGGTCCACCTATGGAAAGTTTTGGAGGCCCTGCAGAAGGCAGGCCTCACTATCAAGGCTTCAAAGTGCCAGATAGGGCAGGGGAAGGTGGTTTATCTGGGACACCTTGTTGGTGGGGAACAGATTGCACCACTTCAGGGGAAAATCCAAACAATTATTGATTGGGTTCCCCCTACCACTCAGACTCAGGTGAGAGCCTTCCTAGGCCTCACTGGGTATTACAGGAGGTTCATTAAGAATTATGGCTCCATTGCAGCCCCTCTTAATGACCTCACATCCAAGAAAATGCCTAAAAAGGTATTATGGACAGCAAACTGTCAGAAAGCTTTTGAGGAGCTGAAGCAGGCCATGTGCTCTGCACCTGTCCTGAAAAGCCCTTGTTACTCTAAAAAATTCTATGTCCAAACTGATGCATCTGAATTAGGAGTAGGGGCAGTCCTATCACAACTTAATTCTGAGGGCCAGGATCAACCTGTTGCTTTTATTAGTAGGAGGTTGACCCCTAGAGAAAAGCGTTGGTCTGCCATAGAGAGGGAGGCCTTTGCTGTGGTCTGGGCTCTGAAGAAGTTGAGGCCATACCTGTTTGGCACTCACTTCATTGTTCAGACAGACCACAAACCTCTACTTTGGCTAAAACAAATGAAAGGTGAAAATCCTAAATTGTTGAGGTGGTCCATATCCCTACAGGGAATGGACTATACAGTGGAACATAGACCTGGGAGTAGCCACTCCAATGCAGATGGACTCTCCAGATATTTCCACTTAGACAATGAAGACTCATCAGGTCATGGCTAGTCTTATTGTCCTTCGTTTGGGGGGGGGTTGTGTAGGAAAGTACCATCTTGCCTGGCATGTTACCCCCATTTTTCACTGTATATATGTTGTTTTAGTTGTATGTATCACTGGGACCCTGGTAACCCAGGGCCCCAGTGCTCATAAGTGTGCCTGAATGTGTTACCTGTGTAGTGACTAACTGTCTCACTGAGGCTCTGCTAATCAGAACCTCAGTGGTCATGCTCTCTCATTTCTTTCCAAATTGTCACTAACAGGCTAGTGACCATTTTTACCAATTTACATTGGCTTACTGGAACACCCTTATAATTCCCTAGTATATGGTACTGAGGTACCCAGGGTATTGGGGTTCCAGGAGATCCCTATGGGCTGCAGCATTTCTTTTGCCACCCATAGGGAGCTCTGACAATTCTTACACAGGCCTGCCACTGCAGCCTGAGTGAAATAACGTCCACGTTATTTCACAGCCATTTTACACTGCACTTAATAACTTATAAGTCACCTATATGTCTAACCTTTACCTGGTAAAGGTTAGGTGCAAAGTTACTTAGTGTGAGGGCACCCTGGCACTAGCCAAGGTACCCCCACATTGTTCAGGGCCAATTCCCCGGACTTTGTGAGTGAGGGGACACCATTACACGCGTGCACTACATATAGGTCACTACCTATATGTAGCTTCACAATGGTAACTCCGAATATGGCCATGTAACATGTCTATGATCATGGAATTGCCCCCTCTATACCATCCTGGCATAGTTGGCACAATCCCATGATCCCAGTGGTCTGTAGCACAGAGCCTGGTACTGCCAAACTGCCCTTCCTGGGGTTTCACTGCAGCTGCTGCTGCTGCCAACCCCTCAGACAGGCATCTGCCCTCCTGGGGTCCAGCCAGGCCTGGCCCAGGATGGCAGAACAAAGGACTTCCTCTGAGAGAGGGTGTTACACCCTCTCCCTTTGGAAAATGGTGTGAAGGCAGGGGAGGAGTAGCCTCCCCCAGCCTCTGGAAATGCTTTCTTGGGCACAGATGTGCCCAATTCTGCATAAGCCAGTCTACACCGGTTCAGGGGACCCCTTAGCCCAGCTCTGGCGCGAAACTGGACAAAGGAAAGGGGAGTGACCACTCCTCTGACCTGCACCTCCCCTGGGAGGTGTCCAGAGCTCCTCCAGTGTGCTCCAGACCTCTGCCATCTTGGAAACAGAGGTGCTGCTGGCACACTGGACTGCTCTGAGTGGCCAGTGCCACCAGGTGACGTCAGAGACTCCTTCTGATAGGCTCCTTCAGGTGTTGCTAGCCTATCCTCTCTCCTAGGTAGCCAAACCCTCTTTTCTGGCTATTTAGGGTCTCTGTCTCTGGGGAAACTTTAGATAACGAATGCAAGAGCTCATCCGAGTTCCTCTGCATCTCTCTCTTCACCTTCTGCCAAGGAATCGACTGCTGACCGCGCTGGAAGCCTGCAAAACTGCAACATAGTAGCAAAGACGACTACTGCAACTCTGTAACGCTGATCCTGCCGCCTTCTCGACTGTTTTCCTGGTGGTGCATGCTGTGGGGGTAGTCTGCCTCCTCTCTGCACTAGAAGCTCCGAAGAAATCTCCCGTGGGTCGACGGAATCTTCCACCTGCAACCGAAGGCACCAAAAAGCTGCATTACCGGTCCCTTGGGTCTCCTCTCAGCACGACGAGCGAGGTCCCTCGAATCCAGCAACTCTGTCCAAGTGACTCCCACAGTCCAGTGACTCTTCAGTCCAAGTTTGGTGGAGGTAAGTCCTTGCCTCACCTCGCTAGACTGCATTGCTGGGAACCGCGACTTTTGCAGCTACTCCGGCCCCTGTGCACTTCCGGCGGAAATCCTTTGTGCACAGCCAAGCCTGGGTCCACGGCACTCTAACCTGCATTGCACGACTTTCTAAGTTGGTCTCCGGCGACGTGGGACTCCTTTGTGTAACTTCGGGTGAGCACTGTTTCACGCATCCTCGTAGTGCCTGTTTCTGGCACTTCTCCGGGTGCTACCTGCTGCTAAGAGGGCTCCTTGTCTTGCTCGACGTCCCCTCTACCTCCTGGTCCAATTTGCGACCTCCTGGTCCCTCCTGGGCCACAGCAGCGTCCAAAAACGCTAACCGCACGATTTGCAGCTAGCAAGGCTTGTTGGCGTTCTTTCGGCAGGAAAACACTTCTGCACGACTCTCCACGGCAAGAGGGATCCGTCCACTAAAGGGGAAGTCTCTAGCCCTTTTCGTTCCTGCAGAAACCTCAGCTTCTTCTGTCCAGTAGAAGCTTCTTTGCATCCACAGCTGGCATTTCCTGGGCATATGCCCATCTCCGACTTGCTTGTGACTTTTGGACTTGGTCCCCTTGTTCCACAGGTACCCTAGATTGGAAATCCATCGTTGTTGCATTGTTGGTTTGTGTCTTTCCTGCATTATTCCTCTAACACGACTTCTTTATCCTTAGGGGAACTTTAGTGCACTTTGCACTCACTTTTCAGGGTCTTGGGGAGGGTTATTTTTCTAACTCTCACTATTTTCTAATAGTCCCAGCGACCCTCTACAAGGTCACATAGGTTTGGGGTCCATTCGTGGTTCGCATTCCACTTTTGGAGTATATGGTTTGTGTTGCCCCTATCCCTATGTGTCCCCATTGCATCCTATTGTAACTATACATTGTTTGCACTGTTTTCTAAGACTATACTGCATATTTTTGCTATTGTGTATATATATCTTGTGTATATTTCCTATCCTCTCACTGAGGGTACACTCTAAGATACTTTGGCATATTGTCATAAAAATAAAGTACTTTTATTTTTAGTATAACTGTGTATTGTGTTTTCTTATGATATTGTGCAAGTGACACTTGTGGTACTGTAGTAGCTTCACACGTCTCCTAGTTCAGCCTAAGCTGCTCTGCTAAGCTACCATTATCTATCAGCCTAAGCTGCTAGACACCCTATACACTAATAAGGGATAACTGGGCCTGGTGCAAGGTGCAAGTACCCCTTGGTACTCACTACAAGCCAGTCCAGCCTCCTACAATGTAGCAGACTGGAATTGCCCTGGTGTGTACCATCTGTACCCATGACACACATTTAATTGTCCGACATGAGTACCAACATTAGGAATTGACAACCGCCTGTCCTGTATGGAGGGACAGGTGGAAGTGACCCCATAGCATTTGGCGTCATGGCGGAAGGCGGTCTGCACTGCTGTACAACTCCTCATTGGTTAACATGGAGGTCTATGGAGCACAGGAACCAATAATGATCAACACCAGCGGTGACAATGTTTACCGCCGCAGACGTGACCGCCATTTTCTCTGTGCCACTGCACCTGATTCCTGACTCTCTACAGATCAACACCTCCACTGCGTGTGCTGCTGTGTCCTGTGTTTGGAACCCGCAATTGCCTGTGCTACAAGGGAAAGGGCCCCAGCCTTTACATCAGAGGAGTTGGAAAAGCTTTTGGATGGGGTACTACCCTTGTATGGGCAGTTGTATGGGCCTACAGACCAACAGGTGAGCACCTTATGGGTATGTTGAAGATGTAGGTGAGTGCTGGCTGTATAAAGATCTATGTGTGTGCTGCCAGTGTGTCATTTGGGGAGTTCATTTTTGCTGCATGTGTATGCAGAGGTACGGGTCATGTGTGGGCTTGATGTGAGATCATTGCAGTATGTAAGCTATTTCAGTTACAGAATGGAGTGTTGAGTTAATGGTGTCCATTCACCTGGGTTCCCTATGCAGGTCAGCGCCCATCAGATGAAAGGGTGGTGGCGAGCCATCGCCAAGGACGTACGGACCCTGGGGTCCATAGCTGGCAGAGCACCCACTTCAGGAAACGGTGGGAGGACCTGAGACTCTGGGCCCGGAAGACCGCAGAGGCCCAGCTGGGGATGGCCTCCCAATGAGGAAGGGGTGCCCGTCGGACCCTGACCCCCCTAATAACCTGCATAATGGCAGTGGCTAATCCTGAATTAGATGTGCCCCTGAGGGCAGCGCAGCAGCCATAAGGGGGTGAGTACACACTGGATGGTATACTTTTTTGTTGCCTGCCATGGTGTTTGGGTGCAAGGTACTAGTCAGTGGATGCCCCAATATGCCGGTTTAGCTAATCTAGTGGAGTCCTGCTTAGCAATGTAGGGTGGTAGGTATATTTGATAATGGTACGTAGCTGCCATCCCATGGCAGACATGGCTTAATGAGTCCCAGTAGGTGTGCAGATAGTAGTGTTTGGGTTCATTTCTTCTGTTGTTCCCAGGTAATGGTTTGGCATTGTGGTACATAGTGCACAGTGTTAGTCCCAGTGAGTGATTGTGATGTGTATGCCATATGTGCTGTTGTTGCTGTAATTGACCCTGTGCTCCCTTTCTTTCATCCCCAAACTCTCTCCTTTTCTCATCCTGTCCTTGTGTGCATTAGCATCATCTGGCGAAGGAGCAGGGGCACCGGCGAGTGGGGGAGCTGCAGCCCATGGGGACAGAGTCCACCGACGCCGAGGGGACCATTGGGTTGGAGGGCGAGGGGAGCACCACAGGGGAGACAGGAGCTACGACTACACACTCTGATTCCTCCTCTGCTGGAAGCTCTCTGGTGCTGGCGGACCCCTCTGGGACCACCCCAGCCACATCATCTTCCGCCTCCCCCGTACCGGCACCGTCCTCCCAGTAGCCCCCCACCCAGTTGCCTGTGCCCGCTCACCCAGGTGGTGGGCGTCTCCTTCGCCCCAGGCACCTCAGCCCTTGCCCCATTCAGCCCTGCTGGCCTCACTGAGGAGGTTATTGACCTCCTGAGATCCATCTCTATAAGGCAGTCAACCATAGTGAATGCCATCCAGTGGCTGGCATCCCAGATGCAGCAATGCAATGCCTACCTGGAGGGCATTCACGGTGACTTGGCTACAGAGATAGTTTCTGGCTCTGGCCTCCTCTTTGACGGCAGCCAGTGTCCCTGGTTCTTCCGTCCCCCCTCCAACTACCTGTTCCCAGTCCCAAAGCCCTCTCCCCCCACCCAGCCCATGCACATAATCAGACCAGAATGCACTCAAGACAACAGACAGGACTCACACAGACAAGCACAGGCACCACACTTCACTCTATAAGCACACACACAGCCAACACAAAGCAGCACATACAACAACAGACACTACCTCCACTGTCTCCGCCTCCTCCTCCTCCCTCACAGTCACATCAACACTCACACCTGCAAGCACTGCATCATCAGTCCCAGATCCTGCCACCTGTACAGCCTTACCCACAGTCACCACAACAGCAAACATGCAGACTAGTACCCCATACACCACATGCGCAGTTACCACCACTACCATCACAACCTCATGCAGCACACCCACCTCACTTGCAGACACTGCCACAACATACATTCACACGTCCTGTTTGCCCTCTCCCACCCTGTCTGTCCCCTCCAAAGACCCATAAATGCTCCCACTCAGACACTCAAAAGCCATCCACCTCACACACGCATGCTGTCCATGCACCAGCAACCCAGTCCAGCACAACTACCTCTCCTACAACCACTCCCTCTACCTCCATTCCCAAACCTTCTCCCACAATCCGCCCCATTGGATCTAAGAAACTTTCCCACCTTTACCTTTTCCCTCCCCCACCCTGTCTGTAAGAGGAAGCTCCCTCTTCCCCAGCCCAGTACCTCCAGCTCCCAGTCCACTCAAGTCCCTCCCCCTGCAGCTACACCTGCCACTAAGGGGCAAAAGAGTGGCACTCCGGCCCCCAACTCCAAGCCACCACCTCTGCCCCCTAAGCAACAGAGCAAGGACACCCACCCTCCCAAACCCAAGTCAAAGGACCCCCTCACAAGAAAAACACCCCCACACAGCCTGAGGTGCATGCCCCTGCCCAGTGGAGTGACTTGGCCTGTCAGGAGTCAAGTTGGGCCGTGGAAGTTGCCCTGTGGCATATCACTGACATTGGACTGGCCAATAGCCCTTTCTATAAATATTTTTGTCATTTGTTTTATTGAGGTCGCTTTTCCCACAGAATTACAGTGGTTGGACCAGAGGTGTGTCCTGGCTTTCTTTGTTCCTGGCTTATGTTGTTGTTGAATTTCTCTGCAGATAGTTCTCAGTATGTGGTATGTGTGTATGATGTGTGTTGTGTGTGTGTGTCACTCTCCCCTCCCTTCCTTGTGTGCTAGGTGGCTGTACTCATCATACGCGTTGCTACTCCTGGACTGCCATTGCGTGGTGCAGCATTGGCAGGACTTCCTGTTTGTGTTCCATGGTGGCTGCGGACTCCTCTGTGTCCCTGGAGGTGAGTGTTTCCTTTCTATGATTCATTTCCGCCAGGCTTTTGGTGGCGGAGTTCCCATCCTGGAAATCCTGGCGGTTTGCTATGTGATATGATGATGGGCGGGGTGTGGTGTTCCGCCAGCCTGAAGATGGCAACTGCCATAGTCAGTGGACGGACCGCACTGGCGGTTCGCGTGGTACATTGGCTGTCTATGGGAGGGATCACCGCCATGGTCATAATTTGGCGGTCTTCACTGCCAGCCTGGCGACGGACCTACAACCATCACCGGCGTGGCAGTCAGTGACCGCCAATGTCATAATGACCACCATAGTGCCACTTGTGGTTACCTGGTGCAAGTGAATGTTGGCCATTCACCAAATCTACTCACAGCAATATCAAGGAGTCTGAATGTGAGTGAATGACATTCAAGATACATACTTCCACATTTCAATTTCTGTGAAACATCTGAAGTTTCCCTGCTTAAAAAGTGGTATCTCTGCACTAGCAGTATAAAGTACTACCTTTAGGCCTAAAATCAGCCTCACAAACCTTCCCAAAATGTATGGCAGCGGTTGGAGGAAACAAAATATCTTTGTATATCCTTACCTAAACGATTGGCTGATGAAGAGTTCCTGCTATTGCAGACAAAAAAACCTTTTCAAATTTGTGTCAATACACTAACCAATTTAGACCTTTGTATCAACTTCCAAAAGTCTACTCTACAGTATTCCCAGTACAAAGATTTCACTACCTGGGAGGTACACTGAACACACAATCCGCAAACGTCCGTCCTTTGGAGGAAAGACTATCATCAATCACCCTGAAATGTCACAATCTTCTACAGACTCACCATCCATCTGCAAGGCAGATTGCATCTCTATTGGGATGGATGGCCATTTGCATCTTCATAGTTCTCCGCTATTGGATTGTTCATAGATTCACATGCTTGAATCATTACCTGTCATCGATGTGGGACTCCCACGGTACCATAGAAAGCAGTAGAGAAAAATCTACATAGAAGTTAATGTTAAATACATGCACTTTAATGGCTTATCAGTTTTATTTAAATGACCCAAAGTCCAGCCATTCAGGTGCCACCACCCTATTAAACCCTCACAATAGAGGCTCCAGTCACTCAGATTGTGTTACAGGAGTCTCACTGAGCTCTGCTCAGTTTACTGTTTTTTCTCAAACCTTGAGAAGATTTCTCTCCTGAACATCCTTTGTTCTTTATATTCACATATATTCTGACTGAATCAACATTTTAGAACCAACTTAAAAAGGATTACTTAAACCCTATGGAACTTATGAAATGAGGCTCCACTCAGATGACCCATATATGGACTGCATCTACTGACTTTATCTGGAGCACAAAGTGGAAAACTGTACGACTTACCACACTTTTTAGCAAAAAAAATTGAGAAATAGAGAGGCTAGCCTGCTGTTCTGTTCTCCAATAACTAAAATCTAAGGAATGCCCTCTATCAAAAGAGGACAGTGATGGGTTCTTAAAGACTGTAACATCCCGCAAAAGAGATAGGTCTGGTGAAATATTGTCTCCGGGATCTCCTCGTAAGGCTATGAAAAAATCTCAACGGTGCTCTGGTGGGCATTCTAACAAACACAAGGAGTGCCCCTTTTCCTCAAAAAAGGAAAAAATAACACCACAAAAGGTTTATTCTGAACCCTCTACTCCCTCAAAGAGGCTCATTCAATGAAAACATCAAAATCATTGCCATTGTCAACAAAATATCTGATGGCAGTTTCTACTTTAACATTCACCTTTTCATCGACTACACCGCCGTCGATGGTCAATTAGTGGACGGCTGCTTCTACCATGACCACGACTACTTCAATGTCAACATTTACAACAGCATCTTTGCCCATGATCATCTTGTCATCACCTTTATCATCAACAACGATCATAACAGCCAAAATAATTTCCAAGGTGAAGGCCCCATCGAGGGTGACATCACTGACAAAGATGACCCTGTCCACAACACCAAAGACGAAACGGTCAAAGTCAGAAACTCAGTTGATGGGGGAATATCTGTCAGCAGAACCGCCAACAAAGGAACCATCGACAAGGTAACTGTTGACGAGGGAACCATCAACAGCAACATCGTTGGAATCCATCCCGTTGTCGAAAATATCGTTTATTTCATTATCCTTAATAACAGTTGAACGTACATCTCCAACACAGACAATTCTACCATCTCACACCTCACCGAGTAAGGTTTCGCCTGCCCCACTAACAGATCTCTTGGATGATAAAGACTCTGAAGAGGAAGGTGGCTCATAGCCCAGCGAACAACATATGTTGTGCCCAGGCTACAATGAGGATGAAGAACAGTATTATGACAACATTACACTGCTGCAAAGTAGTCTGGACGCTACCAGAAACAGTACTCCGTTTCTGGTGAAAGGAACAGCAGGAGCCTGCAAAATAAATGCCAATGGCTCTAGTAAACAATTTGCAGCTGACCTCAGAAGACAGGGATGGCTAAAGGCCACATCTTTCCATCCAGAGATTCAAGCCAAGATAATAAATATGCCTTATAATGGTGAGTCACTAAATGGGAAACATGTGGACGATGTGCTTCAGTCCATCAAGACTGACACCAAAACAGCCAAATTCCTTGGAACTCTGCAATTCAGGAAACAGCTCATTTGTGGAGCAAGGGGCAGAGGTGCCTACTTTTTTAGAGGAGGATACCAATCCTACAGACAGCAGTACCAACCTTACCAAGGTCAGTATCATCCACAATACTCCCAGCAACACCAACAACAATGCAGACAGCTGCTGTCGGCAGTGTACAAACATGCAACCTAGGGAAAACTATCCTCCCAAGGCAGAGACACAGCCAGTAAATAGTGACTGCTATATGGTGCCGGCTGCCCCCCGCAGATCGTCAACTCAAGTTGGGGGTCTAATTTCACATTATCTCCATCAATGTTCAGATAAAACATCCAACAGTTGGGTGCTCTGTGTCTTCACCCAGGGGTTTACCCTAGAGTTTATCAAAACTCCACCAAATGCTCTACCAAGAGGAGCACTACCTCAAAGAACGCCTGATTCAAATATCAGCCACGCTGAAGAAAGGGGCAGTAGACATGGTTCTGAAGACTCATAGAGGAATCAGTTTCTACGCTTACTTCTTCCTTGTCTAAAAAAAAGACGAGAGATTGGCGCCTTATCTTAGATCTTTGGAAACTCAACAAATTCTTAAAGAAATGGTCCTTTCGCATGGTGACTCTTCAAGGTGTACTGAACCTTCTCATCAAGGAGATCATATGATGGCCTTAGATCTCCAGGATGCATACTTCCATGTTCCAATCCACCCAAAGCACTGCACATTTCTACGATTCAAGGTAGACAGTACCCACTACCAGTCCAGTGTGCTACTGTTCGTACTGAAATGAGCACCATGAATTTTCACCAAGATGCTAGCTCTAGTGCAGCCTATCTCAGACAGGGAGGAGTGCATGTATTCCCTTACCTGGACGACTGGCTGATAAAAGCATCCATATATCAGCATGCAGCAAAGGAAACAGCAACCTATGAGTATTCCATAGTCTAGGTCTCATGGTCAATGACCAAAAATTGCACCTAAGCCTCACAGCAATCTTAACCTTCTTGGTAGCATTGCTGGATACAATCTAAAACAAAGCTTTTGCCTCGCAGGACAGGCAAATTAAAATTCTGTCACAGACATTAAGCACAAAAAGGTCCCATTCTGTCTGAATCTACAAATCATACCTAGAAATGCTTTTCCTCTTGCATCCCTCTCATTCCAAAGTGCCGCCTTAACATAAGTCTGCTACAAGAGGAGCTAGACAAACAATTGTTAGAGACATACGACTTGTTCGACGACGCATTTCAAATTACTCCAAGCATGATCCAAACCAGGCTTTGGTGGTCACAAAATCAAACCTATCCAATGGTCTATTGTTTCTGCCTCAAATTCCAGAATATTTAATAACAATGGATACATTCCTGGAGGGATGGGGGTCTCATTTCCAAGACCTGGCAATCAGCGGAAAATGGAACCTCTTGCGGACCAAAATGCACATAAACTTCCTGGAGCTGAAAGCCATTGCCTTGGTGTAGAAATCTTTCCTGACCAAGATAGCACGGTGATTGGTACTGATGCAATTAGTGAGAGGCCCAACATGGGAACAAATTTACATAAATACTTGCTGAAGAAGAAAACAACGTGGCCCAGATTTAAGAGGGACTAGCGCGTCATTATGCCACATTAGTGTAATTTTTTATTACGCTAATGTGGCCCAACAAAGCCAAATTTTCTTTGCCATATTTACATGCACCAGGTATAATGTATGTGAGGGAATCTAAGAGATTACACTGTGCTATCTTTAGTGGCTATTTTTAACTCCTGCACAGAGCAGTCGTTAAAAGGGGGCATACCATTGATTTCAATGGGTCCCTATGTCCTCAAAATTTTGGCACTAATCTGGCACAGTACATCAATGGCACCAGAAATGTTTACGCTATTGCCCCTACCCTGAGCCATGGTGCACCATATATGAAATAAAGTGTACACATGGTAGCGGTAAGGGAGGGGCGCTAAGGGGTGCAAGAAAGGTGGCGCTGCATTGGATTCAGCACCACGTTTCTTAAATTCAGGCCTGTATTCAGAAGAGACTGGCAGGTTACATGTAGGTCCCATAGCACTCTTCATTTTCAGGAAACTGGCATAATATTTGATGGTTAGTTTAGCTGCAGTGCTGCACGAAAGTAGGTCACCACACTCTGAAAGTCTGCTTCCTTTCTAAAGCGATGCAATTTCTTACACCACTTGAGTACATAGGAAAAAACACCAGGTGCACATCCTACCTGAGACCATATACTGATTTGCATGCTTCTGCAAAGATCACACCTAAAGGTCAGATAGCTTGGTGACTCGCTTCTGTAGAAACCACACGGCTTGACCCATTTAGCATTTTCACCAAGATATAGCCATACATTGTGCGATTACATAAATATATTTTGCTTCGCTTGAAGTCGGAGAACAGAAACCCACATAGGGGATCTTTGTTTATCTTAGTTTTGATACGTATTGAACTCTTGAACCAGTTAGCTTGCGGTTTGCGTCTGCCATGAAGAGTGAACATGTTTGGTTCACACATGGCTGAAGGCATACTCACTTCAAACCACACATCTGTGCCAATGCTAAAAGTCTGATACTTAGGACCAATCAAGTTTCAGCACACCAGGACCACTTGCTACTAGGCTCACATACATGCTGTTCATTGCATTGTCCTTTGTGAAAACTGCTTGCATCACAGATGGAACTGGAACTTTCCTGTGGGTGATCTCTCTGTTATTTTTTGGCAGAAATACGGCTACCTGTGTGCAGTACTTTAGACATCAGATTGCATCTCCATGGAGGTGAATGATCTCCCCTGCAGTATTTTAGTAAACCTATATTATTTTGTCAAGTGTGTCTTGGTTTTTCTTTAACAGATTTCCCTTCAACAGAGCTGAACCAACAAACTCTGGACATCCTCTTCCGTCGTTGAGGCAAACCAAACTTAGACGTTTGCGACAAGAGAAAACCAGAAATGGCAATTCTTCACAAGCTGGCACCCACAGGAGGGATCATAAGGGAATGTGTATTTGATCAGATGATCAGTGATCTATGCATAAACTTTTCCTTTTATCCCGTTATTTCTAAGGTTGCTCAGGAAACTGAAGAGACAACCTTGCCAGATTCTTCTCGTGGCTCCCAGGTGGCCCAGATAATTCTGGATCACAGAACCTACTCCTTTCAGAGCAACCCCACATTCAGCTGAAACCAATACCAACATTGCTAATGATGAGCCAAGGCCAGTCCATCATCTCAACCCGACATCTTTGCACTTGTCGGCCTGGCTCCTGAGTTCAATGAGTTTGCTATGGTAGATATTGCATCTGACTGTAGGGAAATCCTTGTGAATGCCAGGGCAGAGTCCACTGAAAGAATATACAAACCTTAAATGGAAACGTTTCTGTAACTGGAGCATGGAGTCCAAAGTTCATCCTTTCACAACACCGCCAAACAGATTCTTCCGTAGCTACTTCAACTAGTAAGGTCCGACCTCTCCCATTCTTCCAATAGAGTTCATCTGGTAGTGATTTCAAGATTCAGACGATAAATAATTCGCCTTCATTATGGTCTACCAGGTTCATAAAACAACTCCCCAAGGGCCTATTCAAGACTCTTCCTCCCGCCAAAATAGCTACTCCTTTGTGGCACCTTACTGTTGTGCTTTCATAACTTATGAAACACCTATTTGAGCCCATTCACAAGGCAGAATTAAAATATCCCACTTGGAAAACAGCACTTCTCGTAGCACTCACGTCAGCCAAAAGAGTTAGCGACATCTAAGCTTTCACAATAAAACAACCTTTTCTCCAATTCAAGTCAGACAGTGTAATATAAAGGACTACATTTATATCTAAAGTCCCCTTTGCCGTCCATTTGAATGAACCAGTAATATTGAGAACAGTCTTCCCAAATCCTCAAACTGCAGCAGAAAAGTCAGTCGTTACTGTAGACTTCAAAAGATGTCAGATCAGTTATTTGTGGCCTATGGACAACTAAGGAAGGCGTTTCCAGTTTCTGAACATGGCATTGCCAGACGGATTGCACCCGCCATCCAATTTCGTCACCGACAAGCATGAAAACCATTGGCCAACATAGCCTAGGCCCATTCCACCAGAGCTGACTCCACCTTTACAGCTCTCTTTGCTGGTGTGCCCATTCTCCAGATATGCTGGGCAGAAAAATGGTCAAGCAGGCACACCTGTACTCAACATTACTGCCTGGATTCAGCTGAAAAAAGTGATGCAGCAATAGGGCAAGCAATTCTACGATGTCTATTTAATTAAGGTGAGCCAGTATTATTTCCCATCTTCCGCAATGTAATTATGTTTTGTAGTTCCAAATGCTTACAGAAAACTATTCTGATTCAAGCATGTGAATCTATCAAAGATCCAATACTAGAGAAGAAAATAAGTTACTTACTTGTAGCTGTAGTTCCCTAGTATTGGTATTTTTCATAGATTCACATGCAACCAACTCTCCTCCCCATTGAGGCTCACCTTCTTTCCACGATGTACACACCTTACTTGTGCTAGAAAATCTGAGAGACTGGAGCCTCTATGGTGAGGGTTCTAAAGGGTGCTGTCACCTGATTGGCTGCATATTGACTTATTTTTAATAACACTGATAAGCTATTAAAGTGAATGTCTTTAACATTAACTTCTATGTAGATTTTTTCTCTACAGCTTTCTACGGTACCGTGGAACTCCCACTTTGACAGTGGGGAATGATTTAAGCATGTATATCAATGAAAGATACCAATACTGGAGAACTACAGTTACAGGTAAGTAACTTATTTTCTTCCTCATGCAAGGTTGCACATGAGTCCTCTGTAGTAATGCATGGAAGACCAGTGGAATCAACTTTTCAATCGCTGGAAAGACAAGTTGACCCTATCGAAGGCTGCAAGTCAGTCTCTCCCATGGTGATCTCAGTGAAAGAATCTGATGGTGGTAGTACCATTCCATCAGGGCACATCATCCAAGACACTAATCACAAATGCTTCTCTTCAGGAATGGGGACTCAAATGGGTCCCCTTCAGACTCAGGTAGTTTGGTCAGGCAAGGAAAAGACTTGCCACATCAATATGCTAGAATTGAGAGCGGTTTGCCTTGTTCTAAAATCCTTTTTCCAGAGATCACAACAAACTCTTTCCTTGTTCGAACGACAACTATGCAGTACCTGAACAAAGAGGGATGGACCCATTCTCTCTGTTTGTCTTTCGAGAATCAAGCTATCCGGAAATGGTCAATAGGAGGCACGTAACAATAATAGCCGTTCATTCAGTAATAGTCATTCATCTGCAAGTGTTCAAAATATGCAAGTAGATTCTCTCAGTTGACACTTGCAAGAAAATCAAGATTGGATTCTAAATGACAAGGTCTTGCAAGACTATTTTCAAATGGGGCTATCTTCAAATAGATCTTTTCCTAGATGCAAACAGAAAACGCTACAACTAAGTGTTCAGGTTCGTTCAACCAGGGTCAAAGGGGCATGCCTCTTTGGTAAGTTGGTCAGGGATCTTTCTCTATGCATTTCCATCAACTTCTCTCATTCCAACAGTGACCGTCAAACTATAAAGATCCAAGACCAAATTTATACTGATATTACCAGAAAGGCCTTGCCAGTGGTGGTTCACAGACCTTCTACATCTGTCAGAGAGACCAACCAAGAGGTTTCCGTGCAGGCAGGATCTCCTGTACAAGTTCAGAGGACAGTTACAACATCCCAACCTTCCCTCACTGAACTTGACAGCATGACTCCAGAATTCCTTCAATATGGACATTCAGGCCTTTCTGAAAAATTGCATGGACATTTTAAGAGAGGTTAAAAGAACTTCCTCTAGAAGATCATACGCTTTCACATGGACAAGGATTTACTTATGATGTGCACAAAATGATCACAATCCGATTCTGTGTTAAGAAGATGTGGCCATTCCGTATCTTCTCCACCTAGCGAAATCCGGACTACAATTTTCTTCCTTTAAGGTATGTCTTGCAGCCTTTACAGCCTATAGGAAATCTCCTTCACAGGCATCTTTCTTTAAAATTACAGTGGTGAATTACTCTTTGGAAGGACTTAAGTAATCCCTCCAATTAAGCTACCCTCTCTTCCGTGGGAACTTAATATTGTTCTATCCAAACTGATGGGTCCCCCATTTGAACCAATATTATTTAGCATTCCATCCATCATCTGTTATTTTTCCTTTTGTCACCCTAAGTGGGAACGGTATGTCCCGACATGGGACTTGTGCTCACTGTGCCACTGGATTCAAGCTAGCCTGGTTGACGAGTGGTGATACTCCAAAACCTGGTAGTTCGTGCTGGACTGTTCCCATAGGAAGTAGGGTCCAGACTGATTTGCATTTGGCTGGGTCCAAACTGAGGTGGCGTGGTGAGGAAAAAAATGATGGATATGTGCCTGTGGGTGAATGTTTGCATTGCTCAGCATTCCATCCATCATCTGTTCTTTTTATCCTCTGGTAGATTGGCACAAAAGCAGTCAGGCTTAACTTAGAGGCAATGTGTAAGTATTTAGGTAGCACTCAAAAAGTAATAAAGTGAAAGCACTAGTCAAGAAAAATCACAAATGAATTTAGAAAAATTGAGCACATGTTAATGAAGAAAATTACACCAAAATGACAACACTCTACTCAGTAGACAGGGAGCTATGAAAGTTTCAGATGAAAATAACAGCAAAATTCACAAAGCACCACTCACAGCCACACTGGACCGTATCAAAGTCACAAGTTTAAGCTGACTGCCATGTAGCGTGGGTCGGACACAGGGATCAGGTTCATAATGGTGAAAGTCCAAGAGTCCACATGCATGTGAGGGCCTCAGCTGGTGCTTACTGGTGTCGGTGGGCATGGGTGGTCACTGTTTTGATGTGAAGACCAGGTCTTCAGGGAGAAGCAGTGATTGCTCCTAACATGAGGCGCCAACATGTGTATCAAAGAGCCCCAAACCTCTGAATTTTCACCTGCAGCTGAGATTTGAAGTAGGAGGAGAACAATGATGCCAGCCAAGAGTCTAGCACCTTGGGGGCACCTCTTGGGATCAGGACTCATTTTGGAAGACACCAGCAACAAGACTCAGGGAGGTCCAGGTGGTGCTGGCCAGCTGGGTAGTTGCAAGGAAGGCCTCTGAAAGTTTGTAGCATTCCTGTAGTTCAAGCAAGAGGTCCCCCAAATGATCCTTGAGGTATTTTCTGGGGATCATGGGTTCAAGGCAAACTGGTCCAGTATTCCTCCTTCAGACATCAGGGATGTCCTTCTTCTGAATCTCCCACAGGGCCAGGAGTACTCTGAGAGGTTCAGAGGGTGCCAGTTTTATAACCAGTGCCGGCCTGTGTGTGGGGAAGGCCCTCTCTTTTTCTACCCCCAAACTAGTTCTGGTCAGTTCTGCCCTTCCACCTGGTTTTGGCTCCAAACTGTCAAGGGTAACAAAGAACAGGCAAGGCCAGGTGTTAGCTGCTAACAGAGCAGGAACCTTCAGAAGTCAGGAGTAGGGTGGGCACAATCCTGAGGCTAGTTGAAGCTCAGGAAGGGCTGGATACAATCCCGCAAGCCCTCGTGCTCAGGAGAGGAATACCCTTCTTCACACCATAGGCCATTTTGTTCCCTGTATGGAAGGAATACACATCACTCTACAGGAGAGCCATTACAGTCATGTGACCCTGGACACCGGCAGAAAGGCATATTTGGTTTAGGCAGAAAAATACCAACTTTCTAAAAGTTGCATTTTCAGAACAGTAATTTAAAATCCAATTTTCCCATCAACGAGGATTTTAAATTAAAGTTAAAAAAAGTGGAAGATTTATTTCTCTATCTTCTCTATAAAGGAAGTTATCACATAGGGTCATATATACAAGCCAGTAAGAGGCACCTTGCACTACCCTAGCGTCATTTTTTTTTAACGCTAGGGCAGCGTTAAGGAGGCTTTTCTCCTGCGCCGTATTTACAAAGTGGCACAATGCTTTCATTACACCACTTTGTAAATGCTTGCCTCACATTATACCTGCACCAGGCATAATGTATGCAAGGGGGCGTTCCGAACCAAGAGGCCCGAAAAAATGGCGCAGTGAAATATACAAAATGTTTCCATAAATTTTAATGCCTACTCAGAGCAGGTGTTAAAATGACACCCCCATTTTAATCAATGGGCCTCCCTGTGCTTTTCTGCACTAGCATCAACATATCTGATGCGAGTGCAGCAAAGCACCACAAAAACGTCAAAAAAGTTGACACTCTTGTCATAACGACCGAGGTGGGACAGGGACGATGCAAGAAAAGTGGCACATGAGGACTGATGCGCCACTTTCTTGGAAATATGCCCCTTCATTAATATACATTGAAGACCTTGATATAATTCCGGTGGAGATGTCTGTAGTCTTCTGGTGATGGCATTCGTAAACAGTTCAGAATAAAGTTGTTGGAGCAATGTGTAGTTTAGGGTCCTGTTGGGGGTATTGATCTCGAAAGTCCTTGGAGCAGGTTTTAGCTCTTGGTCCTATTTGGGTGTGAAAGTGCTTGGAGCAATTATGGCTCTCGATCTGGTGGAGATGCTGGGGCAGTTTCTGAGACGGTGATGACCCTGTGTAGAGGTGGTGCACTTAGCGGCTTGAATGCAGAACTGATGTATGAGAACAAGGTTTGGTTGTTATAAAACAAATTTAAATTACATCCTTGCATGTCACCAATTATTCCTTAGAAATTTCTGCGTTTTCTGTGATTTTAGTAAGGGGCTGGAAGGTGGCCCCACTCGGGAAATCCAGTTTGAAAAAAAATGGTCATTGTTTAGGCACGTATTGATTTTTTATGGTACATTTCCATGCTTGACTAAGTGTGCGTCTGAAGGTGGACTTTACAGGGTGATTCTTGCGCAAGTTGGTAATTTTAATTTTAACAGGCGCTCAGTTGGGATCGCCAGCCCTCCAGTATCCTAGTGTGTGCATGGGGGTGCCATTGGTGTGGGCAGTGTTTTCGGCCTACACATTCATGGGTATGTGTAAAAGAGGGGATGTATCGCACTGAACATTGGTCCATGATTGCAACGCGCACTGAGGTCACGTGTGTACCCATCTAGTTCTGGCATGTGGTGCGCAACGTGACTCTCCCAAGAAAACACAATACACATTTATACTAAAAATAAAGGTACTTTATTTTTATGACAATATGCCAAAGTATCTTAGAGTGTACCCTCAGTGAGAGGATAGGAAATATACATAAGATATATATACACAATAGCAAAAATATGCAGTATAGTCTTAGAAAACAGTGCAAACAATGTATAGTTACAATAGGGTGCAATGGGGAAACATAGGGATAGGGGCAACACAAACCATATACTCCAAAAGTGGAATGCGAACCACGAATGGACCCCAAACCTATGTGACCTTGTAGAGGGTCGCTGGGACTATTAGAAAATAGTGAGAGTTAGAAAAATAACCCTCCCCAAGACCCTGAAAAGTGAGTGCAAACTGCACTAAAGTTCCCCTAAGGACAAAGAAGTCGTGTTAGAGGAATAATGCAGGAAAGACACAAACCAACAATGCAACAACACTGGATTTCCAATCTGGGGTACCTGTGGAACAAGGGGACCAAGTCCAAAAGTCACAAGTAAGTCGCAGATTGGCAGATGCCCAGGAAATGCCAGCTGCGGGTGCAAAGAAGCTTCTACTGGACAGAAGAAGCTGTGGTTTCTGCAGGAACGCAAAGGGCTAGAGACTTCCCCTTTGGAGGACGGATCCCTCTCGCCTTGTAGAGTCGTGCAAAAGTGTTTTCCCGACGAAAGAATGCCAACAAGCCTTGCTAGCTGCAAATCGTGCGGTTAGCGTTTTTGGACGCTGCTGTGGCCCAGGAGGGACCAGGAGGTCGCAAATTGGACCAGGAGGTAGAGGGGACGTCGAGCAAGACAAGGAGCCCTCTTAGCAGCAGGTAGCACCCGGAGAAGTGCCAGAAACAGGCACTACAAGGATGCGTGAAACGGTGCTCACCCGAAGTTACACAAAGGAGTCCCACGTCGCCGGAGACCAACTTAGAAAGTCGTGCAATGCAGGTTAGAGTGCCGTGGTTCCACGGTTACATTTCCATGCTTGACTAAGTGTGCGTCTGAAGGTGGACTTTACGGGGTGATTCTTGCGCAAGTTGGTAATTTTAATTTTAACAGGCGCTCAGTTGGGATCGCCAGCCCTCCAGTATCCTAGTGTGTGCATGGGGGTGCCATTGGTGTGGGCAGTGTTTTCGGCCTACACATTCATGGGTATGTGTAAAAGAGGGGATGTGTCGCACTGAACATTGGTCCATGATTGCAACGCGCACTGAGGTCACGTGTGTACCCATCTAGTTCTGGCATGTGGTGCGCAACGTGACTCTCCCAAGTTGCGCCAGGTGTCTTCTAGAGGCTTCCTTTGGGCTAGCTTTGGGCATTTCCCTATACCTTCCGTCTTAATTGTCTTGAACCAGAGGGTATCGTGAGTTGTTCCACAGCCCCCATGTGCCTCTGATTTGCAGTGTTCAAAATTGGAATTTTTGATTTCTTCGGATGGTGTGTGTTTGGCCTTGCATGTCAGCTGACTGCTAGGCCTGATGCAAGGGTGAACATATCTCTGTGTTCTATTCTGCTGGGAGCTATGATGGATTTTTTGGACTCCCTTTTAACCGGCACACCCCTCTTCCTCGGAACACATCTTATTTGGACCTGCGGTTCCCGGCTGCTACTTGGAAGTATTTGAGTGAAAGGAGGAGGCAAAAATATAGCTGCATGGAGAGTCTGGAACAGGAACAAGAATTTGTTGAAGTTTGCCCAAACTATGGGAATGGACTGGGATGGCTGGATGTTCTGGTAGATCTCCTCTGCTGTCTAGGCGGCATGCGGTATTTCGTAATCTGTTGGAACTCCTCTGTGTACTATGGAGGTTATGGGGTCCTCACTATCCCAACCGCGTGGGAATCCTGGCTTCCAACACTGAAAAACAGCTTTGTTTTGAAACTCAAAGGGAGCCTCCATCTCCTCTGGGGACACTATTGCTGCTGGGACAACACAGTAAAGATACTTTAGTCCCTCCTGGGTGTCCGGAAATTTGCACCTTCCTACCTCATTAATAGAGCTAGCTCAAATTTGCTTGTAGGAGCAGAGATCTGGGTACCGACTTTTTAACTACTGGTCAGTGAGATGCCCTGCACCCTTCATCAGACAGCCATCCCCCTGGGGTGTGACCGATTAGCCCTCCCCTGGGGATCAGCAGCAGAGAGGAGCCTAGGCTCCAGCAAGCACCCTAAATTGTGAACTCTAGTGAGGATACCCAATCGACAGCTGCAGAGCAACCTTGAATGGGATAGTCTAGGATACCTGGTCGGCAGGATGTAAAGAAGCCCTGGGTTTCATGAACACAAGCAAAGTCTTGACTCTCTAATGTTGTCTCATTTGCTTTTCTTTTAAGTTTTACTGAGCTGAGTCTTAAGTTGTGTGCAGAATGGATGATTTGCATTTTGGGTGTAGCAACCTTGCCCAGGGTGGGGTGGACACCTATGGTGTTGCTCCTTACACTGGGTCCAGGCAACCCTGATTAGACAGTGTTGCAGTGTCTAGACAGCCACCACGGTCTAGGGGAGCTGTGGTGAGCAGCGAAGACTTATCTAGGAGGCATGTGAAGCACTTGCAATACCACAATAGTCACACAGTGCCTTATTGTAGGAGGCTGGACTGGCTTGTAGTGAGTACCAAGGGGTACTTGCACCTTGCACCAGGCCCAGTTATCCCTTATTAGTGTATAGGGCGTCTAGCAGCTTAGGCTGATAGATAATGGTAGCTTAGCAGAGCAGCTTAGGCTGAACTAGGAGACGTGTGAAGCTACTACAGTACCACTTAGTGTCATATGCACAATATCATAAGAAAACACAATACACAGTTATACTAAAAATAAAGGTACTTTATTTTTATGACAATATGCCAAAGTATCTTAGAGTGTACCCTCAGTGAGAGGATAGGAAATATACACAAGATATATATACACAATAGCAAAAATATGCAGTATAGTCTTAGAAAACAGTGCAAACAATGTATAGTTACAATAGGGTGCAATGGGGAAACATAGGGATAGGGGCAACACAAACCATATACTCCAAAAGTGGAATGCGAACCACGAATGGACCCCAAACCTATGTGACCTTGTAGAGGGTCGCTGGGACTATTAGAAAATAGTGAGAGTTAGAAAAATAACCCTCCCCAAGACCCTGAAAAGTGAGTGCAAACTGCACTAAAGTTCCCCTAAGGACAAAGAAGTCGTGTTAGAGGAATAATGCAGGAAAGACACAAACCAACAATGCAACAACGCTGGATTTCCAATCTGGGGTACCTGTGGAACAAGGGGACCAAGTCCAAAAGTCACAAGTAAGTCGCAGATTGGCAGATGCCCAGGAAATGCCAGCTGCGGGTGCAAAGAAGCTTCTACTGGACAGAAGAAGCTGTGGTTTCTGCAGGAACGCAAAGGGCTAGAGACTTCCCCTTTGGAGGACGGATCCCTCTCGCCTTGTAGAGTCGTGCAAAAGTGTTTTCCCGACGAAAGAATGCCAACAAGCCTTGCTAGCTGCAAATCGTGCGGTTAGCGTTTTTGGACGCTGCTGTGGCCCAGGAGGGACCAGGAGGTCGCAAATTGGACCAGGAGGTAGAGGGGACGTCGAGCAAGACAAGGAGCCCTCTTAGCAGCAGGTAGCACCCGGAGAAGTGCCAGAAACAGGCACTACAAGGATGCGTGAAACGGTGCTCACCCGAAGTTACACAAAGGAGTCCCACGTCGCCGGAGACCAACTTAGAAAGTCGTGCAATGCAGGTTAGAGTGCCGTGGTTGCACGGTTACATTTCCATGCTTGACTAAGTGTGCGTCTGAAGGTGGACTTTACGGGGTGATTCTTGCGCAAGTTGGTAATTTTAATTTTAACAGGCGCTCAGTTGGGATCGCCAGCCCTCCAGTATCCTAGTGTGTGCATGGGGGTGCCATTGGTGTGGGCAGTGTTTTCGGCCTACACATTCATGGGTATGTGTAAAAGAGGGGATGTGTCGCACTGAACATTGGTCCATGATTGCAACGCGCACTGAGGTCACGTGTGTACCCATCTAGTTCTGGCATGTGGTGCGCAACGTGACTCTCCCAAGTTGCGCCAGGTGTCTTCTAGAGGCTTCCTTTGGGCTAGCTTTGGGCATTTCCCTATACCTTCCGTCTTAATTGTCTTGAACCAGAGGGTATCGTGAGTTGTTCCACAGCCCCCATGTGCCTCTGATTTGCAGTGTTCAAAATTGGAATTTTTGATTTCTTCGGATGGTGTGTGTTTGGCCTTGCATGTCAGCTGACTGCTAGGCCTGATGCAAGGGTGAACATATCTCTGTGTTCTATTCTGCTGGGAGCTATGATGGATTTTTTGGACTCCCTTTTAACCGGCACACCCCTCTTCCTCGGAACACATCTTATTTGGACCTGCGGTTCCCGGCTGCTACTTGGAAGTATTTGAGTGAAAGGAGGAGGCAAAAATATAGCTGCATGGAGAGTCTGGAACAGGAACAAGAATTTGTTGAAGTTTGCCCAAACTATGGGAATGGACTGGGATGGCTGGATGTTCTGGTAGATCTCCTCTGCTGTCTAGGCGGCATGCGGTATTTCGTAATCTGTTGGAACTCCTCTGTGTACTATGGAGGTTATGGGGTCCTCACTATCCCAACCGCGTGGGAATCCTGGCTTCCAACACTGAAAAACAGCTTTGTTTTGAAACTCAAAGGGAGCCTCCATCTCCTCTGGGGACACTATTGCTGCTGGGACAACACAGTAAAGATACTTTAGTCCCTCCTGGGTGTCCGGAAATTTGCACCTTCCTACCTCATTAATAGAGCTAGCTCAAATTTGCTTGTAGGAGCAGAGATCTGGGTACCGACTTTTTAACTACTGGTCAGTGAGATGCCCTGCACCCTTCATCAGACAGCCATCCCCCTGGGGTGTGACCGATTAGCCCTCCCCTGGGGATCAGCAGCAGAGAGGAGCCTAGGCTCCAGCAAGCACCCTAAATTGTGAACTCTAGTGAGGATACCCAATCGACAGCTGCAGAGCAACCTTGAATGGGATAGTCTAGGATACCTGGTCGGCAGGATGTAAAGAAGCCCTGGGTTTCATGAACACAAGCAAAGTCTTGACTCTCTAATGTTGTCTCATTTGCTTTTCTTTTAAGTTTTACTGAGCTGAGTCTTAAGTTGTGTGCAGAATGGATGATTTGCATTTTGGGTGTAGCAAGCTTGCCCAGGGTGGGGTGGACACCTATGGTGTTGCTCCTTACACTGGGTCCAGGCAACCCTGATTAGACAGTGTTGCAGTGTCTAGACAGCCACCACGGTCTAGGGGAGCTGTGGTGAGCAGCGAAGACTTATCTAGGAGGCATGTGAAGCACTTGCAATACCACAATAGTCACACAGTGCCTTATTGTAGGAGGCTGGACTGGCTTGTAGTGAGTACCAAGGGGTACTTGCACCTTGCACCAGGCCCAGTTATCCCTTATTAGTGTATAGGGCGTCTAGCAGCTTAGGCTGATAGATAATGGTAGCTTAGCAGAGCAGCTTAGGCTGAACTAGGAGACGTGTGAAGCTACTACAGTACCACTTAGTGTCATATGCACAATATCATAAGAAAACACAATACACAGTTATACTAAAAATAAAGGTACTTTATTTTTATGACAATATGCCAAAGTATCTTAGAGTGTACCCTCAGTGAGAGGATAGGAAATATACACAAGATATATATACACAATAGCAAAAATATGCAGTATAGTCTTAGAAAACAGTGCAAACAATGTATAGTTACAATAGGGTGCAATGGGGAAACATAGGGATAGGGGCAACACAAACCATATACTCCAAAAGTGGAATGCGAACCACGAATGGACCCCAAACCTATGTGACCTTGTAGAGGGTCGCTGGGACTATTAGAAAATAGTGAGAGTTAGAAAAATAACCCTCCCCTAAGGACAAAGTAGTCGTGTTAGAGGAATAATGCAGGAAAGACACAAACCAGCAATGCAACAACTGTGGATTTCCAATCTAGGGTAAGGGGTCCCTTACCTCCATTGTTCCAGGATCCAAGCTTCCCTGTCCTTTTTGCTTTTTGGCCTGAGCCCTTGTCAAAGCAAAAATATGCCCTGGGATGCCCAGCATTGCTGCATGGGCCTCCATCTCCACATCTGACCAAGCTGATGTCTCCAAATCATTTTCTAGTAGACAGTCTACAGGTAAATCTGTGGCTACCACAACTTTCTTTGGACCAGTAACCCCCCCCAGTTGAGATTAACAACAGCCATGGGGTGGCTAAGTGTGTTGTTGTGAGCATCGGTTACTTGGTACTGGTGACCAAGTAGGTGTTGTTCAGGGTGGACCAGTTTCTCTATGACCATAGTCACACTGGCTCCAGTGTCCCTGTAGGCCTGAACCTCAACACCATTTATTAGGGGTAGCTGCTTGTACTTATCCATATTAAGGGGACAAGCAACTACGGTGGCTAAATCAATAGCCCCCTCAGAGACTAACACAGCCTCTGTGGCCTCCCTAACAAGGCCAACCCCAACTAAGTTACCAATAGTGAGCCCAGCTACTCCCTTGGATTGGCTATTAGTAGGTTTGCTCCCACCACCACTGCTATTAGTAGGGACACTAGGGGTAGCAGTAGGGGTTGTAGTGGTAGGAGGCTTGGTGCTTTTCTTTGGACAACTGGGATCTGTTGTCCAATGGCCTTTTACTTTACATAAATAGCACCATGGTTTCTTTTCCTTGTTTTGATTAGAAGAGGATTTGGGCCCACCACCCCCACCAGAGTGTTTTTGTGGGCCTGATGAAGACTCATTTTTAGATTTGTCCCCACCCTTGTCAGAAGACTTACCATCCTTCTTCTTGTTGCCATCTTTGTCACCCCCTGTATGAACTTTTCTGTTCACCCTTGTTCTGATCCATTTGTCTGCCTTCTTTCCCAATTCTTGGGGAGAGGTCAGATCAGAGTCCACCAAGTACTGGTGCAACAAATCAGACACACAATTATTAAGAATATGCTCTCTCAGGATCAAGTTATACAGGCTGTCATAATCAGTAACTTTACTGCCATGTAACCACCCCTCCAAGGCCTTCACTGAATGGTCAATGAAATCAACCCAGTCTTGTGAAGACTCCTTTTTGGTCTCTCTGAACTTTATCCTGTACTGTTCAGTGGTTAAGCCATAACCATCCAGGAGTGCATTCTTAAGAACTTTGTAATCATTAGCTTCATTTTCTTTTACAGTAAGGAGCCTATCCCTACCTTTTCCACTAAATGATAGCCATAGGATAGCAGCCCACTGCCTTTGAGGGACATCCTGTACAACACAGGTCCTCTCAAGTGCAGCAAACCACTTGTTAATGTCATCCCCCTCCTTATAAGGGGGAACTATCTTGTGCAGATTCCTGGAATCATGCTCTTTTGCAGGATGACTATGGGGAATACTGCTGCTGCCACCATGGGTTTCTAAACCCAGTTTCTGTCTCTCCTTCTCTACTTCTAAAGTCTGTCTATCCAAATCCAGCTGTTGCTTCTTGAGCTTCAGTCTGGTTTGTTCCACTCTCAATCTATTGAGCTCCCTTTCTAACAATCTGTCATCAGGGTGGGTGGGAGGGACATGCCTTGAAACAGAAGTATGGTGAGAATGGACAGAAGGAGACCTGTCCCTTACAGAGGGCACCCTAACAGCTTGGCTAACAGAAACATCAGTACCACTGTGGTGTGAATAAATGCTTTTGCTATGATGTGAGACAACACTATTTGTATGGTGTGGCTCTTCATCATTACCAACTATGCTAGACTGTCTAGTAATGGGCAGGCTAGGAAGTTTCTTTCCTGAATCTTTTCCTGGGGGAGTCCCTGGATCAGATTGGGAACCATTAGCTACTTTTTCAACAGATGGGGCACTTCTAGCCTTATCCTGTTCTCTAAGCATGTTAAGTAACAATTCCAAGGAAGGATTCTTCCCTACACTCAAACCTCTCTCTATGCAGAGACTCCTTGCTCCTTTCCAGCTAAGGTGATCATATGCAAGTTTGGACAGATCAACATATTGGCCTGTTCCAGACCTTTTTAGAGAGAGTTAAAGTGATAGAAAAAGAGAAAAAAGTTTGTCAGAGCTTTTAGAAAGACAGAGAAAAAAAAAACTTTTTAAACTTTTTAGAACTTTTTAGAAAGTTTAGAAGTACTTTTCAGCACTTAGAAAAGAGTGAAAAGAGGAAATGCAAAACCTTTTGGCTATGTGTATATACACTGACCTTGTTTTGTATATTTTTCTCTTATGAAAAGTACAACGACAAGAGTGGTAAGTAGTCTCAAAGCACTTATCCCACCGCTGCACAACCAATGTAGGAGGCTGGACTGGCTTGTAGTGAGTACCAAGGGGTACTTGCACCTTGCACCAGGCCCAGTTATCCCTTATTAGTGTATAGGGTGTCTAGCAGCTTAGGCTGATAGATAATGGTAGCTTAGCAGAGCAGCTTAGGCTGAACTAGGAGACGTGTGAAGCTACTACAGTACCACTTAGTGTCATATGCACAATATCATAAGAAAACACAATACACAGTTATACTAAAAATAAAGGTACTTTATTTTTATGACAATATGCCAAAGTATCTTAGAGTGTACCCTCAGTGAGAGGATAGGAAATATACACAAGATATATATACACAATAGCAAAAATATGCAGTATAGTCTTAGAAAACAGTGCAAACAATGTATAGTTACAATAGGATGCAATGGGGAAACATATGGATAGGGGCAACACAAACCATATACTCCAAAAGTGGAATGCGAACCACGAATGGACCCCAACCCTATGTGACCTTGTAGAGGGTTGCTGGGACTATTAGAAAATAGTGAGAGTTAGAAAAATAACCCTCCCCAAGACCCTGAAAAGTGAGTGCAAAGTGCACTAAAGTTCTCCTAAGGACAAAGAAGTCGTGTTAGAGGAATAATGCAGGAAAGACACAAACCAACAATGCAACAACGCTGGATTTCCAATCTGGGGTACCTGTGGAACAAGGGGACCAAGTCCAAAAGTCACAAGTAAGTCGGAGATGGGCAGATGCCCAGGAAATGCCAGCTGCGGGTGCAAAGAAGCTTCTACTGGACAGAAGAAGCTGCGGTTTCTGCAGGAACGCAAAGGGCTAGAGACTTCCCCTTTGGAGGACAGATCCCTCTCGCCTTGTAGAGTAGTGCAGAAGTGTTTTCCCGCCGAAAGAATGCCAACAAGCCTTGCTAGCTGCAAATCGTGCAGTTAGCGTTTTTGGACGCTGCTGTGGCCCAGGAGGGACCAGGAGGTCGCAAATTGGACCAGGAGGTAGAGGGGACGTCGAGCAAGACAAGGAGCCCTCTTACCAGCAGGTAGCACCCAGAGAAGTGCCAGAAACAGGCACTACAAGGATGCGTGAAACAGTGCTCACCCGAAGTTACACAAAGGAGTCCCACGTCGCCGGAGACCAACTTAGAAAGTCGTGCAATGCAGGTTAGAGTGCCGTGGACCCAGGCTTGGCTGTGCACAAAGGATTTCCGCCGGAAGTGCACAGGGGCCGGAGTAGCTGCAAAGGTCGCGGTTCCCAGCAATGCAGTCTAGCGAGGTGAGGCAAGGACTTACCTCCACCAAACTTGGACTGAAGAGTCACTGGACTGTGGGAGTCACTTGGACAGAGTTGCTGGATTCGAGGGACCTCGCTCGTCGTGCTGAGAGGAGACCCAAGGGACCGGTAATGCAGGTTTTTGGTGCCTGCGGTTGCAGGGGGAAGATTCCGTCGACCCACGGGAGATTTCTTCGGAGCTTCTAGTGCAGAGAGGAGGCAGACTACCCCCACAGCATGCACAACCAGGAAAACAGTCGAGAAGGCGGCAGGATCAGCGTTACAGAGTTGCAGTAGTCGTCTTTGCTACTATGTTGCAGGTTTGCAGGCTTCCAGCGCGGTCAGCAGTCGATTCCTTGGCAGAAGGTGAAGAGAGAGATGCAGAGGAACTCGGATGAGCTCTTGCATTCGTTATCTAAGGAATCCCAAGAGACAGAGACCCTAAATAGCCAGAAAAGAGGGTTTGGCTACCTAGGAGAGAGGATAGGCTAGCAACACCTGAAGGAGCCCATCACAAGGAGTCTCTGACGTCACCTGCTGGCACTGGCCACTCAGAGCAGTCCAGTGTGCCACAAACACCTCTGTTTCCAATATGGCAGAGGTCTGGGACACACTGGAGGAGCTCTGGGCACCTCCCCTGGGAGGTGCAGGTCAGGGGAGTGGACACTCCCCTTTCCTTTGTCCAGTTTCGCGCCAGAGCAGGGCTGGGGGATCCTTGAACCGGTGTAGACTGGCTTATGCAGAGATGGGCACCATCTGTGCTCATCAAAGCATTTCCAGAGGCTGGGGAAGGCTACTCCTCCCCAGCCTTCACACCTATTTCCAAAGGGAGAGGGTGTTACACCCTCTCTCAGAGGAAATCCTTTGTTCTGCCTTCCTGGGCCATGGCTGCCTGGACCCCAGGAGGGCAGAAACCTGTCTGAGGGGTTGGCACCAGCAGCAGCTGCACTGGAGACCCCGGAAAGGCAGTTTGGCAGTACCCGGGTTCTTTACTAGAGACCCGGGGGATCATGGAATTGTCTTCCCAATGCCAGAATGGGGTGACAATTCCATGATCTTAGACATGTTACATGGCCATGTTCGGAGTTACCATTGTGACGCTGTACATAGGTAGTGACCTATGTACAGCGCACCCGTGTAATGGTGTCCCCGCACTCACAATGTCTGGGGAATTTGCCCTGAACGATGTGGGGGCACCTTGGCTAGTGCCAGGGTGCCCACACACTAAGTAACTTTGCACCCAACCTTCACCAGGTGAAGGTTAGACATATAGGTGACTTATAAGTTACTTAAGTGCAGTGGTAAATCGCTGTGAAATAACGTGGACGTTATTTCACTCAGGCTGCACTTGCAGGCCTGTGTAAGAATTGTCAGATCTCCCTATCATTGGCAAAAGGAATGCTGCAGCCCATAGGGATCTCCTGGAACCCCAATACCCTGGGTACCTCAGTACCATATACTAGGGAATTATATCGGTGTACCAGTATACCAATGTAAATTGGTGAAATTGATCACTAGCCTGTAAGTGACAATTTTGAAAGCAGAGAGACCATAACCACTGAGGTTCTGATTAGCAGAGCCTCAGTGAGACAGTTAGTCATCACACAGGGAACACATACAGGGCACATACTTATGAGCACTGGGGCCCTGCCTGGCAGGGTCCCAGTGACACATAGACTAAAACAACATATATACAGTGAAATATGGGGGTAACATGCCAGGCAAGATGGTACTTTCCTACAAAAGCCTTTCTCCTAATTACCTAAGATTCCTCCTCAACTGGGGCTCTCTACCTACCCCTGCTCTCCTCCAGCGGAGTGTGCACTGCTCTACTGTCTCGCTGGGCTTTCAGTGTGCTCTCTCTCTCTCGCTCCTTTCAGTTCACATATGTCTTCGAAATCCCACCTAGATTTCCTTCTTCGTTCTGAGCTATGCACTGTTTTCTAAGTCGTGACCTGCCCTCAATCTCGCTCTCTGTCGTTTCTTTGGGTCTCTGAGTGTACCTTGTGACTCCCTTCTCAGCATTAAATCCCAGGGATCCAGGACCCCTTCCCTCTCCCCCACTAATTGTCCCACTGTCCAGAACTGCTATGAACCCTATGAATCTTCCTGTCACTTGTGCATTCCCCGGAACATGTCAGTGTGCGTGTTCTCTGTGCCACTGAGGTTTGGTGGCCTGAACACGGCAGATGAGTGTCGAACTTCGGAGAGCTCTTGTGTTGGACTGGGGTAGTGCTAGGAGGGCCTGTGATTGTTGGCCTGTGAGTCTGTAATGTCTAGACCTAACAACCTTTGTTCGGTGGGGCCCCTTGGGCTTCTTTGACTGGTGAATTGGTATAGCCTAACGCGGCGATAGCAGGGAGAGCACCTCCAATCCTACATAAAGCAGGGGAGGTGCTGTTGCCTTGCTTATTGCTTATAAGTTAGCGTCAATTGCCTGGGTTCCCTTGAACATGGCCCATAATAATAGTAATGCCTCTCTTTTTTTCCTTCTTTTACACTGTGTATTTTGTTAACATGTGTGTTCTTGAGTGTTCAATTATGCTGATGTCAAAGGTTCCTTCTTTGACCAGGGGAAAGTGTGTGCCTTATTGTGAGTGTACAAATTGTGGCAAAATTTGCTAAGCTTTTTTTTTACCTGCGTGGGGGACCTGCTTTCCATATGCTTTAAAGGCAACACCATGATGAATTTGAGTAGTGTTGTAGGGGATAGTTCCTCATTTTAGTTTATATGCCTTTAGAGGATCGTAAGTTATACGTGTTCTAAGTTCTCTGCTTTTAGAGGATTTTTACGTTTTAATCTGGTTAAGGGGAAATGTACACACAGGGCATACCAGTTCTACTCTAATGAGCTCAACACGCATTCATAGATACGTAAAAAAATAAACATTTAACAATACAAACAGCAATGCATAAGAAAGATCACAACCTAGGTAAAAGTGCAATTGTTAATTAAAAAACAGCACAGAATTTGGTGTCAAAATAGTGAGCCTTACTTTGGCATCAAATAGCAATTTGTATGAATCAGCAATGTCTTCATAGCGTATTAAGACCGACAAAATATGATACTTAAAGCAAAATACAATTACATAAATTTACAGGTACAGCACTGTGAAAAAGTACCTGCCCGACCCCTCTCCTTACCCGAGTCAGGAAAGCGACGTCCACAGTACACAGGGTTTAAGTGGCAGCCCCTGCAGGAGAAAAGTGGAAGGACCAAGACAGAACAACAAGAGACATCAACATTAACAAAGGACTTGTCCCAACAGGAAGGAGAAGGTGGAGACAACTTACCTAGGGGACCAATCTGATGGACACATGACCTAGAAGAGGAAAAAATGAAAGAAAGTCCGGAGGCGGGACATAAAAAGAGAGGAAAGACAATAGAAAGGCGTACCAAGGTGGGAGGAGAAACCGGAAGGACAGACAAGAAAAGAACATCACAGAGCAGAAGGACATGGGCGCCAGAATAAATGAAGACGAGGACGCCAGAGCGGAGGAGAGGGAGGACAGCAGAGTGCAGGAAGACAAGTGAGAGACCCCATAATGGCCGAAGAACAGGAGGACGACGATTCTGAGGAATGGTTTGAGGATGAGTGCTGGGCTATGTCAGAGCACTAACAAGTCCTGCCACAGCTCAGGAGAGTGCCCGCGACATGAGTAGATGGGATAAGGGAGGAGGAAAGCTACAAAGAAAAGGAAGTTGCCTGGGGAAGAAGCACACCTACTCAAAACTGCATGCAATCACTGAGAAACGAGAAGCATAGGAGAATATACTCGTATCAGCTCTAGGTCCAATCTGATGCCAAGGGACAACATTCCTTTTGATAAACATAAGTAATTCAGTTTTTCCTTGTGAGTTTATATATCTTCTTCTGCCAAAAACTCACCTGAAACCTCACAGCACTCCTTGAAAACCTATGAGGAAGAGAAAAAAAGACAGATCGAACTCAACACTATCAGTGTGTGGTAAAGGGAACCTGAAAGAAAAGGGTTTTTTATGTTGTTTCCTTTCTTGGACTCTGGCAACCACACTCCCAGGTTCCACCCCCTAGAAGAAAAGCCAGAGAGAAAAGAGAGAAAAGATACAATCAAACCATGCATGTCAAGATCAAGGACTAAGCACCTTCTCAAAGAAATATGTGTCTACCAATAGATAAAAAACAACTATTTGAATTTATTTTTTTGTTTTTACCATGTGTGTCTACCAATATATAAAAAACAACTATTTGAGTTTATTTTTGTTTCAACCAAAAAAGAGACAACATTGTATGATCAACGAAGCCTCCAAAGCCATATTTCCAGCACTCCCTCCCACAAGCACATTGAGACATCAACACCCAAGACAAAACACAGTCACAATAATTTACCATTGTCACAATATCAGAAAGACACCATTTCAACTTGCACAAAGAAAGGCTGACAAGGCACAAAAAATAAAGGGAATGGTCTGTCAGAAATACCTTAGCCTGCTCCTAGCGCATGTTATCCTGTGACCAGGGGAAACTCTGCATAGGGCTCAGGACTAAGTGAGCCTGTTAATCTTGTTGAAATCAACTCCGGGGCAAAGACAACAATTTATATAGAGAGAGAAAGAAATTACTTCAACAACCACAGCTCTCTTGGCCAAACACAAACTATACCTAATCTCCTAGTTCTCTTCCAGGGGATCCTCATCAATAGTCATAAACATTGAATATTCCCGCCCTTGTGCGGGGACCCCGGAGCATATATAAAATACACACATATTAACATGTGTAAAAAACAGCAATGCAGGCTATAATGTTAAAAACAGGCTAAAATGCTTTATTTCTATGAAGTTTTTTTGTTGTTTTTTTTATATTATAAAGCTACAATAGAGAATAAATATCTACCCAAGCCCCTCAAACTAGGCTTAGGGAAGTAAGCAGCAGCAAATTCTAGAGAAAAAGAGAAAAAACTGCATTGAAAAACAATGAAGCATTCTTAGCCAATAGGCTGCATGCAGGTTAACACAGGAGAACCATAAAAACTTTGGCACCGTGCCTTTAAGACCCTGAGCACCTCCAGTATCCCACCATGCCTCAGGGGTGAAGGAAAGGTGACAGTTGGTTCACAGTTAGGTCAGTTCTTTTTTCCGGCTTCTTCTGAGAGGATCCTGGAGCATTGAGCTCTCAGTTTTTCTGAGTTTTTCTAAGAAAAATTCTTTAAAAATATCTTTGTCTGAGCTAGGAGGGTTTTTTCTGACAGAAAAATGCCTTCTCTTTTTGTCAAATGCCCTGCTTGTGGGAAGAAGAAGGCCCAGTCAGATCCCCACTCTCTGAGCATAGTGTGCCTGCCTCAGAGTCACTGCCCTGACACTTGTAAGTACTGCAAGAACATGTCTAGGAGGACTCTGAAAGACAGAGAGAAGATCTGACTTCATGGGCTTCAGGAGAGGAAAAGAACATCGTCTTCCTCACTTCCCAGACAGCCAGAAGGCCATTCTCAGGAGAGAATGGCCCGGTCGACGTCGACAGGTAGGAAAGTGCCTGTTTGTTCACCGTCGACGTCGTCGCTACCACCGTCTCACCGGCATAGATCGCCGTCGACGGCGACACACCCGACGTCGAAGGGAACGGCGTCGAGGGAACATCAGAGCAGGGGCAGGTCTCCGTAGACGGCAACCCGCCGATCGACGTCGAGCCATCGCCGGCGTGCCCGGTCGCCGCCAAAGGCTGTGCGCCCCCCGACGTCAGGACACACGACGTCGAGATCACCACGACGGCACGAGAAACATCCGCCGTCGACCTCCCATCGCTCCACGTCGAGGCACACGACGGCGAGCAGGTCGAGGTCCAAGGAGTGTCGTTCGACGTCAAGACACTCAAAGTCGAGGCACTCAACGTCGAGGCAGGACAAACCGGCTGGGCGCCCTTCGACGTCGAAACAGCCATCGACGTCGACGCAGGTTTTACCTGTCCCACAGGGAGCAGAACATCGCCCCACGCCAGACAAGGCGCCATCTCCAGTGGTCTCCATACCGAGCGACTCTTCTCGGTCAAGAGCGGCATCATCTGGGCATGTCTCGCCCATCAATCTATCTCCGAGATGGCTGGAGAGCCTCAACAGACCAGCGGCCTCCCCAGATTCGCAGTATTCGCGAATGTATTCACCTACTGCCTCCCTGCCAAGAACGCCATCACCGACAGCCAGGGCAGAACGGGCTCGTTCAGCTCCTCTCCAACCGACCGCGAGGCCTAGACGCTCTGCTACAGCGTCTCGCAGCAGATCTCGCTCTCAACGGAGATCCAGGTCGCTGTCAAGGAGAAGATCACCCTCTTGGTCTTCATCAGGTTCTTCTGTCGGGCGTTACTCACCCACCCTTACAGATTCACCACCTGCTAGAGTCTCACCGGTGGATGATATTACCACATTCAACGAGGTGTTGCTAAGAGGGGCGCAGAAACTCAACATAGAGGTTCCAGAACCATCTACCTCCTCATCGATCATCTGTGAGACTCTACAACAGAGATCAGCGTCGAAAAAGTTGCTGCCTCTAGTGCCTGGCTTGCTGCAGCCAACCATGGACACTTTTCTGGCCCCAGCATCGCTTAAGTCTGCCCCGGCTAGGATTCTTAAGAAATACAAGGCTCCAGAACAAGACCCTTTATTCCTTAGAAAGGATCCGCCAACGGACTCGGTGATCATAGCTGCAGCCCGTAAGACCCACGCGGTGGCATGGGTACCCCCGGATAAAGAGAGGAGGCATCTAGACTCTCTAGGGAGGAAGATATGCGGGATGGCGGCTTCAGCAATGAAGGTCTCCAGTGCGTCTGCGCTCCTAGGCAGGTACGATCGTTCTCTGTGGGATTCCCTCAGTAGATTTACAGAAAAATTGCCCAGAGAAGACAGACAAGATTTCCAGGAGATACTACAAGAAGGATGCCTGGTATCCAACCAGGTTATCAGCGCGGCAGCGGATGGGGCGGATTTGGCTGCTCATGGGTACGCACATGGTATCTGTGCGAGGAGATCTTCCTGGCTGAGGCTCACTGGCTTGAAACAGGAAGCACAACAACGCATCCTGAATCTCCCATTTGCGGGAACTCTCTATTCGGTGCCCATGCAGACGAAGAGATGGCCCGCATGAAGACAGAGGTGGATACCTTGAAGGCGGTGGGCCTCGAAAGAAAGAAAGAATTCAGGAGGAGGTACAGGCCGTATGATAGGCGCCCTTTCCAGCAGAGGGTTCAAACCCCTCATTGGGCACAAAGGTCACAGCAGCGACAGGGACGACCTCTTTTTCAACGAAGAAACACAAGGGAGCGAGGGTCAAGCAGACCTCAACAATCCACTCCGAAAGCACCCACCAAGCAATGAAATCTCGCTTCCCTCGACACTGTACACCACTCCGGTGGGGGGAAGTATTAGGGCTTATCTTCACGAGTGGCACTCTATCACAAGAGACAAATGGGTGCTCAATATTGTTGAACATGGCTATTCTCTTCTTTTCAAACAGCCTCCACCACACTTGCCACCAACCAAAGACAATCCATCTCATCTCAGCTTGCTACGCAAGGAGGCTCTCGCCCTCCTAAGAAAGAATGCCATAGAAAAGGTTCCACCTGCACGAAGAGGACAGGGGGTCTACTCCCGTTACTTTCTAGTGGCAAAGAAGGGTCGAGAGGGCGTTTTCAGGCCAATCCTGGATCTACGGATGCTGAACAAATACATAAGGAAGCAGAAGTTCAGAATGCTAGCGCTTCACCAGATTTTCCCTCAACTGCATCAGGGAGACTGGATGTGCTCCATCGACCTGCAGGATGCGTATTTTCACATCCCAATAGCTCCAAAACATCGAAAATTCCTGCGCTTCCGAGTAGCGTTACAGCATTACCAGTTCAGGGTTCTACCCTTTGGCCTGAAATCTGCCCCAAGAGTTTTCTCGAAATGTATGGCAGTGGTGGCGGCACATCTCCGAAGACAAAGGATATCCATATATCCATACCTAGACAACTGGCTACTAAAGGCTTCTTCTCCGGAGCAGGCGAGAAGCCATCGGGACATTGTACTAGGAGTTTGCGAAGCTCTAGGTCTTCAGGTCAATTACCAGAAGTCAACCTTGACTCCAACGCAGAATCTTCACTACCTAGGAGCTATCATAAGCACAGAACTACAAAAAGTGTATCCTTCGGAGGAACGACTATCCTCAATAAACAAGAAGTGCCAGGACCTGTTGAGAGCCAGCGCACCTACGGCACGTCAGGTGACATCACTGCTGGGCTCCATGGCATCGTGCATTTTTATTGTCCCAAATGCCAGACTCCACATGAGACCCCTCCAAGAGGCATTGGAGACCAACTGGAGCCAGAGAACAGGTCGCTGGGAGGACACGATGCTGCTACCGGAGGTAGCACTTCAGTCATTGAGATGGTGGATGCGCAGACCTCACCTGTCAGTGGGTGCTCCGTTTCACCAGGTGCTTCCATCCGACACCCTAGTAACGGATGCATCTCTTCAGGGATGGGGGGCTCATCTGGGTCCTTTTCCAGCTCAGGGTCTGTGGTCAGACAAGGAAAAGCAGTACCACATCAATCTGCTAGAACTCAGAGCGGTCCATCTCGCTCTCAAGTCCTTCATACCGCTAATTCAGGGGAAAACTCTCTTGATACAGACGGACAATACAACCACGATGTATTACTTGAACAAACAGGGAGGAACGAGGTCCCTACCCCTATCGCGAGAGTCCCAAGCGATATGGCATTGGCTCCTGGCCAGAGGAATGTCAATTACAGCAGTTCACCTGCCAGGTCAGCAGAACGTGGAAGCAGACTTTCTAAGCAGACACCTGGAGGACGTTCACGATTGGGTCCTGCACAGCGAAGTCACAGAATACATCTTCACGCAATGGGGTCGGCCTCAACTGGACCTCTTCGCAGACGAAGTAAACAAGAAATGCCCAGACTTCGCATCCAGGTTCTACCGTCCGGGATCTCGAGGGAATGCCCTGTTGATCGACTGGTCAGGGACATTTCTTTACGCTTTTCCGCCGATTCCCCTCATTCCGGCAGTGATCAGCAAACTTTACAGATCCAGGACCAGAATGATTCTTATAGCGCCGCAATGGCCCCGACAGTTCTGGTACACGGATCTCCTCAACCTGTCGGAAGAACCTCACAGGAGGCTGCCTTGCAGACCGGATCTTCTGAGCAGAATGGAGGGCAGGATTCTACATCCCAACCTACCCTCTCTGAGCTTAACAGCATGGCTCCTGAATTCCTGCAGTATGGGCACCTAGGACTCTCGCAGGAGTGCATGAGCATCTTGAAAGAGTCCAAACGACCTTCCACGCGGCGTTCCTACGCTTTTAAGTGGAAGAGATTCTACATATGGTGCTGTCAGAAAGGTCATAATCCCATACGGGCGCAGGAGGATGTCATACTGTCCTATTTGCTTCATCTAGCGAAGTCCGGTCTGCAGGTATCATCTATTAAGGTACATTTGTCTGCTATTACTGCCAATCGCAAATCGCCTTCTCAGGAATCCTTCTTTACAAAACCTGTAGTCAAGGATTTCTTAGAAGGTTTGAAGAAAGTTTTTCCGCCAATTCGGAGGCCTTCTCCTCCATGGGAACTGAACATAGTCCTGGCAAAACTTATGGGCCCTCCTTTCGAGCCTATCCATAAGGCCTCTTTACAACACCTTACGTGGAAGACGGCTTTTCTAGTGGCCATCACTTCAGCGAGGAGGGTCAGTGAAATCCAGGCCTTGTCTGCAAAAGAACCGTACACGGTTTTTCATGACAATAGAGTGGTTCTGCGAACTCACCCATCTTTCCTTCCGAAGGTGGTGTCAGAATTCCATATTAATCAGACCATAACTTTACCGACGTTCTTTCCCAATCCGGAGACTCCGGCAGAGAAAGCATTGCACTCATTAGACTTGAAAAGAGTGCTGGAATTTTATCTGGACAAGACAAAATCGATTAGACACTCTAACCGCTTGTTTGTAAACTATGGTCATTTAAGGACAGGAGAGGCAGCTTCTAAGCGAACAATATCAAGATGGATAGTTTCTTGCATTGTTAATACTTACCAGCTAGGTAATAGACAATTGCTAGCGCGGCCTAGAGCGCATTCCACAAGGGGTAAAGCGGCTACTGCTGCTCTCCTTAACAATGTTCCGATATCTGAGATTTGTAAAGCTGCTACATGGAAGTCTGTCCATACGTTTACAAGACATTATTGTTTAGACTCAGATGCAAGAGCGGATGCCCAAGTGGGGCAGGCCTCTCTAAGAAATCTATTTGCGTAAGACATATCTATTCCTGCACTTCTATTGGACAGTCCGCTGGGTTTAGGGATGGGCTTGCTAATCTATTCAATGTTTATGACTATTGATGAGGATCCCCTGGAAGAGAAGGATAAGTTACTTACCTGTAAATCCTAGTTCTCTTCCAGGGGTATCCTCATCAAAGTCATAAACAACCCACCCTCCTCCCCGGACGCACGTCTCCTAGAAGTGCAGGACAGACTGTGTTTGAATCAGTTATACAAATTGTCACCGTAAAAAGAACTGACCTAACTGTGAACCAACTGTCACCTTTCCTTCACCCCTGAGGCATGGTGGGATACTGGAGGTGCTCAGGGTCTTAAAGGCACGGTGCCAAAGTTTTTATGGTTCTCTTGTGTTAACCTGCATGCAGCCTATTGGCTAAGAATGCTTCATTGTTTTTCAATGCAGTTTTTTCTCTTTTTCTCTAGAATTTGCTGCTGCTTACTTCCCTAAGCCTAGTTTGAGGGGCTTGGGTAGATATTTATTCTCTATTGTAGCTTTATAATAAAAAATAAAAATAAAAACTTCATAGAAATAAAGCATTTTAGCCTGTTTTTAACATTATAGCCTGCATTGCTGTTTTTTACACATGTTAATATGTGTGTATTTTATATATGCTCCGGGGTCCCCGCACAAGGGCGGGAATATTCAATGTTTATGACTTTGATGAGGATACCCCTGGAAGAGAACTAGGATTTACAGGTAAGAAACTTATCCTTATAAGTCACCTATATGTCTAACCTTCACTTAGTGAAGGTTGGGTGCCAAGTTACTTAGTGGTCCAAGCGAACACACCTCTTACTTCTTTCAGATGATACCAGTGTTAAGAAACCAGTAGCATTGAGAAAACCTCTTTAGCATAGTAAGATTGAAGTGTGGACCCTAAATCACACCCAGAGCCTAAGCATAACTGCTGTGTCACGCTCAGCATTCCAAGTGAAAGACACCTCTTACAACAGAGGTGTTGACTCTATATCACAACCAGGGCCTTATGCGTACCATCTGTGTCAAATCCAAGGGTCCAAGCTGTCAGCAACCCAAAATCAAAAAACAATAGTCACCTTCCCTCACACTGACAATCAATAAAAAAGGTGACTTCTGTGTATGCTTTTTGCTAGTTTGCCACACGCCAAATGCTAGGACTAAGGCTCTGATGTAGTCTCTTACCCTTCTGATGGTGGCTTCAGGATGGACCTCCGCCCCACGGATTCAGCAGAACTTTCAGTCAACTGCAGCGTCTGCTCACCTTCGTTGTTGTGCAAATGTGAATCCATCCTAGCAGAGTCCCCTTCCTGTGGTCGCAGTCGTGTCTGAAGAGACAATCAGCTCCTGGCTGGCTTGCCAAAATGTTGCTTGATTGTGAATTTACCTTAAAAAACAAAAAGACAAGAAGGGACTGGCAAAACAAAAACAGTTTGTTTAATTAAACATCACGGCCAGGAGAGCAGTTACAGACCCGAAGTCAGAGGACTGTCTCTCAAAGCACATTCCTTTGCAGTAGGTTTTTTAGAATTTCTCTGAGTATTGTAAAGCAATAAAAAACATTCCTTTCCTGGTAAAAAATGTGAACAGTTGTCAAGGAGTCATAAATACAGTTCCAGATCATGAATGCAGTTGGGCCTCGACCTTGCGTAGTGGGCCAGTGAGTGAGTATCCAGATGTCCGGCCTGGGGGGTGCGTGGTTGTTCCGTGTGCTGTGTGTGCTTTGTCCTGAATGGTTAAGCGTTTCTAACTACATTTGGCATCTAACTTTAGGGTGTTTTGGGGGATGCACGCACCCCTCTGCTCATTTATGTTTTGTTGGGGACAATTGTGGTGTTGCTGCTCCTATCTGTAGGATCTGATCTAAGTTTTCCTGTTTACATGTTTGTCTGAAGGCTAAGTGTTACACCACCTGTGATCTGTCAGTCAGTAACCTAAGGCCTACACCTCAGAGCCTGTCTCACCACGCACTTACGTGCTGGGGTTGACGGAGAATTCACAACGGGGGAATCTAATAATGGTGATGTGACTTCATTTGTGTATATGAATGTCAGGTGTATATATTTTTTCATGCCCAAGTAAATCAATTTAATGAGCATGAGCAAAAATGAGTATCCATCCTGTGAGTGCCCGACTTTGTGTGTATGTAAACGGAGATTTTGGTGAGTCTGTCCTCACTGGTCGGAGCACCCACCATGTCAGAGATGCAGTGGCGTCTTCGGCGGTCTTGGAAACATATGAATGTACCGCTGTGTGCATCAACATCGATTACTCCAATACTAGCATAAGTGTAAACCTTTGTATTATTGAAACAAGGATAGTAGAGCATTCTGATACCCTTTGTTACGTTCACATTATGGAGAACCTCTATAACTAAAATAAATGAAAAAAACAAAAAACAACATTTCCCCTTGTGAGGATTCAGAAAAGGGCTTCAGCAGATGCCACAAAAGACTTCGGGGCATATTTGCAAGGATGTAGCACTGCTGTTGCATCATTTTTTGGTGCAATGGTGGTGCTGTGGTGCTAGGCATGCCTCACCTTGCGTCGTTTACCAACAATGATATGCATGGTAAGCGTTCCCTCCTAAAAAAAATGACATTAGCCCAATAGCGTCATATTTACAAGCCTGATAAAAAAAAGACATGTTAAGTAAAAATTACGCTAGCCCTCATTCGCTCATTTACTTTGAAATTTGAAACACAAAACACTCTGGCATCCCACAGTACAACATGGACCCGGTACTTCTCCAACTAGGCACCCGCAGACGATGCCAGGGAGGATGCTAAGCACCACCAGCACTACCAACCCCACTGCATCACCCAATAGCATTACCACAGCAACCACAAAGGCAGTGCAGGAGGAGGGAGTGCCTCCATTGCCAGAGAACATCAATTATTGGCATCAGAGAAGATGACACCATACAATATTATCGTTTGAGGTAGGAGTCCATCACCCAGCTGCTCCAACATATAGCACCAGCTGTCTCAGCACGAGCAGAGAGGCAAACCAACATACCACCCCAATAACGCTCTTGGCTGTGCTGCACATGCCGCCTCTGGCTCCTTCCAAACAACTGTAGCACAAGTGGGTGAATATCCCAGCCCTCCTTCTCTGTATCCCTGCCAACCGTACTGAATTGCCATCATCCATCTAATTCCCCACAACATCCTCTTCCCCAACACCTAGCAACTTCAGCAAGAGATAAAGAAGGTTTCTATGCTATGGCTAGGTTTCCACACAAGTTGGATGCCATGGATTGCATCCATGTGCAACTTTTACCTCTGGCTGCAACTGAACACCTGTACCACAACAGGAAGCACACACATTCAATCAAAGTGCAGGCCATTGTGGACCATCAGGGGATCTTCAAAAATGTCCTTGCTAAATATCTTAGGAGTGTTCATGATGCCTTCATCTTCAGGCACTCAATCATCAATCAAAGTTTCCAGGGAGGACAATATGGAAATGGCCTACTCGTAAGTAAGCTAACAGACACCACATAACACATACAACGAATGAGACATATGGGCCAAACTATGCACACACCAGCCTCTGCAAACATGGATAGTGACTCATGGATGACTGCTCATCAACACATATGCAACATGTGTCACTCCACACATCCAATGCAAGACCCAGGCACCACTAGATCATCAATGTTACTGATGCTTTGGTGGAGCATTGTCCACTCTGCATTTACAAGGCGGTTTCAAGCCACTTTTTGTGTCTTAACGCCATCTTATAAATGCTGCACCTTCCTTGTAAATGCCACACCTTCACATACATCACTCAGGAGCATATTTACATGCCCCTTGTGCTGCCTTTGCGCCACCTTGGTGTCATTCCTATGATGCTAAGGTGGCGTTAAGGTGGTCACTCACCCATGTCATGTTGCAAACTGGAGATATGCATGCATTGTGCCACTTTCCAAACCCTTGCACCATCTCATGGCTATATCAGGCATGGTGTATGCAAGGGGGGGTGTTCTCACTCAGGGATGCCGAAAAAAAATGCCACATTGAATACAACTAGATTTCACTGTGCAATTTGTTCCATAAAACCTAATGCCTGCTCAGGGCAGATGTAAAAGTGACGCCCCCATCATGATCCATGGGTCTCCCTGACCTTTGCTGCACTAGTATCAAAATATTTTGGACACTAGTCCAGCAAAGCGCCAAAACAGCATCAAAATCTCTGACTCTGTTGTGGTAATGACATCCATGGTGTGCCAGATAGTAAATATTGCATAACCATGGAGTTGTTAGGAGGGGCAAGGGGGATGTAAGAAAACTGGTGCATCGGAACCAATGTGGCACTTTCTTATAATATGCCCCTTAGTGTGGAAAGTGAGTGCAATGGGTGTTGCAGTGGGTGTGCTGTTGGGTAGCCATTTTAGTTATAGCTCAATGCACGTTATTGTAAGACACTAGGGCGCTGTGTACTTTAACCTAGATATATTTTATTCAGCCTCGTCTTATTATTATTACAATAACCATTTTTACGGTCTTGTTTTATTTATATCTAACTGTTTTTGCCTAGGCCAGCGCTCTGTTCTCAAACAAGACATTCTTGATAACTCTGTGCTTCTTCCAAGGCTACAGCACAGTACATTGCCAGTGAACGTGGTAGGAGTTTAGTCTCCAACATTCGTAGAAAATACACATCCTTACATAGGGACATTTTCTCAGAACATCAGCTGTGTTATTATAAAAACACTTCCTTGTCCCTTAAATGTTAGAGGGAGATTCCAGCCAGAGAATCACGACTGAACGCTGATTGCTGAATGCTTCGCTACAGATGTTAACGCAACCCGCAGGCCTTTGCTCAGGTATGAGGGTTGATGTCTTCCCAGGGGAACCTGAAGGGCAGAATTAGAGCTTAACATGCTGTGCTCTATTATAGCTTAGGTAGGAATTAGTCCCCTGATTATAGTGACAATATGATAGCGTTGTTTTCATGCTTCACTCTTCTGGTCACAATTCTAATACTGTCATGTTGTGTCATCCTGGTTATTGCAGCTCACGCTTTGCTATCTAAGATACAGTTGTTTTATTAAACCCATTATTGAAACATATACTGCTTCTGTTTGTCATCTATATGTCAGACTGAATTGTAAATAAGAGAACCGGATGAGACCTGAGTGACCACGACTTCCCTGAGAAGCCAAGTATGTCATGCGCTCGGCTGCCCAATCATCCCTATCTGTTGGTAGGGATGAGGCATTGCTAGTTAGCTGGAGCAAAACCCGGAATAGAGCGACAGGCGTCACCTGCAGTGGGTTAGACTTAGTCTCCCACACCGTGGGCGATTCTGCCGCTCAAAATCCAGTAGTCTCATTAGAGCCTACACGACAGGGCGCTGTCAGCGTTTGATCAGACTCTGATTTTGGGGTTCTCAGGAGTATCTCTGTCTCATAATATACAATGACGCCTCAATACCGTATACGGAGACGTCCGTGGTAATGAGGATTTCCACCCCAGCTACGTAGGCTATCCTATTTGTAACTGGAGGATGTTCAAGCTTGAACTTTAAAAGGAAAACCCTATTTGGTGTACCTTCTCTGAATTTATAGTCTGTCTATAATGGCGAATCCACAACAGGTACAGATAGCAGTTAATATGAGACAACCTTTGGCGGCACATCTATTAGCAAATGGCCTATAGGCCCAGGGGGGTCCAGTCACATTTGTGGTGGATGCCCATTCCTGACCCAGGAATTTATTCCTGGGTCACATTTCCAGCAGTTGATGGGAACACAAATACATTTCATCATTATACACTTGCAAATGCGCTTGGACAATACGGAGCATATGCATATTTAGAAATACCTTTATCTTATCAAGAACATAATTGGCTTGATTGCACCCTACCCCACACAATTTTACAAGTAAGGTTAGATCCTCTAAGTAACAATGGTCCTACCTGGCCTTTATTGGCCACCTATACAAAACATCCTGCAGTAGCAAATTTAGCGGTAGTTGAGGTTCGTCAATAATATATTGAATTAACAGGGATATATAGACGATTAGTACAATTCATAACGCAAACATTAAATACAAACCCAGCACGTGCTGCTCCAGCACATACACATGCAGTAACGCCAGGTATAAACCCTGCGACTGTACATTCGATCATGGGTAAAGTACCTGCCAAATGGTAGGAAACACCGTTTTGGTTAGCACAAAAGATTAATGCTCTGGAGGTAGTATTTCCCTATACGTGACCTCAGGATAAACATAGAATATTAACGATGTGCTTGCCTTTTAGGATGGTCCCTACAGTAGATAACTGTAATACCTGGGGCACAGTATTTGCTGTGCTCTATACAACTGCACACGATACACCAACACTTGCTAATTTACCAGAGGTGTAAAAACAAATTCAAGATGAATATGGGGCTGCCCGAGCACTGGATTTGGGGATGCAATTGATGGGCAATTTTGCTACAGTATCCTCTATCATTTTCAGTAATCTTAAAAGGGAAGAGGTTGCGCTTGCAGTACGAATGCGGCTCAGTGACGTTCCTCAACAGGATCAGGAACGCGAGCTGCCTAAAATTATCGCAGAGACCTATTCTAGTATTGGTCGAGACAGTTTAGGGGCCAGACCATCCAAACCACAATTTTAGGATAAATCGAATAAAGATTTTCCCAAGCAAGCACCTGAGGGTAATAAGAAACGCTGGGATAAAAACAACAAACTCCTAAAAAAGAGAGGATGGAGACCCCGCAGAACATATATAGGGGGTCATTCTGACCCTGGCGGTAAAATCCGCCAGGGCCAACGGCCGCGGGAGCACCGCCAACAGGCTGGCGGTGCTCCCTTGGGCATTCTGACCGCGGCGGTACAGCCACGGTCAGAAACGGAAAACCGGCGGTGGGGAATCCTCCATGGCGGCGCAGCTTGCTGCGCCGCCATGGGGATTCCGACCCCCATACCGCCATCCTGTTCCTGGCGGTTTTGGCCGCCAGGAACAGGATGGCGGTATGGGGTGTCGTGGGGCCCCTGGGGGCCCCTGCAGTGCCCATGCCAATGGCATGGGCACTGCAGGGGCCCCCGTAACAGGGCCCCACCATGATTTTCAGTGTCTGCCATGCAGACACTGAAAATCGCGACGGGTGCAACTGCACCCATCGCACCCCTTCCACCCTCATGGAAGGGTGTTTCCCGCTGGGCTGGCGGGCGGCCTTCTGGCGGTCGCCCGCCAGCCCAGCGGGAAACCCAGAATACCCGCCGCGGTCTTTTGACCGCGCAGCGGTATTCTGGCGGTTCCAGCCAGGCCGGCGGCTTCCGCCGCCGGCCAGGGTCAGAATGACCACCATAATGTCAGAAACAGAGATAATATAAAAACACCTGATAGATATCAATATATTGATACACGCCAATCTCGTTCCTTTCAGGACTCATCGGAAAAACGAAATGAGAGAGGTGGGCGATCTGAGCGAAGGACAGAGTACGTGAAACCGAGACAGGAATCACAACGCTCTTCGGAGGTTTCGGTTAAAAAGGAAGAGAAACCCGCCCAGCAAAAACCACAATTCAAAAAGAAAAAAGTGGCAGCAGTCACAGTCCGACATGCCATTCAAGAAAAGGGTCCTCTTGAAGAACAAGAAGTGGGCTCTAGCACTGCTAGACATCGCAGCAGAGGTCACAATAGTTCGCCGGAATCTTCTAGAACATCTGGAGGTGAAAGCAACTGATGACTTTATACAAGTAGAAACTGCAGAGATGCGTGTCTCCACACCTGATAGGGTTATAAAGTGGCGCTACAGTTAGAAGGAGACATTGAGGGCATAATAGACGCAATCTTTTGGGATCGCGTGAAAAACATATATGATGTTTTGTTGGCCGAACAAGATTGGACACCTGAATTTGTCTGTGCCTGCCCATATGGGGAAGATGTGATTAAGCCTTCCTTCTCGCCCCTTGTTTCAGCGGAACTCGCTGACTCCTATGCCATTGATTGGGCTTTAGCACAGGCATCTGCCTTATACCAAAATCACGTAGGATGGGATAGAGAATCCCCCTACCATGTAATTCCAATTAAAAATGAACCTCAACCGCAACCTCAGTACCCTATAAAACAAGAAGCAAAAGCACCTGTGCGAGAAATACTCACACAATTAGAGTACCAGGGCGTAATTGAACCCTGTGTCTCCCAGATGAATAACCCATTATTCCCAGTAGCTAAACCAGACCATTCACATAGAATAGTCTTAGACTACAGACACTTAAACAGTTATACACGCACTTATGCTATACAAAACTCACATAGCACTGCACTAATGAACAATATAGTGCGAAAAATATACAAAACAACACTGGACATATCCAATGTTTTTTTCTGCCAGAATATAGCGCCTGAGAGTAGAGACTTAACAAGTTTCAGCGCACTAGGCTCCCAGAAATAATTCTGTTGGTTACCTAAGGGGTATAAGAACAGTCTAGGACTGTTCTCAGCTCGTATGACAGCAATTTTGCACGAGATTGATCCTGAGGCATTGTCCTATGTAGAGGATATCTATCTTATGGATGATGAACTACTACAACATCTAAGACGAGTAGCCTGCATTGTTGTAGGTTTCGCTGAATTTGGCTACAAATTCAATTTTATAAGACAAAAATTGCCTTCCTCAGCGTCCTGTTTTTGGGATATGAGCTGTCAAATGAAGGAAAGAGCCTAGCATCACAATTCTTAGAAAAATGCGCACAGTTACAACCACCAAATACGATTAAAAAACTCCAATCTCTATTGGGTTTCCTAAATTTTGGCAGAACTTACATTCCAGATTATGCTACACGCATAAAACCTTTATATGATTTGATTTGTCCCGATTTTTCAAGTAAATTCTGGACAATTGAACATACACGTATTCTTCGAGATTTGCAAACAGACATGCTTGCAGCAAAACACTTACACACGAGTGACAACAAAACACATTTAGTCATCAGAGTAATAGCTAGGGCCATCGGTTTCACCTATGTGACATTTAATGAAGGTGAGACAGTCCAGATTGCATACAAATCACACATATATTCAGCGGCAGAACAACGCTTTGCTCCCACTGAGAAAAATGTCACTACTGTGCAGATGGCTGTCATTAAAGAAAGACCTCTTGCCCAAGGAAAACGCATTATTGTTGTTTCTCCGATCCCAGCCCTAGAGGCTGTTACAAAAGCCAGCGTTCCAAACGCAAAAGCATTACATCCACGTTGGATAGAATGGGCTACGTCTTTGACAGCCACTGATGTAGACTACATTTTTGACCCAAAATTACAAACTCAATAATTTTTACAGTACAAATTAGAATACCCAGTTCCTGCAAATACATTGCCTATTGAATAATATCATAGAGTCATGCACACCAATGGCTCCGCACAAACTGCAATTGGCACAAAACACCAATATTCTGCTGCTTGTGCAGTCATTAGTGGCTACATGGAGGGCGATACATTTTGTCTTCTACATACCTTTACGCAAACTCTAGGGGATTGCACAGCACAGTTGGCAGAACTAAAGACTCTGCTGATGGCACTGGAGCACATGGATCCTGCACAGCCTACGCTGATTGTTTGTGATTCATATTATTGTGTCTAGTCCTTTAATGAATACCTGCATTATTGGCGCCAGAATGGGTTCAGAGACTCTAAAGGTAACGCCTTCAAACACAGACTTCTTTAGGGGAAAGTAGCAGATCTGAAAGAGACGCTACTAAATGTCCATGTGGCGCATACACTTGGACACCAGCGCGTTGGGATAAACGTTGCTGGAAATACATTGGCTGGTGAAGCCGCAAAGTCAGCAGTGGCTGTGGCCGCTGTAGCTGCAGTGACTCGTTTGAGTTCAAAACTGGACACAGACATTTGGGCTGCTGTGACTGCTACAGCTGATGGTACACCCTATCCTAAAGGATTTCCTAACAAGTATCATTACCGAGTGGAAGGTATGCTGAGTGCTGAGGTTAAGATACAAGGTGTAGGTGTACGAGACATCCCAATTAGAGATATAAGATCACAATTGATTAAAGCAGCGCACGAGGGGGTGGCATATGCCCATGCTGGTGTGGTGGCTACAATTTCGATCTTGCAGGCCTGTTATTGGTGGCCAGGTCTTTACAAAGAGACCAAGCAGTATTTCCTTTGTTGTGACATCTGTCAACAAATTAAAGTTTCCACTGCCAAACGCCCACCGCAGACACCCCTCTTGATCTCAAACAAACCATTACAATGTGTGTACCTGGACCACTGTGGTCCCCTAAAATTGGTCAATGCATACAAGTATATTTTAGTCGCTGGAGATTCATGCTCCGATTTTTGTGGGTGTGGTCACAACGCTCAGCTGACGCTTGGACTGTTATTAAAGATTTGCAAGTCTTTATCGGTACATATGCGGTTGCGGCTTTCCATTCGGACCAGGGCCCTGCTTTCGCCTCAAGGGCATTCAGGGACACCATGGCTTCGTTGGGGGTCCAACTCCAGTACTCGTATCCATTTCATCCCGAGGGAAATAGAGTTGTGGAGCGATTAAACTGTGATTTAAAGCAATCCGTAACAGCCAGAGTCTTAGGTGCGGGTCGTAGTTGGCTTAATCACCTGTATGGAGTCCAGAGAGCACTTAATAATCTGCCTCGAAGTTCCCTCGGGGGTCGTACTTCATATGAGTGCCTGTTCGAACCTCGAATGTATGTTCCGGATCTTGATGGTCCTGGCGTGGAGGCAGCAAAAACACCTTTTGACATTAATAAATGTGTCACTGTCTTACAGGAATTGCAACAGTTCCATGAAGATAATTCTTCTATCAGTGCTGCCTCCACAGGAATCAAGGATGTACCTGTAACATCTACCGTCTGGATTCCTAGAGTCGGGGATCTAGTACGTGAAAAGGTTGCTGTGAAAAAGAAATTTGGTCCTTCTTACCGAGCACCAGTCCCAGTCTTGGGAATACACAGTACCAGAACTGAAATTTTACCACCGTTGGCAGGTGCCAGAGAAAATCGTTTTGTGTCCATCGACAATGTCAAACTACACCATGTGGCCGAACCTGCACAGCTGACCAAGAGGAACATCCAGTAGCTCCCGAATCCCTCTCCCTACTGGCAAAGAAGTTCCTCTACAGGTCATTTTTACCAACACCGACACCTCTCCGAGCTTGGGGAAGGTGGAAAATGATCTTGCATTGGTTCCACTAACATCAAACAATTTAGAAACATTTGACCGAGTTGACTCAACTCCGACACATCCGGATGGTGCTCTCTACAGTGTGCCACCAAGAGAAACACTAACTCCACCACTGACCACGGCCACACCATTTGCACGAGCTGCTTCTGGATATTTTGCCGACTTCAATGATGACTTCTCAGACTCATTTGCCTCTTCGACAGCTGACTTATCAAGAGCACGTAAGCTAAGAAACTGGCTTAAAGAAACTTATTTTGTTTTTCCATTGAATTATCTATGGCTCTCCTTGACTGTCCTAGCTTTCTTACTATGGATTGGTTTTGTTATCACCTTTTTCTTATTAATACATGGTAATTTTCTTCCTGAACAATCAACAGTTGAATTGGTGGAGGAGGTCGTAAAACCACATTTTTCATCACATAAGGTTCAAAGAGACTTATCATTTGTGAACATTTACGCAGTACCAATTCCTGATGGGATTATTTGGGACAAAGTAATATTTGATATATATGGTCCCACAGAAGTAATTCAAATGCCATATGTGTTCAAACTATCAATGAATGATATTATAATACCAGGCATTGTTTCTCATGATTGGGATGTGAAAACAGTTGATTCTACGATGACTGAATTGCAGTATTATACTGTCTTTGAAAATGAATATGTTTATCAATCTAAAGAGAATTATGGTGATATGTTTTGCTATAATTATTATGGGCACCATTTCCTACATAGAGCGAGCAGTCCCAAAACTGTTTTTAATTATACACAATGGAAACATTGTCCGACTTCACCATAGGGGAGTTCCAAAACATATTCTGGAAAATTTACGTATTTTTCTGGGCATGATGTAAAAAATGCTGAGTCGTATTATTTTTAAATACCACCTACTAAAGATATACACATACTAATGACAAATTTGAAATGTATATATTCGTAATCCTTTGTTTCCTGGTTGTCTATAGAAGGCTATGAATATTGGCTGAAGTTGATTGATCTGAAAAGTGTATGGGGAACAAATAAAATTGGCAAATTAGGGGAAGGAAGCCTTGTTTGGAGCGTGTCTTATTCCTGTACAAATGATCTTTTTAAATGAAACAGTACAACAAACAAGCTGTTTAGGCTTAGCTAAAATTAAGGAATTAACCATGCCCAGTATACCCACCCCTGCAAAAAAATTTAAATGGCAAAAATATACAAATGCAACTGATGATCAGCTCAACGAATGGGTCCAGAATGGTACATTTAATGTTTCAGTGACACATCCTGGCGGGTGGTTATTGTGGCCAATAGATACCAATGGGTGTCATCAACATTTTATCAACTCCTCCGGGGGTTTTAGAACTAGTAGGCCAGACCCTCGCTATATATCATCCGAACATGCGGGTATAGTTACGACATATAGTGTAGGAAAATTGTGCCAGCAATGTTTAAAATCATCCAAACTAGATGCGGTGAGAGAACACCTCAGTCTCCTGTCTAATAACAATGACTTACAGGACTTCCTGTTAAGCCTTAAAAAACACCGTAGGAAGCATTTCTTATATGAAGTATATAATGAAATTTGGAAGCTTTCCCAACAAGAGGCAGCTTCCCGGTTAAGTCAAATAGACCAGGAAAATCTGAAAAAGGCATTAGCTGTTGTGGATAATGGGATTAACACCTTGTCTGACCGGATATATACTTTAAACAATATCGTCTCTTCTGCTTTAGACATCATACAAACAAATATGTCTTCTTTACACCATGGACAGAGTCAGCTAAGGTCCATTATGCAGTTGGGTTGGACACTTCAAACACTGAAGGCGGGTCGTCTTCTCTGGCAGCATGTCAGTGCAAGGGAGATATTTTCTTCCTTTAATTTAACGCAACAACTACAACTAATGGCTGAGAAGGAAGCGACTTATGTCATGCTTAACATCGAGAAATTAGAAAAGTTGCCTTTTACTGTGGCCGAAATACCATCTGCTGAGTGGATATTACATAGGGTTATTAATCTGCCTATTTCAACACTACAATTCACCTCCTGTTTAAAACACATTCCGGTAGGCAGATATGAGAAGCTGGGAGATAGTTACATTCATGAGGTGTGGGAGCTTCCCTTCTCGTACAAATGCTTCAGTGGCTGAAAGAAATCTTTCTTAGCGGTAGTGAATGTGAGACTTCAGTCAGCCATTCAGTGGTTTGTAAACAGCTGTCCTTGCATGGGGCGTGTAACGCCTCTGCTGCGAACTCGGCTTGTTCTCTGAAGGGAGTTCTAGTCCCCTTGATCAGACCTATGTTCCAGGTGCTTTCAAACGGCAGCTACGTCCTCCTCAATGGTGAAGACTGTTGTGGCATGCGGGCTGGAATAGTTTACCTTGTTTCGGTCTCTAAGGTCGTTACATGCTGCGGGAACATACTTTTCCCCCCCACTAAAATTAAGGAGGTAGCTGATATTTGGCCTCACAGTGCTACTTCACACGTGAATTTTGACAAGTTGAGCAGACTCAAGGCTTTGTTGGTTTAAAAGCATGTTGCCCTTACATCTGCACGCGAGACCTACGCACTTCGAGTCGCAAGGTCGTCAGCAGAAATACAGTCCCATTTAAATAAAAACTTTCCGAGACACTTTGGTGAGCTTGTGGAATGGATATTTAATGCATCCAGTACAACTGGAATCGCATATTTCTTTAAAGCTCTTGGTTCTGGTTTCATTCACACCTTCTCCTCCATATTCGGTTTAATACCATCAGCGATCCACTCAATTTTTTCTAGTATTTTCAGGGGATTTCCAATAACTTTGGCTTTATTAGTTGGCATCCTGCTGTTGCTATTTTTTATGCAACATGGCTGTCCCGCCGCAACAAGGAGGAATGAAAGCGCTCCCATCAGCGCAGCTGCGTCGTGAACGCATGATGCAGTATTTTGGAGCAACACTTCTGGAGCAATTGGAGTGTGGATGGTCTTTGTCATTTACGCCAGTTTTGCATTGTTTGCAGCCCGTGTTTCGGTGCCTCTGGTGCTTTTTCAAACATGCACTGGAAATCTGTCTTTCGCAGCAGCGCTTGCCTACAGTGGACGCTGATCTGTTGATGTTCTCGTTGAGGGTTTATTACCGGACATGCGCTTTGAGGTTGCATTTGCTACGAGAATTTACTTATGAGTTACCCTTCTTGGAGGATGTAGCTCACGACTCATCAACGGGCACACCAGGGAATGCCGCCGTTGCTGAGGCTGAGGCTACGGAACACAACTGCTCCTTGATCCTTCTTGGAGATGACTTCCCAACTTTAACATCGGCTGAAGTGGAAGATCTCCTGCTCTCTTTGGCCCAAGACTCAATTAGAACTTTTGAAAATTTACTTGCCCTTTGAACTCGGATTTATGCCACATGCTCATGATTTAAATTGTCATGTTGGATGCTCATGTGTCCCCTCGACTTGTCATCATTGACTTTGCTTTTTATATATATCTTAGGGTGAGCTTTTTAGCAATAAAATGTTATCTTTGGCTTTGAACCACTTTCAACCAACATGGGGAGGGTGTTTTGTGTAGCCATTTTAGTTATAGCTCCATGCACGTTATTTTAACACACTAGGCCGCTGTGCACTTTATCCTAGATATATTTTATTCAGCCTCGTCTTATTATTATTACAATAACCATGTTTACGGTCTTGTTTTATTTTCATCTATCTAAGTGTTTTTGCCTAGGCCAGCACTCTGTTCTCAAAGAAGACATTCTTGATCACTCTGTGCTTCTTCCAAGGCTACAGCCCGGTACATTGCCGATGAACGTGGTAGGAGTTTAGTCTCCAACATTCGTAGAAAATCCACATCCTTACATAGGGACATTTTCTCAGAACATCAGCTGTGTTATAAAAACACTTCCTTGTCCCTTACACGTTAGAGGGAGATTCCAGCCAGGGAAGCGCAACTGTAAGCTGATTGCCGAATGCTTCGCTAAAGATGTTAACGCAGCCCGCAGGCCTTTGCTCAGGTATGAGGGTTGATGTCTTCCCAGGGGAACCTGAAGGGCAGAATTAGAGCTTAACATGCTGTGCTCTATTATAGCTTAGTGAGGAATTAGTCCCATGATTTTAGTGGCAATATGATAGCGTTTTTTTTATGCTTCACTGTTCAGGTCACAATTCTAATACTGTCATGTTGTGTCGTCCTGGTTATTGTAGCTCACGCTTTGCTATCTAAGATGCAGTTGTTTTATTAAACCCATTATTGAAACATATACTGCTTCTGTTTGTCATTTATATATGAGACTAAATTGTAAATAAGAGAACCGGATGAGACCTGAGTGACCACGACTTCCCTGAGAAGCCAAGTACTTCATGCGCTTGGCTGCCCAATCATCGCTATCTGTTGGTAGGGATGAGGCACTGCTAGTTAGCTGGAGGAAAACCCGGATTAGAGCTACAGGCGTCACCCACAGTGGATTAGACTTAGAGCCTCATTTCAACCTTGGCGGTCTTTTTTCAAGACCGCTGAGGTACCGCTGTGCTGAAGACCGCCAGTGCAGGCAGTTTTCCGTGCAACGCATCATGACTGCTTGCAGCCCTCATATCCTTTTTCAGGATGGAGAGCCGCCAGCAGCCATACTGGTGGTCGGCGGGGAAGTGGAGGCTGCTCTACCTTCACCGCCCCGTCATCAGAACACCGCCCACCGAATCCCAACCCAGGATTCAGTGTGGCGGTGTTCTGGTGACAGGGTGCTGGCGACGGAGTAGCCCCCATGGATCCCATTCCCTCCCGGAGGATCACCGTACAAGGTAAGGTGATTGACCGTTGGGGGAGGCGGGTGGGGGGTGTTGTGTGTTGTGTGCGTGCATGGGGATGTGCGTGTGAGTATGTAGAGGGGTTGTGTGAGTGCTTGTATGCATGCGAGGGCGTGTGTTGTGTGTCTGGAAAATGTGTGCGGGTAGGTCGGTTTGAATGTCTGTTTGTATGTGTGCGGGTATGTGTTGTTGTAGTGTATGTGTGCGTGTAGGAGTGCGTGTATGTTAATGTTGGGGGTGGAGAGGGAGTGTGTGTGTTAATGTTGGGGGTGGGGGTGGGGGTGGGGGTGGGGGTGGGGGTGGGGAGGGGGGTCAGGGGTGTGGGGGGAGGACTCGGGGGTGGGGGAGAACCCTATCAGTGCCAGGGAAGGAATTCCCTGGCACTGATACTGCCTACCGCCATGGATTTCGTGGCGGTTCCAAACCACACAAAATCCATGGCGGTATGCAGGGTCCTGATACCGCTGGTGGTTTGGTGACGTCCGCCGGGCTAGAGACCGAAGTCTCCAGCCCAGCGGTCGGAGTGGAGAAGTGGTGGATGACCATGGCGGTAACCACCATAGTCATAATTCCATTTTTTTTTCCGCTGGCCTGTTGGCAGTATTATCGCCACTTCTCCCCCGCCCGCCAGGGTCGTAATGAGGGCCTTAGTCTCCCACACTGCAGGTGATTCTGCCGCTCAAAATCCAGTAGTCTCATTAGAATAATGAGAGCCTACGTGACAGTGCCACACCAAAACCCATAAGATTTTGACGCAGACCCACATTAATGGGAAAATGGTAACCATGGTAATGTAGCCTATGGGTGGCATTACCATGGTGCAACCATGGTGTAACCTGGAAAAATACTTAATTTCACCAAAATATCTTCAATTTTCCTATGTGAGATGCATTCTGCAGGACGAAGAGAAATATTAAATCTCCATCATTGATTGGTTATGTGCAAAAATGGACATCTTCCTTCACATAATAAATCAAACCCACAATACAGGCATCTGTGCACCATGATGCAACTGTGCCCATGTTAGAGCCTGGCAGCTGACTCAGTGCCAGTGCAGGAGCTGAGGACAGAAATGCACTGTATCCAGTCAATTTGGCACATTGCTGCCATTTCACTGTGGTGCAGGGTGGGGCAGCAACCCCTTTTTATGCCCTGTCCTTTGCCACAGGGGCTCATAATTCAGCCCCAGACATGGCAATAGATTTTGAGCCACTATGCCTCACTTTGCATGAGGTCTACACATATACATGCATGCCTGCCAGGAAATATTGATAACAGGTCTGAGCGAGGTGTACCATGTCCGGGGTGGGGTGGGGGAGGCACATGCAACACACAGGGTACAACACCCGTCTGATGTCACACACAACACAAACTAGGAGAAAACGGACACAACATGACTCATTGGCAGGTCCCTTTTTACTGGACACGTGCAATAATCTGCAACATCACACACAACCCACATGGGCAAACTATCTTGCCACACTATTTACACAATCACTAAGCCCCTAAGCCTGTACCCTTGACTAGAAGATGCACCATCACATACAACTACAATCATGCATGGAAACAGGAAACCACACAATGCCAGATTCAAGTCTGAATCTCTACTTCATAGACAAAACTGTGCAAGGCCAGTTGGTAAGTAACACAAGGACAAGTCTGACACTGTCTCCCCTCATCCATTGCAGCTGACCAAGGATATGGAATCCAGCCGTGGGCGATGACACCCTATATCAGTCCACAGAGTTACACTGAGAAGGCTTACAATGTGGCTCATATCCACATCAGGAATGTTGTGGAGCGGGCATTCAGCATCCTAAAGTTGCAATTCAATGCCTAGATTTATCAGGGGGGGCTGCTGTACTAATCTCCACTTGTATGTAAAATAACTGTTGTGTGTGCAATTTTGCACAACATCTGTGTGCAGACTAAAGTCCCCTGGTATGAACAGGTGGAGGACCCCAGGGTGGAGGGTGAGGACCATGATGCCCCACCTCTAGATACTGCTGGGGCACGCAGACGTTCACACATTGTTCAGAATTACTTCGCTTGAATATTGCAATTAACAGGTCACTTAGAATAAACTTATAAATAAGTCACTGAATCACACAAGTGTCTTGGAGTATCTGTCACATCCGAATGCAACAGCAACTCATACACATACAGTAAAGCAAGACCAGGCCACAAGAGTGGGAAAACAAGTAAGAACATACTCAGGAATACCAAACGACTACACACAAAGCAATGAGAATGAAATATGTGGGTGTAATGTTTGCATTGCAAGCTTAACATGCATGTTACATAGCAACACGTATATCACACAGGTCTGTTGGGTTGAAATTTGACACCAACTGCATTGTTACTCCATGTGAGGAATGTTGTCCAGATGTCAGCCCTTGGTAGGGCAAGAGCAGTCAGTGCCCACAACAGTAAGTCTTTGTCAGCTATGTGACAATGCAATGTCTTAGTGTCTCAGTCACAGGTGACAATTCATAACATATCCTTCAGTGAGAGCCACATGCATGACAAATAGTGTGTGACATTCAGAGGACACTGTACCAGTATGTCTAGGCCTGTCCCACTCAAATAAGTACTCATCTTCCATGTATGTCAAACAATGTCATAGCATCTCTCATCCCCTTGGCTAAATCCATGTGTCTATCAGGACACAGGCATATTTTAACATGCATGTATGTACCATAGCTGTCAGGAGAACACATACAATCCACCCACACTCATTGTGATACTGACAAAGGATGTTGGTAGCAGATGTGTGTGAGTGTCCACGTTTATCACACATATTGAAGGACAGCTGAGACACTCCTGTACTGAACTGGTACAGCCACTTTGTGGATTGACTCACAACCTACACAAGTGCTGCGGCTGGAGTCTAGAGATGTGTGGAGGTCAGTCACTCATCCTGCATACAATGGATATGCTATGGTAAACATTGTTTGCCGTGTAGCAAACTCAAGGTTCATTGGCAATTATGACATAGACAAAATACACTGGCATGATGGAAGTACTGGATAGTGAGGATGCTGAAGATGATGAGCAAGTACCAATTGTCCAAACAGTGCCAGCAATGTGGCAATTGAGGCCTACAGTACACTATCTGTCTTCTACAGGTTGGAACGTCTACAGAATCCCCATATATCAATCCACAATACAACATTGTAGATATGTAAGACCAACACATAAGCACACACATTGTGTAGGCCACTTAACATCCAAGTCACACTGTCAGCAAGTCCACCTGTGTGTTTGCCCAGCACAAACAAGTATGAGTGATGCAGGTGTAAGCTTGCAATTTCTGTACCCTGGGTCTTCAGACATGTCCGTATCCTACTATCTACTAATGGAGGTCCTATGCAATAAAGGCTCACATACCATTCTAAATCACAAACTCATTTAATTCCCAGTTGATAAGAGTCCAAGACTGACAGAAATCCCTGTAAGGCCCTAGTAGATAATGGGACAAGGCTGCTTGAAATCCCCTGTAAGTCCCTAGTTGATAACAGGGTAAGGCTAGTTGAAATCTGCTGTAAGTCCCTAGTAGATTATAGGGCAAGGCTGACAGAAATCCCCTTTAAGTCCCTTGTAGATAATAGGACAAGGCTACCGGAAATCTACTGTAAGTCCCTAGTAGCTAACAGGGCAAGGCTGACATCAACAGCCTGTAAGTCCCTAGTAGATATTAGGGCATGGGAGAGTAGACTCACATTTGAAAACTTGCACTTGAGGTTGCCCTGATGTGTAGCCTGTCATCCCTGACTGATTGCAGCTCAGCCATGCAGTGTGTGCTACAAGGGAATGCTGTGCAAAACTACATAGTGACGAACTGTACTGTCAAAGCTTTTATTGAGAAAACATTGTCACAAAATGCAACCTTAAAGTCTCCCCTAGCTGCTCACAACTCTGTGTGGGCCAACATTGTGAGCATGGACTAATGGTAAGAATCATCATAGCCAACTGTGTTTTTGTAAAACACCTCTTAACACTTACAGACAGTAGTGATGTACCTACAGAGGGTAACATGTCAGTCACTAACATGGCCAATGATGTTGTATTGCAAGTGCACTATGACCCATGATTGCATCATGTACATTTTGCACTGATATACCACACATACCACTCTAGCAGGCAGAAGGAATCATACATGGAGAACACAAACCAACCACATGCATGGCATGACACACATTCATGGCAAATGTCTGTTCTAAACATCCTAGCCATCCATGTTGTATAACTGCCTGATGTCTGCTCCTTTGGACACACATTGGATTTTCAGATAAATGCACTGTCATAGAGGTTGGTAAGCTGGCCACAATCTCGGTAAATTCTAAAGCATCACAGGATATACTCTTAACAAGGGTATCATGTGAATTAACATGTGGAGAACATAGGTCATCTATCCTAAGCTGTGTGGCTACACAGTGTAAATGAGTCATCTGTGTAGTCATATCCCAATAATAATACATGTACCACCACAGGCGTACCCTTACAGTATACATATTGTACAGATAAAAAGACAAAACGTTGCTAGATAGTGAAGTCCCTGTCGAGCAAGAGGATCGTAAATTAGATCACCACACATTTTCTAGCACCATACATTTTAAACACCACTACCCCTTGTGTGACAGCCTGCTGTCTGTACTTTAGGACAAAGCATTGTCTGAGGTGTACGCAGTCCCACATCTGGGTGTATGGGCCACATTCCATAGCTAGTCCATGGCACCCATAGGTGCTAACTGATCAATAGACTGAGGTGACCACACATAGGTGCCTATGTAAGAGATACTGATGCATCGCCTGTGATGCATTATTTTCCTTGGATTGCCCTGTGCCCCCTAATGACATCATGCTACCACTGTATTCACAATACAATGCACCATGGCACTCGTTAGCACAACTGTGCCAAACATTTTTGCTCAGTTGTGGTGCTTTTCTGGACTAGCGGCAAACACAGTTGCACTAGGCCAGTGAAGCTCAGGAAGGCCTGAAGGACATAGCACCGGCTTCAGTCTAATGTCTGTGGTGGGCAGCCATTGAAAAATGATGCTAGAATGGTGCAATGACATTGTGTAACTTCCCCAGTGCAATTGCTCTTGAGCCTCCCTGCGAGGGAAGCCCACCTTGCACACATCATACTTTGCACAAGTAAGAGTGTCGCAATGGGTTTGCAAAGTGGCTCAGTGCTAGCATTGCTCCACTTTGTATATATGGCGCATGGTGAGGGCCGATTTAGAGCCACCATAATGTAAAAATGAATGGCACTATGGAGGCGCAAAGGTACGCAAGGGGCTTGTACATGTGTCTCATTCTTGGCACATAAAGCCACCCTATGACCTTGCAATTGACATGACTCAGGGGAAATGTGGCCTATGCATTGTCTGGTCCCAGTAAGGCATGTACCATCACACATGTGGACTTACAACACTATCTTTCACATATGGAAAGAGAGGAGTATGTAGAACTGAAGTATCCACAGGTATCACAACACTACACATGACTGGATACATGTGAAAGGGATTTTCCCAAGGCCTCCACCAATGTTTGACATATTACATGCCTTGTGTCAAAAGATTTGATGCATTTCTGCCATGTGCGTTTTCTCATGGCCTTGCATCTGTCAAAAATGACGCATACCATGCGAGGTGTTGGAATTGGCTATTGCGGTGTTGCCATGTGACATAAAAAAGATCACACTCAGGCGCGTAGCATCAAAAAAATGGATGCATTGTCACATCAAAAAGGGGACGCATCAACATAGGAAGTGAGGTAATGGATCTTCCATACTGTACACCCAGAACTGCAAAAATTACTTTCACTTTCTTTTTACAGTCACAGTTTTTTTGTCTGTCTTGGTGAGAGGAGGCGTATTTGGTAGCTGTGTCTTGGAGTGGTGTTTGAGGTGTCTATTGTGCTGTCTACTGTTCAATTATTGTTCCTGACTTCAGTATTTTACTGTTTATTTGTCATTTGTATTTTGTTGCCATTGAATTGTCTAATATCTGTCTCTGTGGTAGTATCGTAAGTTGGGATAGTTGGGAGTTGTTTGGGTATTTTTTTTTTCAATTAAGGGTACGATGGGTGTGCAACATGATGTCAGGGAAAGGCACATCACCTCAGCGCTGAGGAGTTAGGCACATTCATGTGGCTGGTGCTCCATTACCTGCCCAACATGGTGGTCGAGTGATCCAGGGCTACTGGACAGAGGCGAAGGAGCTGTTTGGGGGAAGGTCCTCTCCCAGATAAACAGGATCTTTAAGATACAGCAGACTGCCCAGTAACTCAGACATTGCAGTGCAGACATTGTGAGCAGGGAGCAGAACCTTCTGAACCACATTGGGATTGAGATCAGAGGAACTGTGTGTGAGTACACAATCCATGTGGGTGACTCCTGCTTTACATTTCCAGGTACATGTCTGTTGGCCATAGGGCCTCCTTTACAAAACGGCAGGGTTGTAAATATTGTGTTGGCACAAACAAGCAACCATGACAATGGCAACACTGCACCATTATGGAGACAAAAGGCGTTTTCCTGTACTTGTCCAATGGGATTTTCCACTTAGATTCTGATGTATACATATCCGAAACAACTGTGTCAAGATGGAAGGGCACATGCTTACCAGGAACATGCGTCCATATCCACGTGCCTAACTACTGATATATGTTGCATAGTCATGTACATTTGACCTAAAATTACACAGGAGTCAAGGGAGTCATGGGTGAGTGTGTCCTGTGAGTCATGTTTGTGCAGAGTGACATTACAATTTGCATTGGGTTGAAATATGTTACAGTAGGAAGTCATCTGCAATTACTTAACAATATAGTCGTGACATGTATGTTAGGTTTCAGCACATATGTGTACTTGTAAGCCAGCCCTACCAATGTATGTCACTGAGACATGTACAATGTCATTATTGAGTATTCATCAACATAGGTATACTAGGGTTATTTGCAAATGATGTGTGATGTGCAATAGTTGTCCATAGTGTTCATTCTGCAACATTCACAGTGCCATGTCTCATGATCCCTCTTGCAGGTGGACCCCAAACATACACTATTGGAGAGGTGCAAGCTTTGATGACCCCGATGCAACCAGTGAGTCACAACCTGTGTTTGTAATGTGTCATGCAAGTGCTGTTTGTGCAGTTGTATGTTGTATGCAATGTCATGTACAAAGAGCATATATGCTACCACAAACATAGTAGGCTAAACCTGGATATGGATTGTATGGTTGCAGTTGTGTCAAGGATGTGCATCCCATGAAATGAATGCACTGGTGGCAACATGTGTAGCAACGGCCATGGAAATGTTGGACATAGAACATGAGTCCCATACCAGTGATGATTGTATGGCATGTGGCCAAAGTTAAGGATCCAACACGTGTGCAGGGTTGCAAGATGTTCTTGACTATACATGTCAGTGATCTGTGTGCCACACGTTGTACTGAGTAACTTAGGTCATGGTGCGATGCATAGCCATGTGAATAGTCACCTAATATTAGTAGGTCAGTGGTCAATGTACCCCGGTTGATATGCTAAACCTTCAACCAACATTGTGGTGTGATACCTCATTACCTGAGTCATAGTTTACAACATTTCTAACCTATGTCATCCTCATATATCTTGTCATGTATGTTTTGCCAGAGGGGTAGCCATACTACACTGACATACGACATGCCATGATCAACAGCATCATCTAATTGTGGTGATCCAGATAGCTTCCAGGATGTGATGTAAAAACAAATGACACACAATGTATATCATTAGCCAGTGCTGTTTCAAGATCCATGTGCAGATGAGGTGTAGGACATGCATGCACCCACATATGAGATGGCAGTTCTGAGTGCTGTTATCCAAAACGCGGTGCCTAGTTTAGGACACATATACAACGAATGTCCAGCATAGTGGGAGGAAACAAGATACTCTGGGACAATGCATAAAGTTATGACACAGCTCACCAGGTACAGATCCATGTCAATATGAGATTAGTGCCATCATCCTCTGTGTGACTTGACTGACTCATGTCAAACAGAAGATGTGTGCCCCTTGCCCTTCAGGATGTTACTGTTAATTGTGTTGTACAATGTGTTATAACTGCAGATGGTGTAGTCATCACATGTGTGTAGTTAATTTGCCAAAAATACAAATGACTGATGTTTAATTCATGTTGCAGCTGCCAAAATTAGTGCATCCCAGAAGCAACAATTTGCGAAGAGGGCAGAGAGGTACCATCACATTCAGCAGGTTGCCAATGTGTACCGGATGATGCAGAGTAGATCTAACCGGGAGCAGGCATCAGGTGCCGGGAAAACCTTCTGTCAAGGGGGTCCAGCCGAGGAACCATTCACCACCACCACCACCCACAGAGCAGCAAAGCAGTGCCTCTTCTCTTGGGGCAAGATATTCAACCTCAGCTCCATCGACGAGTACTCTGATTGCTACTATAGCTGCCCGAACCTACGTGGAGCCCCCCCCTACGTGCAGGAGTTTTGAACAGAGTTGGCAGACCAAAAGTACTGTATTGCCCGGTTGGAGCACCAAAATGGCCAGATATTGTTGTTGCTCCGTAAACTCAAAGCACATATAATCAAGCGCTGAGGGGACACGGACACAGAATGTCCCTTCCCTTTGGAAATATGCATGTATATAGTTGGGGTATTTAGTTAGTTTGGGTTTGGAAAGATAGTGTAGTGTAGATTAGTTTGTAGTACTTAGTGATCATTTTTTCTTGGCAGTTGGGGGTTTGGAGTATCATCTTTTTTTTTGGTTGGTGAGGGAAGTGATGTTTAAGGTATGTGTACATAAAAAAAAATGAAAAAACTAAAGCATTTTTAAAAGTCTGCAAAAACATATATATTTGTTTAGGCCATACGTTTAGTTATTCAATGTTTAGCTTTAGTTACTGTTGACTTTGTCGTTAGATGCATATTAACCCTTTAGCTGCTGGGCCTCCCCCCCAGTGCTGAGCACTTTTTTGGCTATTTGGGCTAGTTTGCACGTAGTCCCCCATAACATTTTGTGCACATAACTTATCCAAGCCAAATTTCTGTCCTTTTTTCCCAACATTCTCAGGATTGTAAAGGTACCCAGAGTTTGTGGGTTCTTCTGGAGGAGACCAAGAAATTAGCCAAAATACAGCAAAAATCTGTGTTATTTTAAAAAAAATGGTAAAAAGTGCTGCAGAAGAAAGCATCTGTTTTTTCCCTGCAAATGGCATCAACAAAGGGTTTGTGATGCTAAAAATCACCATCTTCCCAGCTTTCAGGAACAGGCAGACTTGAATCAGAAAACTACATTTTCAACACAGTTTTGGCATTTTACCGGGACATACCCATTTTTTACTTTTTTCTTTAGCTTTCAGCCTCCTTCCAGTTAGTGACAGAAATGGGTGTGAAACCAATGGTGGGTCCTAGACAGCTGAACATTTCTGAAAAGTAGACAAACTTCTGAATTCAGCAAGGGATCATTTGTGTACAATCTTCAAGGTTTTCCTACAGAAAATAACAGTTGAAATAAAACAATATTGAAATTGAGTTGAAAAAAACAGCCATTTCTGTTCATGTTTTCTTCTGTAACTTTTTCCAGCGATGGCAGATTTTTAAAAACGGTATACCCTTATGTCTGCTGGACTCTTCTGGTTGTGGGGATATATTGGGCTTGTAGGTTCATAAAGAACCCTAGGTACCCAGAGCCAATAATCGAGATGCACCTTGCAATGGGTTTTCATTGTATACCGGGTATACAGCAAATCATTTGGTAAAATATAAAGAGTGAAAAATAGGTATCAAGGAAAACTTTGAGGCATATTTATACTCTGTTTGCGCCAAATGTGCGTCAAAAATTTTGATGCACATTCGGCGCAAACCATGCACCATATTTAAGCTTTGACGCCTGAGCTCGCGGACGTCAAAATTCCTCTGTGTGCGTCATGATTTTTGCATCAAACCTGACTTGCTCCATTTTTTGACACACAACCCCCATTTTCCCCTACGCCGGCGCTGCCTGGTTTGAGTCATTTTTTTTTTACTCTGACCAGTCCGCAGCGCCGGCTAATGTCATTCCTTAAATAAGGCGCCCGCATGGCGCGTAGGAATGGGGTTAGCCGGCGGTAAAATATTTGACGCAAACCAGCGCTGGTTTGCGACAAAAAAAGTATAAATATGGGCCTTTGTATTTCCAAAATAGGCACAAGATAAGGAGTTTAGAAACAGTGGTTACTTGCACATCTCTGAATTTGGGGGTCCCCATGCATGCATTTGGGGGTCCCCATGCATGCATGTGAATTACAGGGCTTTTCTCAAAATGACTTCTTTCTTACACACCTCCTTACATTTGGAAGGCAAAAATGTAGAGAATACAATTGGCAATAACACTTGTTCTTCTATTCTGTGTTTCTAAAAATCTCCCGATAAAAATGGTACCTCACTTGTGTGGATAGGCCTAGTGTCCGTGACAGGAAACGCCCCAAAACGCAACATGGACACATAACAGTTTTCATCGAAAAATGATGTGTTTTTTGCAAAGTGCCTAGCTGTGGATTTTGGGCTGTAGCTCAACCGGCACCTAGGGAAACCCACCAAACCTACACATATTTGGAAAGTAGACACCTAGGGGAATCTAGGATTGGGTGACTTGTGGGGCTCTTACTGGGTTCTGTCACCCAGAATCCTTTGCAAACCTCAAAACGGGGCTAAAAAACACTCTTTCCTAACATTTTGGTGCTGCAAAGTTCTGGAATCTGAGGGGAACCAAAAACTTCCTTCCATGTAGCCTTCCCCCATGTCTTCCGCTAAAAATGGTACCTCACTTGTGTGGGTAGGCCTAGTGCCCACGTGAAACGTCCCAAAACGCAACGTTGACGCATCACATTTTTCCATTGAAAAATGATGCGTTTTTTGCAAAGTGCCTAGCTTTGGATTTTGGGCTGTAGCTCAGCCAGCACCTAGGGAAACCTACCAAACCTATACATTTATCAAAAGTAGACACCTAGAGGAATCCAGTATGGGTGACTTGTGCGGCTCTCACTGGGTTCTGTCACCCAGAATCCTTTGCAAACCTCAAAACTGGGTTAAAAAACACTCTTTCCTCACATTTCGGTGCTGCAAAGTTCTGGAATCTGAGGGGAACCACAAACTTCCTTCCATCTAGCATTCTCACATGTCTTATGATAAAAATGTTACCTCACTTGTGTGGGTAGGCCTAGTGCCCGCAACAGGAAACACCCAAAAACGCAACGTGGACACATCACATTTTTCCATGGAAAAATGATGCGTTTTTTGCAAAGTGCCTAGCTGTGGATTTTGGGCTGTAGCTCAGCCAGCACCTAGGGAAACCTACCAAACCTATGCATTTATGGAATGTACATACCTAGGGGAATCCATTATGGGTGACTTGTACGGCTCTCACTGGGTTCTGTCCCCCAGAATCCATTGCAAACTTCAAAACTGGCCTACAAAAAACCCTTTCCTCACATTTCGGTGCTACAAAGCTCTGGTATCTGAGGGGAGTCACAAACATCCTTCCACTCACCATTCCCCCAAGTCACCCAATAAAAATGGTACCTCACTTGTGTGGGTAGGCCTAGTGCCCATGTCAGGAATGGATCACACAGCGGTTAATGTTAGTCCTTACATGAGGTCAACTGTTGACCCTGGGGTGATCAATTCCTGATGCAGGCACTAGGTACAGGCACTCAAGTGGGGTAGTGTTTTTATCAGGACAGGTGGGGAAACACTGGGTGGCAGGAATTTTGTGGATCCCAGCATATTCCTGTAGTTTGTGTCACCGAAATGAGAGAAAAAATAGAGTTTTATTCAACATTTCACATTTGCAGGGTATTCTGGTTAAGGAAAGTTTGGAGAATCCACACAAGCCACACCTCGGTGGACTCCCCCAAGTGTCTAGTTTCCAGAAATATCTGGGTTTGGTAGGTTTCCCTATATGGCCGCCGAGTCCAGGACCAAAAATGTTGGTGTCTGCCTTACAAAACCAGGTTGTTTGGCTGATAGATAATTTTGATGTCTCCACAATACGATTTGGGCGGTAGAATTTGGGGCTGAACTAAATTGGAGAGCTCCTAAGAGAGCACTCTCTCTGTGCTTGCTGCTGCATGTACCTGCTTTCTGGGTTGGGCTAACCAGTTATCATCCCACTGCACAGACTGTGCTTGCGAAGGGACAGCAGGACTGTCCTCATCACCTCCTCAGAATTACTGGAAGAGAAGTTGTCGGATGGGACTCCTCCGACTGAAAAATCACTCCCATAGTCTGCGCCATTGTCCTATCCCTCAGATGCTGTCTCAGTATCTGCTGTCTCATTCTATGATCCTACTTAAGAGCTGTCCTCTATAACCCTAGTTAGGGCTTGAGCAGCAGCCATCCAACGAGACGTCATCTCTGCTACTGGCTAAACTGTCCCTCTAAAACACTAGCCTACGTAGACAGTCACAAAATTGCTGGTGGGTGTATGTGTGATGCGTGCAACAGTAAAGGTCACCTTACCTTCGCTTCTTCCCTCAATCAGCATGTTCTCTCGTGTTTGTCACAAGTACACACATATCCCTTAGGCAAGTACTCAGGGGCATATTGACAAGCCACTAGCTCAACCACAGCATCTCTTTTTGTGATACTCCAGTGGCACTGTGCCCTTTCGCAAATTTTTAAGGTGGCATAAAGACACTTTGGGTGGCTTAGCACTCCATTATATACCTGGCTCCCCACCAACGCTGATTTCTGTGGCAGAGGGGCATGCAATTGGTGTGCCCATTGCATTTGGCACTGCCTCAAATCTACAATGAGATGTAGACCTGAGGCAGTGCCAAGGCAATGACATCAGCCCAGGGATGTGATTTGCATGCCACAAAAGAGAGTATTGTTGGTGTGCTACATTTTGCTACCTATATAGTAGGAGCAATGAGCTTTTACTGTTTATATATGTGCAGGGAGGAAAATGTCCTGCACATAAACATCCAATCCCTGCAATGCAGCACCCTTGCAATATGTTGCAAGTGTGAGTCCATTGGCACTAGACTATCCAGTTGCTGTTGTGACCCATGGACCAGGTCGGTGGAACCCAGGCATGGATGCCAGAGGAAGAGGACCTAAGGAGAGAGGGGACAGAGTGAAAATCACCCAGTAGTGTCCAGGCTGTGCAGGAGGGCAATGCCCACCCTTCTCGGTGATGCTTCCTGAAGGTATGTGGATGAAGAAGTGCAGTTGTGGTATCCAGGTGATGCAGGAGGATCCTAGGAGCCATCCACGAGCTGTCCCACACCAGTCATCGGATTGCAGAAGGGATCAGTGGTCAGCAGGGCCATCAATATGCCTTGGCAAAGGCAAGAAGTGTTGTGCAGAGTTTGTAAGGGATTTAGAGACCATCAAGGTCCAGATAACCCAACCTTGGCATGTAGGTCAGGGCCAGCCCTCAGCAGGCAGGAGAATCAGTAGGAATCATTGGAGCCCCCCAGCAGGATCCTCTGTCAGCAGGTATAGGGAATCACAGGAAGGCTTCAGCAGCACAGTAAAGAGGGATGCCCATGTTACAGGAATTGCAGAGAGGACGTCGTTCTTGGAGCGGTAGAGTGCTGGAGGCTGGGGCTTCTTGAAGCTAGGAGGTCTACGGACTGAAGAGCCAACAAGCCTTGGCAACGACATGCAGACGCAGTGCACAGGGGTTCCAGTCAAGCAGTTTCAGGAGGGACCACAAACTTTCCAGTTGCAAGGTAGATAGGTCAGACCTCTAGAGAGCCACAGAACCACCACCTGTGTTGCAGAGCTTTGAAGAGTCCATGGAACAGCAGGATCCACAAGCCAGCCGTCGTTGTTGAGGTGCCTGTGGATGCATGGAAGTGACTCCTTCACTCAAGGGATATTCCTTCTTACCTTCCTGAGTACAGGCAGAGTCCAAGTGACTCTGGAGGATGCACATTGGGGTTGCAGAAGTCTTTACACAAATAAGAAACAAAGTTGCAGCAGGAGTTCTCCTGCTAGCTACAAGTTTGCCCTTGGTTCCTGAAGTACAGCAGTGGTTCTGGTGTCCAATTTGCAGGTGTCTTGCAGAGGAGACTTGCAGACAGTTCCTAGAGACTTGCAGATGAATCTAGGGACCCACTCTCAGGGGAGCCCTCAGGTAACCCTAAAAAGGGGTTGGACACTATTTGAAGTGGCGCACCTATCAGAGAGGGTCAGGGATGTCATCTGGACCAACCAGTCAGATGCTCCCAGGGGCTTCTGCACATCTTATTTTCAAAATGCCAGAATCAAGTGGCCGCCAGGCAGAGCTCTGCGTACCTCCCTAGGGGAGGAGCTGGACACGGGGGTTGTCACTTCCCTGTCCTTTGGGTGGTTTCGCGCCAGGGTGGCAACCGGGGGTTTCTGCACTGGTGAAGGTCGGTTTATGCAAGGAGGGCACCAAATGTGCCCTTCAAAGCAGTCTGGTGACACTCAAAGGCACACTCACAACAGCCCAGAGACACCTTGGGGCATATTTAAGAAAAGTGGTGATGCACACAGTGCAGCTCTACTTTTCTTGCACACTTTAGCGCCCCCTACCACCATGATGTGTGTGCTGTATTTAAAATACGGCGCTGTAGGAAAGTACCCTCTTTCTTGGCATGCTTACCCCCATTTTCTGCCTGATGTCAGTGTGCTTGACTGTGTTCACTGGGATCCTGCTAACTAGTACCCCAGTGATTATGCTATCTCTCCTCTAAATGTGGTTGTTACTTACTGTTAACACAGTATTTTACCCACAATTGGCATACGGGTGCCCCCTTATAAGTCCCTAGTATATAGTACCTAGGTACCCAGGGCATTGAGGTTCCAGGGGATCCCTATGGGCTGCACCATATATTTTGCCTCCCATAGGGAGCCCATGCAAAGGCTTCTGCAGGACTGCCATTGCAGCCTGCGTGAAAAGGTGCAATCACCCTTTCACTGCCATTAACACTGCACCAGGTCACTTATAAGTCACTCCTATAGTAGGCCCTCTAGCCCTGAGGGCAGGGTGCAAAGTACCTGTGTGTAAGGACACCCCTGCAATTGTAGAGGTGCCCCCACAACCTCCAGGACTATTTTCCTGGACTTCTCTTCCAATCAACTCTAACTTACAAGTGTTGGACCATGTAATCGTGGTTGCAACAAAGGATATTCAAATAAAGAAAACAGCTAACTATTAATAATGAAGGAAATAAAAATAAAATAACAATGAAAACAAGAGGAAGGCACAAACAAAACAAATAAGATGAAAAAAGGATAATGCATGATACATCAAGAGGAATATTATGCAGCCAAAATGCATATGTCATTTAAAAATATCTCGTAAACCAGTACCCTTGCTATAAGGCAATGACATTGTGATGAAAATACATAGCAGTATTCTGCAGTCCATCATATACATAATAGTGCACCAAGAGCACTCCACCTAAGTCATGTATTTCATATTGAGGAATATCCCACAGGCATGGTAGAAATCATGTATTCTTAATGTACAATTCGGCTATAAAACTGGGCGAATCTTCAGTTGTATTCAATCCATTATTAATAGAGTTACATCATTCCATCCATCTCCCTTCGTTCCTTTTCAGAATAAAAACTGGATTACCTCCTCTTGCTGAGGTTGTTACGCCAGTTACTTGCCATTTCAAATCCTCTGCAGAATGTTTTTTTTTTTTTAAATGTTGTACCAATGGTGCTTTCATAACTATGCATCTAATGAGACTACGATGTTGACAAATCAGTGTCTTCACTGGTTGGAAAGTCTGTCCCATATATATTAATGAACAGGGACACCATATCGCATTTATCACATTTCTAGAGTTACAATTTGAAAAGAAGTTTAGGTTTGATTTCACAGGACCATGCTCAAAAGTCTTAGGACCTCATTACAACCCTGGCGGTTGGTGCAAAAGTGGCGGTAATACCGCCAACAGGCTGGAGGTAATTACCGCCAAATTATGAACATGGCAGAAAGATCTCAGATGGACAGCCACTTTACCACACATACCACCAGGGCAGAAACAACAGGCACCACGGCGGTAGCCGCCTACAGCCAGGCAGAAGTCAATGTTCTGCCCACTGTATTAGGACATGCCAATCCACCACCTTTTCCGGGGCGGTACCAACAACATCAAAAGCCTGGTGGAAACAGAGAGCAGAAGTGAAAGGACTCAACATTGGAGACACAGGGAACAACCATGCCACCATGTGGGCCGAGCTGCATGTCTTCCCCATGCTCTTTTACGTGCTGCTCCACTGCAAACACCAAGAATGGCAAAGACGACAACGATGAGTACAGCTGCCTAGCACACAGGGGAGGGGGGGAGGAAAAAGAGAGTTATACACACATGCACAACACACACACACGCTCCAAACACCATACACACAACCAGATGCACAAGAAAATTAGTTATTCCCCCTAAAACGGTTGTATAATGCAAGGACAAAATGAATTTACTTAAGTGAGTGTAATAAGATCAACACAGTATAAAAATGACTTTTACAGTTATTTACAATTGTACAATTCACGAGACACTGCCCAGTCCTCATTTTGCGTGGCACACATGGCCACAGGCCAAAGTCCAAGGCCCCACTTGTCACCTGCATCATCACATAGAGAACACTGTAGGGGCATCAGTTGGTAAATAGGCAGACAACTCAGGGGGATGGGGGGGCACCTCAGCCGGGAGATGGAACAACACCACTGGTTCTGGAGGGGGCAACATGCCCTGTGCTTGATCTTGAGGACTGCAAGGCCACAGTCTCTCAAGTGGGTTACTTGCCCACATGCTCTAGAGGGGGCAACATGCCCTGTGCTTGGTCCTGGGGAGTGCAAGGTCACAGTCTCTCAAGTGGGTGACTTGCCCACTGGTTCTGGAGGGGGCATCGTGCCCTGTGTTCTTAATCCTGGGGAGGCTGGGATTGGTGGGTGTCTTACCCACTGGTTCTGGAGGGGGCATTGTGCCCTGTGCTCTTGATCCTGGGGTGGCTGGGGTTGGTGGTTCTGGAGGGGGCATCGTGCCCTGTGCTATTCATCCTGGAGAATGCAAGGTCACAGTCTCTCAGGTGAGTGTCATAACCACAGGATTTGCAGGGGGCAGGCCGGACAACAGCCCATGGAGGCAGGACTACATACCGTCCACCGGCGGTGACGGATGATCAGTGGTGGAAGTGATGCTGTTGCAGCTGCTGGTAAGGGGAGGCTCCAGCCCATCCCCTGCAGCCTCGGATGGCTGCCCACTGGTGGTGGTGGTGCTGCTGCTGATGCAGGGAAGCTCCAGCCCATCCCCTGCAGCCTTGGATGGCTGCCCACTGGTGTTGGTGCTGCTGCTGCTGGGGGGAAGCTTCAGCTCATCCCCTGCAGCCTCGGATGGCTGCCCACTGGTGGCGGTGCTGCTGCTGCTGCTGGGGGGAAGCTTCAGCCCATCCCCTGCAGCTTCAAATGGCTGCCCACTGGTGGTGGTGGTGCTGCTGCTAGTGGGGAGAAGCTCCAGCCCATCCCCTGCAGCCTCTGATGACTGCACAACCATAGTTGGTGGTGGGGGCTCCATCAGAGTTCTTGCCCCAGGCCCCTTTACATTCCTGCCTCCTGGTGCTGGTTCCTTGGTCTTCCTGGCAGCAGCTGGGGCAAGCTCCTTGCTCTTCCTGACAGCAGCTGGGGCAGGCTCCTTGCTCTTCATGGCAGCAGATGGGGCAGGTTCCATACCCTTGGGGCTGCCTGGTGCACCCTCAGGACATGTGCCCTGGATCCTTTCCCACCACAAGTGGGTGTGGTGACTGCTGGGCCTGTGGACTGGGTGGCTGAGGTGCTTGACTGGGTTACTGCCACCCTGGCCAGGCATGCAGGACGGTGGAGGGCTTAGGAAGAGGTCAATGGTGGATAGGAAAAGCATTTTAGGGACATTGGGGCGGGAAGAGGGAGAACGTTTGGGAGTGGAGGAAGAGGGAGTGGTTGTTGGAGGTTTCTGTCTGCTGATTTTGGGTGCAGGTACATGGGTTGGATGCTGTTCTGAGGTGGATGGCTGTTGGGTGTCTGAGTGCTTGCGTTTGTGTACTTTAGGAAGGGGGGACAGGCACAGTGGGAGAGGACACAGTGGACGTGTGCCTGGCTGTTGTGGAGGTGTCTGCCAGTGAGGTGTGTGTTCTGCTAAGTGTGGTGGTGATGCTGGTAGTGGATGACGATGTAGTGCATGCAGGTGTGAGTGTAGACAGAACTAGGAGGGAGGTGGAGGAGGACGGGGAGACAATGGAAATTGTGGATGTTGGCATGTCTGCATCTGGATGGTGTTTGTGTGAGGGCCTGTGGGATGATAAGTGTTTCTTGTGTTTACCTGTGCCACTCTTGTGTGTTGTCTTGTGTGCATGCTTGTCTGCCTGTGTGCTTAGGATAGGTTGGGGTTGAGGGGAATGGGATTGGGAAGAGGAAGTTGGAGGGGGCAGGGTGGAAAGAGGGACAATGGCTGCCATCAGAGAGGAGGCCAGAGCATGGATTGTTGGGGCGCCAAGCCAGTGTGAATGGCCTCCAGGAATGCATTAGTCTGTTGCATCTAGGCTGCCCTTCTTGCCCTTGCTAGGTGGCGGACCCTTTTTGGTCTTGGCAGGTGGTGCTGTCACACTGGCTGGGCTAACAGGTGCCTCCTTGGAGCCTCTCACACCTGCAGTAGCTGTAGAAATCATAGTGGCCGTGGACTAGGTGGCTGAGGTGCTGGGCTGGGTTCTGGCGACCCTGGCCTGAAGTGAAGGACAGGGGAGGGAGGGGTAGGGAATAGGTCAAGGGGAACGAGGAAAAGCTTCTTAGGGACACTGGGGCGGAAAGAGGGTGAAGGTTTGGGAGTGGAGGAAGAGGGAGTGGTTGTAGGAGGTGTCAGTCTGCTGTTTTTGGGTGCAGGTGCATGGGCTGGATGCTGTTGTGAGGTGAATGGCTGTCGGGTGTCTGTGTGCTTGCGTTTGTGTACTTGGGAAGGAGGGGTCACAGACACAGTGGGAGAGGACACAGGGGACGCATGCCTGGATGTGGAGGTGGTGACTGCCAGTGAGCGGCGTGTAGTGATAAGAGTGCTGGTGATAGAGGTAGTGGATGCTAATGCACACAAGGACAGGGTGACAAAACAAGAAGGGGGGGAGACAGAGGAGATACATTTTCAATGCCAGCATAAACACTACTTTTGGTGGACACAACACACAGGGAGCAGCCCTAGGCCATGCACTAGCAGTTAGTATGAAATTCACCTGCCCATGGAGGAGTATGCCTTACACCATTTGCTGCATACCTGGAACCCACAGGAGGCTGACTAGTTGTAGATGCCCACTACCACTATTGGGGTTGGAGTGCCACTGAGCCTGCCTAACAAGGGACCTACCCTACCAAGTTCGCCCTGGCCTAGGGGAACCCACAGCCCACATCCCCCACCCAGACACCTCGTAAAGCGCGCAGAGTCAGCTGAATGAGACTGTACTCACCCCCTTGTGGCAGCTGTGATGCCCTCAAGCGCCCATCCAGCTCTAAATAGGCCACTGCCAGTATACGGACCATCAGGGGGGTCAGGCTTCGATGGGCACCCCTTCCTCATTGGGAGGCCATCCCCAGCTGGGCCTCCACTGTCTTCTGTGCCCAGCGTCTCAGGTCCTCCCACTGTTTCTGACAGTGGGTGCTCCACCTGCCATGGACCCCCAGGGTCTGCACTTCCTTGGCGATGGCATGCCATATACCCTTCTCTTGTTGGGCGCTGACCTGCAGAGGGAATACACACAGGAAAATAGTATTAGTCAGACAGTCCTGCCTGTTACATTTATGGCCCACCATACCCCTTCACATCACCATTTACACACACAAGGCTCAGTACTCAACCTTTACCCCGCCCAGGGGACATCCACCTACCCCCCCCTTACACAATACCTTCACACCCCACTCCATGCATTCATGCCACATGCATCGTGCCCACCATGTACTCACCTGTTGGTCTGGAGGCCCATACAGCAGTCCGTACTGGGGTAGGACCCCATCCACCAGTCTCTCCAACTAACTCTGCCGAAGTGAAGGCAGGGGCCCTTTCCCCAGTCACACAGGCCATGGTAGGTTCCAGACACAGGTCACAGCAGCACATGCAGTGTAGGTCCTTGTTAGAAATGGGGTCTTTGGTTGACAGTCAGGTTACCCCCTGTTCAAGCAAGGACCCTCACTCTAGTCAGGGTAAAAGAGAATCACCCTCAGCTAATCCCTGCTTACCCCCTTGGTAGCTTGGCAGAGCAGTAGGCTCAACTTCAGAGTGCTAGGTGTAAAGTATTTGTACCAACACACACAGTAACTTAATGAAAACACTACTAAATGACACAACACCAGTTTAGAAAAACAGGAAATATTTATCTAAACAAAACAAGACCAAAACGAAAAAAATCCAACATACACAAGTCAAGTTATGAATTTTTAAAGATTAAACTCAAAAATAGCGCTTAGAAACAAAAATGCTTTAATGAGATGTTAACACGGCGTCGTGACGGAGTTGTTCCCACCGACACCAGCGGCGCCGGACACGGAGTCGTGTAGACCCGCAAGTACAGTACCTTTGGTGAAGAGTGAAAACAAGCCGATGCGTGAAGTCGGGGATCGCGGCGTCTGTGCGAAACATTGAATCCACGCACTTCGAGCGGCGTCAGTCACGACGTGGTGCGGCGACTTCTACGGAGTCGCGGACTTCAGCGGGGCTGCAGCGGCGTCAGGCCTGTGAAGAGCGTTACGTTCCAGCAAGGGTCACGGCGTCGGGTGCAGGCGGCGTTACCAGATTCAGCAGCGGCGTCGGTCCGGAGTCGTCCGAAGTCAGTTTCCTAGGATTTCCACCAGCTTTCCATTCAAGGGCCAAGGGACTGGATAGGGCACCACTTGTCAAAGCAGGAGTCTCTCCAGAGGTGTTTCTCAAGTCTGTAGATTTGGGTGCCCTTCTTATACCCATTTTAGTCTTTGAAGTCACCTTTCTTCAAAGGGGACTCACACCTACTTGTCAAATCCTGCCTTGCCCAGGCAGGGCCTCAGACACACACCAGGGGGTTGGAGTCTGCATTGTCAGAGGCAGGCACAGTCCTTTCAGATGAGAGTGACCACTCCACCCCTCCCTCCTAGCAGAGATGGCTAATCAGGAAATGCAGGTTACACCCCAGCTCCCTTTGTGTCACTGTCTGGTGTGAGGTGAAAAACAACCCAACTGTCAAACTGACCCAGACAGGGAATCCACAAACACGGCAGAGTCACGGAATGGTTTAAGCAAGAAAATGCTCACTTTCTAAAAGTGGCATTTTCAAACGCACAATCTTAAAATCAACTTTACTAAAAGATGTATCTTTAAATTGTGAGTTCAGGGACCCCAAACTCCAAATGTCCATCTACTCTCTAGGGGAATCTACACTTTAATCATATTTAAAGGTAGCCCCCATATTATCCTATGAGAGAGACAGGCCTTGCAACAGTGAAAAACGAAGTTGGCAGTATTTCACTGTCAGGACATGTAAACCACATTATTATATGTCCTACCTTATCCATACACTGCACCCTGCCCTTGGGGCTACCTAGGGCCTACCTTCGGGGTGCCTTACATGTAAGAAAAGGGAAGGTTTAGGCCTGGCAAGTGGGTACACTTGCCAAGTCGAATTTACAGTGTAAAAATACACACACAGACACTGCAGTGGCTGGTCTGGGACATGATTACAGAACTACTTATGTGGGTGGCACAACCAGTGCTGCAGGCCCACTAGTAACATTTGATTTACAGGCCCTGGCACCTCTAGTGCACCTTACTAGGGACGTACTAGTAAATCAAATAGGCCAATCATGGATAAACCAATTACATACAATTTACACGGAGAGCATATGCACTTTAGCACTGGTTAGCAGTGGTAAAGTGCTCAGAGTTCAAAAGCCAACAGCGACAGGTCAGAAAAAATAGGGGGCCGGAGGCAAAAAGACTGGGGATGACCCTGCATAAGCAAAAAAGTCCAACACGACCCCCTACCAGCCTAAAGACAGGGGAGAACAATCAATACCTTGATGTACTTCCCTGATTGGGGCGATAGAACAAGGACCCAGGCCCACAACAGCAGGGGCATGTTCCAGTTCTACACCTTCCTGACTTCAGTTGGATCCCTCTGTCCATACTCTCAGGGCCCACTAAGCTAACCCATGGGGAACCCTTCTCCACATCGGCAGACACCATCTGTGCAGCACCTAACTTTACTTTGCTCACAGATGTATCCCAATGGGCAGATAGTACTGTAGGAGGTTGGACTGGCTTGTAGTGGGTACCAAGGGGTACTTACACTTTGCACCAGGCCCAGGTATCCCTTATTAGTGTAGAGGGGTGTCTAGCAGCTTAGGCTGATAGAAAAGGTAGCTTAGCAGAGCAGCTTAGGCTGAACTAGGAGACGAGTGAAGCTCCTACAGTACCACTAGTGTCATATGCACAATATCATAAGAAAACACAATACACAGATTACTAAAAATAAAGGTACTTTATTTTTATGACAATATGCCAAAGTATCTCAGTGAGTACCCTCAGTATGAGGATAGCAAATATACACAAGATATATGTACACAATACCAAAATATGCAGTAATAGCAATAGAAAACAGTGCAAACAATGTATAGTCACAATAGAATGCAAATGGGGCACATAGGGATAGGGGCAACACAAACCATATACTCTAGAAGTGGAATGCGAACCACGAATGTACCCCAAACCTATGTGACCTTGTAGAGGGTCGCTGGGACTGTAAGAAAATAGTTAGGGTTAGAAAAATAGCCCACCCCAAGACCCTGAAAAGTGGGTGCAAAGTGCACCTAAGTTCCCCAAAGAGCACAGAAGTCGTGATAGGGGAATTCTGCCAGGAAGACCAACACCAGCAATGCAACAACAATGGATTTCCTGACGAGAGTACCTGTGGAACAAGGGGACCAAGTCCAAAAGTCACGATCAAGTCGGGAGTGGGCAGATGCCCAGGAAATGCCAGCTGTGGGTGCAAAGAAGCTGCCACTGGATGGTAGAAGCTGTGGATTCTGCAAGAACGACAAGGGCTAGAAACTTCCCCTTTGGAGGATGGATGTCCCACGTCGTGAAGAGTCGTGCAGAGGTGTTTCTGTGCAGAAATACTGCAAACAAGCCTTGCTAGCTGCAAGGGTCGCAGTTAGGGTTTTTGGATGCTGCTGTGGCCCAGGAGGGACCAGGATGTCGCCAATTGCGTGAAGAGACAGAGGGGGCGTCCAGCAAGACAAAGAGCCCACTCAGAAGCAAGCAGCACCCGCAGAAGTGCCGGAACAGGCACTATGAAGTGGAGTGAACCGGAGCTCACCCGAAGTCACGAAAGAGAGTCCCACGACGCCAAAGGACAACTCAGGAGGTCGTGCACTGCAGGTTAGAGTGCCAGGGACCCAGGCTTGGCTGTGCACAAAGGAAATCCTGGAAGAGTGCACAGGAGCCGGAGTAGCTGCAAAACACGCGGTTCCCACTAATGCAGTCTAGCGTGGGGAGGCAAGGACTTACCTCCACCAAACTTGGACTAAAGAGTCACTGGACTGTGGGAGTCACTTGGACAGAGTTGCTGAGTTCAAGGGACCTCGCTCGTCGTGCTGAGAGGAGACCCAGAGGACCGGTGATGCAGTTCTTTGGTGCCTGCTGTTGCAGGGGGAAGATTCCGTCGACCCACGGGAGATTTCTACAGAGCTTCTAGTGCAGAGAGGAGGCAGACTACCCCCACAGCATGCACTACCAGGAAAACAGTCGAGAAGGCGGCAGGCTCAGCGTTACAAGGTTGCAGTAGTTGTCTTAGCTACTTTGTTGCAGTTTTGCAGGCTTCCAGCGTGGTCAGCAGTCGATTCCTTGGCAGAAGGTGAAGAGAGAGATGCAGAGGAACTCGGATGAGCTCTTGCATTCGTTATCTAAGGAATTCCCCAAAGCAGAGACCCTAAATAGCCAGAAAAGGAGGTTTGGCTACTTAGGAGAGAGGATAGGCTAGCAACACCTGGAGGAGCCTATCAGAAGGAGTCTCTGACGTCACCTGCTGGCCCTGGCCACTCAGAGCAGTCCAGTGTGCCAGCAGCACCTCTGTTTCCAAGATGGCAGAGGTCTGGAGCACACTGGAGGAGCTCTGGGCACCTCCCAGGGGAGGTGCAGGTCAGGGGAGTGGTCACTCCCCTTTCCTTTGTCCAGTTTCGCGCCAGAGCAGGGCTGGGGGATCCCTGAACCGGTGTAGACTGGCTTATGCAGAAATGGGCACCATCTGTGCCCATGAATTTCCAGAGGCTGGGGGAGGCTACTCCTCCCCTGCCTTAACGCATTTTTCCAAAGGGAGAGGATGTAACACCCTCTCTGTGAGGAAGTCCTTTGTTCTGCCTTCCTGGGCCAAGCCTGGCTGGACCCCAGGAGGGCAGAAACCTGTCTGAGGGGTTGGGAGCAGCAGCAGCTGCAGTGAAACCCCCAGAAAGGCAGTTTGGCAGTACCCGGGTCTGTGCTAGAGACCCGGGGAATCATGGGATTGTCTCCCCAATACCAGGATGGCATTGGGGGGGCAATTCCATGATCTTAGACATGTTACATGGCCATGTTCGGAGTTACCATTGTGAAGCTACACATAGGTAGTGACCTATATGTAGTGCACGCGTGTAATGGTGTCCCCGCACTCACAAAGTCCGGGGAATTTGCCCTGAACAATGTGGGGGCACCTTGGCTAGTGCCAGGGTGCCCACACACTAAGTAACTTAGCACCCAACCTTTACCAAGTAAAGGTTAGACATATAGGTGACTTATAAGTTACTGAGGTGCAGTGGTAAATGGCTGTGAAATAACGTGGACGTTATTTCACTCAGGCTGCAGTGGCAGGCCTGTGTAGGAATTGTCAGAGCTCCCTATGGGTGGCAAAAGAAATGCTGCAGCCCATAGGGATCTCCTGGAACCCCAATACCCTGGGTACCTCAGTACCATATACTAGGGAATTATAAGGGTGTTCCAGTATGCCAATGTAAATTGGTAAAATTGGTCACTAGCCTGTTAGTGACAATTTGGAAAGAAATGAGAGAACATAACCACTGAGGTTCTGAATAGCAGAGCCTCAGTGAGACAGTTAGTCATAACACAGGTAACACATACAGGGCACACTTATGAGCACTGGGGCCCTGGCTGGCAGGGTCCCAGTGACACATACAACTAAAACAACATATAAACAGTGAAATATGGGGGTAATATGCCAGGCAAGATGGTACTTTCCTACACAACCCCCCCCCCAAACGAAGGACAATAAGACTAGCCGTGCCCTGATGAGTCTTCATTGTCTAAGTGGAAATATCTGGAGAGTCCATCTGCATTGGAGTGGGTACTCCCAGGTCTATGTTCCACTGTATAGTCCATTCCCTGTAGAGATATGGACCACCTCAACAATTTAGGGTTTTCACCTTTCATTTGTTTTAGCCAACGTAGAGGTTTGTGGTCTGTCTGAACAATGAAGTGAGTGCCAAACAGGTATGGCCTCAACTTCTTCAGTGCCCAGACCACAGCAAAGGCCTCCCTCTCTATGGCAGACCAACGCTTTCCTCTAGGGGTCAACCTCCTGCTGATAAAAGCAACAGGTTGATCCTGACCCTCAGAATTAAGTTGTGATAAGACTGCCCCTACCCCTAATTCAGATGCATCAGTTTGGACAATGAATTTTTTGGAGTAACAGGGGCTTTTCAGGACAGGTGCAGAGCACATGGCCTGCTTCAGCTCCTCAAAAGCTTTCTGACAGCTATCTGTCCACAATACCTTTTTAGGCATTTTCTTAGATGTGAGGTCATTAAGAGGGGCTGCAATGGAGCCATAGTTCTTTATGAACCTCCTGTAATACCCAGTGAGGCCTAAGAACGCTCTCACCTCGGTCTGAGTTGTAGGGGGAACCCAATCTATAATAGTTTGGATTTCCCCCTGAAGTGGTGCAATCTGTTCTCCACCTACCAGATGTCCCAGATAAACCACTTTCCCCTGCCCTATCTGGCACTTTGAAGCCTTGATAGTGTGGCCTGCCTTTTGCAGGGCCTCCAAAACTTTCCATAGGTGGACCAGGTGATCATCCCAGGTGGAGCTAAAGACAGCTATATAATCTAGATATGCTGCACTAAAAGCCTCCAACCCTTGCAGGACTGTATTCACCAACCTTTGAAAAGTGGCAGGTGCATTTTTCAACCCAAAAGGCATTACTGTGAATTGGTAGTGCCCTCCAATGGTTGAAAATGCAGTTTTTGCTTTTGCATCCTCTGATAACTTGATCTGCCAATACCCTGCAGTCAAATAAAAGGTGCTTAGATACGTGGCAGATGCCAGTGTATCTATGAGCTCATCTGCCCTGGGTATAGGGTGAGCATCAGTTTTAGTTACCTGGTTGAGACCTCTATAATCTACACAAAACCGCATTTCCTTCTTTCCATCTTTGGAATGAGGTTTTGGTACAAGTACCACAGGAGAGGCCCACCCACTCCCAGTTCAAGCATTTTCTGCACCTCTTGTTTTATGCAGTCTCTGACATGGTCAGGCAGCCTATAGATCTTACTTTTGACAGGCAAGCTGTCTCCAGTATCTATAGATGTTCACACCAAGAAGTGGTGCCTGGCACAGTAGAAAAGAGTTCAGAAAACTTACCCAGGAGATTTATGCAGTGGTCTTTTTGCTCAGCAGTAAGACAATCTGCAAAAACTACACCTTCCACTAGAGCATCTTGTTCTGTGGAAGAGAAGAGATCAGGGAGAGGGTCACTCTCTTCTTCCTGTCCTTCATCTGTTGCCATGAGCAGAGTGAGATCAGCCCTGTCATAGTAGGGTTTTAGGCGATTGACATGGAGCACCCTAAGGGGACTCCTGGCATTGCCTAAGTAAACCAGATAGGTGACTTCTCCCTTTTTTTCAACAATAATGTGGGGTCCACTCCATTTGTCTTGGAGTGCTCTTGGGGCCACAGGCTCCAAGACCCACACTTTCTGCCCTGGTTGGTACTGAATCAGAACAGCCTTCTGGTCATGCCATTGCTTTTGTAGCTCTTGGCTGGCCTGAAGGTTTTTACTGGCCTTTTTCATATACTCTGCCATTCTGGATCTTAGGCCAAGTACATAGTCCACTATGTCTTGCTTTGGAGTTTTTAAAGGTTGTTCCCAACCCTCCTTCACAAGTGTTAGAGGACCTCTCACAGGGCGTTCAAATAGGAGTTCAAAGGGGCTGAAGCCCACCCCTTTTTGGGGTACCTCCCTGCAAGCAAAAAGGAGGCAAGGTAACAGGATATCCCATCTCCTGCTGAGTTTTTCGGGGAGTCCCATTATCATTCCTTTGAGAGTTTTATTAAACCTCTCAACCAGTTCATTTGTTTGTGGATGATAGGGTGTGGTGAACTTGTATGTCACACTACATTCCTTCCACATGGCCTTTAAGTAGGCAGACATGAAATTGCTTCCCCTGTCTGATACCACCTCTTTTGGGAAGCCCACCCTGGAAAAGATTCCCAGAAGGGCCCTTGCCACTGCAGTAGCTGTAGTGGTCCTTAGATGAATTGCTTCAGGATACCTGGTGGCATGGTCCACTACCACCAAAATAAACCTATTGCCTGAAGCAGTAGGAGGGTCAAGGGGGCCAGCTATGTCAACCCCTACCCTTTCAAAGGGAACCCCAACCACAGGCAGTGGAATAAGGGGTGCCTTTGGAGTGCCACCTGTTTTGCCACTGGCTTGACAGGTTTCACAGGACTTACAAAATTATTTTGTGTCCTCTGACATTCTAGGCCAATGAAACAAGGGGACAAGCCTGTCCCAAGTTTTCATTTGCCCCAAATGTCCAGCTAAGGGTATGTCGTGGGCTAGAGTTAGGAGGAACTCTCTGTATTGCTGAGGAATCACCAATCTCCTGGCAGCTCCAGGTTTTGGATCCTTTGCTTCAGTGTACAAGAGGTTGTCCTCCCAGTAAACTCTGTGAGAGTCACTGACATCCCTATTTGCTTGTTTGACAGCTTGCTGTCTTAGACCCTCTAGTGTGGGACAGGTCTGCTGTGCCACACTCAGCTCCTCCCTGGCAGGCCCCCCTCCACCCAAAAGCTCAGCAGTGTCTGCTTCCAGCTCCTCTGGTGTAGGTTCTGCACAGGGTGGAAATTCTTCTTCCTCAGAAGTTGAATCCACTGTAGAGGGAGGGATAGTAGGTAGTGTTTTACCTTTACTAACCCTAGCTTTAGGGAGCACTTGGTCCATTCTTCCAGGATCCAAGTCACCCTGTCCTTTTTGCTTTTTGGCCTGAGCCCTTGTCAAAGCAAACATATGCCCTGGAATGCCCAGCATTGCTGCATGGGCCTCCAACTCCACATCTGACCAAGCTGGTGTCTCTAAATCGTTCCCTAGTAGACAGTCTACAGGTAAATCTGAGGCAACCACAACTTTCTTTGGACCAGTAACCCACCCCCAGTTGAGATTTACAACAGCCATGGGGTGGCTAAGTGTGTTGTTATGAACATCAGTCACTTGGTACTGGTGACCAAGTAGGTGTTGTTCAGGGTGGACCAGTTTCTCTATTACCATGGTAACACTGGCACCTGTGTCCCTGTAGGCCTGAACCTCAACACCATTTATTAGGGGAAGTTGCTTGTACTTATCCATATTAAGGGGACAAGCAACCAAGGTGGCCAAATCAATGGCCCCCTCAGAGACTAACACAGCCTCTGTGGTCTCCCTAACAAGACCAACCACAACTAAGTTACCAAAAGTGAGCCCAGCTACTCCCTTGGATTGGCTATTAGTAGGTTTGCTCCCGCCACCACTGCTATTACTAGGGGCACTAGGTGTAGCAGTAGGGGTTGTGGTAGTGGGAGGCTTGGTGCTTTTCTTTGGGCAACTGGGATCAGTTGTCCAATGGCCTTTTTATTTTACATAAATAGCACCATAGTTTCTTTTCTTTATTTTGATTTGAAGAGGATTTGGGCCCACCACCCCCACCAGAGTGTTTTTGTGTGCCTGATGAAGACTCATTTTTAGATTTGTCCCCACCCTTGTCAGAAGACTTACCATCCTTCTTCTTGCCATCCTTGTCACCCCCTGTATTAACTTTTCTGTTCACCCTTGTTCTGACCCATTTGTCTGCCTTCTTTCCCAATTCTTGGGGAGAGGTCAGATCAGAGTCTACCAGGTACTGGTGTAACAAATCAGACACACAATTATTAAGAATATGCTCTCTCAGGATTAAGTTATACAGGCTTTCATAGTCAGAAACTTTACTGCCATGTAACCACCCCTCCAAGGCCTTCACTGAATGGTCAACAAAGTCTACCCAGTCTTGTGAAGACTCCTTTTTGGTTTCTCTGAACTTCATCCTGTACTGTTCAGTGGTTAAGCCATAACCATCAAGGAGTGCATTCTTAAGAACTGTAAAATTATTGGCATCACTTTCCTTAACAGTAAGGAGCCTATCCCTACCCTTTCCACTGAAAGATAGCCATAGGATAGCAGCCCACTGCCTTTGAGGGACCTCTTGTACAACACAGGCCCTCTCAAGTGCAGCAAACCACTTGTTAATGTCATCCCCCTCCTTGTAAGGGGGAACTATCTTGTGCAGATTCCTAGAATCATGCTCTTTTGCAGGATGACTATTTGGAATACTGCTGCTGCCACCATGGGGTCCTAACTCCAACCTCTGCATTTCTTTTTATAAGTCAAATGCTTCCCTTTCTATATCCAGCTGTTGCTTTTTAAGCTTCAGCCTGGACTCTTCCACTCTCAATCTATTGAGTTCCCTTTCTAACAATCTGTCTTCAGGGAGGGTGGGTTGGGCATGCCTTGACACAGAAGAATGGTGTGAATGAACAGAGGGAGACCTGTCCCTAACAGATGGCACTCTAACAGCCTGGCCTACAGAAGTCACACTCCTACTGTGATGAGAAGTAACACTTTTACTGTGATGTGAAGTCACATTAGTACCAGCTATGCTAGGTGGCTTGCTAAGGGGCAGGTTGGGAAGGTATCCTTCTAACCCTTTTCCTAGGGGTGTCCCAGAATCAGAGTGGGAACCATCAGCTAATTTCTCACCAGAAGTGCCAACTAAGGTCTTATCTTGTTCAATGAGCATATTAACTAACAGTTGTCTTGAGGGATTCTTCCCTACCCCTAAACCTCTATGTAAGCAGAGACTCCTTGCTTCCTTCCAGCTAAGGTTTTCATAAGCTATGCTGGCCAGATCAAGAGTTTGGCCTGTACCAGACATGATAGAAAAGGATCAAGGGACAGAAAAAGAAAGAAAAAGTTTCAGAACTTTTTAAGGAATAGAAAAAAACTTTTTCAACTTTTTAAGAACTTTTTGAAAGTTTTAGAGGTACTTTTCAGCACTTAGAAAAAGAGTAAGAGAAGAAAAGCAAAACTTTTTGGTTAGGTGTACATACACTGAACTTGTTTTGTATATTTTTCTCTTATGAAAAGTACAATATGACAAAGTGGTAAGTAGTTGCAAAGTACTTATCCCACCGCTGCACAACCAATGTAGGAGGCTGGACTGGCTTGTAGTGGGTACCAAGGGGTACTTACACTTTGCACCAGGCCCAGGTATCCCTTATTAGTGTAGAGGGGTGTCTAGCAGCTTAGGCTGATAGAAAAGGTAGCTTAGCAGAGCAGCTTAGGCTGAACTCGGAGACAAGTGAAGCTCCTACAGTACCACTAGTGTCATATGGACAATATCATAAGAAAACACAATACACAGATATACTAAAAATAAAGGTACTTTATTTTTATGACAATATGCCAAACTATCTCAGTGAGTACCCTCAGTATGAGGATAGCAAATATACACAAGATATATGTACACAATACCAAAATATGCAGTAATAGCAATAGAAAACAGTGCAAACAATGTATAGTCACAATAGAATGCAATGGGGGCACATAGGGATAGGGGCAACACAAACCATATACTCTAGAAGTGGAATGCGAACCAAGAATGGACCCCAAACCTATGTGACCTTGTAGAGGGTAGCTGGGACTGTAAGAAAACAGTGAGGGTTAGAAAAATAGCCCACCCCAAGACCCTGAAAAGTGGGTGGAAAGTGCACCTAAGTTCCCCAAAGAGCACAGAAGTTGTGATAGGGGAATTCTGCCAGGAAGACCAACACCAGCAATGCAACAACAATGTATTTCCTGATGAGAGTACCTGTGGAACAAGGGGACCAAGTCCAAAAGTCACGATCAAGTCGGGAGTGGGCAGATGCCCAGGAAATGCCAGCTGTGGGTGCAAAGAAGCTGCCACCGGATGGTAGAAGCTGTGGATTCTGCAAGAACGACAAGGGCTAGAAACTTCCCCTTTGGAGGATGGATGTCCCACGTCGTGAAGAGTCGTTCAGATGTGTTTCCATGCAGAAAGACCGCAAACAAGCCTTGCTAGCTGCAAGGGTCGCGGTTAGGGTTTTTGGATGCTGCTGTGGCCCAGGAGGGACCAGGATGTCGCCAATTGTGTGAGGAGACAGAGGGGGCATCCAGCAAGACAAGGAGCCCACTCAGAATCAAGCAGCATCCGCAGAAGTGCCGGAACAGGCACTACGAAGTGGAGTGAACCGGAGCTCACCCGAAGTCACGAAAGAGGGTCCCACGACGCCGGAGGACAACTCAGATGAGCTCTTGCATTCGTTATCTAAGGAATTCCCCAAAGCAGAGACCCTAAATAGCCAGAAAAGGAGGTTTGGCTACTTAGGAGAGAGGATAGGCTAGCAAAACCTGGAGGAGCCTATCAGAAGGAGTCTCTGACGTCACCTGCTGGCCCTGGCCACTCAGAGCAGTCCAGTGTGCCAGCAGCACCTCTGTTTCCAAGATGGCAGAGGTCTGGAGCACACTGGAGGAGCTCTGGGCACCTCCCAGGGGAGGTGCAGGTCAGGGGAGTAGTCACTCCCCTTCCCTTTGTCCAGTTTCGCGCCAGAGCAGGGCTGGGGGATCCCTGAACCGGTGTAGACTGGCTTATGCAGAAATGGACACCATCTGTGCCCATGAAAGCATTTCCAGAGGCTGGGGGAGGCTACTCCTCCTCTGCCTTAACACCTTTTTCCAAAGGGAGAGGGTGTAACACCCTCTCTCTGAGGAAGTCCTTTGTTCTGCCTTCCTGGGCCAAGCCTGGCTGGACCCCAGGAGGGCAGAAACCTGTCTGAGGGGTTGGCAGCAGCAGCAGCTGCAGTGAAACCCCCGGAAAGGCAGTTTGGCAGTACCCGGGTCTGTGCTAGAGACCTGGGGAATCATGGGATTGTCTCCCCAATACCAGGATGGCATTGGGGGGGCAATTCCATGATCTTAGACATGTTACATGGCCATTTTCGGAGTTACCATTGTGAAGCTACACATAGGTAGTGACCTATGTGTAGTGCACGCGTGTAATGGTGTCCCCGCACTCACAAAGTCCGGGGAATTTGACCTGAACAATGTGGGGGCACCTTGGCTAGTGCCAGGGTGCCCACACACTAAGTAACTTAGCACCCAACCTTTACCAAGTAAAGGTTAGACATATAGGTGACTTATAAGTTACTTAAGTGCAGTGGTAAATGGCTGTGAAATAACGTGGACGTTATTTCACTCAGGCTGCAGTGGCAGGCCTGTGTAAGAATTGTCAGAGCTCTCTATGGGTGGCAAAAGAAATGCTGCAGCCCATAGGGATCTCCTGGAACCCCAATACCCTGGGTACCTCAGTACCATATACTAGGGAATTATAAGGGTGTTCCAGTATGCCAATGTAAATTGGTAAAATTGGTCACTGGCCTGTTAGTGACAATTTGGAAAGAAATGAGAGAGCATAACCACTGAGGTTCTGATTAGCAGAGCCTCAGTGAGACAGTTAGTCATAACACAGGTAACACATACAGGGCACACTTGTGAGGACTGGGGCCCTGGCTGGCAGGGTCCCAGTGACACATACAACTAAAACAACATATAAACAGTGAAATATGGGGGTAACATGCCAGGCAAGATGGTACTTTCCTACATACCACCAGGGCCAACACAGTGGTGTTGCCCACTCCACCCCCGGGGTGTGACTCTCGTCCCCCCCCAGGGGCAACTCCGTCCACCAGGACAGCAAGCCACAGTGGCCCCGGACAACTGTCAGGGATGAGAGCCCGACCTCAGGCCTCTCCAACCACTGTGACTGTGGAGAGTGGGGGGCGGTAGCCCCAGGTGCCTGGCACCCTTTGACTACTCTCCCTTCCACCAAGTCAGGGATAACAACCTGACCCTGGTCCTCCCCTCTGGGGCTCTGTACCCTCCCTGCAGAAGCGGCACCCCCAGAGTCAAAAACTGTCAGGGTGCTTGTAGAAGCAGTCCTGCACAATTCTTCCACCAGTGCAGGGCTGTTAACCTGCAACTGGTCCGCCAACCTGGGGTCTGTACCTTCAGGTTGGACCAGGGTCAGGGGTGAGGCTTCCCTCCCCCTGCCCTCCCTTCTGGGGCCCTGCACCCCCCAACTAGGAGTGCCCCCCTCAGAAGACAACATGGGATGGGCGCTGTTAGCAGTAGCCCCTTCCTCCAGGTCAGGAGGGACACCCTGAACCTGATCCTCCAGTCCAGGGTCTGTACCCACAGACTGGACCACCACCTGGCAACCCAGAACTTTCTGGGGGGCATACCTACCCCCCACCAGGTCAGAGTTTACCCTCTGAACCTGGTCATCCAACCCAGAGTCACCACCCTGCGGTTGAACCACTGCCTGGCACACCAGGACTTCCAGGGGGGCACACTTACCCCCCTCAAGGGACACACTGTCCCCAAGGGCCACACTGTCCCCAAGAGCCACACAAGAGTCTGGCTGGCGCAGGTCTCCTGACCTCTGCCCATCTGACAGAGTCTTGTTTCCCCCCAACCCAGAAATGGTCTCACCAAAGTCATTCCTGGGGGGCTCTGCTCTCAGAGCTGACCCCTGACCCTCCAGGTTCTGCACTGGGGTCCGCAACCCCCTCTCAACCCTCTGTCTGGACTTCTGCACCCCCTCACTAGGAGTGGTACTGCTAGACACCAGAACTGGTGGGACGCTGACTACAGCCGCCCCCTCAAGTTCTCCTGACACTGTGGGGTCTCCCTCCACAGATGGCCCTACGGTACAGGCTAGGCTCCCCTCCTGGTGTTCCCTCATGGAACCCTCCAGGACCTGGGACCGGATCTCGGGCGCCTTGGGCCTCAGCCCATCCCCATTCCCTCTCCTCTGAGACTGGACATTGGGTCCCTCACCCATCCCATTGGGACCTACCTGGGACATTACAATCCTTCCCTACCCCACCTGGTTGGGAAATACCTAGACCACTCCCCTCAGGAGTACTCCCAAATGCCTCTTCAGACTCTCTGGTACTCACCCAAAGGTCTGCCTCCATTGTAAGCTCCCTGGGGTCAGAGAACTCACACTCCACCTGGTGTTGGCATAGCTCTGGAAAATAAGGACTAGACATATGCTCTCCAGCAATTACATCACTCAGCCCCTCACATGAATTAATCAAAGTAACCTTCACCCAACCATCCAGTGACTCTGCTTTGAAAATGCACCCCACATCACCCTCCTGAGACTGGTGAGACAGTACCTGACTGTCCCTGACACTCAACCCACACTCTTCTGGGATGTCTTCACACTCCATAACCAGGACTTCTACCTGGGGGGGAACCCCTCTCCCTGTCACTCTCACCTAGAGTCAGTAGAGTGTCCCTCCCACCAGTAGGAATATGACTCCCCATGTCAGTTCACCAATCCACCTCATGGACTCTGTGCATCACTGTAGCTACCTCATACCCCTGAACCTCCTGGTGTGTGTTAACTCCCTCCTTCAAGTAGGGCACCACATCTCTGGGCATGTGCACTTCTTCAGCAGCACTAGATATAAAATTGTTGCTGCCACCATTCCAGCTGGACTCAGCCCTTATGACTTCCAGCTCCTTCATTTTGAGTTCATAAGCCCAAATCCTCTTTTTGATCTCTAAGTCCCTCCTCCTTTCTTCCAACTCCTTCTCCCTTTGCATCCTCAACTCCTTGAACCTCACCCGGTGAGCCTTCTCTGCCTGTCTGTCCTGTAACTCTTCAGGAGTCAGACCCTTGGATGACACCCTGCTACCCCTCCTGGGGACCCTCCCCCCAGGCGTAACAGGTACCTCCACTACACCACTGTGTATCCTCTGCACTTCCCCACCCACATTCTCCTCCTCTGTGTGCCCTTCAGCCTCCTTGACTGTCTCCCAGGCCCTCTGTGCCTTTTGCAGCTCCCCCTCCCTGGTGGCGCTCTTAGTGGGACAGTCAAGATCTTTAAGGAACTGTTTCAATGGAGCAACTGAGTACTCCTTCAGTTTCTCTATTTCAAACACAGCTCCAGCTGTTGCATTTCCAGATTGAGACATGATGGTCACAAGTGCAAAGTTCCAAACCCAGAAAATAAGTTCCCAATGAAGTAAAAAGAATCCGTCAAGGGATCAGCAAAATCATGGAAGTAGAACAAAAAGGAGTCCTTTAGAGAAAAAGCAAAAGATCACCAAACAAGTAGTATGTGGTCACGTAGTGGTCTGCACTCAAAATAGTAGTGTACGCTTGATTACTGTATGTCAAGTACAAATACAAGTCCAAATCCCAACCGCTGATCATCAATGTTAGAAATGGGGTCTTTGGTTGACAGTCAGGTTACCCCCTGTTCAAGCAAGGACCCTCACTCTAGTCAGGGTAAAAGAGAATCACCCTCACCCTCACAAGCCGATGCGGGAAGTCGGGATCGCGGCATCTGTGCGAAACGTTGAATCCACGCACTTCGAGCGGCGTCGGTCACGACGTGGTGCGGCGACTTCTACTGAGTCGCGGACTTCAGCGGGGCTGCAGCGGCATCGGGCCTGCGAAGAGTGTCGCGTTCCAGCGAGGGTCACGGCGTCGGGTGCAGGCGGCGTTACCGGATTCAGCAGCGGCGGCGGTCCGGAGTCGTCCGAAGTCGGTTTCCTTGGATTTCCACCAGCTTTCCTTTCAAGGGCCCAGGGACTGGATAGGGCACCACTTGTCAGAGCAGGAGTCTCTCCAGAGACTCCAGGTGCTGGCAGAGAGAAGTCTTTGCTGTCCCTGAGACTTCAAACAACAGGAGGCAAGCTCTAACTCAAGCCCTTGGAGATTTCTTCACAAGATGGAAGGCACACAAAGTCCAGTCTTTGCCCTCTTACTCTGGCAGAAGCAGCACTGCAGGAAAGCTCCACAAAGCACAATCACAGGCAGGGCAGCACTTCTTCCTCAGCTATCAGCTCTTCTCCAGGCAGAGGTTCCTCTTGGTTCCAGAAGTGTTTCTCAAGTCTGTAGATTTGGGTGCCCTTCTTATACCCATTTTAGTCTTTGAAGTCACCTTTCTTCAAAGGGGACTCACACCTACTTGTGAAATCCTGCCTTGCCCAGGCAAGGCCTCAGACACACACCAGGGGGTCGGAGTATGCATTGTCAGAGGCAGGCACAGTCCTTTCAGATGAGAGTGACCACTCCACCCTTCCCTCCGAGCAGAGATGGCTAATCAGGAAATGCAGGTTACACCCCAGCTCCCTTTGTGTCATTGTCTGGTGTGAGGTGAAAAACAACCCAACTGTCAAACTGACCCAGACAGGGAATCCACAAACACAGCAGAGTCACAGAATGGTTTAAGCAAGAAAATGCTCACTTTCTAAAAGTGGCATTTTCAAACGCACAATCTTAAAATCAACTTTACTAAAAGATGTATTTTTAAATTGTGAGTTCAGGGACCCCAAACTCCACATGTCCATCTACTCTCTAGGGGAATCTACACTTTAATCATATTTAAAGGTAGCCCCCATATTATCCTATGAGAGAGACAGGCCTTGCAACAGTGAAAAACGAAGTTGGCAGTATTTCACTGTCAGGACATATAAACCACATTACTATGGGGGTCATTCTGACCCCGGCGGGCGGCAGGAGCCGCCCGCCTGAAGGGAACCGCCAGAATACCACTGCGCGGTCAAAAGACCGCCGCGGGTATTCTGGGTTTCCCACTGGGCTGGCGGGCGACCGCCATAAGGCCGCCCGCCAGCCCAGTGGGAAACACCCCTCCATGAGGATGCCGGCTCCGAATGGAGCCGGCGGAGTGGAGGATGTGCGACGGGTGCAGTAGCACCCGTCGCGAATTTCAGTGTCTGCTGAGCAGACACTGAAATTCAAAGTGGGGCCCTCTTACGGGGGCCCCTGCAGTGCCCATGCCATTGGCATGGGCACTGCAGGGGCCCCCAGGGGCCCCATGACACCCATCACCGCCATCCTGTTCCTGGCGGGCGGAACCGCCAGGAACAGGATGGCGGTGAGGGGGTCGGAATCCCCATGGCGGCGCAGCAAGCTGCGCCGCCATGGCGGATTCCCATGGGCAGCGGAAAGTCGGCGGTACACCGCCGACTTTCTGCTTCTGGCCGCGGCTGTACCGCCGCGGTCAGAATGCCCGGCGGAGCACCGCCAGCCTGTTGGCGGTGCTACCGCCGACCCCGGCCCCGGCGTTCCTTGACCGCCGGGGTCAGAATGACCCCCTATATGTCCTACCTTATCCATACACTGCACCCTGCCCTTGGGGCTACCTAGGGCCTACCTTTGGGGTGCCTTACATGTAAGAAAAGGGAAGGTTTAGGCCTGGCAAGTGGGTACACTTGCCAAGTCGAATTTACAGTGTAAAAATACACACACAGACACTGGAGTGGCAGGTCTGGGACATGATTACAGAGCTACATATGTGGGTGGCACAACCAGTGCTTCAGGCCCACTAGTAACATTTGATTTACAGGCCCTGGCACCTCTAGTGCACCTTACGAGGGACTTACTAGTAAATCAAATAGGCCAATCATGGATAAACCAATTACATACAATTTACACGGAGAGCATATGCACTTTAGCACTGGTTAGCAGTGGTAAAGTGCTCAGAGTTCAAAAGCCAACAGCGACAGGTCAGAAAAAATAGGAGGCAGGAGGCAAAAAGACTGGGGATGACCCTGCATAAGCAAAAAAGTCCAATAGTCCTCTCCTGTTGAAGGTCAGGTAGCAAGTGACGAATCAGATAGAAAATGGCGGTCACGTCCGAGGCGGTATATACCGTCACCGCCAGCGTATATCACCATTGGCCACTGTATCCCATAGGGCTCAATTATAACCAATAAGGAGTTGCACAGCAGTTCCCAACCGCCTCATGCAATGGCGCACAAAGTCAGCGGAATTACCTCACTTCCACGTGTTCCTCCACACAGACAGGCGGATGCCATTTCAGGATGGGGCAAGCCCTGGACAATTCTCACTGACCCATTACAATTTGACAGCATGCATTGTACTGCTGTAGCCCCATTGTTCAGTTTGTGACCGGCTCCTCACTCTTTTGTCCCTTAGATTACTGTTGCTGCGGATGAATAGGAGATGGAGACATACCCCCATCTACAGACCCCTGGTGGACTTGGCAGCAATGGAGGACAGGCACATCATCCTCACCTATAGACTTGACAGGGCCACAATCACAGAGCTGAGTGCCCAATTGGAGCCTGACCTGATATCTGTTATCCGTCACCCCACCGGGATCCCCCCTCTTGTGCAAGTTCTATCAGTGCTCCATTTCCTGGCAACTGGTTCTTTCCAAGTGACAGTGGACATGGCAGCAGGAATGTCACAGCCAATGTTCTCAATTGTGCTGACCAGAATGTTGCTTGCCCTGATTAAACACATGTGCAGCTACATTATATTTCCCGAGGTGAAAGATTTGGCCACAGTGAAGGCTGACTTTTATGCAATGGGACATTTCCCAAAAATAATTGGTGTGATTAATGGAACACATATTGAATTTGTCAACACCCGTCAAAATGAACAGGTGTACAGAAATCGCAAGAGTTCTCACTCAGTGAATGTACAGATGGTGTGCTTGGCGGACCAGTACATCTTCCATGTCAATACTAAGTATCCTGGGTCGGTGCATGATGCCTTTGTCCTGAGGAATAGCAGCATCCCAAATGTGATGGGCCAACTACAGAGGCACAGGGTATGGCTAATAGGTGTGCCCTGGTTGACACCCAGTAGATGTTGGGGTATGAGTATGGGCCATATGGGATAGTGTGTGGCTAAATGTTGTCCCTCAATATTTGCTGATGACTCCGGTTACCCCAACCTATCATGGTTACTGACCCCTGTGAAGAATGTCAGGACATGGGCAGAAGAATGTTATAATGAGGCACCTGGGGGAACCAGAAGGATCATAGAAAGAAATGTTGGCCTCCTGAAGGCCAGGTTTCGGTGCCTCCACCTGACAGGTGGATCCCTGTGCTACTCACCCAAGAAGGTCTGCCAGATAATAGTGGCATGCTGCATGTTGCACGACCTTGCCTTGAGATGCCATGTACCTTTTCTGTAGGAGGAAGAGGATGGCGATGCCCGTGTGGCAGCAGTGGACCCTGTGGACAGTGAGGATGAGGAGGCAGAGGATGAGGATAAGTACAACAGAACAGCAGTGATCAGACAGTACTTCCAATGAGACACAGATAAGACAGCGTTACTTCACATTTCATTGTAATTATTTTGAAATTGTTTGGCACTGGCATGCTGTTATTTCCCACTTCTATGGCCACTTACTGTACCCTTTGGCAATCCATTTTACAGATGTTGGTGCCTCACAGTAGTTCCTGGTGTGATCACTGCAGCCAACTACAGGTCTTTCATATGTGCTCATTTACTTTACAGCTGATCTGCAATGTTTGTACATGGTTAAATGTATACATACTTAAATAATGTGACATACTCCATACTTCTATTTGTTTCAAGGGTGTTTATGTAAGTGCTAAGATATTGAGTGGCAAGTGCAATGGGATGGGGTGATGATGGAGGAAAGTCCAGGGTAGAGTTCCAGTCTGT